>NC_139623.1:7007133-7079633 GCF_964638095.1 Poromitra crassiceps
GGAGATGACGCTAGATGAAAATGATAGAATGTAATTGTCTTGTTATTGTTATTATATTGGGTCCTTCCTACTTTCTCATACAACTCACAGTGATGAGTGCGAAATGTGTCTCCGATAATACAATGAAAGGCACAATGCTAAACTCCATCAAGTTGTTTTAGGGTAGAATGGGCATGCAGCATGTGAAGATATCGCCTTAATCAATTAGCGATATTTTCAGATTGTGCAAGTTCCATGATAGCAGGGAGAGAAATAAGGAGGAAACACAACTTTTCAGCATTTAGAACAAGTTTGAGACTGATGAAAGATGCCTGAAGGACATCAAAAGCAGATTGTAATCATGAGTTGGTATCTCAGAATTAGAATCAGAACCAGAAAGACTTTAATCTGATGCACATCTGATTACATCTGATTGCCATTATCATTATTGCTATTAATAGTATTAGTAGAAATAGTAGTACTGTACAACCTGCCTACTCCTAGTCATAATATTTGTATAAGTATCAGTAGCAGTTAGCAGCAACTTAAATCAACAGCAATTTGTTTTATGATGAATCTGGTATTTTTGCACAAATTTGAAACCTGTAGCTATGTTATTCTTTAATATGTCAATGGTAATTTGTTGGTCTCCATGGGGTAAATCTCTTTTCACTTGCTGTCTTTCCAGTGGGATTTCAGAAGGGTTTTCTGTCATTTGGATGACTATTAGAGAGCCAATATATACAGTACAGCCCAGTTCCAACTGGATCTCCCACTATTGGAAGTATTGTGACTGTTTTCCAATTCACGTTGATGCCCTGAGATATACAGTATGCAGTCCTACACTGAAGAAATGCATACAGTGCTCTCCTCATGCTGCAGGACTATACATACTTATTCTATTGTATTCTATTCTATTGTATTCTATTCTATTATATTCTATGCTATTCTACTCTATGTTTCTACTTTAAACCAATAAAAAAAACTGTCAGTTTGCTAACAATGTCTCAACCCTTTATCCTTACAAAGTTCCTTTCACCTGGAACATGATCTGCCTTGTGATTGTGAAATGCTCAAACTTTCTGCTTAGGTTGTAACAAACTGTGACATGCAGCAGATCTGGTTTGAAGGCTGAGTGCAGTCACATTACTTATCTGCATACTCTCCACTGCTTACTGAGGGGAAACCCTTTACAATCTCAGACTTACACATCCTCTGACAGCACATGAACTAACAGTAAGCCTTGCCACAGCTCACATTGAAAGGCCTGGAGTTGCGAGTGAAAAGGCCGGTCTAAAAGCCACAAGCATACAAGATCACTAGTGGAGAACTAGCTTGCCTCTATCGCAGGTGACAGACAATACAGAAAAAGAGACAGAGCATGAGCATGAGTACATCTGCTTGTGGTTGACAATCTCACAGGTTCTTATCTAGCAGAGGTGCAAGCTGTGTGAAGGAGACACTCACCGGTTGATTTGTGAATATCCTCCCTGGAGAGATGAGCTAACTTGCATCATGGCTGTGAAGAGTGGCATTTGTGACTGGGTGCTGTTTTAGGTAAGGGCCAGGGTGGTTTCCTCTTCTGTCTTCTCAGTCCCTCCTCTAAACAACTCATCTGTCCCTCATTGGCTCATTGATTATGGTGCTGCAAGGTAGATCAAATGATGACCGTGGCGAATTTGTCATTTCTCCTGAGTTAAGTAGCCTACTTCTTTTTAGATTATTTAATTATTTATTTATTTGTTTGTTTGTGTGTTAATTTGTTTGTTAATTTACTATTTATTAATTTATCCTTCACACCGCATTCTGAAAAAGCAGTTTCAAGATTAGTGTGACAGACTTATAATGGTACATGGTGAGATAAGAAATATCAAGGCATATGTATATTATATCATCTACTATCAGTACGCGGACTCGCTAGCTCGGCTGCTGCGGGGCCTCGCCCGCCCTGCTCGGCGAGCTGGCCCTGCAGCTCACATACGCAGCTCAGCCGCTGCGTGGCCTCGCCTGCCCTATGTGCGCGCATGTGTGTGTATGTGTTGCTCACAAAATTGTATTAGCCCTTAAGTTTACATACACGCGGGTAGTGTGTGTGCCCCCTTATGACATCACTAATGACATCATCAGTATTATGACACTACTGATGACATTTTCAGTGATGTCACAATACCTCCTTGTGTGTGTGCCCCCTTATGACATCACTGATGACATCATCAGTCTTATGTCACAATGCCTCCTTGTGTATGTGCGTGTGTGTGTGTGTGTGTGTGTGTGTGTGTGTGTGTGTGTGTGTGTGTGTGTCCCCTTATGACATCACTGATGACACATCCAGTTGAGTGACATCACTTCCGGGGACAACCGGGGCACAAAATTGAAACAAACAAACATTGCCCACATTGCCCCTTTTATCTCATGATGATGTCACAATGCTTCCTTGTGTGTGTGTGTGTGTGTGTGTGTGTGTGTGTGTGTGTGTGTGTGTGTGCGTGTGTGTGCGTGCGTGCGCGCGCGTGTGCGCCCCCTTATGACATCACTCCCAGTTGAGTGACATCACTTCGGGGACAACCGGGACACAAAATTAAAACAAACAAACATTGTCCACATTGCTCCTTTTATAGATAGATAGTATAGAGAGGCAACGTCACTTCCTGCTTTTCTCCCTGTACCAGCGCTGAAAAAATATGAATGGCGGTGAACGGAGAATAACATAACTTTTTTATCCCATTTGAATTGTGACACGGGGTGCCAAAGTTAATTTTGTCAATTTAAAGCATAACTTTGCATGTCAAGAAAGTCGCAGTTTGTTGCCAAACTGTTGCACTATAAGTTATAAATCAGAAAGACTACATACACTGTCACCTAAGTAATGTCACTTTCTCTACCGGCAAAGCTGAAGTCCGGCGACCTGCCACGAGCTGGCACGAGCTATGTAGTTTTTATATAAAAACTAACCTCTACGTTTCAGTTTGACGACAAACTGCGACTTTCTTGACATGCAAAGTTATGTTTTAAATTGGCAAAATTCACCCCGTGGCACAATTCAAACGGCATCAAAAAAGTTACGTTATTCTCCGTTCACCGCCATTCATATTTTTTCCAGTGCTGGTACAGGGAGAAAGCAGGAAGTGACGTTTGACTTTGGCTCTCTATATCAATTGAGTCAACTATTGCAAAAAATCAAATTTCCTTTTCTGAAACAAAGAGATTTACTATGCATAATGAGTGTGTGTGTGTGTCAGAGAGAGAGAGAGAGAGAGATTTTTTTATTTTTTATTTAACCTTTATTTAACCAGATAAAACATTTGAGATACAAGATCTCTTTTGCGAATGTGATCTGGCCAAGAAGGCAGCAATTACAAGCCAGGTTACAATCAACATAAATTACAGTAAATAAAAGGAAACATAAAAACAGGGCTATAAAGCTGAAACATTTCAAAAAGCAGGGACATCCAAATACATCATAAAATACCACATCCAAGGGTAATAAATAACACAAGATCAAGAACGTAAAAACATATGGCCTAAAAACAAGAATAACAGGTCAAAAAGGGCAAAGTAAACTAGACATTACTGCAGGAGCAGCTTGAAGTAAGAACTTCAGATAAAGCATGTTTAAAACTGGACAGAGGAATGGAAGAGACCAGTTTCAAACGGGACTGCAGGTCGTTCCACGACCAGGGACCAAAGTAAGAGAGACTCTTTTTTCCACATTCTGTTCGCATCATTGGCACTTTGAATTTCAACCAGCTATTTGATCTTAAATTATGGGAGTTGTTTATCGCTACAAACGTAGAGCAGATATATGAGGGTAGTTTGCCCAGGATGGCCTTGTATATGAACATGTACCAATGTCGCATTCTGCGCAGGGCAAGGGAGGACCATCCAACCAGGTCGTACAAGGTGCAATGATGAGTCCTGTAACCTGAGTTTGTGATATATCTCAGAGCGGCATGGTAAAGGGGGTCCAGTTTAGACAAGGAAGTAGGGCTAGAAAGACTGTAAACAACATCACCATAGTCTAGCTGAGACATAAAAAGGCTTTCCACCAGGCGTTTACGGGCAGACAAGGAGAAACAGGCTTTAAGTCTATACAAGAAACTGAGAGTAAATTTAAGCTTATTAGACAAAGTGGAAATATGCAATTTAAAGTTAAGGTGATTATCAAACCAGAAACCCAAGTATTTATAAGACTCAATGAACTCAATGGGTGCACCATCAAGTGTACATAGAGGAGGCGAGGAGGGCACAGTGTTACCATGTGCGAACAGCATGGCTTTGGTTTTGCTCGCATTTAGGAGAAGTTTAGAGTCAATTAAGGCATGTTGGAGGATGGAGAAATCGGCTTGGAGGTAATTAACTGCAGTCTCTAGAGAAGGAGCAGAGGCATATAAAACCGTATCGTCAGCATACATATGATGTTTAGAGTGCTTTAGGCCGTCACAAATTCTATTAGCATAAATTAAAAAGAGGAGGGGCCCCAGGACCGAGCCTTGTGGGACCCCTTTATCCAAGACTACGGAGTCGGAGATGACAGAGCCGAGTCTCACACACTGAGTGCGATCTGAAAGATAATCTAAAAACCAGTCGGCTACCTTTTGACCAACACCGATTTTTAATAAGATGTTAATTAAAATCTGATGGTCCACTGTATCGAACGCCTTGGTGAGATCAATGAATAAAGCTATACAGAAGGATTTTTTGTCGGTGGCTACTTTCAGGTCATCCAAGACTTTCAGGCTAGCTGTCACAGTGCTGTGGCCTGATCTGAAGCCAGACTGCAAACTGCTGAGAGTGTTACTGGAGTCGAGGAAGGACTTGAGTTGATTAGACACTAAAGTTTCCAAGATCTTGGCTAATGTACAGAGAGAGAGAGAGAGAGAGAGATGGGCCAGTGGTTAAAGGCATTATATGTGCCTATGTCCTACAGATGCAGTAAACATGTAAATGGTCCAGACTACCACCTCCCCTCCAGCCTCACTTGCTGGTAATGGCCAGAGGTTCAGTGCTGAGACGAAAACTGCTCTGTGACAGGAAACGTAGCAGTCGAGAGGCCAGTTGGACTGATATAGGCCTCAGATGAAACCTGCACACCTGAAATAGTAGTATCTGTCTCACCACTTTGGTAATCTCATGGTTTTATTTTGATCTTACTGTATTTTTAATATATTTAATAATAATTAAATAATATATTTTAATGTGTTCTATTGTAATGATGCTTGTTTTGATGTCTTGTGATTTCGTATGTTTGTTTTTATCTTCGGGACAGCTGAACTTCCCGTCTGCATAACTATTTTACCCTCGGGTACTAATAAAGAAACCTTGAACCTTGTACACAATGTGCAGGTCGGGTCAATAGGGCAGAATTTGATGGGTGACTAGTCCCCTATTCATAAACTAAACATTAGAGCGACCGACCACACACACACACACACACACACACACACACACACACACACACACACACACACACACACACACACACACACACACACACGCACAAACATTTCTTGACTAATACCTTTTGAAGATTTCATTCATCATGATAATGGAAAAATTACACAATGGAATGTTTCTTTCTTTCTTTGTTTCTCTCTGTCTTTCTTGCATAATGGGATACAGATATATTATAAACTATATGAATTTTTACACAAATCCATTTACAAAAGAAAATGATTTATGTTGCATTTATGAGACTGCATACACAGACAAACCAAATAAATGTGGGTAACGCTTTAGAATACAGCCCACAACTTACAGGGTAAGTACAGGGTACCACATCTGAACTTACAAGGTAAGTACAGGGTAACAAAATCTGAATTTATGGAATTTATTATTACCCCGGGTAATAATGGGGACTATAATGGGGACTTATAAATAACTTATATCGTACCTATTTTTGTAACTACCGGGTACCTATTCTGTTATTATACCGTAGCTATTCTTGGAACGACCTATTCTGTTGTTACAGGGTACGTATGACCTATGAGGAATAATCATGTAAATGTAATTTCAATTTATGAGAACTACTGTAGTTATTCCGTAACTATCGGGTACATATTATACAGGGTAACCACAGGGGCGCCGGCTGTATTCTAATGCCATGTTAATTCCCTCATACTTACATGTAATTACAGGGTAACTACAGGGGCCCGGGCTGTATTCTAATGCCATGTTAATTCCCTCATACTTACATGTAATTACAGGGTAACTACAGGGGCCCGGGCTGTATTCTAATGCCATGTTAATTCCCTCCTACTTACATGTAATTACAGGGTAACTACAGGGGCGCCGGCTGTATTCTAATGCCATGTTAATTCCCTCATACTTACATGTAATTACAGGGTAACTACAGGGGCCCGGGCTGTATTCTAATGCCATGTTAATTCCCTCATACTTACATGTAATTACAGGGTAACTACAGGGGCCCGGGCTGTATTCTAATGCCATGTTAATTCCCTCCTACTTACATGTAATTACAGGGTAACTACAGGGGCCCGGGCTGTATTCTAATGCCATGTTAATTCCCTCCTACTTACATGTAATTACAGGGTAACTACATGGGCCCGGGCTGTATTCTAATGCCATGTTAATTCCCTCATACTTACATGTAATTACAGGGTAACTACAGGGGCCCGGGCTGTATTCTAATGCCATGTTAATTCCCTCCTACTTACATGTAATTACAGGGTAACTACAGGGGCCCGGGCTGTATTCTAATGCCATGTTAATTCCCTCATACTTACATGTAATTACAGGGTAACTACAGGGGCCCGGGCTGTATTCTAATGCCATGTTAATTCCCTCCTACTTACATGTAATTACAGGGTAACTACAGGGGCGCCGGCTGTATTCTAATGCCATGTTAATTCCCTCATACTTACATGTAATTACAGGGTAACTACAGGGGCCCGGGCTGTATTCTAATGCCATGTTAATTCCCTCCTACTTACATGTAATTACAGGGTAACTACAGGGGCGCCGGCTGTATTCTAATGCCATGTTAATTCCCTCATACTTACATGTAATTACAGGGTAACTACAGCGGCCCGGGCTGTATTCTAATGCCATGTTAATTCCCTCCTACTTACATGTAATTACAGGGTAACTACAGGGGCGCCAGCTGTATTCTAATGCCATGTTAATTCCCTCCTACTTACATATAATTACAGGGTAACTACATGGGCCCGGGCTGTATTCTAATGCCATGTTAATTCCCTCATACTTACATGTAATTACAGGTTAACTACAGGGGCGCCGGCTGTATTCTAATGCCATGTTAATTCCCTCCTACTTACATGTAATTACAGGGTAACTACAGGGGCACGGGCTGTATTCTAATGCCATGTTAATTCCCTCCTACTTACATGTAATTACAGGGTAACTACAGGGGCGCCGGCTGTATTCTAATGCCATGTTAATTCCCTCCTACTTACATGTAATTACAGGGTAACTACAGGGGCGCCGGCTGTATTCTAATGCCATGTTAATTCCCTCATACTTACATGTAATTACAGGGTAACTACATGGGCCCGGGCTGTATTCTAATGCCATGTTAATTCCCTCATACTTGCATGTAATTACAGGGTAACTACAGGGGCCCGGGCTGTATTCTAATGCCATGTTAATTCCCTCATACTTACATGTAATTACAGGGTAACTACAGGGGCCCGGGCTGTATTCTAATGCCATGTTAATTCCCTCCTACTTACATGTAATTACAGGGTAACTACAGGGGCGCCGGCTGTATTCTAATGCCATGTTAATTCCCTCATACTTACATGTAATTACAGGGTAACTACAGCGGCCCGGGCTGTATTCTAATGCCATGTTAATTCCCTCCTACTTACATGTAATTACAGGGTAACTACAGGGGCGCCAGCTGTATTCTAATGCCATGTTAATTCCCTCCTACTTACATGTAATTACAGGGTAACTACATGGGCCCGGGCTGTATTCTAATGCCATGTTAATTCCCTCATACTTACATGTAATTACAGGTTAACTACAGGGGCGCCGGCTGTATTCTAATGCCATGTTAATTCCCTCCTACTTACATGTAATTACAGGGTAACTACAGGGGCACGGGCTGTATTCTAATGCCATGTTAATTCCCTCCTACTTACATGTAATTACAGGGTAACTACAGGGGCGCCGGCTGTATTCTAATGCCATGTTAATTCCCTCCTACTTACATGTAATTACAGGGTAACTACAGGGGCGCCGGCTGTATTCTAATGCCATGTTAATTCCCTCATACTTACATGTAATTACAGGGTAACTACATGGGCCCGGGCTGTATTCTAATGCCATGTTAATTCCCTCATACTTGCATGTAATTACAGGGTAACTACAGGGGCCCGGGCTGTATTCTAATGCCATGTTAATTCCCTCATACTTACATGTAATTACAGGGTAACTACAGGGGCCCGGGCTGTATTCTAATGCCATGTTAATTCCCTCATACTTACATGTAATTACAGGGTAACTACAGGGGCCCGGGCTGTATTCTAATGCCATGTTAATTCCCTCATACTTACATGTAATTACAGGGTAACTACAGGGGCCCGGGCTGTATTCTAATGCCATGTTAATTCCCTCATACTTACATGTAATTACAGGGTAACTACAGGGGCCCTGGCTGTATTCTAATGCCATGTTAATTCCCTCATACTTACATGTAATTACAGGGTAACTACAGGGGCGCCGGCTGTATTCTAATGCCATGTTAATTCCCTCATACTTACATGTAATTACAGGGTAACTACATGGGCCCGGGCTGTATTCTAATGCCATGTTAATTCCCTCATACTTACATGTAATTACAGGGTAACTACAGGGGCCCGGGCTGTATTCTAATGCCATGTTAATTCCCTCATACTTACATGTAATTACAGGGTAACTACAGGGGCCCGGGCTGTATTCTAATGCCATGTTAATTCCCTCCTACTTACATGTAATTACAGGGTAACTACAGGGGCCCGGGCTGTATTCTAATGCCATGTTAATTCCCTCCTACTTACATGTAATTACAGGGTAACTACAGGGCTGTATTCTAATGCCATGTTAATTCCCTCATACTGCAAAGTCTGTGAAAGAGCTGTTGCACACCTTAAAAACTTTAAATCAGGTGCGTAGGATGCAAAAATAGGGAAACAACGTTTCGGTGCTAGACCTTCATCAGGTTTTGAAGCTGATGAAGGTCTAGAACCGAAACGTTGTTTCCTTATTTGTCTTCTAATAAAGAGTTTACTAGTAAGATCAGTGTTTTGCGGGATTTTCTCTACTCCTAATTCCCTCGTACTAACAACATCCCTCGTACAAACAACAATGTTTCATTGACCATTTACTTTTTTGGTCGTAGGTTTTGTGGGCCTGTCTCCCAGAGTTAGACTGGAGGCTTTTTGTTTGTTTTTGAACTCTGTTAAAACACTCTAAACCCCGAGGTGTCCCAGTGGATCACCTGGCAGAGCGCGTAACACTAAAGCTTAGTCCTTCGCGTGGCCGAGCCGGGTTCGAATCCGACCCGTGGTCCTTTGCCACAGTCATAATTCTCCTAAATTCCCCACACGCGCCCCTGTAGTTACCATGTAATTACATGTAAGTAGGAGGGAATTGACATTGCTTTACATTACAGCTTGTGCCCCTGTAGTAGTTACCTCTAATTACATGTAAGTACTGTAGGAGGGAATTAATGTTGCTTTAGAATACAGCCTGCTCCCCTGTAGTTACCCAATAGTTACGGAATAACTACAGTATAAGTTCTCGTAAATTTAAATTAAATTTAAATGATTATTTCTCATAGGTCATACGTACCCTGTAACAACAGAATAGGTACCCGGTAGTTACAAAAATAGCTACGGTATAAGTTCTTTATAATTCCCCCTTTGTTACCCCCTTATTCCATAAATTCAGATTCTGTTACCCTGTACTTACCCTGTACATTCAGATTTTGTTACCCTGTATTTACCCTCTTGTGGGGTGTATTCTAAAGTGTTACTTTATCTTTAAATCTTTAAATGTATTTTTGTGGCTGAATTTAGATATCATTTAAAGATCACTTAAAGGGGGAAATACTATGAGATGGACCCATTGTAAGCTACTCTGGTAAAGAGCATCAGCCAATTGCATACAATGTAACATTTCAAAGGAGCTGCTGTCCTTTGTGCTTGTGCCACCTATGCAGGCTTCTCATAGAACCTACGTCTGGTGTTAACCACAAGCTGTTTCCTTGCCTTTCCTGTGAGCGCAGTTTCAACAAGGTGGTAAACAAGGAGAAAACAGTGACTTATTTGCTCTTTACTGGCTTTTTTCCAGATGACGTTTACACATTAGCATAAGTACATAAGTACACGTAAGTATGATGCATTCCTTTTCACCAACTGTATTCAGTGTATTACTTTAGCCTACAATGACAATGTATACGATAGGTTTATGTGTGTGAGTGAGTGAGTGTGTGTGTGTGTGTGTGTGCGCGCGTGTGTGTGTGTGTGTGTGCGTGTGTGTGTGTGCGCGCGTGCGTGTGTGCGTGTGTGTGTGTGTGAGAGTGAGTGTATAAGTGGTTGCATGCGTGCGTGGATGCTGACTTACGGGCCTACTATGCATATGCCTTTGTATGTGTCCATATTTACTCGTGTGAATACGTGTGAACTGTTGACGTCTGCTCAAACCACCGGACAGTCTGATCTCATCTATTCCTCTGTGAGCAATTAGCATTAGAGCCACCACTTAAATGTCATCTTGTCTCGTATGGAGAGGAGACAGCCAGAGCTGGTGCATAGGGCTTTACCCACCAGTAATATCTAGACTGTCGATCCCCCCCCCCCACACTACCTGCTATCCCCTCAGTCAGTTGAGCGATCAGCAGCAGAGGCGCCCAGCCTGCCCGGCATCAGGGCTCATGACTCAATGAGGTGTCTAACTGTGAGTGTGTGGAGGTGAGGTTAAGGGGTTGCTTGCTCGTACTCACACATTCTGTGACAGTGGGTCTGTAGGCACCCACACATCTATCTTACGTGATGCCGATGACGTTCATCCGACACGATCGATCCACCTGCCTTGACATACCAAAATGGGTTTTGAGTACCTGCACCACGAGCCAGTTTCACATTGTCATTTTTGTTGAATGAATCAAAGTGTTACCAAACTAAAACAAGGTGATCACCGAGAATGCAACTGAGGTGATAAAAGCCTGGTTGATTGTGAGTCCTGTTTACATTTACCACAGCAAGCAGTGAACTTCAGAGGAACCACTAGCAAGATGACTGGTCTGCACTGGAGGCATCAATGGCAAACTGTCACTGTACAGCCGCAGAAGCTCTTCACAGTAATCTGGGTAGCCGTCATTGACTACCCGTCAAGAGAGTGAGCGTATAGTGTTGTGGTTTTGGAAGATGGTGTGGAGGGCTGGGGGCGGGGCTGCGACAGAGACAGAGTTCTCTGTAATTTGTGGGCGAAGGAAGTGTGAAGCCTACACCTACACAGCTAGTCGAGTCAATGACAGCTTGGGAACCGTGTCGCTGACTGTTATCAATTGGTTTCAGCCAGTATCTAATGCTTATACAATAAAAAAAAGTTTAACACTGATTGCTGGATTTAAAGCAATCATTTACTTAAGCATGATCACATTGGGTATGTATGAAATTATAGTGTAGTATAAAGAAAAACTATTTAAAAAATGTGATTTAAAATGTAGCGTTTGAGGTTCATTGTGCTGATACAGCCACGGCTATCATTATTTGTGATATCACATTGTGTTCAAAGACACGTCATCTGCGATTACAAATTGTTGTTATGGGGTTGTAGGTTGTGATCATGGGAACTTTGAAGAATGTTAAATAACTTGGCAGGTTGTACCACTGAGACATTTCCTTTAGTACTACATGCAATTCTCATCTAATGAAAAGTTTCAGGTGAGGTAGCCTCAATACAAAACAAATCTCAATATGGCCATTAATCCCACATGATTTTAGGCATTTCATTAGGCAAACACTTTTAATATGGACTTACATTCAGTACAGAAGTATGCCTTCTAGTGGTAACCTTGGG
The DNA here is from genome assembly GCF_964638095.1 of Poromitra crassiceps. Classification (NCBI taxonomy): domain Eukaryota; kingdom Metazoa; phylum Chordata; class Actinopteri; order Beryciformes; family Melamphaidae; genus Poromitra; species Poromitra crassiceps. The sequence goes on from NC_139623.1 coordinate 7,019,158, forward strand.
TTTCTATTTCCAAATAAATCTAACAGGAAATTCAAACAAATAAATATTTTTTCCTGTGTGGGTGAACCACAAGGTTTCCCCAACTTGGTTGTGGCTTTTACATCATAGGTTGAATTACGTGGTCAGTTTTCAATCTCCAGACTCTGTCTGTCTTGTATCCTTTACAGTAGTTTGGTTGCCTCCATGAACTGAATGATACTTAGTTTGTGATATATATATATATATATACAGTATATATATATATATATATATATATATATATATGTATATATATATTTTGTGAACTTGTCGGTCTTCATGAGAAATAGCCCCAATTGGAGTGGAAGTGAAGAAGCACAGATGCAGTGTTTTATGGGTCATTTATTTTATTACACTATTAATTAGCTTGATCAGATGTTAAATTTCTCAGATTGCTTGCAAATACAGTTACATAACAGAGGACAATTTGCCAAATTAGAATATCTGTCTGATCTTTTCTTGAGCATGTCTTTGGTCAAGTCCTGAATGAAAATGAAGAACAGCTCTCTCAATGATGCTATGAACATCCCTAAAATCAATGCAATGTAATTGAAACCAGACAGACTGTATCAATAGCCAACATTTAGTTTACATGGCTTCCCTAAAGCAACTTGTACATGAATGGAATAATTTTGGTTGTAGTTGTGCTTAGTACCACACCTTGTCAATTAGGTATAGGCTGTACGCCTGGCTATATTTCACATTTCTCAACTTATTATAGGTGTCATGTATTCTTATACAAGCTTCTAAAATTACATTACAGGTGAAAAGCATGACCCTTGATCCAACTGATTATTACATATAAATAAAAAATACATAATAATTACATCCAAAACACAGCATTGTAAAAGGCAATAATGCAGCAATTAAAATCTCGATCACATTGTTTATATTTCATTGGGAAGTAAGGGGACAGACCAACAAAGAAGTCTAGAATTGGACAGAGGACATACGTACAAATGTGAGTTGAGTAACTACAGTATACACCATTCTAAGTCTGCTAAATGCTGGTAGGAAACCTTCAGTGGTTAGGGGAACGTAGGCAAGCTTCTTCTCATCTATGGTTTCAGTAGTATCATTACAAGATCAACTGACTTCAACTGTGAACATACAACATTTTTCATTCATTAACGTAGCTGTACAAATTATACAAGGGCTTATGTCTTCTCTTCCCCAGACATAACGCAACCGCAACCTGCGATTATTCTGGCTAACAAAAGCAACAGAGGATACATCTTGAATCATAACTCAGGTAGTCAAACTCCTTTTTGTTTGTTTCAAATCAATTTTTACAAAAAAAAGAGAGAGAGAGAGAGAAAAGCACAGTTTATGAGTGAAACACATCTCTCTTCTGAATGGACAAATTTATGAAGCAAACGTCCATCAGTTACCAGCAAATAAACCATTAAGCATGAAGTGGTTTTGGTATGGACTATATGCACTAGGCCTACAAAGCAACTTCCCACTATGTGACCTTCCTCAACCAAGATGGTTTGATAGTATTAAGCAGGTGGCTTAAGGAAATCCACCTGCCCCACTAAGCAGTTAACAATCAGACAGTAAAAAGGCATCATCCCTTTGTTATCTACATATACAGGGTACTACATTGTCTAGAATGAGTCGTTGAATGAAAAGCTATCTATGGATGAGTAGAGTCACTTAAACGTAGTCTCAATAGAGCACTAACATTCAATGTGGATGTCAAACTGGCAGCATACTGAAGCAATGGATTTAAGACATACATTATGTTCTATAATCATGCCTGAGTGTGTTTATGACTTGATACACATGGACACTTCACATTAGCTGTGGCCTCTCTTAGCCCTCGGCACTCAACTGGTCCACAGTATATAACGCATGCTATGCTTTAAATTCCAGTGCTCGGATATACACACCCGCCAAATGTGGAAAAATAATCTGGCTACTACAGGGATTGATGAGAGGGGCATCACGTATGTGGTTTGTCTACTGATGATGTTGAACTTGACTACTCCTATGTGATCTACAGGGGGGGGGGGGGGGGGGGAGGATGACGCACTACTGAAAAGAAGATGGGATCTCAACATCTACCTTAAATACATTCAGTCAGAAGATACTGTGTCGTTGTCTTGTGCTGGTTTTTACAACAGTCCGTTTTCAATCAGCCATGTTAGGAAAATGTTCTCATCATCTCTCATGATCTTCTCATAACAGCATGTACTATTTTTTTTTTTTTTTTTTTTTTTAACGTATTATTCCATTACATCAATGCAAATTAATCGTAGAAATGTCTAGTAGTATGTATTTCTTAAGTTATTTACACTGTCCATTTTGGAACGGTGACATTTCCAACTTCTCAAAAGCAATAACAGGAACAACACAAATAAGCAGCATCATACACCGAGTTGTCATGCTTTCATTAAAATAATGGACTTCTGGATATTTGTGTTTTACAGTTCTTTAGGTAGCAATACAAGGAAAATAAACTCATTCACTGACTAAATTAGCTCAATGGCATATTTGGTACATTTTGCCGAATAATCTGAGGGCAGATCTTGAGAAGTCGAAAGCATGATGAGCCCAATGTTTTTCATATCACCAGCACATTGTTCTGTAATTGACTACTGTGGTCTTTTTGGCTTTTTGCGTGTTTAATTAAAGCCGGCGAAAGTAAAATACCTCACACACTCAAAGTAAACACATCCTTACTTAAAGGAGAATTCAGGTTTTTTTTTTACACCCCAGACCAGATTTCCAGCTTTAAATATGATGTTTAAGCCACCCTGACAACTTTGGTTTGATTAGCATCACCAGAAACGATAATCAGTTTAAACTGCGACCTGATATCAGGTATATAACGAGGAAAACAGGGCATGTGAAATGCCTGTATTTATGTCTTGTAAATAGCTTATTTTCCTACTCACAGCGGGTCATAATGCATTTTATATCAGAGAGAGAACGAGATGAGAGAGATTGAACATACCTCTGGCTGCCGGCGTTGCACAGCCTGCTCTGTTTGCATTTTACATGCCCTGTTTTCCTTGTTATATATACTGTATATATATATATATATATATATATATATTTGATATCAGGTCGCAGTTTAAACTGATTATCGTTTCTGGTGATGCTAATCAAACTGAAGTTGTCAGGGTGACTTGAATAAGGTCCGGGGTGTAAAAAAAAAACAGAATTCTCCTTTAATGGTAATGTCTCAATATTTGAGTCATTGTCGAACTTTAGCTTATGGTTTTGGTTAATGTTTACCTTAAACATAATAACAATTAACATGATAATAATTTACCTGCTATTATTGAGTGGGGTTTAAATTGAGAATTATACTATTATTTATCTAGGTTTTCATTCACACTCATCTACACAGAGACATATATCTGAGTATAGCCTAATGAAAAATAAGTACTATAAAGCATTATGCACCATTCAACATTGAGTCAATTTCTATTGAGGAGCTATGGGTCATTCACGCCACTGAGATGGTATTCCTGTCTATGAGGTGAGCATAGACAAGTGAATGTCTCCAAGATTAGGGAATGCTGTGGCACTGATAATGGAAAGAGCAATCTCTGACTCTAACCCAGAGGAGTAAGGGATTAGGTGACATGAATTGATATCAGATCTCATTGTTCACACTCTGCTAATGATGATAGGTGGTTGTTGGTCATTTACAATGGCTTTGGGATGTACCCCGTATTTGTTTAGTTACTTTATGGTCACAATACATCATAAATCCATCATAGGGAGTGTGGCTGGGACGCCACCTCAAGGAAGGTAGGGGAGGCGTGGGTGGGTTGAGGGATGGGGTGGGGGAGCAAAATAAGTGGTTAGGCATCAGCTGTAGGCCACGCCCAGCACCTCAGTTCATTTGTTCAAAGAATTTGTAGGTGGGGTTTTCATAGCCGTGGTTTTGCATTTTGTTGAGCTGGCGTTCCTCTGGGGTCAGCATGGGGTCGACCTGCTGCGAGACACAGAGGGGCCGGGATTATTACACTCTAAACACAGAGCAGTGAATGAGTTAAAGATCCAGTGCAATGATTTCAAGTCAATCAGGAAAAGTCTGATGTTGGTTTCTGACACAATTAGCTTGTAGGACTGAGTGAGAGCCTAACCTTCCCTATTCTGCAATTCACTGCAGGCTAGTGTTTCTGTCTTTGAGGAACAAATATCCCAGTGTTGGAACTTCAGGCAGCACCCAGCAACAAAGGAGGCACAGAATTTGGCTAGTTTGCCAAGTAGCTGGCTGGCTATATAGGCTGTTTTCAAGTGACGTCGCGACAAGATGGCGACCGGGGCGAGACCATTGCCCATTGGCTTGTTTGCAAACCATGTGATCATGCTGGGGGACAACCAGAAGCAGACCAGCAGCAGGCTACATAGGAAAGCACGAGCAAAATCGGACACGTCTTGTAAATGTTTTAGTTGTTTTATTGCTGTTGTGATTTTGATGTGAAGGTTGGTCAGCAATGACTAGTTGTTGGCCTTCTAGTCCACTGTATTCAGGTCACCTCCCTCCCCCAATTGTACTGTATGTCTATGTACTTTTTATGTATTGTTTCTTGCTGCAAAACTAATTGCCCTTCGGGAACATAATAAAGTTGAAGTTGCTGTAAAAATCACTTCTCTTCATTGTATATGGATGTCATATCCTATCTGTTTTGCAATCTTCTGGTGACACCTGCAGCGTGGAGCGCCATCCAACCATCTTGCATACTCGCTTTCCTCCATTCTCCATAGTAGCTCTGGGAGAGCTGCCCCCCAGTGACCTCATCAGCATCATTGGAATCACATGGTTGCAAACAAGCTATTGTCTGACAGAGTATGGTATACCTCACCTCATACTGTCGACCAATCACAGCATTCATTTAAACCTATCAAACCTGTATGATTCTGTTTATAGCAGAGGGAGTTTCAAAGGGCATCACATTTCCACAGTGCTGACAGTTATAATAATTTGGGTAACTTTATATTCACAGGTCCTTTAAAAACATCATTGTATGAAATTGAGAAATGCAAATCTTGATGCACTGGACCTTTAATCAATGGACACCAAATACACTGTTCCAACCTGACTTAGGCCAGTTTGGGGCTCTGAACATTTTCAGAAAGGGAGCCATGTGGCCAACGCCTTGTGGTGGCCATGGCAGCCATTTTACTCTCCGCCATAACCGAATTTTATGCATTTTTTTAAATCATATCTTCTGAATCACACATGATAACACAGAAAAGGTTATGTCTACTCCTATGTTTTGATGGTCAAGGATTACAATAAAACTATATATAACATCATAAACTATGTAAATAGTTAATGGTGAATTCAATGACATTGTGGGAAGGAAATCACAGTATATGAGAATAGTCTATTTGCCAGCCTATAGAGCCCTATAGTGAACCCGGAAATGTTGAGTAGCCCCAACGTTTATGTTAGAAATGTAATTTGCAATTACAATTTGCATAATTAGCATCATTAGCATTAACATACTCACATAATATAGACAATATTTCAGCAACTGATTGGCCAATTTGGACAATATTGGAGTGGTTTGGGGGGTTATTGTGGATGCTGAATCCATTTCTGAAACCAGAAGTGGCCATATTTCAACTTCCAGTAGGCTGGGTTTGATTAATTTGGAGTTGATTTTGAGGGTATTTATATGATTGATTGATTGATTGATTGATTGATTGGTTGGTTGATTGACTGATTGATTGATTGATTGAATTGTTTATTCATTGTGTCATGCACTTCTGACAGTGCCCAGCCCACATGGGCTTACAAGACACAATACAAAATATACAATACAACATAAGCCAGCGCTATTGTGGTACAACTAAATCAAAATATAACATGCTCCTAAAACAACAAAACAGATCATTACATCACTTTATAAACAGAACATTCTGGCTTTGGTCAGCAATGACTAGTTGTTGGCCTTCTAGTCCACTGTATTCAGGTCACCTCCCTCCCCCAATTGTACTGTATGTCTATGTACTTTTTATGTATTGTTTCTTGCTGCAAAACTAATTGCCCTTCGGGAACATAATAAAGTTGAAGTTGCTGTAAAAATCACTTCTCTTCATTGTATATGGATGTCATATCCTATCTGTTTTGCAATCTTCTGGTGACACCTGCAGCGTGGAGCGCCATCCAACCATCTTGCATACTCGCTTTCCTCCATTCTCCATAGTAGCTCTGGGAGAGCTGCCCCCCAGTGACCTCATCAGCATCATTGGAATCACATGGTTGCAAACAAGCTATTGTCTGACAGAGTATGGTATACCTCACCTCATACTGTCGACCAATCACAGCATTCATTTAAACCTATCAAACCTGTATGATTCTGTTTATAGCAGAGGGAGTTTCAAAGGGCATCACATTTCCACAGTGCTGACAGTTATAATAATTTGGGTAACTTTATATTCACAGGTCCTTTAAAAACATCATTGTATGAAATTGAGAAATGCAAATCTTGATGCACTGGACCTTTAATCAATGGACACCAAATACACTGTTCCAACCTGACTTAGGCCAGGAGCCAGCCCCACTCCTCAGGGTGTTTTCTGCTACCTTTTTTCCACTATGATTTCCTGTTATCCTATAGAGGGTATGCATGTGATGTCACAGAGGCAGAAGTCACTGTGGGGTCACGCCCACTGAGTCACAGCAAGACTGAGCTTGAATGCAGTAATCAGCCTAGATAACTGACACCTGCTGATCAGGGAGGAATTTGACACTCATTTTGACACTCGTTCCCGATTGAGGGGGCGTGTTCCAGTGGGTGTGCATACCCTCTATACCTTGAGCCCTCTAAAGTGCATGGGACCATGTTCAACTCGGGGCCGTTTGGTCTCAGGGGCCCAAAAACACCTTTTTGGGACAAATAATAAGGTACTGCAATGTCATAAATAGTCCTGCTTGCATGACATTTTGCAGGAAGTATGTTGGAACATAGGGGGGAAGTAGCAAAATAAGATGCTGGGGCTTGCTGCAATTCTATTTTAAAATTTCACCCACAAAACTCACAAAAATACAAAAAAATGATGTCCGTTTTACAAATTCTCCTCAAAAATGATTATTTTCCAGCACTTTATGGGGAATACCACTTCCTCATTTGTATTTAGAAAACTGCTCCAAGTTCAACTTCCTACTGTACCTCAACAATTACACTTGCTGTGGCCGAAAATCTGCACTATATGTCAAATCAGACAAAACAGAATTTTGAGTCACTGGTCGTCCAGGTGATGTGAACATAGATGTTCACTTTTTCATAAAAGCATGAAACTTGGTGAACTTGTACAGTTTGGGGCTCTGAACATTTTCAGAAAGGGAGCCATGTGGCCAACGCCTTGTGGTGGCCATGGCAGCCATTTTACTCTCCGCCATAACCGAATTTTATGCATTTTTTTAAATCATATCTTCTGAATCACACATGATAACACAGAAAAGGTTATGTCTACTCCTATGTTTTGATGGTCAAGGATTACAATAAAACTATATATAACATCATAAACTATGTAAATAGTTAATGGTGAATTCAATGACATTGTGGGAAGGAAATCACAGTATATGAGAATAGTCTATTTGCCAGCCTATAGAGCCCTATAGTGAACCCGGAAATGTTGAGTAGCCCCAACGTTTATGTTAGAAATGTAATTTGCAATTACAATTTGCATAATTAGCATCATTAGCATTAACATACTCACATAATATAGACAATATTTCAGCAACTGATTGGCCAATTTGGACAATATTGGAGTGGTTTGGGGGGTTATTGTGGATGCTGAATCCATTTCTGAAACCAGAAGTGGCCATATTTCAACTTCCAGTAGGCTGGGTTTGATTAATTTGGAGTTGATTTTGAGGGTATTTATATGATTGATTGATTGATTGATTGATTGGTTGGTTGATTGACTGATTGATTGATTGATTGAATTGTTTATTCATTGTGTCATGCACTTCTGACAGTGCCCAGCCCACATGGGCTTACAAGACACAATACAAAATATACAATACAACATAAGCCAGCGCTATTGTGGTACAACTAAATCAAAATATAACATGCTCCTAAAACAACAAAACAGATCATTACATCACTTTATAAACAGAACATTCTGGCTTTGCTCCCAGGCCTGGCAGATAACATTTCCTATAAAGAAGGTTCCTTTCTTAAAACACAACTCAAGTTTCTCATAATCATCCAACTAAAAACAAGGCTAGGTCGAAACCTGGCATATGGCCAGGGCAGAAAAGCGTTGACGAGCCTGTTGGTTGTAGCAGGCAGTGACATTGTTAAAGTGGAGGGCTGTCGGTGGCAAAAGTATGAAGGATATAATGGAAAATCAGTATGGTAAGAAAGCCCTAGAAAATAATTACCGTATTTAATTATGTACTTGCATTTAATAAAACATTTTATTATAACACATTGTTGCGTGTGGCCATGAAGAACTCACATGGTATGTATTAAGGCACATTCATGTGTTTACATCCTGTGTGAGTAAAGCTGCTTAATTGATCTCCTCTGCTCCCCATACCTCAGGCTGAACACCTGCAGACAATCGGCTGATTGCTGATGCAGCTCTGCCTGCAGGTATTTAAGCTGGCTTGCTGCTGGGACACGGCAGTTCTACCTCTGAATCCAGCCCAGCAGCACCTGCAGTTTGTCCGAATCCCTATGCCCATTCCTTTACTTTCTTAGGTCCTGGCACAATAGGTGCCAGGCTTTATTGTTTTAGTTTAAACCTGGTAAGTTCGGTAGTTATCTTTTCGTTCTTAGTTTTAGTTTAGTTTTCCTAAATTATTCTTTAACATTTTGAATTGTTAGCTTAAGGAGAGGGGCTGGCTTCGACGGCCCTATATGGGCCAGCCCAGACCCTTCTCCCTTTTTCTTGTTTTGGCCGAACTGCCAGGTTTTCTTGTTTTATGGTTTTGGGCTTTCTTTTTCTTTCAGGAATTGGGAAAAGAAATAAAAACCTTATCCTTTTGATCATTGTGTTGGCGTCCTTTTATGTTATGTTCTCCACTTGAGCCTTGTTTGATGTATGTATTGTGGAGGCCGTAACATAATGGGGGCTCGTCCGGGATGATTCTTCGCGCACTTTATCAGATGGTACGGCATGCGGGAACCCCGGATCTGGTGGTTCTCGTCATAGGGACACTGCACAAAACTCAGGCACTTGACACTTTCTGTCTCAATCACAAATTCAAATTTTTTTAAAGTGCCATAGATCAAAATAAAGTAGACGCGCTTAAAGAAAAATCTGTTCAAAGCACGCTACTACTGAGGCGGTAAAAACACGCAACTCTCAGTAAAAAAAACCTTGCGATCGACGAGCCCCCAACAGAAATTTTTGCAGGAATTTTTCTGTGGTTGCAGTGCCGCTTACCGATCTGCTGAGCCCAAAGGTGCCTTATAAGTGGTCTCCGAGCTGTCGGGATGCCTTTGAGGCCGTCAAGGCCGTGTTGACACAGGCTCCAGTGCTTGCTGCGCCTAATTTTGAGCGGCCGTTCAAACTTGCCGTTGACGCATGTGATACAGGGGCGGGTGCAGTTCTACTACAGGATGAAGATGATGGTATTGAGCACCCAGTCTCGTATTATTCAAAAAAGTTTAATCAGCACCAGCGCGTGTATTCCACGATTGAGAAGGAGGCGCTTGCGCTCGTTTTGGCACTTGAACACTTTGAGGTGTCTGTGGGCTCTTCTAGTGTGCCTACGCTTGTGTTTACTGACCACAATCCACTTGTTTTTCTGAACCAGATGTGGAATTCAAATCGGAGACTAATGAGGTCTCTTTTCTTTCAGGCCATCAATTTGGAAGTCAGACATGTCCGTGGAAAAGATAATGTCCTGGCCGACACTTTGTCGCGCTCTTTTTCTGACGGCTGAAATACCTCATGTTGCACTCCCGGTATTCGCCATCATAGGGTGGGGGTGTTGCGTGTGGCCATGAAGAACTCACATGGTATGTATTAAGGCACATTCATGTGTTTACATCGTGTGTGAGTAAAGCTGCTTAATTGATCTCCTCTGCTCCCCATACCTCAGGCTGAACACCTGCAGACAATCGGCTGATTGCTGATGCAGCTCTGCCTGCAGGTATTTAAGCTGGCTTGCTGCTGGGACACGGCAGTTCTACCTCTGAATCCAGCCCAGCAGCACCTGCAGTTTGTCCGAATCCCCATGCCCATTCCTTTACTTTCTTAAGTCCTGGCACAATAGGTGCCAGGCTTTATTGTTTTAGTTTAAACCTGGTTAGTTCGGTAGTTATCTTTTCGTTCTTAGTTTTAGTTTAGTTTTCCTAAATTATTCTTTAACATTTTGAATTGTTAGCTTAAGGAGAGGGGCTGGCTTCGACGGCCCTATATGGGCCAGCCCAGACCCCTCTCCCTTTTGCTTGTTTTGGCCGAACTGCCAGGTTTTCTTGTTTTATGGTTTTGGGCTTTCTTTTTCTTTCAGGAATTGGGAAAAGAAATAAAAACCCTATCCTTTTGATCATTGTGTTGGCGTCCTTTTATGTTATGTTCTCCACTTGAGCCTTGTTTGATGTATGTATTGTGGAGGCCGTAACACACATTCGTGTGTGTGTGTGTGTACACACGTGTGTATTTATTGTGAAATTCTAAAAGATGTGTATTTGTCGCATTAAAATGACCCCACCCCTCTGTATAGCCTCATGGTGCCTTTTCAACTTCTATTGTTATTTGTTCTAATTACTCTCTCCCAGTTATAGGGGTGTTGAAACGAATTTTGGTATTCGAATATTATTCGATTTGCATAAATATTAATAAAACTCGATTATTATTATTTTTGGAACAAATATAAAAATATATATATATTTTTTTTACGGCAAATCTCCTCTGTCTCGCTCTCGCCTTAGCCAACCAGCATGTGAAAACAAATCCTTTTGTCACATGTGATGTATTATTAGTTTTCTGAGTCTGGTAGGATAATGCCAGCTATCCCCATATTTTAGCGCTGAAATGCCTAGTTTGGCATGTGGCATGCCTATGTTCAGTACAATATAACAGGCATGCGCTTGTACACGCCCACATTTTGCATTGCAAACGCTAGATTACCGCTTTTGCGAAGATAGAGCCCCTTGTTTTCTCTGACTTGACATATAGTGCAGATTTTCGGCGACAGCAAGTGTAATTTCTGAGATAGAAAGTTCATCTCGAGCTCAAATTGAAGCTTATGAACTTGGACAGTTTTCTATATACAAGTGAGGAAGGCTTAGTAGTTTATTCAAGAACATATTGCATCGAGTTCACACTAGATGAATTTCATGTCCTTTACATTATAAATGTTAAACCACACAAACACAAAACATCATTAAAAAAAGGGTTAGAATATAAAATTGTTACTTTTCATTTATAAGTTACATGATTTTTGTCACAAAAAGTTTTACTTCGTTTTGAACTCAAGCTCTCACTCTAGTGCCATCTCGCTGCGCACGCAGCCACTGGAATAATATTATTTTTGCTCCAAAAATGATCTTTATATAAAACCAAACCACCTACATGGCATGGTAACCCTGGGACTGAGGCGGCCACCCATCCTTTCCCCGTGACAACGTCACGTCCGCCACTCCTCGTTTCTTCCAGCCCGCTGAGAAGATGTATTTTTGAAAGCTCCGTGTGCTAACTTAACGTTTGCGCGCCCTAGCCGAGCTAATTCCGTCTTATTGCCCAACTAAACAAGGCGTACGGTGGACGAGATTCTTCAGGCTTCGGCCCGTTCCTGCATCTCTTCACCAGCGGCGACGGACGAGCTCATCAAAAGCTAAGGGTGCCTTGCCTTTTATTGTGTTGTTAGCACATTCTGCTTCGCTACCGCCGTGTATTTTGCATACCCTCACCCCGGCTGGGGTAATGTTGATTCTAAGAGTATTAACTCGAGTGTGTTGCCGCTCTCAGTTATTAACTAGATAGCTAGCTTGCATCCGTGCGAATAGCATCTTGCCTTATTGTGTGTTAGCACATTCTGCTTAAGCTACCGCCATGTAGCTTGCATACGTTCACCCCGGCTGGGGTAACGTTTGATTCTGAGAGTATTAACTTGAGTGTGTTGCCGCTCTCAGTGCTTAACTAGATAGCTAGCTTGCATCCGTGCGAATAGCATCAACTAGCTTCTCCTCGGCCGAGGAGTTTATTTCTAGAGTGACTAGTAAGCTTGGCTTGCGCTTGTCTCTCTTGCTTATACCGTGACACGTTGTTACCGTTGCACGTGCATGTTCGCTAGCCTCCGGGTGGCTTACTGCCTAGCTTCTGCGGTTTTCACACGTGTGCTGCCTTCCCTTCGGGTCAGGCTATTAGCCGCTTTCGTTACCGTTGCACGTGCATGTTCGCTAGCCTCCGGGTGGCTTACTGCCTAGCTGCTTCACGCTAGTTTCCTAGCTTTGTTACGATACTCCCGCTAACCGGGTATAGCCTGCGGAGCTTGCTGCTATTTAGCTTGCTGTTCTCGTGCTATGAGCATGGAGAAGGGAGAGTCAGCGAGGGGGTGCGGCGTGTGCAAAGCTACGTGGGCCGACTTTGACCGGCACGATAGGTGCGTGTTCTGCCTTGGGCACGAGCACGCTGCACAGGCGCTTTTAAACCCTCGGTCTTGCAGCCGCTGTGCTGTTTTCAAGATAGCCGTGCTGCGTCATAGAGTTAAGCTCTTTGTTGAGGAGGACATTCCTCCCTCTCGAGAGGAGCGCGTCCGCTGAATCTCTCCACCCTGTCAATTCATAGAGAGGGGTGAATTCCCCAGGTACGACCCGCTAGCCGATAGCCCCCAGGAGGAGGTTTCTGGCGGGGAGGAGGGCTGGGACGGTGCTACCACCGTCACTGCTCGTGCGGAAGTGAACGAGCCCTACCAGAAGCAGTTTAGCGGGGGATGTCCAGGGCCGCAGCTAAGCTGGGCATCGCTTGGGCCGACCCACCCCAGCCCCCTGCCTCAGTGCTACACGGGTGCTATTTTCAGGCATGACGGGCATCCCGCCCGCAGCACCGCTTGCCTGTCTGTGAGGACGTGCGCCGTGCAGACAGGGTGGGAGAGACCACAGGAGGCCAAGCCGCATTGTGCGGGCATGGCTCCTTGGTCTGCGCTAGATGGCGAGGGACGGCTGGCATTCTCCAGAATGCCCCCCCTGGAGGAAGTGGTGGTGTCTCATCTGACCTCCACCTCCGGCAGGCCGACACTGCCTTCGAAGGCGTGCCAGTTTACGGCCAAGCTGGCCGAGAAGTCTTACTTGGCGGCGGGTCAGTCCGCCGCCATCCTACAGGGTTACCAGGCCGTCCTCCTGAGGGAGCTGCAGGGTAACCCATCCCCGGAAATGTATACTGAGCTCCGGATGGCCACGGACTACACCCTCCGTATGGTGGACTGCTTGGCTCAGAACAGTGGTAAGGTGATGGCCTTCTCTGTTCTCACGCACCGCCACCTCTGGCTCAACCTTACGCAGTTGTCTGAGCCGGAGAAGAGGAGGCTGCTCGGGGCCAAGATTTCTCCTGAGGGCCTTTTCGGGCCATCAGTAGAGAACATGGTCCAGCAGCTGGAGAGGCAGCAACGGGACACCGCTGCGGTCAGGTCCCTCACACCACGACGGCAACGACGTGGACGTGGGGGTGCAGGTGTGGCTGGTAAGCCGGCCCGCTCTTAGACACCTTCTTTGGGGGAGGGGGGGACTATGAGCCCGCCGTCGTTGGAGCTCAGCGCCCAACTTTGGCTCGGAGCTCAGCAGGGACCTGCTCAGTGCGCCCCTTGCTGGCGCTACGTGCCCGGCAGGGACGGCAGCTCGCCAAGGTCTGGCCTCGGGGCCAGCCTTTGGCTTGTAGCTTTAGGGACAAGCCCACCGTCCTCGGTGCCCACGGCCCGAGTTCGGTCGGGAGCTCTCCTTGGGTCTCATGCCCGTCATCAAAGCTCGCCTTGGTCACGGCCTGGCCTCGGCTGGTAGCATCCAGGACAAGCCCACCGTCAATGGTGCCGCCGAATGCCCATTGTCGGTCGGGAGCTCCCCTATGGACCACGCCCCCGGACAGGGGCCCCCCTTTGGCGGGGCCCATATCGGGGTGCGGTCGGGCTCGAAAGAGGACTTTGTCCCCGCAGTGCTCCTAGCCCGCGAAGGTCGCGCGGCGGGAGGGTTACTCCGATCCGGCGCACCCATGGGGTGCGTCAGTAGTCGGGGTTTGCATAGGGAATGTTCCCCCGGCATGCCCAGCATCTACGGAGCGGGCCATGCGGCGGGTGGGCGCAGCCTCTCACGCCCTGCTCACCCCAATTTCTCCCCCCATCGGGGCATCGGATCAGGTCCCGGTGCCCAACAATATACACATGACCAAAGGTGCGGTTTCCGCTCCTTCTGGCTACGGGAGACCATTGTTGTCCGACAGGCTCAGTGCCTGGGAGCTCCTATGTTCTCCAACCCCATGGTTACGGCGCACCCTTCGGAAGGGCTACGCTCTCCAATTTGCCAGACCTCCGTGCCATGGAACACACCAAGACGGTGACAGATCACCTGCAGACCTTGGGGTTTTTGGTGAACTGGCAGAAGAGTTGCCTCGTCCCAGCGCAGGTGGCGACCTTCCTGGGGCACGAGCTGGACTCTCGGGCCATGCTGACCCGCCTTTCGCCAGAGCGACAGGCTCGCACAGTGCGGACGGCAAAGACGCTAAGTCTGTGTCCCTCCGTGTCAGTGCATCAGTGCACAGTCATGCTGGGGCTGATGGCCTCAGCGGTGCATGTGCTCCCACTAGGGATGCTACACATGCGCCCGTTCCAGATCTGGTTTCTCAGGCATCATCGCAGGGTTCCTCTGACGTGTCTGGCTCTGGTTCACTTCCAGCGGCTCATACATGGGCGTCATGTTCTGATCTGCTCGGACAATAGAGCTGCGATCGCCCACCTGAACAAGCAGGGCGGTGTGCGGTCAGAGGCGCTGAACCGGTTAGCGGCGGAGATTCACCTGTGGGCGTATCCCCGTTTCCTTTCATTGTCAGCGGTTCATGTGCCAGGCCGGCTGAATTTCGGGGCCGACCTGCTGTCTCGGGGCAATCCCCGTCAGACAGAGTGGTGCCTCCACCCTCAGCGGGTGGAACAGATTTGGGCTCTATACGTTTCCCCCAAACCCCCTGATCCGACAGGTGTTGGACAGGGTGAGGGAACAGCGCCTTCGGCTTATTTTAGTGGCCCCCTTTTGGCCCAAGCAGATATGGTTTGCGGACCTGATCTCCTTGGCGCAAGGTCCGCCCTGGGCCTTGCCAGTGCGGGTGGATCTTCTATCCCAGGCGGAAGGGGAGGTACTCCACCCCTCCCCCAGCAGGTGGAAGCTAGCAGCCTGGCTCCTGAATGGGACCATTTGCTAGCCCAGGGCTTGCCCGATAATGTGGTGTGCACTATTCAGAGTGCTAGGCTGCTTCGACCCGCTCTCTGTACACGTACAAGTGGCGGGTCTTTTCGCATTGGTGCGAGGACAAAGGAGTGGATCCAGTGAACTGTGGTGTGCGACCAGTTCTCTGTTTCCTTCAGAGCCTTCTTGACGCGGGTCAGTCCCCGCAGTCGCTTAAGGTGTACGTAGCCGCCATTTCTGCTTGCCACATGGGAATTGAGGGTAGCTCCGTGGGGGGGGGCTCCCTCTGGTCTCGCGCTTCATGAAGTGAGCGCGTAGGTTGCGGCCGCCGTCGCGGTGCGTCTTTCCCAAATGGGACTTGGTTACGGAAAATGGACGGGCTCGTGGGTCATCCGTTCGAGCCCTTGGACTCGTCGATTTGAAGTTTCTGTCTTTGAAGACCGTGCTGCTACTGGCCTTGTCGTCAGGAAAGATGGTTGGTGACCTGATTGCCCTCTCGGTGCAGCAGTCCTGTATGGTTTTCGAGGATGATGGTCGCAGGGATACGTTGCGACCTAACCCGGCTTATCAACCTAAGAATATTAATGCCAGCTTTACAGTGTATAGGAGAATGTATGGTAATAAATATACTTTCATAAGACATCTTTCTGGACTCCTGGCTTCAGTTTATTTGGTTGATATTAGCTGTTACGTATATTATATTAGCGGATGAGGAGTGGTAATTCCATTCTCTAACAATGGTCATAGACTTGTCAGCATTCTGTCCTCCGCCGTTCAGTTCAGGCGAGGAGAGACGTTTGCACATGCTGTGCCCTGTAAGGGCGCTCTCGGCCTACGTGGCCAGGACGCTTTCATTACGCACTTTGAACCAGTTGTTGGTCTGTTTCGGGCAGAGAGCCCAGGGCGGACCCCTTTCCAAGGATCGTGTTTCGCGCATGCGGTACTGTCAATGGCAAGAAGGTAGTGTCATTGCCTCTCCAAATGCCACACGGTTGGGCATGGGCGATTCGCCATGCGGCTGTTGTTCACCGATGCCTCTCGGGTCGCTCTGAGGAGTGCTCCCGGCAGCAAGGGCGGTTGAATTTGGCACTAGAGTGAGAGCTTGAGTTCGAAACGAAGTAAAACATTAGGGTTGTGCTACAACCCGGGTTTTACGAGTGAGAACGAGAGCTCTCACTACCCAGCCTTGCTGCGTCGATGCGTCGTTGCGCAGGCGGGCTGGAAGAAGGAGTGGCACCCCGGGATCTGTGAGGACGTGACGTTGTCACGGGGAAAGGATGGGTGGCCTCCTCAGTCCCAGGGTTACCACGCCACCTGTCGGTAGGTGGTTTGGTTTTATATAAAGATCATTTTTGGAGCAAAAATAATATTCTTCCAGTGGCTGCGTGCGCAGCGAGATGGCACTAGAGTGAGAGCTCTCGTTCTCACTCATAAAACCCAGGTTGTAGCACAACCCTAACGTTTTTTTGGGGGCCCCTGAGACCAAACGGCACCAAGTTGAACGTGGTTCCATGCACTTGAGATGGCCCAAGGTAACAGCAAATCATAGTGAAAAAAAAGGTAGCAGAAAACAAGATGAGGAGTGGGGCTGGCTCCCGGCCTATATGGCCTATGTCCACCAGCTGCGGTACGGCTCCATGCAGCTGCCTGAACAGGCCCACACCCATGTCATCTTCATAGACACATGCGGATGCGGCAGAACAGAACAGGTGCGTATTTTTTCTGTACCGCATGTATTGCCCATCTATTAACATGGCAGGTTTACCGGATCTGCACAGAGTCGTACCGCATCACGTGGACATTGGGTTTTAAAGATATACTATGCACATTTTTCTAGCTTTCTGTTTGTAGACAAACAACCCACAAACGTCCCGACCACAGCAAAACAACAAACAAATTACCAAAATACAGGCAGAGGGCAGTGTCACTGCAGATAAACACACTGCAGGCAGAGGGCAGTGTCTCTGCAGATAAACACACTGCAGGCAGAGGGCAGTGTCTCTGCAGATAAACACACTGCAGGCAGAGGGCAGTGTCTCTGCAGATAAACACACTGCAGGCAGAGGGCAGTGTCTCTGCAGATAAACACACTGCAGGCAGAGGGCAGTGTCTCTGCAGATAAACACACTGCAGGCAGAGGGCAGTGTCTCTGCAGATAAACACACTGCAGGCAGAGGGCAGTGTCTCTGCAGATAAACACACCACCACACAATTCTAGTGGGTCCTAAGTAATAATTGAGAAGGATTACTTTTGTATGAGTGTATACTTTCCCACCTTTTTTAATGCAGGGGAATTCTGCATCATAGTATACCTTTATGCGTCATAGTATACCTTTAAAGGTATACTATGCAACTATTTAATTAAAAACATTTTATACCCTAGAAAAGTTACCCCTCAAAAACATCAATTCTGACCCCTACAATACTGTGGCAGTGTGTTTATGTGGATGGACACTGCCCCCTGCCTGAATTTGGTGCCGTTTACATTTGTTTGGCTGTGCCAAGATGTTCTGAGAGTTGATTGCCTCCTGAGCTCCTTCCCAAGGCATTTTGCAAGCTATTTGGAGTTCATACCTCGATGGTTTGTAGGTATGTGTGTGTTTATTTGTGCTTTTATAACACTAGGCATCTCGATTCCTACTAGCCTCGCCCGCTGCGCGGGCTCGCAGCCTCGCCCGCACTCGCTCTCGCCCAACCTCGCTCGCATGCATGCGCAGCTCGGCCACTGTGCGGCCTCGCCCGCAGCTCGGCTGTTCCGTGGCCTCGCCTGCCCTATTGACGCACGCGCAATGTCTCCCTCAGTCTCCCTCTCTCTCTCCCCCTCTCTCTCTCCTCTCTCTCCCCCTCCCTCAGCCTCTCCCCCCCTCTCTCCCTCTCCCTCAGTCGCTCTTGTCTCCCTCTTTCTCTCCCTCCGTCTCTCTCCCCCCTCTCTCTCTCGCCTCTCTCCCTCTCCCTCAGACTGTCTCTCTCCCTCTGTCGCTCTCGTGTGTGTGTGTGTGTCACTGATGACAACATCAGTGATGTCACAAAGATGTCACAATGCCTATGTATGACATCACTGATGACATCATCACTAATGTCATCAGTGGGACAGACAGAGAAAAAGAGAAACAGACAGAGCCCGAGCTCCCTTTTATATACTGATGATGATGATAACCACTGTGAAACCGCAGAAAAAAATGTTTAATCCCTGTGTTTCAACGGTTTTCTGGCGCTCTCTCTCCCCTATGCATTGTGAAGCTCACTCGACCACATAAACACAGAACACAGCAAAACAATGTCAAACCATCAAAATACACACATGGGGCAGCGCCCGTCCACATAACACACTGCCACAGTATTGTATGGGTCAGAATTGATGTTTTTGAGGGGAAACTTTTCTATAAGGATATAAAATGTTTTTTAATTAAATGGTTGCATAGTATACTTTTAAGACTGCATTTGGGATGAATGAGATCAAATGAATCCCCTGCTTGGGGTCGTACCTCTACGATGCCATGGCTGATAGTGCCGTATGGCTTCCTGCGCACCAGCAGCAAGCTGATTACCATCACCATGGCAATCGCCACAGCCACCACCAGCAACCCCACCATGGCACCACGGTTGAACGTCTCCAAGGCATCAGGTTGCTGAAGATCGATAGAAACAAATGTGCATTAAGACTTTAAAAAAATGAGGAGACAACACAGGGACAAAATTAAATTGATCATTTTCATTTCAATCTCATTCAAAATAACTGAAATACAGAACCCTTACCAGCTCATCTCTCTGGATCTCAGGAGACTTGTAGACTACCTGCTTGAGCTCTACAGAGGTGTTGATCTGAGCACAAGAGTGTGTAAAGAGACATGGGAAAATAGTATGATGAAGAAGCAAGACAACATAAAAAAATATTTTTACTTCAATGTCTAAACATTTAACATTAAACAAGTAGGGGTGGGTCATGTTTGAAATATCACCTCCCATTTATAATTACCAATAATCATTTTCTTACCTTTTCCTCATATTCATAAGTAGGACCTCTCTCAGATGTGGTATAATCATATTCATCTATTGCAGATACTTAGGACGGAGACAGAAAAGCAACAAAGTTGAGCTATAACCAACAGTAAGAAAGGAGACTTTTTTTTATAGACTAACATCATTCCTGAGAGCATCATATTTATCAGATGGCAAACAGTGGAATTCCATGCTTTAATGATATTGTATATATCCAACTCACCTTTCTTATTAGGCTGTGGCTCTTTGGAAAGAACAGAGATAAGGAAGAAACATTAACTATAACAGCCTGTGAAAACCATTTTCATGATTTTAAAAGTCACTTACAGTACACAATATGGATTGCCTTGAGGATGTAGGATGCGTGTGTGTGTGTGTGTGTGTGTGTGTGTGTGTGTGTGTGTGTGTGTGTGTATGCGTGTGTGTGTGTGTGTGTGTGTGTGTGTGTGTGTGTGTGTGTGTGTGTGTGTATGCGTGTGTGTGTGTGTGTGTGTGTGTGTGTGTGTGTGTGTGTGTGTGTGTGTGTGTGTGTCTGTGTGTGTGTGTGTGCATGTGTATGTATGTACCAACGCGGGGAGGGTAGGGCCTGTTCTGGAAGGCTCTCTCCTCCTCCTCTTCATCGTCTTTCTCCTCCTCACTCTCAGCCGGCAGCAGCTCCTCGGTCGTGCGGGTCTCAGAGAAGGAGGTGGTCATGAGCTCACTGATGTCTCCTCGCTCTGCCTTCACCAGCTCTTCTACAGGGAGGGGAAGCACAGAAAAAACACAGAGGTCACAAGGGCTGAGGAGTGCCCTTAATGTGAGTCATAAAAAATATATATATATAAATAAATAAATAAATACATAAATACATAAATACATAAATAAATAAATAAATAAATAAATAAACTTAACGAACACAACTTTGACAACTGTTCAAATATACGCAACAGCCATTTAGCATACGGATATCATTGTGCAGCTCCTCCGCCAAGGCAGGGACCTTATACAGCAATGCCAGGCTCTGGTTCATCCTCTCCTCGATCACATGGAGATGTGTGTACACCTGCGAAACAAGACAGAATCCGCTCTGTTTAGGCATAAGCAAGTGAGGACCAACAGAGCAAGAAATCATGCATGGCGGTATAGTCCATGCAGGACAAGGAAGTCATAGGCTACTGTACGCCCCAGCTGTAATCAGCTGAAAGCTGCTGATTGGATCAGCGTTTAAAACATTCATCAATCTTTCTCACAACAAGATGGTCTATTTAAATATGGCCTCCTCCTACTCTGATCTTGCTCACCTATGCTGCCCCACAGCATTGCTGCTGCTGCTGCTGCTGCTGGCAATGCTTTGCCTCTATCACCCCAGCCTCCAACTTTCTAGCTCAGAGTCTGCATGGCTCAAAGGTTAAACATGCCTTGCTTAGGCTCACTCTGTTTACTCACTATGGCTATTACATTCATCTTGTATAGCCATGGGGGATTTTGCTGTACTCCCTGCTCAGCTTAGCATGCTGCTGTGCTGATTCAGGGAGCATCATCTGTAAAGAGCGGAGACTTCAGCGCCAAGCGCCAAAAACATAACTGTATTTCCATTTGTGCAATACATTGTTACATTTATGACGAGTGTGTTCCTGAATGAACGAGTTGGTGCACCCACTCAGAAATATGAAAGTTAGTTCCTTCTCCTTAGAAAAAAACTGACATTTCGGATAGATATTCTAGCTTTGATCTTAGTGTAACGACAAGAAGATTGGTAGTTGTCTCACCTCTGTGAGTCCATTATACAGTATATCTAGTAAGAGAGCCATAGGCCGATGCAACGATAGAGCCCTGTGTGTGTGTGGGGCGGGGGAGGTGGCACAAAAGCTAAAGATGTGGGTCAGATAGGGGACCCTGGGAGAAAATCTTATCAAATGGGGGTCTGTGGTCTAAATTGTGTTAGGCCATGTTTACACGACAACCGTCTCTGCATAAAACGGCAAACTAGCGTTGCATTCTCACCTTTTATTTCGCATTTATACACAGTGTTTGTGATAACGATTTGCGTGCTGACTGAAGCCGCAAAAGACTCAGAGCAGCGTCAAGTGAGCCAGAATAACATTGAAACTTCTGGGTAAAACCTTCACAATAGTGGTAATTAAATAAACTAATAGTCTTATTGATGCATGTTGCAACTTTTTTTTTTGTGTGTGATCCGAAATACACAGAAGACATAGAACACAGACAACTAAAAGTCAATTTTAACACGTAGTGAGTCGACGGCCCTGATTTTTATTTACCCAGTTATAAAATACGGCTTTTATTTTTAAGGTAAAAACGCCTAGCTTGCCCTATTCTGTCTGTTTCTAACGGGCTTGATTTAGCTTTGTAGGATTAAAGTTTAAATGAATTTTCCATGCGATAGAGTGACACAGAAGTCACGAATGGTAATAAACTGCTCCAGATTGGATTACAGAATAAAAACCCAGTAAAGCAACATAAAAACACCTGTTTTCTTTGCAGCACAATTGGGACTTAACTTGAGGAAATGCATCGCGGTGAGTTGTCTTCAATTATAAAACATAAAACATAAAGTTTATTTATTTATTTATGTTTTATTTAGTATTTAGTATTTTTTTTATGCCTGACATTAAGGGCACTCCTCAGCCCTTGTGACCTCTGTGTTTCAATTATGCCACTTAACGCAGATTATGTGTTTTTAGCAAATCACGTTTGTTGAATGTCAATGCGACTCATTGTGCCTGTGCCATAAGGCTGTATAGTATTGGGCTAGTTCAATGCTCTTATTGCCTATCATTGTCTTCCATGGTGAAGGGGCCACATTGAATTGCGTTTCTCCACTTTACACGGCAACAGTAAGGGGCGGCGTTATCAAGTATTCCACTCTGGGACCTGTTTTTTGCATTTTCAGGCACCAATAACGGCATTCCTGTGTAAAAGGAAGGAAGGCACTAACGCTAAAAAAGTTTGCTGTTTTATGCAGGGAGCGTTGCCGTGTAAACAGGGCCTTAGTCCAGTGGTCCTTGATGTGGAAAAACTTTGGGAACCACTGGTCAAAGTAGCGCTACATAGGTTTAACTAATCCATATACCTCTGTCTAGTTTAAACTCTACGGGCCCTATCTTCGCAACGGCGGTAATTTTGCGTTAGCGCCCGTTTTGCGCTGGAATAGCGCCGCGCAAAGCCCTAATTGTGGGCGTGTCGGCCCGCCATGCTTCACGTCATCTCAGCGCAAACCTCCATAGGCGTGTTTATGCCCATAACAGGATTCACAAGGTGAGATCATTCCCCTTAAAGGCCACAGCGTCACTGCCATCACGTCTGTGACACCAGCTTCTTTCTTGCTGAGAGCAAGCAGAGAAACAGAGAGAGAAGAGAGAGGGGGAGAGAGAGAGAGAGAGCGAGAGAGAGAAAGAGAGGGGGAGAGAATTCTCTGCCCCCCCCCCCCCCCCTCTCTCTCTCTCTCTCTCCCTCTCTCGTTAACGAGAGAGGGAGAGAATTGGAGGATGAACCAGTTTGGATTTGTAGCGAAAAAAGGGCCGCCGCGCAATTACGCAGTGATGTCCCAAAGCGTGCGCTTACTGTAATTAGACATTTCGTTCATATACTCTATAACATAGACCTACACATCTAAAAATATTTGTTTCTTTAATAGGGTAGGGATGTGTGAGATTTTACTTCTAGCCTATTTCAATAGCCGATGTCAGAATTGTCCACTCTGGTTAAGCCATTGACTGCGGTCACGCCATCCGCGCTGTGGAGAAGCTGGTCTTGCATGCGTGCAATTGCATGGAAAGAGGTTACTGTACTGGCCGGACACTACAGGTGTTGTGCCAAAACGTGATTTGCGTTTTGACTTGGATTAGGGGAACGAGGGTCTGGTGGGGCGGGAGTCTATGTGTAGCCCGGGGAGGGGTGCTTAATGTGGCGTGCGCAAGCGAGGTTTTCCTGCACTGCGCGGAGAATACTGTCTGCGCTCAGGCGTACGCATGGCATAGAGGTTTTTTCTGCGCTAAGACCAGCTATTTGGTGGCGTTAAAATTGAGAGCACCCAAGGCCTTTTTTCGAACACATTACGCTTAAACGCCTATTTTGGCACGGAGAACGCCTAAACTTCTGTTTACGCTCGGAACATAGTGACGGTATCTTCGCCAGAGCGCAAAATGACACTTGCGGGAGGGAGATGATAGGCTAGAGGCACACACACACACACACACACACACACACACACACACACACATACACACACCTGGAATTTCATCTGCTCAGCCTTCTGGGGGTCCACAGCCTCAATATGCTGGTAATGTCGGAGTGTGTGTCTGCGGTCCTTCTGCTCTGCAGCCATGTATCGCTTCAGAGCCTGAAGCACGCGCTCTGGCTGGAAGTGAAGGGAGAGAGTCAGTGAACACCAGAGAGCCACAACTCATCTCCTCTCCCTCGAACAGTAAAATAATATAAAGATCTCTGATTGAGATCGGGTTTGCAGAGTTCCCACTGGTCCTTGAAATCCTTGAAAATTTGTGAATTTGAGGGAGGGAATCAAGGCCTTGAAGGTTTTAGAAAATTGACATGAATAGACATGGGTGATTGAAAGTGATTGAATTTAATTTGTGCAAGAATAAAATAGAAGTTCTTTTGGTGTGTTTTTTTAATGACACATTCAAGCCTCGGTTTTTAATTGTTGCCCGTGAGCTTCTGTAAAGCCTGCTACTTCTCATTATAAAAATGATCAGTGTTGGAACAGTGATCCGTGTCTCAAACTAGGCCATGTTGGGTCCTTGAATTGGACGGAATTGGACCTGGAAAGTCCTTGAAAAGTCCGTGAACTTGATGTCTAAAAAGGTGTGGGAAGGAACCCTGTTGAATGTATTTCTGCGTTCTTTTCTCTGGACTCCATAGCAACTTCACCTGTGGCGGCTCGGTCTGCACGGCGGTCAGGTAGCTCTCCAGGGCCAGGCGGCGGTTGTTGTTGAGTGTGGCCTCCACCCGGGCGAGATGGGTCTCCACCAGCCTCTGCCTCTCTCCTGCTACCTGTTCCTCCAGCGTCTGCAGCACAGACTGGAAGTGCTGGTGCAAAGAGGAGAGGATGAAAATTGGAGATTATAGTGAAATGATGAACAACTATATCACATCCTATAATAAGAATGCAAAGTGTGTGTGTGTGTGTGTGTGTGTGTGTGTGTGTGTGTGTGTGTGTGTGTGTGTGTGTGTGTGTGTGTGTGTGTGTGTGTGTGTGTGTGTGTGTGTGTGTGTGTGTGGGTGGGAGTCAGCAGAAATTGTATTCGGCCACAGCTATGCCATTATTATATTATTACGATCGCACTGAATCTTTCAGGAAGTGTAAGGAGCACCCCTGTGGGTGACCTAATGGAGCCGGATTTGAACTAGGTAATTAGGGCAGACTAAATGGGCAAAAATGGTTCATTAGTGGGCAAAATGTGTGAACACAGGTGCAAATGGAGAAGACACCTGAGTGGAGGAGCATAGCTGAGTGGAGTTACTATGAAACTATCAACTATGAAAACTCTCTGGGGAGAGAGAGGAGAGGCTGCATGCAAACTCTGTGAGCGAAGCCTGATTAAATGGCCAGTCACACAGGGACGGGTATTCCGCTGGTACTATTCATTTGATTTGAGCATTTTTATTTTGAACATGCAAAGATAAGAAACGGATAAAACAAACACAAGAATGACAATAATAGACAAATTAAAAACAATAAGCCTTTACAGCAAGTGCAATGAACACATTCTCATACACAACACAAATTACATATTACATGTTCCAAAAGGTGTAGGAAGAAGTATACACTTATTTAATCCTACCCCTTCTCAACTAGCCTATTTATCCATAAACTCCTATTTAACATCTAAAGAAAATGATTTCAGTTTATAGATAATAAATATATTACTGTACAGTATACACACTATATATGACAATTTATACTATATAGTATTTATTTGTATATTACCATCTATACCAACATCTATACTAGCATACCATGCTATGTTAACTATACATAATACCATCTATTCATACCATAAAAACTCTTATTAGAATTTATAGATACTGATTACATTTCCATGGCACATCTCAGCTTACTTCATTGAGGGCCTGCCGCTCCGACTTTGGCAGATTCTTTGACTGGATGTCTGCCTCTGCCCATTCCTTCATGATCTAAGGGACGGACACACAGCACGACACATGATCATAGTTTCACTTTTCTTTTTTTCTTTTTTAAGCATATTGTTGATTTTTTTATTTGGCAGCTCTACTGCCTCCTGCCTGCCAGCCAACAAACCATTAGCCTGTTCACGGCCCTGAGAAATTCACCTCATTGATGCGCTTCATCCTCCGCTCCTCCAGGTCTGTCTTGGCACGCAGGAAGTTGGCATGCTCACTGTCATCCCCTGGCATCTCGAAATAAACATCAACACCATCTGTGGGACGAGGTGTAGTCACTAGAAGGAAGGGGTAGAAAGAGACGTCACACAGGCTGCAAGAGCCAGGCAGCTATTACCAGCAAGATAGTTTTTTAGTTCTACTGTTGGACTTAATAGTTTCAAGGAAAAACCACAGGAACACAAACTACAGCATCACACACCCAAACCATCTCAAACCCAAACCACTTTTAAGTAGCAATCAATAAGTTCTCAGACATACAATTCCATGTAGACTAAGGATGTTTATTGTTTGTAATTTATAACAACAACAACAACAACAACAACAACAACAATAATAATAATAATAATTATTATTATTATTATTATTAGTAACGCTACCATGATTTACCATCCTTGATTTGGCTTATTCAAGTTGATGTGCAATGTGACCGACTACTCCGTTTATAGCACTCACATGAACCCTATGGTTCTGTGATAAGCACCATATGCTGTGACACTCAGGCCTCGAGCGTGACTGTGGAGAACAGACTATTGATCCAGACGGCAGGACAGTGCTCTGTGTTATTGAATTGGGAGACTGAGCTAGAGATAAGTAGTGCACCAAATGCATCAGCTAGGCACCCGTATGTAACGCCTATATTCAGACACAGAAATGTATATGCATGTCTGTGTAGATGCATGCATGCGGTGTGTGTGTGTGTGTGTGTATGTGACACAGAGAGACAAGAGAAAGACTAGTTACTGTTTATTCATGATTCACTTTTAGTTCATGTTGCAATCTTGCACCATTTGAAATACTCTACTGCTTTGCAAATGTGTATATTTTTTCCTGTCATACCAGTAAAGAATATTTGAATTTGAATTAGAGAGAGAGGGAGAGCGATTGTCTGGGTCCAGACCTTCAACTTCGCCCACTCCTCCACCGAGTTGAGTTTTGGCTGCTTCTGGTCTGGCATCGTGACATGCAATAGTGACCTCCTCAGTCGAAAGAACGACTGGTTCAATCATCGCCGAGGGAGACTAATGATTTGACATAACAACAATGGCGGCGCTATAGACAAGAGAGACGCTGCTATCAAGGCTGTTTTAAATCGATTAAAAGTACCACATACTTTGAAATCTGAACAGCACTCAGGAGATTTTTGTTCCTCCTGACTGGATTAACTAACATTAGATTCAGGCTGATGTTGGTTTTCTGGTGATTGGGTAGGGAAATGTACGTAACTCCCCTGGGAGATCGGTTAAGCCGAGAACACATATAGCCGATTAGTCAGCGTCGGCCATGTCTGGGCGTCTGTGGTTCTAGTATTTGCGGTGTGTCCCGCACCGTTAGCTCTAGTCAGCGGCTTGTTAGCGGCTTTTCCGGCTGATTCAACATGTTGAATCAGCGTCAGGCCATCGGTGAGAGAAATCACTCTGATTGGCTGGTCAGGGGTAGAGAAACCACTCTGATTGGCTGGTCAGGGGTAGAGAAACCACTCTGATTGGCTGGTCAGGGGTAGTGAAGCACTGCAGGAGAAGAAGAGAGGGCACACACACAACTCTGCTCATTTTTCAACTTGATCTCATCTGATAATTCCAATACACGGATATTTTCATGACGACGTGCCTTTGACAAAGTCCCTTGAGCATCTCACTGCATGATATCCCCATTTAGTGCTTATTGCTGCTTCTTCCTTTCAGCAAAATACCAGACAAGGGCTGACATACGCCAGTGTCATTTACAACGTTTTATCAGGCATATTCTCGATTAGAAGTAGCTATATTACGAAACTGTTTAAGTGAGCAAAATGGAGAAATCTCAGAATTCTGATTATGTTCTCTTCTGGGATTGAGGTCAGAGTTGTGGCTGCAATCTCTGAATTCTGACGTGAGTCCGGGGATTCTGACTTTGATCTCAGAGCTGTGGCTTTGGACTCAGGATATTGGCTTTTTTCTCTCCTCTGAGTTCTGAGATTGGACTCGGAGCTCTGAACCTTTTATTCAGAATTCTCTGACACAGGATTCTGACTTTGTTCTCCGAGTTCTGACTTGGACTCGGAGCTCGGGTAGATTTTTCGCATGTGGCCAAGGGGGAAGAAGAAGAAATTATTATTATTATTATTATTGTTGTTTTCGTCGTCGTCGTCATCTTCGTCGTTATTATTATTATTATTATTATTTTATTTCATTTACAGTATATATTTTCGGGTGACTCCATTGGAGTTCCAGGGTTGGGAACCACTGCTGTATTGATTGTGAATTGTGGTGGGGGTGGGGTGGGTGGGGGTCAATGTCTTGTCAAATTCTGTATTGTTACTCTGTTGCTTAAAGAGCATGGTGCAAATGAAAACAGCTTCATAAAAATACTGCAGCCAGCAGCCGCTAATAAGTGACTTACCCCAGGATCTGAGCGATATATATATAATCCAAAGAGGAAGTGCCACAGTGGATTGGACACTCCAGAAGACCTTCTACAATTGACCTAAACTGAATTGATGTGTGTGCATAAAGACTACATCGAGAACTGTATCTGTATGTGCATAAGAAATAACCTCATTGTTCTAATGTGTGTAAAGGATATCAAATGCATCGTTATAACCCTCCCACTCCCCCTTTTTCCCCTTGTTTTCTGTTCTGTCTCTTTCTTTTTTCATATAGGTTAATATTCATAGGCCTACTATCTATCCTCATGCTGTAACTAAATGATGATGATGATGTAATCTGTGAAAAGCGGCAAGCGGCAATGGCAGGGGTTCAAGCCTTGCGCTCCCACTTTTTACATCTGCGGCGCCCCCTTTTGGTCAAATTGCGAAATAGCATGTCAGAAATGCCATTCCAGATGCAGCTGAGAAGTTTGCAACTGATTATGCGAATGGACTTGATTTACAGCTATTACATGCTTACACCATAGACCCCGCCCAATTTCACCAATGATGACAAAACTTCTGATATTGACTAGGTCTAGGACATCCTCCCTGATATATCTGCCAAGTTTCGCGATCATTGGACAAACAGGTGCGGAGTTACAGCCTTTTTTGTGTTAGGCCACGCCCATTTCTGGCGTTTATGGCGCCCCCTTTTGGTCGAATTGCACAAACTTTGAGACACATGGTCTGTGATGGTCCCCGAACATCTCCAGCAAGTTTCGCGAAGATTCGTTGATCGATCATGAAGTTATGACAATTTAGCTGAGAGGCCACGCCCTCTCACAACTTTAACGATTAATATCTCTGAAACTCAAGTAGATTTCAAAAATCCAAAAATCATGATTGTAGAGCTTGCTCCATAGATGCTTCCTGGCGATTTGGGTGGGAATCGGTCTAACGGTCTAGGAGGAGATGTCAAAAATGTGTTTTCCAAACTTTTCAAAATATCTAAAAAAAATTCAAGACGGACCTTGAGGATCCTTATGGCAAATTTGTAGAGCAGGTTCACTTGATCATGTGGGAAAAAAAAGTTTGAAAATCAGACAAACGGCGTGGAAGTTATGGCCTTTAACGTAAAACCTTCAATTATAGCGCCACCTTCAAGCCGATTCGAAATATCTTTCTTGAGCAGTAACCAGCCACCAATATCTGTCATTGTGCCAAATTTCACGTCTCTGCCATTTACCAACTCACGGGAATTTGCGTCAGGGCAGATGAACAAGAAGAAGAAGAATAAACCGGCACAAAAACAATAGGGTTTCAGCCCCTTCAGGGCTTGAACCCCTAAAAAGAACATGGTGCAGGTTGGAGACCACATTGCATTAATATGTGAGGGGTATAGCAATGGAATGCATTTAGATTCATTCTTGTAAACTACAGGGGGCATGGTTACATTTCACGGAACCCCCTCTTGTGATGTCACAGGCATGGAAACTAGTCACCTTTAGGTGACAGTTACCTTTTTCCTCCCAAAATAGGATTTCTGAGTGGTTTTATGTCTGCCCTGGTATCTGTCACCTTTTTCACTCTCCATGACTTTGCATCCCTGTGTCAGCCCCAACAGAACGTTCTCCTCGCGTGACGTCACTCCTCTTGTGATGTCACACGCCCATTTAGAATGCCACCTTTTCCTCCATATTTCTACGCTAGCAGTCTGTGGGGGGATTTTTTTTGTTTCTTTTTGTTTTGGTTGTAGTTGTTGTTTGCTTGTTTTTGTTTTGTTTGTTTGTTTGTTTGTTTGTTTGTTTGTTTGTTTGTTTGTTTGTTTGTTTTTTGGGGGGGGGGGGTTTGTAACAATCATGAGCCCAAAATGTTAATTCAGATTTTTTTTTACCTGCACCACACTCTTTAAGTTTGATGATAATAATAATAACTGACCTTCGGCGTCGCATTTTTTTTAGGGCACAAGGCCACATGTCAGGGCACAAAGGCCATTTTTCTGAAATGCGTGTTAAAATACGCCAATTACACATCCTCTGCATAGGACAGGCTACATTAAACTGAGACCACTGATGCTTTTAAAGCAACTGACAGCAGCAGGCTGCTAGCAGGGCACTGTCAAAGTGGCCTTAGGTATCTCAGGGCATCACGGCCAGAGGGAGGGGCAATGGAGGCCATGGCCTCATGGCCTTCATGTAATTCCCACCCTGGTCAAAAGTGATAAGGGCGCACACATGCGCGCACAAACACACACACACACACACACACACACAAGGAGACATTGTGACAAGACTGATCAGTGATGTCACACACACACACACACACACACACACACACACACACACACACACACACACACACAGATGATGTCATCAGTGATATCATAATGGGGCAAACACACACACACACACACACACACACACACAAAAATGCAACTTTTTGGCCGCGACACAGGAGACGTGAGGTGACACATCGGTCGGCATCTAGTTGCCGCTTGTCCTTTCAAGTGTTTTTTCGGTGTGTCAGCCCCTTCAGAGTGGAGGCAATGTCAGACTAGAAGGATGGAAATGGAGGGTAACGAGTTGACAATTCAGTCTGATATAATCACGCTACGAGAGAGAGGGAGGGAGGAGACAGAGAGAGGAGAGAGAGAGAGAGAAAGAAAGAGAGACAGCATAATCCTCTTCACAATACAGGGCAATGGAGTGAAAGAGAGTGCAGGAGATGCACCACACTTCATCCTCCAGAAAGGAAGAGTGACAGAAAGGGGGAGTGATACTGTCAGCATTTGACTCAGGCCCCTTTAGCGCACCGTTAGCCTCTTTACAAACCTAAAGAGCAGAAGGCACAGGACGGGACACTCACCGCTGTCTCCCTTTGTTAGCGGCGGGGACGTGCTGGGCTTACGGCGTTGGCTCTTCTCGTAGTAGAAGGTGTCCAGATAGTCAGAGGCCTGGTAGGGACCTGAGTCGATGGGGTACTCGTACTCGGCTGGTTCTTTCACTGCTCCCGCTTCCTCCACCTCCTCTTCTTCCTCTTCCTCCTCCTCATCGACCTCTTCTTCCTCCTCTTCCTCCTCCACCACCTCGTCATCCTCCTCTTCCATATCGGCCTCGTCCACGTCCGTGTCAGGAGAGGGGCTCGGAGTGGGCGGCGTCATTTTGACACTGCGGAAGATTCAAGATTCAAGATAGAGTCAGGATATTTATTGTCACTCCATTGTATGAGTACATACTGTACGTATGACATTCTTAGGCTAGGGGGCTCCATTATTACAAGACATGTGCAAGTCAGTAGTTACATCATTTCAAAACATACATGTACATACATATTATATACTCAGATGTTGTGCATACAGGTATATTATATAAGGCAGCAGTGAAAAACACAGTAGAATAGAAATTAAATGAAATAAACTAGTAGGCTACCCATTGTCACTAGATGTTGCAGTCAGGGCAGGTTATGCACATACTCAGATGTACATATATAAGGCAAAAGGTGAAAGACAATAGAAATCAAATAAAAATAAAGTAAAATAAAAGTGTACCAATTGTCAGTAGAAGGTGCAGTCAGGGGAAGTTATGCAGCAGCAATGTACAAATAGCAATAGCAATACAGTCAATCAATGTATGGTCTGTGTGTGTGTTTGTGTGTGTGTGTGTGTGTGTGTGTGTGTGTGTGTGTATTTATTTATTGTTGAGGTGGAGGAAAGAAGCTGTTCCTCAGTCTGTTTGTGTGTGGGGGTCCTGTATCTCCTCCCTGACGGGTAACAGGGAGGACAGGCTGTTGTGTGGGTGTGTTGGGAACGTGGGGTCACGAGGGTCAGCGGTTAATCCCACGGCCGCCATTGCATTAAACGAATGACCCGTCACGCCGTGACATTTACGTGTGCTGAGGCTAAACGTTTTGGAGCCTTACACAGAATTGAGTTTTCCGCTGGTCTGAGATGTGAGCGTCTGAGCGGGGACGGCGTCTCCTCCCTCCGCCTCCCCCTTGCCGCTGGAACTCCCCCTCCCTGGGCAGCAGACGTACTCCACCCCCCTGAAACGGTCTCCACATCGCAAAAGCATCCCATAGCTGTGGAGCTCCAGACTGTCTGCTGTACACGCCTGGGACAGACAAAAGGATATGAGGGGTGCGGGCGGATAGGATTGAAATCTCTAATCAAACAACAAACTGAAAGCAACACTCCTACCAATGTGCAACCAGAAGCTACGTTGAATAATGCCAGTGAAAAGGAACCCCTCTTGCTCACAATGTAACAGCATATTTATTTCATCTTTATTATTAATTTAATATTTATGAAAATATTATTTTGGCCCACAGAGGCCTTCGTCACATGCATGCGTGTTTGGATTTCACTAGACACACTCCTTAGTTAAGGTTAATTATTTCACTAGCCACACTCCTTAGTTCAGTGATATGTACAGTATATGTCAACGTCATGTCTGCAGAATGCCTTCAAAATATGTGGCAATAACGTGATGTGGGTCCTATAAATGTCTGTGACTTTCTGTTCATTGTATGTAAACCTGTGTATCCATTCGTGGATGTACAAGAGTGCATCTCTTGGCCAAGATATATGTTAATACATCATTTAAGATGACTTCTGACTCCGGGCTCAATCTTTTTGATCTCAAGTGATTTTCTTCAAGTGGTTCACTGTTGACCTTTTGGCTGTTCATTTCCATTCTACAACATTAAGGTTCATTCTTTCACTAGACACACTCCTTAGCTAAGCTTCAGGCTGAGGCTGAAGAAATCCTGCCCAGGCACTATGGGACCAAAATGAGAGCAAAAATAGAATACATAACAACATCTATGATAATGGAATAAAGGACGATCTAATGTTACACATAAGCTATATAAATCTCTAAATTAGGTACTTGTGAGTAAAAATAAAATAAAACGGAACACACACACAAATAAGAATATTTTCGCATTTTAAACAATGACATGAAATGCATTTTCTAACAAGAAAACAATGAAAACTCTATGGAGCGGCCTCTCTCTCTGAACATAAGAAGTTGACTGGAGGTGATATGACGCTGCGATACTGCTTGAACTCCGTCACCTCTCTGCTCTGTAATTAACATCTCAGGCAGGTGTACTGATGAAGCACGATGTGATACACAATACACCCTTGTGGAGACGTGTTGGGTCTCGTCTGCTACAAGGGATGTTAAACATGCACTGAATAGTAACGTGTGTGTAGGCTAAGTGAATAGTTAAGCATTTGCAAAATGCACGAGTGGAAATCTCGCTTACTGGCTTCAAATGGACTCAAAACCATTATTTTCCTTAGACACAAATATGCCTATTATGTCTCAATGTCACCAATTTATTCTGGCCATGTCAACAAACATGCTAACGTTTCAGGCCCATTGGCCTTAATAAAGGCTTACCCCGCTAGCCGGGTGCTTCTCGCTCATACTGAGCATTAGCGCCCGGCGACCATCAACGCATTTCCAATCAA
This sequence comes from Poromitra crassiceps, assembly GCF_964638095.1. Taxonomy (NCBI): domain Eukaryota; kingdom Metazoa; phylum Chordata; class Actinopteri; order Beryciformes; family Melamphaidae; genus Poromitra; species Poromitra crassiceps. The sequence goes on from NC_139623.1 coordinate 7,052,705, forward strand.
ACAATTGTGCCGCTCTCACATCTAGGTATAAAAAGGAACCCTTACCTGAGCCAAAAACTTGAAGTGAAGACGCTATCTGATGGCCAACATCCTCTTCTTTTAAATACATATAGTTGCCGCTTCCAAATTGTTGCATAAAATCCACTTTTCTGTCTTTGAAAAACCGAAAATCAGTCATCTGGAGCAACCCGGAAATACGACTCACTGTTTACTCACTAATGCCCCCTACACTTCCGGTTGCTCCAGTTTTTCAAAGACAGAAAAGTGGATTTTATGCAACAATTTGGAAGCGGCACCTATATGTATTTAAAAGAAGAGGATGTTGCGCATCGGATAGCGTCTTCACTTCACGTGTTTGGCTCAGGTAAGGGTTCATTTTTATACCTAGACGTGAGAGCGGCACGATTGTTTGATTGGAAATGCGTTGATGGTCGCCGGGCGCTAATGCTCATTATGAGCGAGAAGCGCCCGGCTAGCGGGGTAAAATAAAGGCATGCCTATACAGTATGTCTATGGGCCATAGCTTACGCCCAATGCAAGTGCAAGTGCAAGGGCAAGCGGTATATTTGCTAGTTTCTAGCACTCAAAATCTCCCTTTTTTCTTTTAATTACACATCCTTTGATGTACTGACCCAGTGGTTATTAAAAGGGGGGGGGGAGATTTTGAGTGCTAGAAACTAGCAAAGATAACGCTTGCTCTTGCCCTTGCCCTGGCACTGGGCATAAGATGATGGCCCATAGTGTTTACAATGAAACTGTCCTCTGTCCTCACTCTCACCTCTTTAGCAATGTTGTGCCAGTACACATAACTCTCACACGCATCCATCTGCTCCTGATGGAGGAAACGACATCGGTCAGGAACCAGCAGGGCCTCACTCACATACTCGCCCTCTGCAGCATGGAGGAGAGAAAGACGGGGCAACGTAAGAGATCGAACTGAACATCAAACATAAATGTGCTTTAAACTGGAATGAGAGAGAGAGAGAGAGAGAGAGAGAGAGAGAGAGAGAGAGAGAGAGAGAGAGAGAGAGTATAAATGAAGGGAAAACTACTGGCGCATGAGCTTTTACATAAGATACATAGAACAGAAGTCTGATAGTGAGCTAGTATTTCTGAGCTGTGGATACCAAGGTGAGACTGACACAAAATGTAAATGTGCACCGTACAACCACTTTGAACAGACAAAATGCAGCCAGCAAGTCAAGGACATACCAACGTGAAAGGGGTGCTTTGCTTGAAGTGAACATACAATATTCATTATAGAAGCCATTTATGTCTATGTCCACTTTTAAATCATTGTGGACCACTAGTGTTTAATGCCAATTAAGCCAATAAAGCAAATTCACTGTTTAAAGGTCGGTGCACAACTCAATCAAATCAAGTTAAAGCTGAAGTTAAAATCGTAGTTATTTCTACTGTGCAGGAGGATGTTTGTAAGAATAAGTGAGACAGGAGTTTCTGTCCTCTGTGACGTGTTTTGTTAATGAGCATTTACAAAACAGGACAGAGGACAGATAATGTCAAGGAGAAAATATCAAGGACTCATCGGATGCTGATTTGGCTGACGAGAATGAATGGGAAGCCCCAAGATTAATTGCAAGAACAATGCATCATGTCCAAACTAGCTAATGTATAAGAAAAATTTCTCCATGTTGAATGATACCGTTATTTGATTTGTAATCAATTATTTGTTAATTAGCCTATGGCAGACACCCCCTCATTTTTAGTTTCTGATTTTCTGTGTGGTGCTACTGGACAGCTCCTTTTATCATTAAAATAAGAAGTGCTGTGAGAATGCATTCTTTGGCCTTCATATGTTTATGGTTGGATGTGGCCGCAAAAAAATCAGATTTTCAAGTGGGGCCATGAGTCAGAAAAGGTAAAGGATGCTTCCCCTGCCCCCCCCCCGTTCTCTCCCAGGCAACTTGGGAAGAACGTACTCCACAAGGACAGAAGTAGGGACCTGCATATTGTTGGTATTGATAATGACCTAATGGCAGAGATGCGTGTTGGTCTTACCTCAATCTGGGAACCCATCGGTTAAACAAAAAACAAAAAAACTGTTTTTCTCTAAAGCTTTACCATTGGCTCCAACCGACCGGCTCTGCTCATTAATGCATTTCTTTTCCGCTCCCTGCGTGTCGCTCTCAAATCCGTCCGTCGCTATGAAACAACAATAACAACACTAGCTCGTTGCTAGTAGCAAGTAGCAACTTGCTATACGCTGAAAATGGTCAGTTTTGACTACACACCGGTTACGTTCACTTCATTTTGATCGGATGAAGCGCAGCATGCGTGCGAGCACTGTTACACCCCTTTTGACGGAGCCTGCCGACAGATTTTCGATGCAAGTCGAAAGTCTGTCTCGAGAGATTACTCTTACCTAGGCAGCGGTAGGGCAGGACGATGAAGGGGTGCGTCTGGCAGTGCCCCCAGCCTTTCTTACACCAGGCAGGGATGGTGACGGGTCTGAATGACTCCTCTACATGGGAGATCTGAAGAGCTGGGTACATCTGGACAAGCGGAGACATGCGCAGAATGACAAGGGACACAGGAACAGACAGATAGGTGTATGGACAGAACAGAGGGACAGAAGAGGAGAGGTGCAGTAGGGACAGATTGGTCAGAGAACAATGGAGGTAGTAGGATGAGGGAGGAGGAAGAGGGAGAGCACGGTCAGTGGAGAGAAGACTAACAAGGGAAGGAGTCATGCAACATATCCTCTGCTTCACCTGCTACAGTACTTATATACAGCAGCCCTATCGTCGCAAAGGCGGTCATTTTGCGTTAGCGCCCGTTTTGCGCTGGAATAGCAAAGCCCTAATTGTGGGCGTGTCGGCCCGCTGCGCTTCACGTCATCTCGGTGCAAACCTCCATATAGGCGTGGTTATGCCTTAAAGTAGTATTCACAAGTGTGAGATCACTCCCCTTAAAAGCCACAGCATCACCGCCATCACGTCTATGACAGCAGCTTATTTCTAGCTGAGTGCAAGCAGAGTGACAGAGTGAGAGAGAAGAGAAGAGAGAGAGGGCCAGAGAGAGAGAGAGAGAGGCAGAGAGAGAGAGAGAGAGGCAGAGAGAGAGAGAGAGAGGGAGAGAGAGAGAGAGAGAATTGGAGGATGAACCAGTTCGGATTCGTAACGGAAATTGATGCTGATGGAACGACCCATTTGAAACACACCAAAGGGCGGCCGCGCAGTTACGCAGTGAATATCCCCATCATGTCCCAAAGCGTGCGCTTACTGTAATTAGTCGTTTCGTTCATATAGGATATAACATACACAATTAAAAATATGTGTTTCTTTAATAGGGTAGGGATGTGTGAGATTTTAATTCTAGTCTATTTCAATAGCCTATATCAGAATTGTCCACTTGGGTTAAGCTATTGTTGCATGCTGCAATTGCAGGGAGAGAGGTTACTGTATAGCCTACTGGCCGGTGTTGTGCCAAAAAGTGATTTGCTGCCAGAAACTGATTTCGCTCCGCGGGACAGCGCACAGCGCTTTCTACCCACCCTGTGAGCCCCATGACCGACCCCAGACACCCAGTGCACCGACCCACCCCCAACACCCAGCCTGCCTACCCGGCCCAGCTCCCACCTTCTCCGGGGAGACCCCCCTCCAGGACCCGGCACACTAGCCGAACCTGCGCACCCCACACTTAAGCACCCCTCCCCGGGCTACACACAGACTCCCGCCCCGCCAGACCCTAGCTCGTTCCCCTGGTAATCAATTCAAAACGCAAATCACTTTTTGGCACAGGGGGAATGTGGGCTCACAGGGTGAGTAGAGGCAGCGATGTGCGCGGTCCCACAGAGCGAAATCAGTTTCTAGCAGTAAATCACTTTTTGGCACAAAACCATGACAAACGAATTCTCATTTTTAAATCAAGGTGTTTTTTTTTCGTATGCTATAGTTGAAAATCAACGTGGCATTCTAGGGAAGTTCTAATGTTGGAGAGAGAGTGACATCGTGCTGTGTGTAATGTATCCAAGCGAGGAGCTAAGACCTGCTTTTAGGTGGCGTTAAAATTGAGAGCACCCAAGACCATTGGCGATGGTATCTTGGCCAGAGTGCAAAATGACACTTGCGGGAGGCAGATGATAGGCTAAGAGGCGCACGGACACGCCTGGGCCACGCCTACACCTGTGTCTGCGCTTAGATCCTCATCCTCCACTGGACGGTGGAGGCAGACGATAGCTTAAGACGCAGGGAAGATAGCATAAGAGGCGCGCAAACGGCAGCGCAAACGATAGCGCCGTACGAAGATAGGGCCCTAAGGCTTTTGTCTGAAGCCATAGTGTGACATGGCAAACTGAAGCTACAATTTCATTGAACATTGCTGTCTTTCAATATTTCACATTTCACACTACTTTCAATTAAAATCTTGGCCAATCATTTGAAGCACAAATTCATAATGAGGTTTAATAGTGTAGGAAATGTAGTCGGCTCAGAGTCTGAATGTGTGCTCAAATGCTTTCTTCACAAATGTCAAGGAAAAAGGGAAGGCTTTTGTGGAAAAGCAATCACATATCTATGATCTGCCAGCTAATCACATTACAGTCAATTCAGGCACGACTGCTGCTTTCTATAGCTGCTGTGCCTTGTTTTGCCTCCAGATGGCGCATGGTTGCACTTTACACTTGTACTAGATCATGAGAAATGTATTTTTGAAGCAGGAATAGAGTGTGTGTGTGTGTGTGTGTGTGTGTGTGTGTGTGTGTGTGTGTGTGTGTGTGTGTGTGTGTGTGTGTGTGTGTGTGTGTGTGTGTGTGTGTGTGTGTGTGTGTGTGTGTCATTGCTTACTTTACGGTAGACTTTACAGACTACACACATCAGGTAACAAGAGGAAGAGAGGTGGATGGTGGCACAAATTAAATATTGCAATATGCCAATACACCACCATCACTCCACTAGTATGGTCAAATATATAGATTTGACAGGGCAGGTGTTAGAGAAATTAAAATGAGAGAAAAAAGAACAGGAAAATGAATTTGCTGTTTTATTCTGATCGCCATGTCCTCTACAATGTCTTGCTGACTAGATGCTACATTGTCCCTGAAGCAGCTCCTGATACAACCGAGTACTCAGCCATTAGCTATGGGTGGTCCTGATTGGGATTATGCTGATGTAAGTAGCATTGATCTAGCCTGGTGTTCATTACAGTCGTTAAGGTTGATGTTATTTCCCTTGTGACGTTTGATGCGGTGTTTAGAAGCTTACCTCCTGACAGTAGGACAGGATCTGGCTGGGCTCGGTGAAGCAGCCCTGGCGCCCCTGAGGGTCTGGCTCCCACTGGCCAGTCTCTGGGTTCATGTGCAGTAGCTGACGACCACAGAACATGGCAATCTGTGGCTCGGCCACCAGGGGGCCTGGCCCATTCACCTCGGCCATGGCCAGGGCCTTCAGGGGGAGAGAGAGAGAGAGAGAGAGGGAGGGGGGGTGTTAGATGTTTTCCTGCGAGAGGTGAAGAGGAGTCGATACAAACACAGTGGCGGATATTATAGCATCTGAGGCTGAACCAGGGAGGCCAGACGATGGAGTGTTCCCAAATGCACTCCAGTACTATCTCCTATTAGAGCAAGAGTGTTTGTGTGCTACAGAGAGTGTGTGAGGGATCAAGAGTGTAGGCAAGAGTGTGTGTGTGTGTGTGTGTGTGTGTGTGTGTGTGTGTGCTAGAGAGAGTGTGTGAGGGATCGAAACCTGGAGTGTGGAGGAAGGATGAGGAAGGTAATGCATAGACCAATCAAGACGAGGAAGCTAATGCATAGACCAATCAAGACAAGGAAGCTAATGCATAGACCAATCAAGACGAGGAAGCTAATGCATAGACCAATCAAGCACACACTGCATGCTTTAAGAGAATATTGGAAAAGCCGAAAGTTCAGGAAAGATCCATAGCAGGCTCCTTGTTGCTGTAACCCTCGAGTGAGTGACAGCGAGAGCCTATAAAAAGCCTGACTTATCGACTGAGGGCCTCCAATGAGAGCTGGGAGAAGAATGAAAGGCTGGATGAAGAATGTATAGGCAGATATACAGTACAGTATGTAAAAGATGACTCCCTTTGACCCCCCCCCCCCCCCGCCCCCCGCCCTCTCTTCCAGCGGCCTTCTAGGATGTTGTTATTGATTGTGGGATAGGTTGCCTCTGCCTCTCTGGAGGGGGGGGGGGGGGGGGGGAGCCCACATGGGAACAAACAGGAGCAGCGGCTGGGAGTCAGGTGTTAATACAAGCTCATTGACCGCTGGACCACTTCACTACATTAACACAGCACAGAGAGAGAGTGCAGGCATGGAGAGGGCAGGGAGGGAGGAAGGGCGACAGCACAAACAAGGACATGATCCTAAACAGAATCAAAGTGTATTTTCCGGAGCCTCTAGCAGCCGTGAGAATGAAGGAGAAGTACAAAAGTACATCCTCTCTGGATGGATGACTCATCACCAGTGCATAAGTGCAATGGCCCAAGACTATCTAACATATAGACAAGCACACAGTCCTTAGTCTCTTTCTTGCAGTGTAATGTGTGTTTCTTAGGGCATCGTTTGACAGTAAGGTTCACGGCAGAGGACAAGAGTTAATGTTTGCCATCCGACCCTGCGTCTCTTCAAAATGGCAACCTGCAGCCTCCCCGAGCCTATGAACGGCTCATATCCTTTTATCTGCGCTGACACACAGAGAGGTGGATCAACTGACTGACAGATGAGACCAGCGATGCTGAGCCAATTAGAAGGAAGACGCCCGAAGGGAAGGAGGAGAGGAGAAAAAAATGCGGGCGAGTGTCGCCTGATCAAAGGGAAACCCTGCCATGGCGGACGGCAGCTAAAGTGTTTGAAGTTCCAATTAAAATTCATACTGAAAAATACATATATAAAAACCCATGAGTAAATATACAATAAATATAATAGGCCCAGAGCAGATCTATGCATTATAATTGGGCTTAAAATAGGAGGGGGGAATCTATGCCAACGAGTGTGGGATTAAAAATAAACCCTCAAATGTAGCTACAACCTTGACAAATGGATTTGCAGCTTCAGATTATTGTGGAATTCTCTGATTGGCTTGAAAGTTTGCAGGCAACCCATTTGACCTAAACTTTATTCAATCATGAGAGACTAGTAGAAAGTTTAACAAGCTTTAATGATACAACAAATTAATTTTGGCCTATGACTCCATGATATGATGATGCTCTCCTGAGATGATGAGAGGGCGTCGTCAGTGAAGAATAGGATAGGAAATCCCCCATAGGGAATTCTTCAATCAGGAGTCATGACAATGGTGGTGGTCAGGGGAGTAGAGGAGGTGGGGCGAAAACAACTGCTTCAGCGATGATGATCAGCAACTGAGAATGACACATGGCACATAGCAAACAGAGTAAAACATGGACCCTGATATACTACGCTGATTAGGTGATTGGGATCAGCTGGAAAGGAATAGCTTGGGCTGATTGGTTATTGCCACATGTGTGGTAAACTGTGAATGGGTGAGGAGACAGCATCAGAGAAAGGGGGCGAGCCTAACAATGAATGGGTTATACAACCTCAAAGAAAGGGGGCGTGCACTGTGATATGACCTGAACTGGGCGTTAGCTGCCAAGTAGTCTTCATTATTGGAAATAGTCCAAGACATCATTTCATTCCAGTTGTGTCCAGTTGTGTCATCCACAGTGTGTGATGTTAGATTCTCCTTCAAAAACACAATGAGCATGTTAGATATTGCCTATGCTGAATTGGATATTTTTATCAGTCAAGTAAAGTGTCTGCGTGGTTGGTGGATAGGCAGAGGAAAACGCTTGCTTAAGGCCTTGGCCACACTGATCCCTCAGAAAATGGACAGAACAGATAGACGGATAGATTTATGTCCGTAGCAGGGGGCGGTAAGCACCTTGAAGGTGTCAGCGACCCGCCTATAAACCGAGAGAAGAAGAAAGCTGGCGTCAGCTAGCTGTTAGCTCTGTGCGCTACGTTACTTATGTGGCAATAAAATGCCACCGAATGACCAGATTAGATGGTGAAATCAGACGGTGACACTGACTATCACGTTGTACAACAGCGGGATGGTGTACACAGCATTAATTAAAGGCCTCCTTCACCGCCTCGGCCGCCATCTTCTTTGAAAAGTTGAAACAAATCTCGGAACGCCTCCTCTCGAGACCTCGACTCTGATTGGCTAAACGGACAGTGACTATCTGACCATCCGACCATCCGATACGTCCATCCAGAAAAAGTTCATCCCTCTTCAACTTTCTGTCCATCAAAACGTATGCAAATTTTCTGGATACGTACGCTTCTGAGTGCTCCACGGACAGTCGGACAGCTGTCATTGAAAATTAATGGAAGTGAACAGAGAAATGAACGCACACGGACAGACACCACGGATCAGTGTGGCCAAGGCCTAAGCTGCTGAAACAGTCAATCCAGTGTAGCTGCTGAGCTAATGACTAAACAGATAAAGTTAAGTTAAGTTAAGTTAACTTAACTTATCTCTTTGACTCTGTAGCTGCTGAGCTAATAGCTAAACAGATATATCTCTTTGACTCTGTAGCTGCTGAGCTAATAGCTAAACAGATATATCTCTTTGACTCTGTAGCTGCTGAGCTAATGGCTAAACAGATATATATATTTGACTCTGTAGCTGCTGAGCTAATGGCTAAACAGATATGTCTCTTTGACTCTGTAGCTGCTGAGCTAATAGCTAAACAGATATATCTCTTTGACTCTGTAGCTGCTGAGCTAATGGCTAAACAGATATATCTCTTTGACTCTGTAGCTGCTGAGCTAATGGCTAAACAGATATATCTCTTTGACTCTGTAGCTGCTGAGCTAATGGCTAAACAGATAGGCTATATCTCTTTGACTCTGTAGCTGCTGAGCTAATGGCTAAACAGATATATCTCTTTGACTCGGGGAAGGTCAGTGCCACAAAAAAATACTTCCGGATATTTGAGAAGATAACCTGGCAGCTCCCCCTGCTCCAGCCTCTCTTCCCTGCCTGCCCTCCACTACTGCACTTGCAGAAAATCAATGCTGCGCGACTGCAACTGTATCGCCACGCTCCCCCAATCAATAGGAGTCCATCAGGAGCCTGAGGCCCTGACCTCCGGCGTGGCGGGCCGGGACCGCACACCCAATCTCTACTCTGATCTGGGAGCAGATTAGATCTGCCTCCCGTGATAAGCAGTAATAAAAAATAAGAGTTTTGTGAAGTACACTTATAGGTCTGTTGCTTCGCCTCCTCTGTCTCCTCCTCCTCCTGGTGAAATACACTTATAGGTCTGTTGCTTCGCCTCCTCTGTCTCCTCCTCCTCCTGGTGAAATACACTTATAGGTCTGTTGCTTCGCCTCCTCTGTCTCCTCCTCCTCCTGGTGAAATACACTTATAGGTCTGTCTCTTCACCTCCTCTGTCTCTTCACCTCCTCTGTCTCCTCCTCCTCCTGGTGAAATACACTTATAGGTCTGTCTCTTCACCTCCTCTGTCTCTCCTCCTCCTGGTGAAATACACTTATAGGTCTGTCTCTTCACCTCCTCTGTCTCCTCCTCCTCCTGGTGAAATACACTTACAGGTCTGTCTCTTCACCTCCTCTGTCTCCTCCTCCTCCTGGTGAAATACACTTATAGGTCTGTCTCTTCACCTCCTCTGTCTCTCCTCCTCCTGGTGAAATACACTTATAGGTCTGTCTCTTCACCTCCTCTGTCTCCTCCTCCTCCTGGTGAAATACACTTACAGGTCTGTCTCTTCACCTCCTCTGTCTCCTCCTCCTCCTGGTGAAATACACTTATAGGTCTGTCTCTTCACCTCCTCTGTCTCTCCTCCTCCTGGTGAAATACACTTATAGGTCTGTCTCTTCACCTCCTCTGTCTCCTCCTCCTCCTGGTGAAATACACGTATAGGTCTGTCTCTTCACCTCCTCTGTCTCCTCCTCCTCCTGGTGAAATACACGTATAGGTCTGTCTCTTCACCTCCTCTGTCTCCTCCTCCTCCTGGTGAAATACACGTATAGGTCTGTCTCTTCACCTCCTCTGTCTCCTCCTCCTCCTGGTGAAATACACTTACAGGTCTGTCTCTTCACCTCCTCTGTCTCCTCCTCCTCCTGGTGAAATACACTTATAGGTCTGTCTCTTCACCTCCTCTGTCTCCTCCTCCTGGGAGCAGGAAAACTCCTGCCTGTTTGGAGAATAATGACTCTTTCCTCATTTGGCTGCTCACCACCACTGCAAACCACTACACCACACAACCATGACCACGCAAAATACATCATTGCATAATTTCTTTGTATTTTACTACTTTATTTAGAAAATGCTACATAAATCAATAAAAATCACTATATCCCAGATCTCAACAATCTGTACATTTTGTGGCTCTCATTTTTGAAAGAAAAAGAAAATAATTATTTGTACAATCAGTTAATCCAATACTGACGGTCTTGAGAGACATCTGCAATGATTACGCTTTAACCTGGGAATACCAATAGTAAATGATAATTGTACAGTAGCCTAATAGCCTGTCATACCTGAATAAATGTACATGTAGGCTACATTTATAAGCTATAAATTACATAGTATGGATTATTGTTATTACTAGAGCACATTGATATTTCTATAAATGCTTCTGTCAAATAAAAATCTCAGTCAGTCCAATTGTGTGTTTCTATAGTTGTTCAAAGCAAGATATATTTGATTGGATATTGGTTTATTTTGAGGGCAGTGCTCTCTTCGTGCCGCCCCATGCATTGGTGTGGAAGGAATGAAGGAAACCGAGGAGTGCAGACTATAGGAGGGAGGGAACTCAGGTGAAATGAATGGGGACAATCAGTGAGGGAACCAACAGGTGAACAAAATAACTCATTAGTGAGGAGTAAAGCTAGGGAAAGAAGTGAGGTAAAGGAAGTGAACTGGGTGAGGAGAGGAAGTGGAAAAACTAAGAGGAATCTTCAGAACAATGATTATGATATTGAGAACGTTTTATTATGATTATGAGATTGAGAATGTAGCTGGTCATCAGCAATGGGCAGTATGAGTATGCAATATGCAATATCATAGATACGCACTTTAAATATGCCGGGCTGCTAACACGTGCACTTTAATGCTAACACGTGCACTTTAATGCACAGTATTATTGCGTATTTTTGACCACTACAGATGATTTTATGATTTATGAGTTGTGCATGTTATTTTAATGTGTCTGTGTCCTCATGTACTCTGCTGTACAACAAATTGCCTCCTTGGAGGACATTAAAGTTTTCTACTACTACTACTACTACTACCTAATAAAGGCAGTCAAGTAGAAAACAAGCTCTGGCTAAAGATTGTGGATGAGATGACAGGGCAGGGACATCATGTTGACAGAAATACAGGACTAAAAGGTGCTATTCATTTCCCACAGTGCTTTGGGTTCTTACAACACAGACACAAATTAAATGGCTATCGACTACGGCAAGCTACAGACAGTGGTCCTTTTGTTGCAAAGCATTAAGCTTTCGTCCACAGCTAAAAATACCTTTTTGCTATAGTTCATGTTGTGAATCACAGCCAGTGTGCCTCAATTAAGCTGTTTTGGCCCTGTTTTATAGAATAAAATAGAATAGCCTTTATTTTTATACCACAAAATTATAGCTGCAATTCCCTGTCCTTTGGACTGACAAATACGCACTTTGAGATTTTCTATGTCTTCGTGGTTTGCTTTTATTGTACAGTATTTGAGGCCAATTAGACGTTAGCGTGTTAGAACTCTCTCCCAACACCCCCGGTCTCCATCAGAGATGTGACCACAGCAGTGTACAGTAAGTCTCTCCCAACAACACCCCCAGTCTCCACCAGAGGCTGGCTGAGAAAATCCCCATCCAGTTGGCTTCACAATAACGCTTCACAGTCTGTCAACAATGATGCTTCTTCTGCAGGAGAGCATAGGCTCCTTTCCCCCGTGGACTGCGTTAATTGGACAGTTAAAAGTCAATGTCTCTCAGTGAGAAGAAGGGGGATGTGCTGATGCTGAAGAGTGCGTGTGTGTGTAGGCTCTCTGTGTAGCTGTGTGTGGGGCGGAGTGCGTGTGTGTAGGCTCTCTGTGTAGCTGTGTGTGGGGCGGAGTGCGTGTGTGTAGGCTCTCTGTGTAGCTGTGTGGGGCGGAGTGCGTGTGTGTAGGCTCTCTGTGTAGCTGTGTGTGGGGCAGAGTGTGTGTGTGTAGGCTCTCTGTGTAGCTGTGAGTGGGGCGGAGTGTGTGTGTGTAGGCTCTCTGTGTAGCTGTGTGTGGGGCGGAGTGCGTGTGTGTGTGTGTGTATGTGTAGGCTCTCTGTGTAGCTGTGTGTGGGGCGGAGTGCGTGTGTGTGTGTGTGTGTGTAGGCTCTCTGTGTAGCTGTGTGTGGGGCGGAGTGTGTGTGTGTGTGTGTGTAGGCTCTCTGTGTAGCTGTGTGTGGGGCGGAGTGCGCGTGTGTGTGTGTGTGTGTAGGCTCTCTGTGTAGCTGTGTGTGGGGCAGAGTGCGTGTGTGTGTGTGTGTGTAGGCTCTCTGTGTAGCTGTGTGTGGGGCGGAGTGTGTGTGCGTGTGTGTGTGTAGGCTCTCTGTGTAGCTGTGTGTGGCTGGCGGATGGGGGGTGTTAGGTAGTGCTGCCCCACCCCCAGCCTGATCTCCAGGCCCACATATCATGGGCGAGTGCTGATGGGAGGCTGAACAGGCAGACAGCGCAGCACCCTGACAGCTCCCCACTGCAGAGAACGTTGCATCGTTAATAACGTCCGGGTGACATAAACGCGCAGACATCGATCGGCTTTCTGCCTTTTCGCCTGCTTCCTACCCTCGGCTAGCTCCCTCTATATGCTCTTTTACTCTCCTCCTCAACATCCAGAGTGTATATAGGTACTGAGCTGCTGCTCCACTCAGTAATCACCTGTGTGTCTCTGTAGCATGGTCTCTGTAGCAGCTAGCATCACAGGACACCAGTGGAGAGCAGCGAGCAGCATACTGGAACAGAAGCTGTGGGCTAACTGGTGCAGATGGGATAATAGCTACTCATCATTTCACACATCTCTCCCTCTGGTGGAGGACATTATGCTGCAGACTGCAGGATAGACTCTGTATAGTAATGACCCCAAAGACAGTGTGAGGGAGAGATAGAGAGTGTGAACATGCCTGCCAGTCAGAACTGAGGTGGAGCCAGGGCAGCACATTTACATATTATATTATTCCTCCAGCATCGTCCATCCTGTCCTAATTACATTTTCACCACCTGTTCCACCCGTATGTTGCAGGATGACTTCATCCTGTGTAATGATGCAATCTGCTGGCCCTGCCAGGCAAGCCGGAGCAGAGCAGAGCAGAGCAGTGGAGGGGAGGGGACGGGAGGGGAGGGGAGGAGAGGGGAGGGGAGGGGAGGGGAGGGGAGGGGAGGGGAGGAGCCCGCTCATCGTTTGTCACCTTTTACAAGCTGCTGCTCGACCATACAGCCGATAGCCATGCCTAAATGTATCAGAGGTTTACAGTTAGTGCAGTGCAGTGGGGTCCTCTGGTGCTGCTGTGCTGGGAACACCTATATGTAGCCAGCTATGTAGCTATAGCTGTAGCTATATACAGTATAGCCAAAATGCAAACATAACAGACAGAGATGGATGCTATAGTGCATGTTCTTGACACCCGATGATGAATTGGAGACATCAGACCCCTGAGGGGTTAATCCCCACCTAGCAGCAGGGATCTGGGAGATCACTAAACGACATCACGTATTGTACATTTTAATAAGACAACCTAAAGACACATGATAGAGATGCAACAACTTGCGAAATTCCAGGATCCATTCATCAATAAAGGTTTATTTTGATAAACTGTGTCATATTTCTTTCATTCTAGCTGGTTTGACACCTATAGTTAGTTCAGTTAACGAAGAGTCTAACCCTGCCTGCAGACTTACCACAATACGACTAATAATCACAATAATATACTCAACATGGGGCTCCACATTTTTAACTGGGAGATTATTAAAATGATCTTGATTGGTATCATTCATTTACAGAAGGTTAGTAAGTCAGGAATATAGCAGGAAATTGATCTTACAAAGATGTTTTTCATTTGGTTTGATCATTATTTGTAGCTAACCTGAACACCAAACATCACACATATCTCTGTATTTTTAGGCTGAATGGCGATACACAATATATATATCTATATTTATCTATATATAGATAATATATATATATATCTCTATTTTCTACAAAGTTCAGTTGTAAGTCAAAGCGACATGTGAGATGTAGGGCTGGGCAACAGAATCAAATATCATCATATTTTTTTTACAGGAAAATACCTCGATATTGAGATTGCAACAATATTGTAGGGATGACTATTTGGTGCTTTCACAAAATATTTGCACCATGACATTTTTGGTGAATAATCATCATTGTGGATATATACGGTAATGACTAAATTGGTAAAGGCAAATACTGTAATAGAACAGCTAGAGCAGTCTGGTAAATTCAGAAAATTACATCACTTTACTGTAATGCATCCTTTAATAGCAGGGAAATACAACACTTATGCCATATCATGATATTACAATATCCAAAATCTAAGATGACACATATCTAGTCTCATATCACAATATCGACATAATTGATGTTTTGCCCAGCCCTACTGAACACCTAGCCTTTGATGGCCAACTGGTAGACTCAGCCCTCAGTCTTAATCCGTTTCACTCCTGTAAGACTGAGAATATTATTAATTTAAATCTTTGCATAACGTTAGGTGGCGCTGTTGGAAGCCTTGCATCGGAGAACCAATCATGAGTGTTGTGGGCGGGCCTGCTTTCTGGGGGCAGTTCTCATGCAGAACCGGTGTCTCGCAAAACATCGTCGCATTTGCGGAGAAACATATTAATCACGTAGAAACAAACATAACCTGTTAATAGGACGTGTTTCATCCGGCCCCGGCGGCTAGAGGTCTTTCCCCCAGCGATAAACCCGACTCCCGAGGCTAACGTTACAGAGCCTGCTGATGACTCACAGTAGCAAGCGGACCACTTCCGGGTAGGAAAAATTATTGTAAAATAAACCACAAATTTTGTTTGGAGCATATCAGCTTCATGCTCTGTGTTAGGACTATGATAAATGGCATTGCCGCTACCAAATAAAATTATAATAATAAATGTAGGCGTGTCTGCTGCCGGCGGTTCTCGCCGGGCTCGGACAGACAGTTTCTGACAGTGAAATTCCCAGACGTTTGGTGGCGCAGCTCACCAAACGTCTGGGAGCCGAGACTAGCCAACTGGCAACCTTAAGCATTTACTACCATAGCCCCTACCCCCCCTAGCTACAACGTGTTGAACTTGCTGAAGTCTGAAATGGGGAAGGGAGATAATAGTGGTACAAGGGAACGCAGCCACATCAGTGCAAAAGTCCCAATAGGTGATATCATTATTAGTACACCTGATTACTTACAACATTGTGGACTGGGCCAACTGTAATCACAAGAGGGGTGAACACACAGGCCACTCACACATGCATGTGGCACGAACATGCGCCCACACATACACAAACGACACACTCGCACACAAACAAACACCGAGCGACAGAAAGACACACACACACACACACACGTCGCACACACACAGGCTGTGTTGTGCCTTCCTGGCCATGTCTTTGTGGCTCTCTCTGCAGCAGCACAGATGGCTGAATAGTGGGTGGCTGCCTGCTAGGAGCCACTCCCTCACTCGCTCTCTACACTCCCTCTCTCATCTCTCTCTCTCTCGCTCCCTCCCTCCCCTCACAGCTGAGCACCCCCCCCCCCCCCCCCCCCGCCGCCCCCCTCCCCCCCCCCCCATCCTTGCCCTGCCTCCAGCCTCCAGCCCCTCCCTCCCTAATAGCTTTCACACAATGCCTGACACTCCTCTGTTGTTCCTCCCTCCCAAGGCTGGTGCTAAATGGTCAGATAGATTTGGGAGCATTCATCATGGTAATCATGTTTGTGAATTATTCATGGCTCCATCAGGGACGGTCCTGCTGTGCTATATAGTTATTAGAGAGGAGCAACATCAGCGTTGCCAGAGGCTCCGGCTGCAGAGGGGACAAAGGAGGAGGGAGCAGGTTAGCTCTGACACCTTCACCATTACACTCGCCTGACTCATTGTTCATTGAGGACATCGTAGTTTAGTGCTGCACGATTCTAGGTGGAAAAGTCATAATGCGATTGTTGTGGACAATGTTGTGATTTGCGGTATAATAAACAAATGGGATCATGAGTCTACACTTGCTTGGTTATCAAAGAAAATGACACAGATTACAGATGATTTTGAATGTGTATTTCTCGACTAGGGATGTAATATACCATTTTACTGCGATATCGAGCAACCACGATTATCATACTGTAAGCTTTCCCCTTAATGCTGTGCCCACAATGTGCACAAATAATACCATGATGGAGGACCCTTGTGTAAACATTCTCATATTAGTTTCAGTTTCAGTTCAATAAAGACAAAAAGTTTGTTTTTTGATGGGCCATAGTATATTTTGTTTAATTAAAAGTCGCATCCCTATTCTCAAATCAAACATACAAACTTAAAGTAGCATAAAAAATAAAGTATAGTACTGTTTTCAGTGCCAGTAAAAACTGTTGTATTTTTTTTTATTAAATTTGCTTAAATTTACTTGCACAGGCTGACATCACGATTGCGATTGAATTAATTGTGCAGCACCAATTTAGTTGCTAGTCTGTGGAGACTGGTGGGCAGAATGGAAAAGACAATACTGTGTTTTATGTATTGCGCTATGGCAGACCTCCTGTAAAGCACACACAGCTATAAAGCAACTGAGCAATGCTACATTTTAAATATACTGAGCATGAACCATTACGTTGGAGGCCTTTGGTTGTGAAGATGTGCTAACATCATGGCCTTCACTAAGTCTGGCTTCACTTCATCAATCCAGATTACTGCAGTCCAAGCAGCTGGGCACACTAGTGGGAGCAGATGGCCCCATAATCACTATGAACCCCCAGGGTCATCTAGGTCTGAAACAGCAGCCAAACCCAGATCCTGATATGTGATTTCATTTCAAGTATGGCTTAAAATACGGGGCATGTCTGGCATCATAGCCAGAGAGAGGCCAGAGATTTCCCGGGCTAGCAGTGCTAGCCATCTGATGGCTGTGGTTAAATAGCGGCTTGTTTATTCCGAGCTGTGCTCACTGAGGTCTGTTTATACAGCCCCAGAGTTGCAGATCCACTCTAAAGGTCTAAGCTTATCTTCCCAACCATCACTCTGTAGGCTGCTGCAGCTAGGGAATAGCAAGGAAGTCAAGACGGAATTATTTCTCTTCTCAAAAGGTCTTTGTCTCCTCCTGGAATAACAAGACCTTGTTGGACGCCAGACTTGCCCCGATGTATGGCACCATGTCGATGGGCCGGAGGCTCCTTGACTACTTGGACACACAGATGGCTCATAACAAGACTGCTACTGTACATTCACACATTCACACACATATGACTCATAACAAGACTGCTACTGTACATTCATTACATTACATTACATTACATTACATTACGTCATTTGGCAGACGCTTTTATCCAAAGCGACTTACAATAACACATTTTTGTCAGCAATAGAGCAATCAACTATGGAGCACAGACAGTCTATGACAACTACAAATTCTGAAGGAATAGTGGTACGAGTTTAGGATTTATTTTTTTTATTTTTTATAGAAAGAGAGAGAAAGAAGTTAGATCAAGAAGGGCCCAGATGGAGCCTGAAAAGGTGAGTCTTTAGTCTTTTCCGAAAGATCGGCAGTGATTCAGCCGTCCTGACCGAAGGTGGAAGCTCGTTCCACCATTGGGGTGCCAGGGACGAGAAGAGTCGAGATCGGGATGAGCGACTTTTGAGCCCCCGTAGCGAAGGAGGGGCGAGGCGACCTGCACTGGTGGAGGAGCGAAGGGAGCGCTGAGAGGTTTGGAACCTGACCATAGATTGCAGGTACAGGGGAGCTGACTGGTGTACTGCCCTGTAGGCCAGCACCAGTGTCTTGAATTTGATGCGAGCTGAGATGGGAAGCCAGTGGAGGTCCCGGAAGAGGGGAGTGACATGAGAGAATTTGGGTTGGTTGAATACCAGACGGGTTGCAGCGTTCTGAATGAGCTGAAGTCGGTCGGATGTCGGTGGCAGGTAGGCCGGCCAGGAGCACGTTGCAGTAGTCCAGGCGAGAGATGATAAGTGACTGGACAAGGAGTTGAGTCGCTTCTCTTGTGAGAAACACATTCACACATGAGCACACATATGGCTCATAACAAATACCAATGTTACAGATACCCTCCCTCCCTCCATCTCTCTTTATCTCTCTCTGCCACACACGTATGCACGCACGCACGCACGCACGCACGCACGCACGCACACACGCACACACACACACACACACACACACACACACACACACACACACACACACACACACCTGTTTCCTGTGTGCTTGTTCACACTAATAAGACAATTGAACAGAAAGGTGGGACACGTGTCACTGCTAAGACTCATCAAAATATTTCCATGACTATAAGAACATGGGCGACTCGCACAGATACTGAAGCGTGGTTTCATGCGTGGCTCTCCACTGAGCAGCATGTCATTAACAGGCCAGTCCAAGCCTTGTTGCATTGGGTATGTTTGGTCATCATATACTCATGTCTGCCTCTCTGTTCCACCCACATGTCAAGTTACCTCCTCTGAGTCATGGACTGTCATCACACCACACTGTGTGCGTGTTCTGTCCTGTAGTAAGAAGACACAAACACTAGGGATGTTGGCTGATTCGCAATCCTCTCAATGCCAACGACTCCCACAGAAAACACCTCAACTGAGTAACAGGCCCGTATCCAGGGTTTCGAAATAGGGGAGGTCCAGCAAGGGGAGGTGGACCTGGCGCCGCCGGAAAAAAATTGAGGGTTTTTTTCACCCTTTTTTAGCCATATTTAGAGTAATATATCATTTAAAATATATATATATATTTTTTTTACCTTTTTTTAGCCATATTTAGAGGAATATATCATTCTAAATCAACATTAGGATTATACTGTTGTGATGTCATTATTCAGTATATTCTCTTTCATGTCACCACCTGCTCAGCTCTCCTGTCAACATAATTGTAACTAACAAACACAAACTGTTTTAGCCAAATTCATATCAAAATGACACCTACAAACACAGGTACACAACCCAAGCCGTACACAATACACAAAGTCATCATCGATAATAAAAAAAAACATACAGAGGGACCTGTTGGCTGGCAAGAACATGTATTTATTGTCATTGACCAAAAACAATAATCGGAAGGGATGAGAAGGATGTGAGAGTGTGTGAGTGTACTTCTGCAGTCAGTCAGTCAGTCATCATCTGTTGGCCCACTGAAATTAAATAGAACAAACATAAGTTATAATGATCATTCAAAGTGTAATTGTAACAGTAATATGTGTATACTAATAACATGAATTACCTTTTCTGTGTGAGTGTACTTTGGCTTCTGCAGTCAGTCAGTCAGTCATCATCTGTTGGCCCACTGTTTTTCATGCTTTTCCATGGAGCTTTTTTTATTTTTTTCTCTGAAATATTAGGGGAGGTCCGGACCTCCCTGTGCTCATAGCTAGATACGGCCCTGCTGAGTAATGTCACAATGTGGCAGAAATTCAGCCTGCTGAACGTGGAGTCTGGAAGCAGTAGGCTACAGTACATGCCTGTGTAAATGAGGTTCTTCAACACTTGCACCAACTGAAATATGGCTGGGCTTCTGGTGACGTCGATGAATCTCTCCCGTTGCATAACGGTGGTGAACCTCTTTGGACAGTTGAGCATCACAACAGTGAGATGCCATCATGTTAACGCTGAGCACTGTGAGCCTGCTGCAGATGTGAGTTTAAGCTGAAGAGCTTCCTCAGGGGATGGAAGGAATCAAAGGCTTAGCTGAGATTTGAGCTCTGCAGATCCATCTCTCTGAAACACCCTCATGTCAACACAATTGCCACTGAATCGGGGATTTCCAGCAGTCAGATAGAGATTGACACAATGCAAAAAACAAGCCCTGGAAAATCAGTCTTTATATTTTTATCCGTTCGGTTCAAAGTCGGATTTGCAAAATTTCTATTAACCACCATATCTATAGGCATCAGTATGTTTTGTGCACTGTCACTAAATCTGTGGTGCTAAAATGTCCAATCCAAAACACGACATTATTTCCTATCTTGTTGTTTGTTGTTGTGCCAGACGGGTCGGTACCTCTTGCCTCTGATGAAAACATTCCAGGTAAGGCACCATAACATAATGATACAATATAACAACACAGCCAGGGTTTCCGTTGTCCCGTAATTGCAGGACATTGTCCTTTAAAAGTCATCAAAGTCCTGCAAATTAAAATCTGCAGGACACGTGTCTCCCGACGCAATTAATTGTAATCCCGGGTTAAGTCCCCCGAGTTATAATGGGCATACGTTAAGAATATCGACCTGTCACTTTCACTTTTATAGTTTGTTAACACTGTCAAACAGCTCCGCAGGAGGTGTGACAAACTAACTTGCTAGTACTGCTCGTTTTTAGTTAGCTGCTTCTGATTGGGCAGTCTAGAGGTATCCTACATCACGTTTGTCTAAAATGCTATTGGCTAATGGGGCGGCTGGGTGGGACTGAGTGTTGGGGTTTTGAAAGTGCGGTGGAGACTGGGGAGTTTGTGTGTGTCAGTGTGTGCGCTGCTGTGCACTGATATAGCATGTGTGTTTTCCTCTTCATGTAGCTGCTAGATACCCAAAGCAAGCCAAGTCTACTATTTTCTAGTACTCTACAATTAGCCTGACTCATTTGTAATAAGTGTGTTTGTACGGCTAAAGTTTAGCATGCTATGCTATCGTCTGAGAGGCTAGTGTTTTCTGCCTGCTTGCTAACATGGAGGCTATAGTGTTTTCCACCTGCTTGTTAACATGGAGGCTAGTGTTTTCCACCTGCTTGCTAATGTGGAGGCTAGTGTTTTCCACCTGCTTGTTAACGTAGAGGCTATGTTTTCTGCCTGCTTGTTAACGTAGAGGCTAGTGTTTTCCACCTGCTTGTTAACGTAGAGGCTATGTTTTCTGCCTGCTTGGTAACGTGGAGGCTAGTGTTTTCCACCTGCTTGTTAACGTAGAGGCTAGTGTTTTCTGCCTGCTTGCTAACGTGGAGGCTAGTGTCTTCCGCCTGGACAAGACGACCAGCTGGACCATCGCCACACCAGATAGCGCACCGTGTGACCGGAAAAGCACTGTTGCACTTCTGGAATTGATAGGCTAATTGAGTCTTATTGGCTGTTTATACTTTCAAATAAAAAATATAAATCTACATGCCTAATTATGTCATTCTTTATATAGCCTAAGCCTATATCAATTGTTTTTAAGCTCAATAAACACAGATTTAATATGTGTGCTGAATTGATCCCACTTGTCCTGTATTTTAAATCTTAAAGGACACGTCCTGCAGCTGTTTTGTCTAGAGGAAATCCTGAACACACCAGATCAATGTGATCCTGAGGGCACAACAGGACAGCACAGGACACCATTACTCGACATCTGAGCATCACGCTTCGTTCACACACACAACCTACGCCTTGCCTTGCCTCAACCCACGCCTACGCCGAGCTGGGCGTGAAGCTGTTACACGCTTTTGCGATCACACCGCACGCCTTTTGCACGCCGAACCTGCAGCCGAGTCACAAGCGCCTCTCCTCTCTCCCGACTGTATTTTTTCACGTGTTGTCCAGAATTGTCATGGGTAGCCTCTAGGTAAAATAAATCGGATATATTTAATGTTCTATTGATGCTGGATATGTATAACCAGGTCTGACTATAGTCGGACATTTTAGAGAGGTGATCTTGCAAGAATATGTGCTGGCACAACAACATTGTCCATCTTGCGTCTTCGGTCGCTATTCTCTCTCATGAAGATTTGTTTGCCGACGGGGAGAAAGCCCCACGTGATAGCCACCCGTCAATCTCTCTGTCTCTCTGCTCAACATGTTGTAGTAACTCCATTTTATTTTGAAATTCAGTTGACTTTGCAATTTCCGACGGATATTGTGCGTTTTTCTTTCATGGCTTGACAAAAGAAGTCTGCCTGCACGCGCCTTGTCGGCTTCAATATAGAACTCACGCCTATTCGATAAAATCGGCAAGGCACAGGCAAGGCGTGGGTACACGCAGGGTTCACGCTCAGGCGGCCGGTGTACACAGCCTCGTTGACTAAAACGGACGCCTATTAAAAAGCGTGGGTAAAGGCAAGGCATAGGCAAGGCTTGGGTCGTCGGTGTGAACCCAGCCTTAATCAGTGGCACCCATTTAACGGAGGAACAGACAGGCAATGAGCTGGATCTGTTTACCAGTGTGAAATTGGTAATCCACCTCTGGAACGGATCCTGAATTTAGCAGGTTATCGGAGATTAGGAAATTATAAATGACGTGAGTTTGGATTTAATAAGGAAGGATGGAGATTATACCTTTTTGTTTTTGACAGTTAGTCTAAATCAAGTGTCTGAATGGTGGCTATTTGATGCAGGTGTGGGGATTGGAGCAACATTATAATGCCCTTAAGCATGTTTTAAGTAGATGAAGGGAATTTCAAAGCCTAATTGAGGGCATGTTTAGGTTCAATGACTGAAATAATTGATCCAGTTAAGGGCTGACAGCCATATGGTTTCCCTAACAAACAGCAGGCATCAGTATGATCTGACAGCTCTCTTATCTCATGCTCTAGGCCAGTGATACTCAACTTGCGGCCCGTGCCCCCTGTGGCCCGCGATGGAATTGCATTTTTCTTTTTTCTTTTTTTAACAGTACACCTGAATGCAACATGCAAGATACCTGCTGAATAAGTGTCCACATGTTCATGTCATTCTGGCCAATACTGTTATAGCATTTCAGTTTGGAATATGGAATATCTTTCAATAATCTATGATTTAGCTGCTAAATTGTCAAATACCGCCGTCTGCTCGCTACCCAGGCACTTATGTATGTACTTAACCGAACTAACTTAACCTAACTAACTATCCGGTGTGCACAACATTGTCAGACTAAACTCTGGCTGACACCCCAAAAACCTACAATCCGCTACAGAAAAATGTATATTGTTTGTTTATTAACTGGCCCCTGGCCTTCTATCATTTCACGAAAGTGGCCCCCGGGCAAAGCAAGTTGAGTATCCCTGCTCTAGGACCTTTGCTGCCTCTCACTCTGACTTTGAATGGTTAGCTGTCTTTGCAGCCGGTCTGTTCTTCTCCCTGGGTATATTCTACTTTCTCTTCAAATGGATCTGCATGTCTCTCTCCCACTCTACTTTGACCTCCTCATCACTTCAGGAGTATTGCACATCCTCTTGTGTAGCTACAAGTGTGTCACTTGTTCCTCAAAACAAGTGAATCCTTCTGCCAACAGGGTGAGATCACTTTCATGTTCAGTGTCAAAGTCACAATGCTGTATCTTGAAATAAGGAGGAGCAATTCACCTGTATCAAGATGTTACTGGATTCCACTAAGTTCTTGTCTTCATGTTGATTTGTAGCAGAGATATTTTCACTTGTTTAAGAAATATACAAATTTAAGTACTTTCAGTGCTAAATTGCTTGTCAAGATGGTATATGATATTACATTTTGCAGTTTATCTCGAGTCCTTTGGGACTAGCTATATGCATTTGACGGCTGACCTCTGCCTGCACTCTGCACTTTAATAGCACAAATATGCAAACGGGGCAACTATGAATCTGGCAGTCTGTCTTCTTCTCCCGTCTCTTTTATTACATGTGTATCCTATGCCTTGTTTTCCCCCCTTTAAATTGCACCCTTTAGCATAAATAAAGTTGCACTTAATTGAATTGAGTATGCATATATCTAACAGTGGAGCAATATAAGTCAATGCTTGATCTCCCAGTCCAGCAGAGCCACACACTTCCAGCAAGTAGTTTAAGATGGAGGAGTAGCATAGAGAGGGAGTGAGGGTAAAAACATGCATATATCTCTGCTTTCCTACTCTGCCTCTCAATTATTCATATACAATTCTGATCACATCCCACCACCAGCCCCCCTGCCAGCCCCCCCCAGCCCCCCTGCCCCCCAGCCCCCCCGCCAGCCGGTCTAGCAGATGTATCATATGGAAATTAGGCTTTGAGGTTATGTATGTGTTGTTTGAGCCCCTTTAGAGAGAGAGAGAGAGAGAGAGAGAGAGATGGTAGTAAAAACAATAATTGAACCATTATTGCCAAGGTACCGATCCAGACCCAGGAACTATTTCCAGGTACCAGGTTCAGCATAATCTGCATGTTCTCACACCAAATGCCAAAGTGGCTTCATTGCTTTAACTCACTGGCATCATGTGGTATCATCACAGTGGGAACATATTGGTCATGAACTCCCAGTGAGAGGTTAGAGGGGGCACTGTAGCTATTCGAAAAGCCCAGCACGGCCAGTTTGACCCCAGCCAACTGGGGTCAAACCAAGACATATTGGTGGGGGGACAACCTCTCCCCCTGGTCTCTCTCCAAACATGCTGCCCTCCCCGCGTAGCATCTTTGGCATACTGTTCCTGGTAACGAGGTGCTCTTTTAATGAACAGCAGGCTAAGCAGCTGATGGGGTCTGCTGGGCCAGCCTCCTGCTTGCTGCCCATACAAGGCAAAGAAAGCCAGCTTCTGCTAGAGGGCTAGTGCCCTGCTCGCATCACGCCTGCTGACACCAGGCTAGTGCCCTGCTCGCATCACGCCTGCTGACACCAGGGCTAGTGCCCTGCTCGCATCACGCCTGCTGACACCAGGCTAGTGCCCTGCTCGCATCATCACACCTGCTGACACCAGGGCTAGTGCCCTGCTCGCATCATCACACCTGCTGACACCAGGGCTAGTGCCCTGCTCGCATCACGCCTGCTGACACCAGGCTAGTGCCCTGCTCTCATCACACCTGCTGACACCAGGGCTAGTGCCCTGCTCACATCACGCCTGCTGACACCAGGGCTAGTGCCCTGCTCTCATCACACCTGCTGACACCAGGGCTAGTGCCCTGCTCGCATCACGCCTGCTGACACCAGGGCTAGTGCCCTGCTCGCATCACACCTGCTGACACCAGGGCTAGTGCCCTGCTCACATCATCACGCCTGCTGACACCAGGGCTAGTGCCCTGCTCACATCACGCCTGCTGACACCAGGGCTAGTGCCCTGCTCACATCATCACGCCTGCTGACACCAGGGCTAGTGCCCTGCTCGCATCACGCCTGCTGACACCAGGCTAGTGCCCTGCTCGCATCACGCCTGCTGACACCAGGGCTAGTGCCCTGCTCGCATCACGCCTGCTGACACCAGGGCTAGTGCCCTGCTCGCATCACACCTGCTGACACCAGGGCTAGTGCCCTGCTCACATCATCACACCTGCTGACACCAGGGCTAGTGCCCTGCTCGCATCATCACACCTGCTGACACCAGGGCTAGTGCCCTGCTCGCATCACGCCTGCTGACACCAGGCTAGTGCCCTGCTCGCATCATCACACCTGCTGACACCAGGGCTAGTGCCCTGCTCGCATCATCACACCTGCTGACACCAGGGCTAGTGCCCTGCTCACATCATCACGCCTGCTGACACCAGGCTAGTGCCCTGCTCGCATCACACCTGCTGACGCCAGGGCTAGTGCCCTGCTCGCATCACACCTGCTGACGCCAGGGCTAGTGCCCTGCTCGCATCATCACGCCTGCTGACGCCAGGGCTAGTGCCCTGCTCGCATCACACCTGCTGACACCAGGGCTAGTGCCCTGCTCGCATCACGCCTGCTGACACCAGGGCTAGTGCCCTGCTCGCATCACACCTGCTGACGCCAGGGCTAGTGCCCTGCTCGCATCACGCCTGCTGACGCCAGGGCTAGTGCCCTGCTCGCATCATCACGCCTGCTGACGCCAGGGCTAGTGCCCTGCTCGCATCATCACGCCTGCTGACGCCAGGGCTAGTGCCCTGCTCACATCACGCCTGCTGACACCAGGGCTAGTGCCCTGCTCACATCACACCTGCTGACACCAGGGCTAGTGCCCTGCTCGCATCACACCTGCTGACACCAGGGCTAGTGCCCTGCTCACATCATCACACCTGCTGACACCAGGGCTAGTGCCCTGCTCACATCATCACACCTGCTGACACCAGGGCTAGTGCCCTGCTCACATCATCACACCTGCTGACACCAGG
Organism: Poromitra crassiceps; assembly: GCF_964638095.1. NCBI lineage: Eukaryota > Metazoa > Chordata > Actinopteri > Beryciformes > Melamphaidae > Poromitra > Poromitra crassiceps. The sequence continues at coordinate 7,078,873 of NC_139623.1, forward strand.
GCTAGTGCCCTGCTCGCATCACGCCTGCTGACACCAGGGCTAGTGCCCTGCTCACATCATCACACCTGCTGACACCAGGGCTAGTGCCCTGCTCACATCATCACACCTGCTGACACCAGGGCTAGTGCCCTGCTCACATCATCACACCTGCTGACACCAGGGCTAGTGCCCTGCTCACATCATCACACCTGCTGACGCCAGGGCTAGTGCCCTGCTCGCATCACGCCTGCTGACACCAGGGCTAGTGCCCTGCTCACATCATCACGCCTGCTGACACCAGGGCTAGTGCCCTGCTCGCATCACACCTGCTGACGCCAGGGCTAGTGCCCTGCTCGCATCACGCCTGCTGACACCAGGGCTAGTGCCCTGCTCGCATCATCACGCCTGCTGACGCCAGGGCTAGTGCCCTGCTCACATCACGCCTGCTGACACCAGGGCTAGTGCCCTGCTCACATCACGCCTGCTGACACCAGGGCTAGTGCCCTGCTCACATCATCACACCTGCTGACACCAGGGCTAGTGCCCTGCTCGCATCACACCTGCTGACACCAGGGCTAGTGCCCTGCTCGCATCACACCTGCTGACACCAGGGCTAGTGCCCTGCTCACATCATCACACCTGCTGACACCAGGCTAGTGCCCTGCTCACATCATCACGCCTGCTGACACCAGGGCTAGTGCCCTGCTCGCATCACACCTGCTGACACCAGGGCTAGTGCCCTGCTCACATCATCACACCTGCTGACACCAGGCTAGTGCCCT
>NC_139623.1:7082133-7102133 GCF_964638095.1 Poromitra crassiceps
AAGCCCTCCGCTACGCGTCGGGCTCAATCCACCTGTCGGTCATTATTTCCCCCGTAATCACCGCCTCAATATACATTATCCCTTACATAATCTCATTATCATATAACTCTATACTTAAAAGTATCAGTTGTGTAAGTGACAAAGGGTATAACTAGTACATGGCCATTCCCAGCAATCAAATGGTTGGATTAGAGAAATGTAATGATAACGATGCTACATGTGAAAGAGAGATAGTGCCAGTCTGTGCAGTCTGCCAGTCTGTGCTGCAGCATCACTAAGTAGATTCAATATTAGTCCGGGCTACTCTGGTGAGATAATGCAGGCTCCTGGCTGTTTGTGCAGTTTGCCAGTCTGTGCTGCAGCATCACTCAGTATATTAAATATTAGTATTATCTCATTTCCTCAGGCCATAAAGTCTCCGTACACCAGTGGTTCCCAAACGTAGGGTCGCTACTCTAAGTGGGGTCGCCTGGAATTCTAATAGGGTCGCCAGAATTTTTTTTTTTTTTTTTTTTTTTTTTTTTACACCACACACAATTTAACTCATTGAGTGCCAATGACGACGTCAATTCAAATACTGACGTAGAGTGCCAAAGACGACGATTGTCGTCAATTGCGTTTTTTGACGGGGGGGGGTCCATCGAAGCCAGATCTATGTCCTGTAACATTTTGGGACATGTTGAATGTCTATAACCTATTTTACCGAGCCATTAGGTGGCGACAGTGCTCTCCAGATGACAGAAGTGTCAAGGAATACAGCCTGACAAAGCCGTGATCAAAGACAAACCGCGCTCATGCTGCAGACAGAGCCATCATGTAGATGGCTCTGGGCTGCTTGCCAACAGCAATCAATCCGCGCACACAACTGCAGCTCCTCTGCCTGTCTGTCTGTCTGCATAGTTTCTTCACACAAGTACCCACCAGAAAGGCAGCACCCAACGCCGAAGGGCCAACCCTTACCTGCAGTCGCGTTGGGCATTTCCTCATTGCTGCTGTGAGCTGCCAGGAGCCCCGCGGCGCAAAAACAGAGGCTCCGAATAGACTTTGTGCGTGTGGGGAGGAGTTTGCAGCTGACTCGGGGAGAGGCGGGGAGAGGGGGGGGGACAGGGGGGTGGGGCGCGCATGCACCACAGAACTAAACCAGGTCACATCATCAGAAAAGATTAGCTAGAGTCAGTGAATGTGCTTGAAATAATGCATTTCACAAAAGGCTGAATATCTCAGCTTCCTGATAGAAAAGCATATTTTTGCTGTTTTTGACCTATCTTCTCCGGCTGATAACTAAAGAACGGAAAATGGTATCAATAAACTTTTTTTTGCTGATGATACAATAGAGTCTCCTTGTTCTTTTTGCGTGTTCGGTGTTTACATAGTAATATCACACAATATTCTGTGGGCCTCGAGAAATCACTGAAAACGCTCTGAAACTCTGGCACTGGGAGCGTCCGTTCTCCAAAAGTGGCTGGCACTCAATGAGTTAATATTACCGAAGATGATTAGGGTAACTTGCGTTTTTTTTTTTTTTTTTTTTTTCCCAGTTTAAAGTGTTCATCTCTAAGATTTCAGTTTTGTTCTCTTGGGTGACACCTATGGCGGTGGGTGGTAATGGCAGGTGAGATCCACACAGTGTAATGATCACATAATCAATAATATAGTCACTGCAAAGGCTTCATCCAAATGGACATAGCCTCAATCAACATTGTGAGTGACTTTTTTATGACAATCTTTTAGATTATAACTTTAAATCAGGATTCTGAGAATAAAGTCAGAATTCTCAGATTAAAGTCAGAATTCTGCAGGCAAAAAGAAGCATAATGTGACATCACTGACGATGTCACTGATGATATTATCGATGGTCTACCGGAATTTGAAATGTCTCCGGTCCCTAGATTTTTGTGACGTCAAAATAGGGTCACAAGCCAAAAAAGTTTGGGAACCCCTGCCTGCCGTACACTGTACAAGTGAAGGGAAAATGGTTTAATCATTGAGACAATCTGTAAGAAGACCCCACCACTGGCCACCAGGCCCTGGAACCTCCAGGCCTGCTTTGTACTATTATGTTCTTCTTCCAACCCACAGCTTCACTCATGTGAAATATCCAATTTGTCAGCTGAGTTTGGGTGAATATTGGTTGTTAACTGACACAGCTTGGCCTTGGTGAGTGTGATGACCCTCAGCTGAAAAAAAAGAATTAAAAACTATTATATCGCTCCCTATCCCTGGTTGAAACTGTCTGTTGATGATCAAACAGAGCCACAGCAGCACCGGAGTCTCTTCATCATCTACAGCTGTTTACAACAGCAAGACAGTTCTCTGGTCAGCAGGCCACCTACCATACTGTGTAGAAGATAGGCGGCGTCATCTCTGTGCAGCCTTGAGCACAAAATGCACAGGGAGCGAAACTTGACGCGCGTCATTTTACGCGCGTCAATTTCTGCCCCTATAACACACTGCAAGGATCAGATCTGAAATGTAGGCTATATAAACCACATAATGACAGAACCATCACTATTTTGGGGGAAAGGCCACTAATTGGACAGAAAAAAAAGAGAAGCAGAGCAAGACTGACAATTCTGTGAAGATCGTCTATAGTGTAGCGTATTTACATGCTTGCTCTATTTAAACTGCCGTGAGATTTGTTTGAGGAGCATAGCAAGACAGACGGGGATGAAAGTGGGCAGAGAGGGAGGGGGGGGGGGACTCAGAGCGCTTTGGTCGCTGTTGGAACCTCATTTGACGCTCCAAAATCGAAACAGGTTGGGAGTACGGGCGTCAAGGCAGTTTGACGCGCGTCAGAACGCTCTTGGTGCGTGTTCTTATTAATCTTGTATTCTCTTATATTGTCGATATATAGGCTATTATTTATCAGTAAAGAATTCCATTACCTGGATGGCAAAAAAAGTATCTGACATAGTCTACCTCACGAGATGGAGGTGGTGCACTATCGCACAAACCTGGCACCATGGTGGCTTTGCGAATTTTGGTAATGAGGAAGTACAGTACATGCAATGGCAATCGACCTGGATTTTCATGAAATAATGGATCAATTAAATGTTTTTACCTCACTAGAGTGACCGTTAGGCGTCAGTAGACTTTGATTATACTACACAAGCTTTTTTATGGACATTTATTGCCCTCTTTGAAGCAGAATGTCCAGCTCCCCATTCACTCCCCATTCGCTCCTCCCGCAGTGAGCCTGGAGATCTCCAGCTAAGAAAAAACACTCGCCCAAGTTTGTACTGACATGAGAATGAGTAGATAATACCACATTTTAATTTATGGGTGAACTATTCCTTTAATGTGCTTTTTCTTGTTTACTTTACAAGTTAGTGAAAGTGTAAAAACAAACGCCTACCAAATATCAAGCTAGATTAATTCTGATCACAGCCCACAGCTGAACACGGCAACAAGTTTATGGCCGTTGTCTGGGCGCGTTCTCGAAAGGCATTCTGGGAAATGTAGAAAATCATTAACTGAAGTAGACAAGGCAGTTTGAGGGAAAGTGGATATACAAAAGAAAGTTATTTGCATCACCTCCTCACAGAATGACTGGAATGCATTGGACATCACGGTCAGACTGATGATACAGCACAAGAGTATCCAAGGGTGGACTAGTCATGATGAGGATGGACAAGCAGCAGAGACGGACAGACGTCAATATGAAGTATGAAATAAAAACAGCATGAGTAGAAAGGGACAGGCAGGATGATAAGATGGATAAGATGGAGTGGGGTTTGGAGCATGAATAAGTCAAGAGTAATCAAAGGAAAGGGAAAATGTGACACTGGCCACACAGGAGCCACTGAAAAGAGCCCAGGCAGGCAAATGGGGGAGCAGTGTCTAGAAGAGAGGGGTAAGGAGGAGTGTCTAGAAAGAGAGGGGTAAGGAGGAGTGTCTAGAAGAGAGGGGTAAGGAGGAGTGTCTAGAAAGAGAGGGGTAAGGAGGAGTGTCTAGAAGAGAGGGGTAAGGAGGAGTGTCTAGAAGAGAGGGGTAAGGAGGAGTGTCTAGAAAGAGAGGGGTAAGGAGGAGTGTCTAGAAGAGAGGGGTAAGGAGGAGTGTCTAGAAAGAGAGGGGTAAGGAGGAGTGTCTAGAAAGAGAGGGGTAAGGAGGAGTGTCTAGAAAGAGAGGGGTAAGGAGGAGTGTCTAGAAAGAGAGGGGTAAGGAGCAGTGTCTAGAAAGAGAGGGGTAAGGAGGAGTGTCTAGAAAGAGAGGGGTAAGGAGGAGTGTCTAGAAAGAGAGGGGTAAGGAGGAGTGTCTAGAAAGAGAGGGGTAAGGAGGGGTGTCTAGAAAGAGAGGGGTAAGGAGGCGTGTCTAGAAAGAGAGGGGTAAGGAGGAGTGTCTAGAAAGAGAGGGGTAAGGAGCAGTGTCTAGAAAGAGAGGGGTAAGGAGGCGTGTCTAGAAAGAGAGGGGTAAGGAGGGGTGTCTAGAAAGAGAGGGGTAAGGAGGCGTGTCTAGAAAGAGAGGGGTAAGGAGGAGTGTCTAGAAAGAGAGGGGTAAGGAGCAGTGTCTAGAAGAGAGGGGTAAGGAGGGGTGTCTAGAAAGAGAGGGGTAAGGAGGCGTGTCTAGAAAGAGAGGGGTAAGGAGGGGTGTCTAGAAAGAGAGGGGTAAGGAGGGGAGGGGTAAAGGCTGCTTTATGCTTACCATGCCGTGAAGGGCGCGGGGGTGGAGCGAGGGCCGGGCGCGTCAAATGACGTAAATTTGTTGGGCGTGGTTATTCGCTACCTCCGTTGGGCACTCACCGTGTGCCTGATTTTTTTTCTCACAGCGCGACCAACGCACGGCTTCTCTCCAAACATGGCCGCTTTCAAGCCACTGAGCCCTGAACACTGAGCTGTGTTTTCCCCACATTTCTTGACCCATGTGGTAGGCTATAAACTTTGATTTGCAACTGTTCGTTTTTAGTCATTTCACCAAGTAAATGTGTTGTGTTGAGAGCATGATTTGAGAGAGATTAAAAGCAGCACAGAGTAGGCAATCAGGGCTGAGAACTAAAACGGCTTTCAGTAAAAACAAGTTTGGTAATTCATTCATGTGCTGATGTACGGTCGTTTGAGAGTGAAAGCGCACTCAGTACTGCACATAATAGCGTTTCATTGCGACTTTTCACGGGCTGTTCTCACTATTACCATTGTACAATACATGCTGATCACTTGGCTGATCACTTCTGATAGTATAATAGCATCTGCCTCAGCGCGAGGTCCGCACGGTGACTCGCGGAGACTCGCAGAGCTCCACCCCCACGGAGCTTGCTCGAGTATAATGAGCCCTTAAGGAGGAGTGGCTAGAAAGAGAGGGGTGAGGGGAGGGGTAAGGAGGAGTGTCTAGAAGAGAGGGGAGGGGTAAGGAGGAGTGTCTAGAAGAGAGGGGAGGGGTAAGGAGGAGTGTCTAGAAGAGAGGTGTGTGTGTGACTGCATCTGTGACTGGGTCTGTGACTGGGTCTGTGACTGGGTCTGTGACTGGGTCTGCATCTGGGTCTGCATCTGGGTCTGCATCTGGGTCTGCATCTGTGACTGGGTCTGTGACTGGGTCTGCATCTGGGTCTGCATCTGCATCTGTGGCTGGGTCTGTGACTGGGTCTGTGACTGGGTCTGTGGAGGAACATCATGAGCATGAAGAGAGAGGGGCTGTGTGACAAAGTGCTAAAGCCCAGCCCGAGCCGGAGCACAGACCTTTCCATGGCTTCAATAATTGATGCACCTTCTGCAATGTGCCATCTTTATGAAGCAGCCAGTGGTGTGGTGTGTGTGTGTGTGTGTGTGTGTGTGTGTGTGTGTGTGTGTGTGTGTGTGTGTGTGTGTGTGTGTGTGTGTGTACAGTACTTGCGACTTATCTGTGAGTAGAGTGTGTGACCTACTGTAAGTTCCTATCAACAATGTTGAATGGCAATAAAGTATTGAAACTTGAAACTTCTATGACATGAGACTCATATGAATAAGGCTGGCTGCTGTGGCCACAGGCCTCTTCCTGCCTGTGTCCCTCCTATCATCCCAAGGCCACTTGTGACTACATGTACACGACAGAGATGGATCTCTCTACCTTCCCTAGCCATTCAGGCTAAGGAGCCATAGGGTTTGGCTCTCTTTCTAAAAAAAAAAAAAAAAACTAACCCAAACTTGTACCACTAACCTAAACTTGTACCACTGTTCCTTCAGAAGTTGTAGTTGTCATAGACTGTGCTCCATAGTAGATTGCTCTATTGCTGACAAAAATGTGTTATTGTAAGTCGCTTTGGATAAAAGCGTCTGCCAAATGACATAATGGCTCCAACATTAACATGCAACTACAACCCGCATAGCATCCGACATGCTACACATCACTTACTCCCTTCTGCTCCTTCAGCCTCTCACTCTCTGTTTCTCACAACATCTACTTCTCTCTCTCTCTCTTTCTCTCTCTCTCTCTCTCTCTCTCTCTCTCTCTCTCTCTCTCTCTCTCTCTCTCTCTCTTTCTCTCTCTCTCTCTCTCTTTCTCTCTCTCTTTCTCTCTTGCATACCATTTACTCTAAAATACTAAATCTCTAAAATACTGTTGTTTATGCATATTTTCACATTACTTTGAAAATATATGCAGAGTAAATTGCAAAAGGAGATATACAAATAATTTCTGATGTATAATTTTGAAATTTCCATAGTTAAAAACCTGTCATTTGACACCAGAATCATCAAAATCGCCCTGGACAGTGAAATCCTATGGTAAAAATGGCTGAAATGGCAGCCATCTTTAAAATGGCAGCCATTTTGAAATTTTCATGGAATAAATCTGGCTTCTCTGTGGTCATAAATGTATGGTTTGATAACAAGATCATTCATATTGGAAAATTCTACCCAAAGTTGCCCCCAAAATAGTGTTTTCAGGCTGGAAATGGCGGCCATCTTGGAAAAAAATAAAATTTCTGCGTGGCCAGTTACTTTTATCAAAATAACAGTTCACAAGGAGTATTTGTGCCAATTTTGGCGCTTCTTTCCGGAAGCGACCTATAGGTGCTGTTTTGAGCCCCACTATTTCTCTCTCTCTCTCTCTCTCTCTCTCTCTCTCTCTCTCTCTCTTCTCTCTCTCTCTCTCTTTCTCTCTCTCTCTCTCTCTCTCTCTCTCTCTCTTCTCTCTCTCTCTCTCTCTCTCTCTCTCTCTCTCTCTCTCTCTGTCTCTCTCTCTCTCTCTCTCTTGAGGACAAAAGTTATCACCACACTGCAGATGTTTCACAGGGGCTCCTCTGAAAGCTCCCCCTGGCTGCGGCAGGACTAAACAGCTTGCTTCGCCCTGGCTTTCAACTTTCTGCAGAGATCCAGACCATTAGGCTTACAGTAGCCTAGTACTGAGGCAGTGAAGTGGGGGTAGAAGACCTTGAGTTGCGGTGATATCTCTTCCCTGCCAGGCGGGCTCGGCGTGATGGGGATGGCCATGTCGGCATCTTGCTGGCCAAACGTGTGATATGTGCGAGCACACACAGAACACACACAGAACACACACAGAACACACACAGAACACACACAGAACACACATGCACACACCCACAGCATGTAGTCACAGCAGGGGGGAGCTTAGCCTTTGCCTATATAGCTGCAAGCAATTATAATATCTCTACCAATATTCAAGGCTTGCTATGTTGCTATATCTTACATCAGCGGTTTCCAACCTTTTTCCACTCATGGCCCACTTCAAAATCTCAAAAATGTTTGCGGCCCACATCCGACTGTAAACAGTACGAAGGCCAAATAATGCGTTGTCAGAGCACTTTTTATTTATTTTAAAATGAGAATTTCGTTTTTTTTTTAACCTGGACCCCTCTCCTCACATTAATTATTATCTGACGACTCACCCAGTGTTCTCCGCAGCGTTTTTGTCCGTCTTAGGCGTTGTTTTGAGATCAATAGTGTCCAAGCCAGTCCTAGAATGGAGCTCCGTGGGGGCCACGTGGCAGCGTGCTTTTCATCCATGTAAATAGACAGTTTTATTCCCGCTTTCGACGCATATCGTCATAAACTGTTCCCTAAGGAACGATCAGACTGCAATTCTCCCCCGGGCTCTTTTCACCGGTAGTTACAGGCATCCCATTTTCGCCTGTTGGGTCAGTGAGACACAACTCTCGTCAAGTCCCGCGAGACTTTCCTGACGAGAGTTGTGTCTCACTGACCCGACAGGCTACCCGACAGCTCATTCCACCTCCCTAGTGGAATGAGCTCCCCCCTATGGTCAGGACGGCCGCTTCACTGCCGAGCTTTCGGCAAAGACTAAAAACACACCTTTTCAGGCTCCACCTGGGCATTTCTTGAACTAACATCTTTCTCAATCTTTCTCAAACCCCCCCCCCCTTGCTTCAAAAGTTGTAGCTGTCATAGATTATGTTGCATAGTTGATTTCTCTATTGTTGACAAAATGTGTTACTGTAAGTCGCTTTGGATAAAAGCGTCTGCCAAATGACGTAATGTAATGTAATGTTATTTTAATACATCAATGTTTTTAACGGATGCAAGCTAGCATTAGCCGCTTGTGTTAGCCGGCTTTTAGCTTCATTCTTTAATGTCGGCATAACATTACTAACGATCTAACACCCGATAACGATAGCTGGAATAACAGGCACATATTTTCAGAACTTACCAGGTTGTTCAACTGCCTGCGTATGCCAGGAAATGTGTTTTATAACGTTACAACTCCCGGGTATAAAATGAGGCCTACACAATACCAGCCATTAGCTAATAGCTAACGGGTTAGCCTGTTGCAAACAGACACTGGAGGTTTTATTTGGGGTAAAGCACGAGGAGAGTATTTATATGGATATCTCTGGGAAGTGCTTTGACTATGGGGATGTTCCCAAGCTCCTCTCCTCGTAGCTGTTGTATAAGGATATAGAAGAGACAGGCAGCTGGATAACGTTAGTTAGAAAAATGACCCGACTGAGAGACAGCAGCACTGGGCTGCCCAGTTAGTAAACGCAAGTTACAACGTAGCCAAACTTCAGTTAGATTTAATCTGTTAAACCAACATTTGTCCCAAAATGAATTAAATCATAACGTTAATCAAATGCTACGGAAACATTAGCTAATCAACAGAGCTGCAAAGATCAGTTCATCGGATAATAATTTCCCCCTGTATGACGTTTGTTGCCCAGAGCATCCCGGAGTCTGGCTGCTAGGAGCAATCTCCGACAATGAAATTCAGATTTCCGTACAGGCGTCATTTTGATAAACTGACCTCGTAGTGGGAATCTACATGGTTACTTTTGGTGAGACAAAAATGATTAGAACTTAAAGTGCCATATTTACAGAGCTAGAGAGGATTGACTACACAACGCACTGTGCGCAAATCTAGAAACAGCAGCTCTACATGAGAAAGTTTAGAGGGGATGGGGGGGGGGGGGCTCAGACTGAGGTTTCAACTCAAAAGAGCTACTGCGCAGACTCTGGTTCTCTGATCTGAGAAGATTTTGGCTTGGATACACCATACAGGGAGGAGATAGGCACGCTCTCTCCATTTATATATCTCAATGATGCCAACAGGCAAGATTGAATAATCTAACCAGGGAAAGATAGAAAAGAAAGAAAAGGTGCTGCTGCACAAACGTCAACTTCTATTCTGCAGAAATCCCCTCCATACCAAAACACTAATGTGTACTTTCCTCTTTTCCAGCAGCCCTTAGTTTGTGTCAACTTTCAGCAGTGACATGATCAATGAAACCTCACACAGCACCAGGCACTGATTCAGCCTGACAGCCTGTATAGCACACAGCACCAGGCACTGATTCAGCCTGCAGCCTGTATAGCACACAGCACCAGTAGTCTAGGGAATCTGTGAGAAAAAATGACCCAACCTTAAACTAATTGCAACAGAAATTATTTGTGTTGTATTCAGCTCTTGAAAGCTTCCAATTTAACATACTGAAAATCCCAGAAAATCCCAGTAGTGGAACATTGTCAAAATTGGCATTGTCTCCACAAAGGAGGTGATGTTTTCGGTGCTGTTTGTCTGACCGTTTGTCTGTTAGCAGGAGGATTACGGCAAAACTACTGGGCCGATTTTCATGAGACTTGGTGGAAGGGTGTAGCATGGGCCAAGGAAGAACCTATTACATTTTGGGGCGGATCTGATCCGGGTCGGCTCAATGGAGGGGGCGGGGCTAGGGAAAAGGGTCCGTTGCAGGTGGGAGGGGGTGTGGTTAGGAAAGGGGCGGGGCTAGGGAAAAGCCCTACCAAACATACTGTAACATAACAAAACAAAACATAAATTATAGCTGCTGCGCAGCAAGGGGTCGTGGCCGGGCAAGTCTCAAGTCTTTTAGCTATAGTCCAAGTCGCGTCTCAAGTCTTTAGTCACAAGTCCAAGTCAAGTCTCAAGTCTCTTATGAATGAGCTTTCTATGATCTGCTGCATGCAATCCAGTCTGCTTAGATTAGAACACTGCCGTTCATGACAGGGCTGGGGCAGAAGGCAGCAGGTTAAGTACATGGCAGTTGAACATAGAAGCGGAGAGAGTAGGGACAGTGGAGGCAGACAGAGATAGACTGAAAAATTGTTTATTTATACTTTGGCATGTATGACATTACCGATGACATGGCAACAACTATGACATCACCCACCCAGTCTGCTCAGCCAGGAAGGATGACATAATTGATGACATAATCACTGATAACATCATTGATGACATCACTGATGACATCACTGATGTTGTCATTGCTCAAGTGACATCACATCATTAGGTATAGCTGGTATATATCGTGCATTCCTTTATAACTGGGAACTGGTAATCTTACCGGTTCAAAGTTGATGAGCTGGTACGTGACGTCACTAGAGCTGGTATTTCCCATTCCAAACTGGTAGGAGCCTCAGCAGCCCCGACGTAAAAAATCCAAGATGGCTGATCCGCGCAACAACAGTAGTTATAATCGTATAAATGCTATTTAGCACTTCTGTCTTGTTTGTGTCTCATTAAATCAGCTGTACACACAGCACGGCCTACTTCTATCTGTGTGTGCAAAATGCAAAAGCGCGAAATGCCACGAAATGCCTTGTTGTCTGTTATTGCTAACAATGGCTAGCCTAGCGAGTGGATCTGACCAGTGAACAAACAGTGAACTTCCCAGCTCAACTTTTCTGCAAATGGAATGCTAACAAAACGGATGTGACATAATTTAGCCTCCACATCCCAGTTCTTTTGCGATAAAGGAACGCACTTATAATATCTGCTCCTGGAGTTGTTTGAAACACAGTCACTGAAGAACTAAATCTATAAATGAAAATAAATAAACTGACAGTCCTTCAAGTCAGTTTTGGTGGAGCACAAAGTCCTTCATCACTTGTGGTAGTGGTAGGGAGTGGACTTGGTTCAGGCGATGTGTCCCCAGTGCTTGGCGGATCCGGATCCGACACACGTGGGCCAGACTGCGAGGACATCTCTTGGCCTCCAGAAAGACCCTGAGAGCCTCAGGATCAGCCCATTTCTCCAGGTGTGCCTGCTTTGCGGTCACCAGGGCCGGGTCAGCGCCGTGGTCCAGCAGCAGCTGGACGAAGGCCGTGTTGCACCTGTTACGCAGCACCCACTCCAGCAGGTGAGAAGCCACGTCACGGGTCAGAACGCCAGCAGCCTGGAGCAGCAGGTGGAAGCAGTCCAGGTGTTTGTGTGTAGCACTGATGTGGAGAGGGGTCAGGGTGAGTGAGCCGTGTATCCTTCTGTTAGGGTCGGCCCCGGCCTCCAGGAGGATCCGGACACAGTCCAGGTGACCGTGGCACACGGCACCGCGGAGAGGCGTCCAGCTATTCTCACCAGCTAGGTCTACCTGTGCTCCCTGTGTGATCAGGTAGTGGACACAGGCAGCATGACCCAGCCAGGCTGCGAGCACCAGAGGGGTCGACCAACACCCGTAAAGACACTGCTCATTGATCAGCCTTCTGAAGTGGTCTTCCTGCAGCAGGCTCCTCAGTGTGTCCAGGTCTCCTGCCCTGAGGGCATAATAGATCTCTGTGTCATCATGCTCTGCTTGAACAGCCATTCCTTCAGATGTGTCACTGTACCACACTGACTTGTATGCTGTGTTTTCCACCACTTACAGTATATAGCCTCAGCCAGGAAGGATTTATGACATCAATGATGACATCACAATTGCTCAAGTAACATCACTGATGATGTCACAACTGCTTTTATGACATCACTGATGACATCACAACCTCTTATGACATGACTGATATCACAATGCCTCTGACATCACTGATGATGTCACAATTTATGACATGCACTGATGACATCACTGAGACTTTGTGTGTGAGAGTGAGTGGATTTATGACATCACTGATGATGTCATCAGTGGGACAGACAGACAAACAGACAGAGCCCTAGCTCCCTTAGATGTGCTCATTTTTTATGTATTTCCAGACACTTTTAGAGACACTGAGGGAATAAATTCATTACCGTAACACTTTTTTAATTGGAAATATGAAACAACAATTTTTTTTTTCCAATGGCAAGCACTTCAATATGCTCAAGGGTATCACTCAAAATGTGTATGATTAACAAATACAAAGTTGTAGCTAACATTGCGAGAAATGCCATGTTGTATTACGACTACATCATACTACATGAGGAAAAAAAATCTGTTCTACTTAGAGACTCAACAACCATTTCTGTGGATTCCTTGCCCCCAAAAATGTGGAAATAGACACCAAATTTGTAATTCTAGGTCTAGTTGGAGTCAAGATATGGCCAACATTTTAATAATGGCAGCCATTTAAAAAAAAAACGTCATTTTAACATACTTCCACTAATGGGATTTTCTGGGATTTTTACTACAGTGTTTCGGGTATCAATATAAACATAAAAATGTGAAAATAAATTCTGTTGCAATTAGTTTAAGGTCAAACCTTATTTTCCCTAGACTACAGGCACTGATTCAGCCTGACAGCCTGTATAGCACACAGCACCAGGCACTGATTCAGCCTGCAGCCTGTGTAGCACACAGCACCAGGCACTGATTCAGCCTGACAGCCTGTATAGCACAGTACCAGGCACTGATTCAGCCTGACAGCCTGTGTAGCACACAGCACCAGGCACTGATTCAGCCTGACAGCCTGTATAGCACACAGCACCAGGCACTGATTCAGCCTGCAGCCTGTATAGCACACAGCACCAGGCACTGATTCAGCCTGCTGCAGCCTGTATAGCACACAGCACCAGGCACTGATTCAGCCTGACAGCCTGTGTAGCACACAGCACCAGGCACTGATTCAGCCTGACAGCCTGTATAGCACACAGCACCAGGCACTGATTCAGTCTGCTGCAGCCTGTATAGCACACAGCACCAGGCACTGATTCAGCCTGACAGCCTGTGTAGCACACAGCACCAGGCACTGATTCAGCCTGCAGCCTGTATAGCACACAGCACCAGGCACTGATTCAGCCTGACAGCCTGTGTAGCACACAGCACCAGGCACTGATTCAGTCTGCTGCAGCCTGTATAGCACACAGCACCAGGCACTGATTCAGTCTGCTGCAGCCTGTATAGCACACAGCACCAGGCACTGATTCAGTCTGCTGCAGCCTGTGTAGTACACAGCACCAGGCACTGATTCAGCCTGCAGCCTGTATAGCACACAGCACCAGGCACTGATTCAGCCTGCTGCAGCCTGTGCAGCACACAGCACCAGGCACTGATTCAGCCTGACAGCCTGTGTAGCACAACAGCACCAGGCACTGATTCAGCCTGCAGGACGCATTCAATGCTCACAAGATGTCTTTCATTCACTTGTCACCTCTGCTAGTGGCCCCAGTGCTGAGGCACATTTACAGCAGCATTCCTTTCCAACGGTACAGCTCTCATTTCACAATGACTGTGCAGGATTTGATCCAGGCGCTCGCTGTGTATTTCACTTCAAAAGCTTGGAGAGGAAGTGAGATCCAGAGAACATGCAGTGATACAGTCACATGGTGCATGTTATGCCCACAGGCACACACGTTACGGTGGAGAATAGCAAGCACACGGGAAACCATTAGTGGAACCCCATTATCTCCTGGCTCTAAAATTAATGAATTGAGTGTAGTGCAGAGTGTGCACGCACGCGCGCGCACGCGTGTGAGGCGAGAGAGAGAAATCTGGTTGTCCTTTTCTTTTTTACAAATCCCTGCTACTGCATTTCAAAGGCAGATGGGTGGGAGGTGCATGCATCTGTGTGGTTGTATACCAGCCCACACACAAGGCCTTACATCGCTGACAAGCACAGCGATGTATAGCGACTCACTATTTCTCTTTAATCGTCAACCATCCTTTCTAAATGTGCCTTCTATCATTTCCTCTTTCCCTCTCTACATTAACTCACTATTCTCTCCCTTGTTCCTCACTCTGTGCTGTCCCTGATAGTCTTAAGTGCATTGTCTGAAAGAAACCTGTAGATGGCGGTGTTTCTGGGTCTCCCCCCTCAGCCGTCTCAGTGCTTCATTCTGCAGCCTCTCTGGGTTGGAGTGCTCAGGCTCAGGTTGGCACTGCAGTCATTTATCTTGATAAATACAGAGCTGGTTGACTAAAGCTGAGCATACAATTCTCTCTTGGCTGGCAAACATGTTGTTTGCTTGTCTGCGTTTTAACTCTCTTTTCAGATTATGGCTGAGCACATGCTGACTCTAGGCAAACGCAATCACTGACTGCGTTTACATGGACTTGAGGATCCCGGTCACTGTCGGGGTTTTGGAGTATCCCGTTTTTGTGTTTGCGCATGTAAACATCATATCCCGATTTCAGAAACCTGGATAAGCCCTTATCCAGGTTTTGAGAAACCTGGTTATGCAAGCTGGAGTACTCCGAAAGAACCCGGGATACTCCTGCATGTATACACCTTATCCTGCTTTCTGAGGAAATGGAGTTTTGCTGAGTTTTGTCTTTCGGTGATGAAATAATGAAATGCTTGGCAGCTTAGATATGATTAGATACCGTATGCTAGCCTGGGTAAACCCATCCCCCACGTGACCTGCTCTCAGACCTGCCTAGTGACTGGGAACTGAGAGAGCAGGTCACGTGGGGGCTGGGTTTACCTAGGCTAACCGTATGCTGCCCTATTCAAGTCTGTAGTATACAGACTATACAGGACGAAGCTGTTGTGACTCAAATGAAAGCAAGAGGCGGCGCGCTGCGCGCAAACGGGGACAGCCCACCATGAAGACAGAATCCAAGGGAATCCCACGTCTTGGCCCAAAAAAGGTGAACGACGTCCCGTCACACGCACCCAATATAAGCGAAAATAATAATAATAATAATAATAATGACCCTGGTTTGTATTGTAACGATCACAGGCGCCTGCACAAATAGCATGCAGTCATCAGTAACCGGGATACTAGTACTGATCATGTATACTGCTTTCTCTCTCTTCCATGTAAACGCCATATCCCGAATATGATCAAAACCAGGATAAGCCTCATAACCGGGATACTCAAGTCCATGTAAACGCAGTCATTGAACAACTGCTTTCTGATCAAGTTTGTCTTTTCTTCCAGACCCTCCACCCCCCTTTCTCCGGAACTGCCAGTTCCCCCTGCTGTCTCGGTTGTTGCTCCAGTCTCAGTTGTAGACTAGCACATGGTTCCTCCGATACATGTGCAGTTGCCAGTAGGGCTGGGTATCTGTATCGCCACCAATTTCCCGATTCGATACGATTCTGATACAAAAGGGCCCACTTCGATTTCCGATTCAATATTTATATTTCAGTTAAATACCAATTTTGCTTGGATATGAAAGAGATTCTCAAAGAACTAATGCTGTAAATTGTACAAGGAACCCTCTAACCTGGTGCATTATTAAAAATATGAATGTTTATAGATGTTTACCAGATCTCGTTGCGTGAAGAATCAAACCGCGCAAGTTCAACGGTGTTAAAGCTTCAAGCATCGATGGGAAAAGGCATTATATTAAAATATCGATATTGGGATTTATGAATCGATATCAGTTTCTTCAAATGAATATTGATTCAATATCGATATATTGATTTTTTTTAAACCCAGCCCTAGTCGCCAGCCACTTATTTTCACCTGACAGCAAAAGGTTCAACAGTAGGATGTAGGAGGATCAGACTACCGTATTCACAACAGTTCCCCTCCCCCCTGAACAGGTGCCCCCGACCGACCAGAGGAGGTGCTAGTGCAGCGACCAGGACTCATACTAGAGGTCTTCAGGTATGCCCGAAACCCCGAACACGAACCTCCATTCAAAAGAAGTGACTGCGGGTCCGGGTCCGGTCTGGTAGCGTTTGCCGCGAGTCTCGTATCTTTGGCATTGAAATGTCAGGTTCATTAGGCTGGCTTTACACGGTGAAACTTTCACGCAACTTTAGTTGGTTGAAACTGCAGTGAAACTAAGTTGCAAATGATTTGCATGGTCTAAAGCCGTCTGCAACAGACTTGAAACTTGTCTGAAACTCAGCTGCAACAGCAAAGCTCAAATTTGTGAAACTAGTTTCATGCAACAGCCAATCAAAATGCTGATAAGTAGGCTATTAATGCACTGATGGCTCTCTTCTTATTCTCCGGGACAACCATACTGAAATAAAGTAGACAGCCAGTGGCAGAATAAAACCTGATACAACACGTCCGAATTGATATAGAGTCACTGCATTCAGAAACCACGCCCAACATGGGGGGAAACAAAAACTCCTCCCCCCCAATCCTGGCGTTCTCCTATGTCACGTGTTGCACACAAAGATCACATATACGGAAGATGAACACTCCAACTTCCTTCCTTGACAGCTAGATCCGCATTTTTCTTCTCGCCAATTCTCAATGGCTTCCTTGTTTTGCTCGGGAGTACAAAAAAACTTTAATTGGCGATTTTTTTACATTTGTTGTCTGCGCAGCCCCCCCACACAACAGCTTTTAGCTATGTTTAATTCTAGGAAAATGACGCTGGTGTTTGGAAGTGAATGAAGTGCTTTCCCCCGTGATGGGCGTGGCCTATTTCATGCAGTGTCTCTATTATGTCCAGCTAGAAAACGATACAAAATAAGATACAAAGATGCAAGTTACAATGAATGAATCACACTCCCCACTTGATACAGTAATCTACTGTAGCAAGAGAGAGAAAAGGAAAAACAATATGACAGATGAAACATGACCAATCTAGCTGTTTTAGTGAAACAAGTGTTGCATGAGACTCGATTTTAAATTGCTTTGTGTAAATGTAGTTGCATGAAAATTATGTTTCATGCAATTTGCAACCTGCAACTAGTTGCCTGAAAGTTTCACTGTGTAAAGCCAGCCTTTATAGCCCTCGTTCACACAGGACGCCGAACATAAGCAGAACTGAAGCTTGAAGCAGCACAAGCTGAACGTACGCCTTACCGTTCACACAAGACGGTTTGTCTTTTCCTTTCAGCGCCTACTCTCGCGCCTTGAACCCGCCCACAACTCCCATTTGACTTCATGCCTCATGGCTTCACGGCTTCAGCGTCACGCTTGGAAATTCGGCGTCAATCCTGAGTGATCGCTTCGGCGTGGCGTGAGCGTGGCTTCGGCACGGCGTCAGCGTGGCATGCGCGCGGGTGGTGTGAACGGCTTCGCCTGTTAACTAAATGAAACTTGTGGGTACAGCGTAGGTACAGCTTCGTTTGAGCGTTGCTTCGGCATCCTGTGTGAACGGGGGCTTAGGACCCGAGTCAAGTGGACGAATTAAATTAACTCATCCGAAAAATGAGCACGTGAACCTACATTAGTGTGATAAGAGCTCCCTAAAATGACAGAAACCATCTTTGGGAAAAATGATTGTGGCATGTGCAATCACCAGCCGGCCGCTTCTTTTCACCTGACAGAGAGGAGTTTCACCAGCAGGACGTAGCGTATGGGAGGATCACGATATTCCCCCCAGTTCACCTCCCCCCAGCCAGAGGAGGTGCTAGTGCAGCGACCAGGACACATACCCCACAGGCTTCCCACCGACAGACATGGCCAATTGTCTGGAAATTGAACGCGCGGTCTCTGCGGTGGTAAGGCCATTGCTTTTACCTTCTACTTCTTACTACTTACTTTTACTATTCTACACACTACCCAGACGCCCCGTCATGAAAGCATTCTGAATCACTTCTGTGGGATTTTCTTCACAGCCATTATTACAGTATTATTACAGAACGCCCCAAACGACGCTTTCTTTGTGTCAAAATGAGTTTTTCCCATATTGCCATTTTGTTGATGAATGAAAATGTGTAAAAACCTGTGTGGTGCTTTAATATCGGTGATCTGAAAGAGAAAGTATTCAAACAGCTTTCACCTGATGGCTACCAACACACGAACCACCAGATGAACCTATTTCACATCATCGATAAATCTTTACCCACTTCTGCTCCCCATCTTCACGCCTCCTAGTGTCAGACTACACTTTGCACTGCTATTGAAGAACAATAAGGTGCCCATTTTGCTCATCTTTTCAAAGATGATTTCATGTAGGAGCCAGCATATGCACTGAGCATGTGCACTGAGCATGTGCACTGAGCATGTGCACTGAGCATGTGCACTGCACTGTTTGTCAATTAGCTAATTGCATTCACTGCTGTGACAGGTAAGTGCTATCAAAGCTGAGGGCATGTAATCCATCCTGTACTTGACATATGTGACAGCTTGATAACAGTATGTCACTCCCATCATATCAGCACATGATCTTGAAGGTATATTTCAAATGAAGAATATTTCTAATGGAGGTATGCCCTTTTTTGGCACAAACTGCAACGGACAGTGAGGACTGCAGAGAAAATCATCTGTGCCAAACTGCCCTTCATACAGGAACTGTACCTCAGTCTCCAGAGTAAAAAAAAAAGAATGGGCAGGAAAGATCATCCCAGACCCCACAGACCCATCTCACCCCGGTCATGATCTGTTACAACTCCTCTCCTCTGGCAGGCGCTATAGAGCACTGTACGCCAAAACTAACAGACACAAAAACAGCTTCTACCCACAGGCACATCACCCTGATTAACACTTAAAATCTTTCACTTGAACACTTTTGCAAAAACTGGAATCGCTTGACTTCACTCTTGATCACTTTGAACACTCAATGTGCAGTTTACTGAGAAATATCTGTGCAATATCTGACGCAAAGCCTTGTTCACATTGAACGGTAAATAACTGTGCAACACCTGACCTGACTGTTTATACATGAGCTTATTTATACATGTAAATGATGGTGCTACACCTGACCTGATTGTTTATAGATGTAGCTTATTTACACACGTAAATAACTGTGCAACACCTGACCTGATTGTTTATAGATGTAGCTTATTTACACACGTAAATAACTGTGCAACACCTGACCTGATTGTTTATAGATGTAGCCTATTTATACATGTAAATAACTGTGCAACACCTGACCTGATTGTTTATAGATGTAGCTTATTTACACACGTAAATAACTGTGCAACACCTGACCTGATTGTTTATAGATGTAGCTTATTTATACATGTAAATAACTGTGCAACACCTGACCTGATTGTTTATAGATGTAGCTTATTTATACACATAAATAACTGTGCAACACCTGACCTGATTGTTTATAGATGTAGCCTATTTATACATGTAAATAACTGTGCAACACCTGACCTGATTGTTTATAGATGTAGCTTATTTACACACGTAAATAACTGTGCAACACCTGACCTGATTGTTTATAGATGTAGCCTATTTATACATGTAAATAACTGTGCAACACCTGACCTGATTGTTTATAGATGTAGCTTATTTACACACGTAAATAACTGTGCAACACCTGACCTGATTGTTTATAGATGTAGCTTATTTATACATGTAAATAACTGTGCAACACCTGACCTGATTGTTTATAGATGTAGCCTATTTATACATGTAAATAACTGTGCAACACCTGACCTGATTGTTTATAGATGTAGCCTATTTATACATGTAAATAACGGTGCAATACCTTACCTGATTGTTTATATATGTAGCTTATTTATACACGTAAATAACGGTGCAACACCTGACCTGATTGTTTATACATGTAGCTTACGGTATTTACACGCATAAATAACTGTGCAATA
>NC_139623.1:7107133-7200116 GCF_964638095.1 Poromitra crassiceps
TCACAATCTCACATATTTTAAGCCAATACAGAAGCTTACTTTTCAAACAAATGGCCAGTTGATGGAATAGGCTAGTTATAACGCTAGTTGTCTGTCCGCTGTTGAAGCATCTCTGCTGCCTGTGCTGGGAAAGACATGGACATTGATCATAAGATTTCACATGGCGAGGAGTACTCCATTGTCTTTGGCTCTCCAGAAGAAACCTTCCTCGGCAGTTACTAGAAATGTGCTAACGCTACTATACAACTTGTGTTGTTCTTTTCAGGCTCTAGCTAACGTAACCTCGCCGCCTCAAGCTAACGGCAACAAAGACGTTTTTCGGCGCACTTATTTCCGGTGTTGTTTCCTGTTCCTTGGTTTACGCCCCATGACAAAAAGCGGGGTGAAAGGTGGCAGATAGACTAGGGGCGTGGCTTGTAGTAGGTGTGTGAGGAAACGGTCAGTTTCAGGTATTGCGCATTCTCAGGTACGACGACACAGGAACAGACACTGTCACCTTGCCTGGGCTTTGGTTTCATCAGGCGGCCTGCTTGTTGTTGCTTGTAACAATCCACTTTTGTGTCTTTGGTAGTTTCATTCATTCGATCCCGCGGAGTTCAGAGGACTAGATCAATTAACCTACCTGCCTGGGATCCAGTAGGACTCCACTGAGCATTTGAAGATGGATTCCGCCAGATATGAATACGATGTAAGTTTCGTCACATTTCTCACTGCAGCGTTCACTTCTCTTCACTTAAATCGTGTCGCAATTAGGCTAATGTTGAGTTGATTTAATGATTATTCAGTGGAAAATAGCTTCACCACACACAGGCAAAGTGGCGTTGGTTTCGGCCTAGCTATCTCTCTCCTCTGTGTGTGTGTGTGTGTGTGTGTGTGTGTGTGTGTGTGTGTGTGTGTGTGTGTGTGTGTGTGTGTGTGTGTGTGTGTGTGTGTGTGTGTGTGTGTGTGTGTGTGTGTGTGTGTGTGTGTGTGTGCGTGCGTGCGTGCGTGCGTGCGTGCGTGCGTGCGTGCGTGTGTGTGTGGTGGGTGGGGGGAAGGCGGGCTTAACACTTCAGCAGACCTGTATTTTCAGTTATGACAAGTTGTGAAAGCTAGCAAAGGCTTATTTTTCATATGTCAACCGTTTATGGACACATAATTACACTTAGATTGGGGCTTTAACAATCTGACCACCATGTTAGCAGCAGTACACAACCCCATGAAAAACCAATCCAGGATGAGAGCAGAAAATGGTGACAGGCAGCCAGAGGTGAATCCCTCTGGCAAAGGCATGCCGCATTTGTGAATGGTTATACGGCTTTGGGCAGGACTGTTCCAAATGACCAGCTCTCTACTACTTATATTTATTATTATTATTATTATTATTATTATTATTATTATTATTATTTATGAATGGTTACAAGGCTTTGGGCAGGCCGGCTCCAAATCACCAGCTCTATACAACTTCTATTTGGCAGATTCATGAAAGCATCAATCCCCCCTGCATGGGAAAATAAACACTGCAGTGTACAGTAGGCCTACCTCATCATCAGAAATAAACATGTGACCAAACACTGGCAGGAGTCAGGCAAAAAGACTAATTTCTATGTTGGTATAGTATCACTTTATCAAGGACTTAAAGATTTTCAAAAAGATTTTCGAATGCAGTTGCATGCTGCTATCCATACTTTGCAAGTGCCCTCTCCCAGCTCAGTGATGGGCTGCCCAAACTTCAAGGTATTTTTACACCATGTCTTCAAGGAACGCTACACCAGGCGTGTTCTGACTTGATTCCCTTGCTTCTGTCAGCCAGTAGAGGATAAGGCGTATAAAATAAAATAAAACACGAGCTGCACACAAGGGATTTTTAGACGGGACGGAAGGTAGGTTCCTCGACCATAGGGCCTTTTCCATAGATTATTATCTTATTTCTGTAGCGAGATGAAGGTAGGTTCCTCGACCATAGGGCCTTTTCCATAGATTATTATCTTATTTCTGTAGAGAGATGAAGGTAGGTTCCTCGACCATAGGGCCTTTTCCATAGGTTATCTTATTTCTGTAGAGAGATGAAGGTAGGTTCCTCGACCATAGGGCCTTTTCCATAGGTATGGACGAGGCAACAAGCCTGTCCATCTCTGATTTTGATGTTACCTGGTGAAAAGCAAGCTTTTTCTGCTTCCTTGGGGTCGAGGCGGGCGACTCAGCTTGGCTGTGCAACGAGCTTTGTGTTAGCATGTTGCCTCTGCAGATGCTTTGAGAGGTTTGATGTCATGTTCGCAGCGGTAGCTAGCTGCTTCTGTCCAGGGCAAAGTTTGCAGTGTCACATTCTTATCCTTCCGCGCAACAAATTCGAAGTAATGTTGCTAGTACGCAAGTAACGAGTTAAGTGTTTGATTAGTAACTGTAATGTGATTACTGCACTTAGGGACAGTAGTGCCTTACACTACTCGTTACCGACTTGAATGGTTTCTTTTCCTCCCGAGTCCCGACCTGTCTGTCTTGTAGGCTATGTAAAAATGCAAGAGTTGCATCAGCATATATCGAGACATATAGCCTAACTTTTGTGGGGAGAAATACATTGAAAACTCTAGTCAGATATGACTTGAATGCCACTTGTAAAATCATCCACAGTGTAATGTTAGTGCGACGGTGCGACCACTATTTTGACTGGCAGCTTTTGGGCGATGTAACAAAGGCAAGCGCTCACTTTTTTTGGCACATTGCCATCCCACGTTATCGCCCGAATGCGTCGGAATGCATCCTCCGTTAAAACTGCATGTTTTTGTTTGGTTACAGATTCGCTAAAGCTGTTCCCATATCACATTTCATTTTATCGATACACCCTACCGCACCCCCTCCCCCGCCCGCCCACTCTACTCGCCATCGGCAGAGAGAATACGGACCATTTCCAGCTGTTTCTAAACAAAGACTCCTCATGTCTAGAAAGGTAAAACCGGAAAATATCCTGCTCTGGCTAGCCGGCCATGGTCCACACTTCATGTTGAGAAGTGGCTTTTGTAACGCGTTATTACCCCAACACTGCTCTTGAGTAGTGAGTGATGATATGTCAAATCAGGATTTTCTGTGTCTTCTGAGAAGTTAATTCATTGCTCTACAGAAAGAGGATGTGACTGTTGGGTTTTTGTGAGAGCAAAAGACTAGAGAGAAAATAAGGTGGAACAAAATAAATGTTGGAAACAGACATTAACACAAAAATAGGACTTCAACATACTTACAAAAAAGATCAACTACACTAAACTACTACTATTTCAGTATAATTAAACTGCCATCAAACCACTGCAACCTGTAGTAAAGTTGAAGAGTCAAGTACTGCCACGCCTTGGTTTGTTTGAAACTGCAAGCTGAGACACATTCACATTCACAAATCACATTAGTGGCACCAGTGAAATCGTTGCTAAATTATCATTTCACAGAACATCTCTTCCTCTGCTAATATAAGATTACTCTCAGACAATGAGATCAGTTGTAGATATTAGGTCACATGTAGATATTATGATTAATGTAGTGGATGGCTTCTCTCATATGGAGAGACTCAATGGAGTGGAGTCGCTAAATAATTCTTCAGGCTCTCGGCCAAATTCTTTTTCTCATGCTTCTTTTATATTTCATCAGAGCTACTTTTTTCTCTCAGCTTGCACTTCAAGAGAAGTCATGTGGAAACTGAGGAGCAGAAGAAATGAATGTAATATTGAATTCACTGTTATTGTTATTGACTCCAGTGAACTATACATTCATAGACATTTGCCAAAACTACAGACAAGACCGATCCCCAAACAATGTAGAATAAATCAATATTTCCATTTCTCAGTGCTTATTGTTGAGTTGAAAGTAGGGTGAGTGTCTCCTCAGACTATATCTATGTAAATATACAGGGACACAGTATGCTCAGTGGCATAGTCAGCAGCTGAAAGGTGCACACAAGTTATCGCTGTGACAGCGCCCCCTGCTGCCGTCATATCATATCTGATAACCATCATCATCTCATGACCAGTGTCACAGCTGTGTTTAGGAAAATGAATCGATCTCAGTTCAGCAGGAGTTATTAAGGAAGAATACCTACTGTATATGTTGGCAGAGCTAAATATAAACTACTGTGACATCAATTTCATAGTTCTGTCAAATGTCTTTCAATCATTTTATTTATATATTTTACAGAATAAAGTCACATAGACACAAAAGGATAATGAACAAAACCAGTTAACAAACTCCAAAAACAAGAGCACATACCTGAAGCAACAACCACAAAAATAAATGAATAAGCAAATTATTAAAGGTCCCAATTCGTGCAGCTGTAACCTCTTAAAAACGTGTGTCTCTGGTCCATAAAACATGATTCTGGATTAATTTGTCGAAAATATAGCAACCCCGTTTGTTGTGACGGAGTTCTCACTTCCTCATCTCGTCGCTTCCCAAGAATCGTCTGTTTCTATAATATATTCAGAACTAACAGTTCTCATTGGCCGCTGAGGGAGAGCCCGCCCCAGGCTCCCAGCGGCCAATCAGATTAGCGTCTGTGGACCAGCACGCTAGGTTGCGAGTTATCGTTAACTTAACGGTTATGATGCTAAAGAGGACATCTCAAAATGCCTAGACTTACCGAATGCACCTCTGCAGTTGCTGGATCACGTACAGTTGGCGTCGCTCCAGCTAGAAGTGTTAATTTTGTGGCTATAGACAAAATGGTGCAGGTAGCTTGTGTGAGAGAGACCCGCGCAGTATGCGTGAGGAAGCTCGTGACGTCCCAATTCCCCTCTGGGCAAACGAAGCGTTAGGGGGCGTGGCTTGAAGGAGACTGCAGGGGGAAGCTGTATAGGGACAAATCCAACTGTGGCAGTTCTGAGCTTGTGACCACTCATTACAGGGAGGGCTGACAGCAGTATATATGCATTTACAAGTAAAAACAGCATTTGCACGGAATGGGACCTTTAACATAAAACAAACAACCGACATAGGAGTAAGAAACCGGAGAGGCAGGCGTCGGTCGCCAAAGTTCAACCCCAGAAATCAATAATCTGAATCATTATATACCATATGTCTGTCTGTCTGACTTGACTGACTGACTGACTGACTGACTGACTGACTGACCTTTCCTCAGATATGATATATTAACATAAGTCAATTTCTCAAAGGGAAAGAAAGATCAAGTAGATTTTGAAACCACTGGGATTTGTCTGGCTTTTCTTTTTTCTTTCCCTATCCATATGTGTAATATTGACAAAGGAGCTGAGTACCACATAAGACCCAGAATCTCTTTCTAACATGTACAGGGTTGGGGAGGAGGGGGGGGGGGGGGTTTAAGTCTAAAATAAGCACCACAGACTGACAAATCAGATCTGTAATATATTTCTTAACATCTTTCTAAAACATTTGTATCACTGGGCAAGACCAGATTGAATGAAACGACCTATTTGTTTTTGCCATTGATGATTTTCTCTGCTTTATAGACCCCTTATACAGCTTGTCAACATGGAGCTGCGCGCGCATCGTGTAGGCAAAAAGCCCGGAGCCGCTCATTGACACAGACAGAGCTGTGTGAAAGACGCCGCTGTCAGGACTGCTCTGTGCTCATCTGCGACACACAGTTAGATTTTAGTTTTAAAATGCAGTTCTCAGCTTACTACCACAGCTTATCGCCTAGTGATAAGCAATGTTATGCATCGAAATTAACGTTGGTTAATGGGATACGTCTTACAGACCCATACCATACGCACTGGCGCTGTCAATTCGCCAAGCCTAGAGTGGCCAGCAATACATATATCGTGCATTCCTTTATAACTGGGGATAGCGTAGATAATTATTCTCTAACTTGCAAAGATATATTGTTATGTTGATAATGCACACAACTCAATAATGACATTATGTAACGTTACTTGGTCGTTCTAACCGAGTGATGTGGCTGAGCAGCCTACAGTTTCAGGCAGCTTACCTGATTATGAAGAGCACTACATTTCGGGCATTTTTAATGATGTCCTCGTTCCAATCAGTTCAACTCAATAATGACATTTGATTTAACGTTACTTGGTTGTTAACTAACCGAGCGATGTGGCTGTCACTAGCAGCCTACTACAGCATACCTGATATGAAATGAGCGAGCACTGCAAAGTCGGGCATTTTTAACGATTTCCTCTTTGGGCTTGCAACCAAAGACACCTACGGTTAGTATTAAAAGCAGTATGAGTTGACGGGATTCGGTAAAACTTTAGTCCTTGCTTTGTTGATAGTGTAACAGACTGTTCAGTGTTGTGTTGTGTTCTATTGCGTGTGTGTGCGAGGCTGTGTATGTTCCCTCCGGTTGCCGTAGAACAGGATATGTGGGGAGAATAAAGGTGAAGCTTGTTATAACGTTACAGCCTGGCTCTATCGTTTATTATTTTATTAACCAAGTGTGAATAGGCGGACCCGAATACTCTGCTACAATAGCTTTCCGATTCTGGCATCCCACTGTACAACACGAAGACATGTCTTGCTCGAATAGTTTTCGGACCACTGGAAAACTACTTGACAGGGCTGCGCGGAGTCTGTCTTTCTGCCTCCGTCTTGCGCATCTGACGCTGTTTGTTGTCATTGTGACGTAGGCGTATAATTGGTCTATTGAGATACCTGGATCTGTAACTGTACAGACTGCTCAGTTTAAACTCCAGCAGTTTGCAGTTTTCCTCAGGGTTTCTTTCTGTGCTTCTGTTGCATTACCAAACCAACAAATAATACCAAAAGTTAAGACACTCTCAACAAGAGCACCGTAACACATCTTAAGCATGGTGAGATTGACATCGAATAAAACTAACTTTTTAAGAAGATAAAGCCTTTGCTGGCTATTTTTGTTAATGAATTCAGTACATTTGTCCCACTTCAGCTTATTATCTAAAGACAACCCCAAGTGATTTGTACTCAGTGACTGACTGTATGCTGTGTCAGACAGGAGGTGGGCTCTTTCCTAAAGTCTATAGACATCTCTTTTGTCTTTGAGGTGTTTAGGAGGGGACGGGATTCTTCACACCATTTTGATAAACTCCTCTAAGACTGGGTCATGTTCCTCTTCATCACCCTAAAGAAGGCTAACCAGTGCCATATTGTCGTCGGCACTGTTTAGCACTGGCGTGTCACCTTTGGATTATTTTATATTGCAGTTTGTGGGATTTGTAAGAGCAGGTAATGTTAGCAGCATTCGAAATTTTTACATTATTATCAAGTCAACTTTCAGGTCTTGTTTCCACATCTCTCAGTGCCAGTGTTTATCTTGGAAATGGAAAATATCATTCATATTTTTGTTTTCTTTTAATTGTACATACTTTAATGAGAACTAGGGATGTCCGATATTATCGGCCTACCGATATTATCGGCCGATATTAGCATAAAAAAATCGATATCGGTTTTCATGCCGATATTTTTTTTTTTATTTATTTTTTTTTTTTTTAATACAGGGGGAGTCTCACTGAGCAGCTCCACTGGAGCGGTTGGGGTTAAGGGCCTTGCTCAAGGGCACCTCAGTGGTGGTAATGAGGGAGGGGCAAGCGCTGCCTTTTCACTTTCCCCACCCAGATTTATCCTGCCGGTCCCGGGGATTGAACCGACG
Source organism: Poromitra crassiceps (assembly GCF_964638095.1). Lineage (NCBI taxonomy): Eukaryota > Metazoa > Chordata > Actinopteri > Beryciformes > Melamphaidae > Poromitra > Poromitra crassiceps. The sequence goes on from NC_139623.1 coordinate 7,114,707, forward strand.
ACCTTCTGGTCACAAGCTCGCTTCTCTAACACTTACAACTTTAACACAACATGCATATTATATATTAAACTCTTCAGCTACATTAAGCTACATTATGTAACTTGTTACGTGAAATTTTGGTGGAAAAAAAGCCTGCTTATATCGGTATCGGTTGATATCGGTTGATATCGGTATCGGAAATTAAGAGTTGGACATTATCGGATATCGGATATCGGTAAAAAAGCCAATATCGAACATCCCTAATGAGAACCTTCTCCAGGCTAGTGAGTCCCGAGCCTTCTTTCTAGTGAGGAACTGAGTTCATAGAATTCCTGATGAAGAGAATGAAAGCACCGTGGTCTTGGATGTCCCTGCATACTTTGAAGATAGGAGCACTCCATCATGGAAGAGATAAAATAAATAAAAATCCAATTGCCTAATTTACTCCATATTTGAAACCTGTTATCTATAAAAGATGTGGGGAAATCAGGATTATTTACTATCAGAGCACCAAAGGAGTATTTGAGGCCTGAAAAGTTGTTATAATATGGCACTATAGGCTCTAATTACATTGCCAAATATAGAGTATTCTTCAGTACTCAGTATGATCCATTATGCGTTTAGTAAAATGTTGATTATAAAAAGGGATTTTTTTTTACTCTGCACGACATGAAATATTGCATGACTGAATTATACATTGTTACGGTCTGTTTACACTAGTTTGGTTAAAATTATGATTTGAGCAGTGATTCAATTGTTGTTTTTTCAGTTCTTCTCATTCGCTCACTGTCTCTTGTGTCTTCCTCTAATGATGCAGTTTGACTGAGGGCTGAAACTAAATAATCCAGATTGTTTGGGCCTCAGGCTTGTTAAGTTTTTGAGACTCCGGGATCTTCACCATTGTGCACTGATGTTAGATGTATTCAACACTGCAACCTTTGGTCAACATAAAATAGATTATTTTGCACAAGGATGACAAAATGTTCTTGATGAGGACCAGAACAGAATAATATTCAATATTATTGAGTAACATCAGCATGGGTACTCTTGAGTACTACTGAGTGAGCTGTTTCTCTGAACCACGCCTCACAGCATAGTTAGCTAGCTCCCCACCTGTCAAACTGGTTTGATTTTGTAGAGATACACCCTGGCAACTGACTTCAGGACTCCCACTTACTCGTTCTGTTGTTTACCAGACGTCTGCCTGCTCCACACCCAAGGCCTGTTTGCAGTCCAGAGTGTTTTCTACTGAGACATTAACACTTTTGTGTTAATGTGCCTTTTCCCAGGTTGATCCTGCCCTGCAAATTCACAATTTAATCATAGCATAGCACGGCACACTGAGCTGATGTTTCAAAAGAAAATGCTGTACATACTTAAAACATGGCATAGTATTTCTTTCTGGGTGTGGCGAATGGGATAATGATGAAGAGCATGTAATGGTTTGATTAGGCTGTGATCAGGGTGACTGATAGAGAGAGACCCTGGAGCGCTCAGTGACCCCGCCTCTAATGATTCCCCTCATTCTGGCCCATGATTGCCGTTAGAGATTCCAATTAGGAAGCCAGCACCGGGTAACAATAGGCCTTAATTGCCATGAGTTATCATCTAGACTCATGTAATTGAGCCCCCGTCTTAAGGGGCAGCACATCTGACAAATTGATTTAATACCAAAGTGATTCTCCATCCCTAATGGCACTGGGGTTGCTCCGCTCATGGGCCACAGGCATCAAATTCATTGTGTGTTGATTACTAACTGGCCTGAGATCTCTCTATCAGTCCCTCACTGGAGAACGTTCAACAACACACTCGTACGACGTTCAGTATCCACGTACACACACACACACACACACACACACACACACACACACACACACACACACACACACACACACACACACACACACACACACACACACACACACACACATGGCAATATCCCTCAGTTCCCATGAAAAGGCCTGCATGTGTGTGTATGTGTACACTAATTATTACACAATTTTCTAGGAGCTCTCAGGTCACTGAACGGGTTTTTCCAGTTTTGCCAACACTTAACATCAACTTGTTTGAACTTCTCACCGGCTGAAGTCACTTGTAGGCCTGTCAAATGATGGGTTTTGCATATTGTATAAAACCGTTATTGTATTTCATTCATCTTGTCATCAAGTTTGGTCATTTTAATGAGCACAAAAAGCTACTTGTTTACACCCCCGGCTCATGCATTATGTGTACAAGTCATCTGCACTCGTCAAAACCAGCCCAACTGCATTGACGGATACACTGAGTCAGTTTCTATTGGTGTCCTCTCCATGGTAACGGATCAAGGTTTTTAATACATTTTTAATAAGTCAATCATTGTTGTTGTTGTAATGTTTACATAAACAGGAAATAAAGCTCTCAAAAATATATTTCCTTGTCATCCATATAAGAGCCAGAATGATTTTGGAATGATTACCTGATCAAAATGTGGCAATAAACTTATAAATTTCAGCAAAGCCAACAAAAAATAAAGGCATAATTCTAACACAAAAAGCATTAACATTTCAGCATCTAAATAGACACGCCTTGTTTGGGCATGAGCTCATTGAGTAAATAGACAACAAAAAAAAAAAAAAATTATATTAAAAAATTATGAATTAACCGATAGGTTAATCGATTATTAGTGTCGGTTAATCGAAAGTGAAATTAACCGAAAATTGACATCCCTATTTTCAAGGAGATTAAATTACATGATTGAGTGTCATTGAATGTCTGCCTGTGGGCAAGTGGTGACCAGGGGCACGCGGGAATGTGTGTATGGATGGATAGCTGTGTATATGGTAGTCAGAATGTAATCATAAATGTTTCAATCTCGGCATCAAGGACATGACGTGCATGCTGTGTGTTTGATGACTCTCTTTCCTCAGCAGGGCCGGAATGGGCAGCATGAGCGGGTCGACTTAACTTTATTAACCAATAAAGAGAAGATGCCATCAAAGCAGAGGACTGGGATCGTGGTCGCGGCTCTTGTGGGGCTTCTAGTCCTCGCAGCTGTAGCAGCCATCCTCATTTGGCTGTTTGTCTGTGAGTGCAGTTTAAAGTTGTATTGAAAACACACATACATCTGTTAGCCGTACAGTGCTGGAATAGAGTAATAAAGTGGGCATAGAGACTCCTGCTGTCTTATGTGGCCAACAAATTTAACAAGTTGAATCCTTTAGCCCATTGGCACAGTGGTGTGGACATTCAGCGTATGGCAGCACGCCCATCCCACCACCCACATCCCCCTAGCTACTCCCCCTACCCACCCTATTGAGTGTCTGTCCCTGTTTTATAATTGTATTTTACTTGCTGCTTTTATACTGTCTTTATGATCTTCTGTATCTACTTTGAAGCACTTTGTAACTGCTGTTTTGAGAAGTGCTATACTTACCCCTCGAATCGCGACTCTCTACCACCTTCCCATCCCTAACTATGGCCCCTTTTCCCACTAAACTCACTAAACGTCCATGAGTGAGCGAGTGAATGTCCTCACTTTTGCATCTTATGACCACGGCTGACCCAGCGCTGTGGGGAGAAAATTCAATTTTGTGCATAAATCAAGGTTGTAAATTGAATTGAATGAGAAATCCTCTTGCCTGCTCCTCCCTACAGTATGTCACACTGTCAACATCTACTGCTGTCAGGACAGGCACACCATCAGGAGCTCTAAAGTGGATCATTTACTGCTTGCTTTCAAGGCACAGTTCTTTGATTTATGACTTTGTAATTTCCCATTAATGTTAGCCTATTTGACAGGCCCGAACTTCTCAGTTAATAATGCAATGGCGAAAGTGTCACAGAGTCAATGGAACAGTCAAACACACACATATCGGGTCTGATAAAAAGGCCTCTGAAGTCTTGATAAACAGCCTCCTGATTCTGCTGGCAGTGTGTTTTAATTGCTCTGAGAGCCAAGCTGTCACGCCACTATAAGATCTCAGAGTAAGACTTTAACATAGTGCTTGGAGAGCTGTTTCGATACCCTCAGTCTCTCCTCTTTCCTCAGAGACAGTTAACGTATTGCCTCTTTGTCAAATACTACTCTCCTCTGCCTCTCTTCTCCAAGTCAAAGATGCTGAGTCAAGGTTCTCTTTCTCCAATGTCAGACGCCTCCTTAACACTATATACGCAGATCATAGTAAGACCAGTGGTGCAGTGATTTTATCACTCGGCCACGCACAGAAGGCGTTGGATCAGGTTGAGTGGCCTTACAGTATATGTTCGAGTCACTGCACAGATTCGGGTTTGGCGAGTCGTTTATATCCTGGGTAAAGCTCATATTGTATATGCTAGTCCAACATTTTCAGTTATAACCAATGGTGACAAGTCAGCCAGGTTTCCATTACTTCGCTCGGTCCAGCAGGGTTGCCCTCTCTCGCCAGCCCTCTTCGCCGTTGTGCTCGAGGTCGGAGGCATTGAGACGCGTATCAGTTTGTACTCCGATCATGTAATATTCTACCTGCATAATTCACATAAATCAATCCCCCCTCTCCTAGAATTAATCACCTCCTTCGGTAAGCTGTCCGGATACTAGAGATGAGCTTTTATGCCATCCTAATCCACGTATATGCATGAACCACCCACCCGCCATAAATCTGCGCAAATTATTTCCTACTATTTATAGAACGCTATAAAGGAGGAAGTTGGGGAGATTAATTTACTGTTTCTGCTGCCGTTGGTGCGATCGCTGCAGTCGACTCCAAATAACATCCATACTGTATTATGTCCAGTCCAGCACTTGCCCATGTAGCATACTAGGCTAACACTATAGCTTTAAGTTTAGATCTGGATTGACCTAATCGTATTGGAAAACGAGCGCATCTTCTCTTCCAACATGTCTCCAGCGGAGACTCCTGTTTGATGTTCTGGTGACATCATTGACCATATATGGAGCAAGAAAGGAGGCATATCCTATTATGCATGGCTATTGTTTACCACTGCCTTGGGTCCTTTGGGGGGTCCTTGCTATCCCACAATAGGTGGCTAACATGTGCCTGACGAAAAATTAAGCTTAAAATACATTCAGTCTCGATAAAATAATTAATATTAATGTTCCTCATTAATGATACATCATTTCAGCCGCCCGCAACCCATCCGCTATTAATCAGAATGTTTATTTTTATGATACACCCTGGCCGTGGGGCGGGATATCCGCCGTCAGCGCAGTTATAACTGGCCCGCGCATCTCTACCGGATACACAATTAACTGGACAGAGTGACTTTATGCCTCTCTCGGATGTCTTCACTCCTGGTTTCGTGGAAAATCTCCCATTCAAATTGGCAAAGGACCACCTCACCTATCTTAGCTTGACCATACCCAGAAATTCTAAACTAATATTTAAACTGAACTTTGTGGACTGTTTCAAGACTTAAACACTGTATAGAAAACTGGATTCCATGATTCCATGATTGGCCGTATGAATTCAATTATCATGGTTTCTCTTCCCAGATTCCTCCATCTTTGTCAAAATCTTCCCATATTTCTCACATCAGCTTTCTTAAAAAAACTGGACTCCGTAATTCTTTTCTACATCTGGAATTATAAGAACCACAGAATTTCTAAAATTCACGTGCAAAAACCCAAATCTGAGGGAGGGCTGGCCTTACCAGTATTTAGGCACTACTACTGGGCTGCCAATGTTAGGGCTCTGATGTACTGGCGGCAGGGGAAAGGGACTCCGGGTAACTTATCTCATGGGGCATCCCTGTGGCTAAAAATGGAGGACAGCTCCATTGTCAACTCTTCCTGGCCAGCCATGCTATTTGCTAAGTTAGAGAAACCTGGGACCTTAGGAGATTTAAATTTAAGCTTTGTCATGAAAAACTCTGTCAAAATTCTAAACCAAGTTAGAAGGGCTTTGAGCCTACCAGATGTTTCTGTCCACACACCAATTTGATTCAATCACTTTTTTGCATCCATGATCAGACAAAAACGACCATGCCTGGAGTGAGAAGGGGCTAGTTTCCATCAGAGAGCTATACATAGATGGTAATTTTGCATCCCTTGATCTACTGAAGACAAAGTTTGGGTTGCCCGGCACGAACTGGCTCAGATTCCTGCAAATCAGAAATTATGTTCGGTCCAAGAGTCATTCCTTTGAAGTGCTCCCAAATGAACATGCTTTTTTCGATGTATTGCTGAGCCATCCTCACTCCAAGCATCTTATCTCTAGATTTGTATGTCTGTTTGACAACTGCAATACTGCCTCTACTGAGAGGATTAGAGAACTGTGGTAGGGGGAGCTTGGTATTGCTTTATCTGACATTATATGGGAAAGGAGTCTGTTTGTGGTACAACTCTGCTCAGTTAATAGCAGACACCAGCTGATCCAATTTAAAGTTGTGCACCGTCTTCACTACTCCAAGCATAAATTGCAAAATTGCATTCTGTCTCACCACTGTGTGACAGGTGTCAGAGGGCACACTATCTCATGCCTTCTGGTTCTGCCCTTCACTAACGGGGTTCTGTGCCAAAATATTTGATTGATTCTTTAAGGCCTACAAAATAACCCTGCAACTGGAGGCAGAACTAGCTATCTTCGGCTGCTCTGAGTCCTCTCTGAACTTCCCTACATCTTTGCAACAATCTCTGACACTCGGGACAACTGTCGCCAAAAAACCCATTCTGAAGGAATGGAAGTCCTCCTCTTCACCTTCTTTTCAGGTGTGGCTGAAGCTGTGTTCACACCGAGATATTTATTTTATCTCCCTGTCGCTCGATTCAACCCTTTGGAATCGCTCTGTCGTTGTGTATAAATCGCTCCGCAAACCGGGAGCGCACTCCGCCCTCGGGCAGAGGTGTTCATACTCGTGTCCCTGTGAAACGTCATCAGTCGCAGCCCAAGTACTGTTCCAATGCAAAGGATGTGTTCTCGACATGCCCACTTTACCGAGGATGGTCTGGGTGGTGACTTGTGTCAACTTGGCAAGGTACGTGTCCCAGCATTCATTTCGGCATAAGCGGAGGCAGAACGCAGCAGAGAAGACGCCATAAGATCCGGGAAGTTTTTTTACAATTTAAAGTTTTATTTCATCACTAAATTAATTTCTGATGACTTTTGATGCCTATAAGCAGGGTAGTAGGTTTCAAGAAGTGCCACTTTACAAACATTTATGCCGAAAAATGGCAAAAAGCTCCAGAGCACAATTGGCTGCAGCTGAGCTTTTTATTTGTGTAGTACTGCAGGCAGCCTCTGCGCCGGTATTGCGCAATACCCTCAAGAACGCATCGTCTCAAACTGCCAACAGCGTCATGTGTGCTTGTGACCTAGCAAGTTCATTCTTCCATGAACGACTAGCAAGAACGTTCTCCCCAAGAACACAAGAACAAGAACGCATTCTTGGTATTGAGAAACAGCCAGGGAGAGACTATTTGTGCACAATTGGCAGCACCTGTGTCGGATGGTGATGGCCCGCTGATAGATGTGGGCGGGGTGCAGCGAGCTTGAGAAACGAGATCTTCACTGTCAAGAAACAAGCAGCACACAGCTCTAACGTTAGACAGGATGAAAACGCAAACAACACAACTGCGTTTTCCCCCGATGCAAGAATGAATAAATACTCCGGGGTTACGGCAGCCAATCAGCGTTAAGCAGCAAGCGACTGTTGGCAGCGAAATTCCGCTAGATTTGGGATATTTCATCTCGGGCGACGAGCGAATTTTCACCCTATCACTCTGTCTCTGTCGCTCGGACGCTCAGCGATTTTTCTCCCGGGCGAATATACGCTCAATCGCTCGTTTGCATTGACTTTGTATGTAAACTCGATGCCAGCGAAAAACTTTAATAGGTCGGTGTGAACGCACCTTGATGGACATGATCTCTCTTATAAAGATGGAGAGACTCAGGTCCCTGAGAGCCAACTCGCTTAAGCCGTTTTCCCACATGCGTACCGGAAAATTACCTGTAAGTCAATATCGGACATTTCCCTTCACACTTCGGCTCGCGCATGTGGGAATCTATCAGCGAATTTGCCGGTATGTTGGGGGGGCGGGGGGAGGGGGGAGCTTATTTGGGGGGTCGGCAAAACTCGAAATAAGTTCGCTTGTCAGTTGTCACACAATAAATCACACTCGTTTGACTTAAGAGCAGCGTCAAGCCGCCAGCGTAATAAACACAGCCGATTTACCCCCTCCCCTCTCTGCTCGAGAGCAGCAGCCACGGACAGACACAGCGAGAAAGGCTTGCAAGCTGCTCAACGCTTGTATGTATGTAGAGAAAGCAAATGCACAGCGAAATGTGGAAGTAGTTTGCTTTGATGTGCGCGAATGATTAGATGATGCACTTTGAAGAAGTTGGGATCCGTGTCTGAGAGAAATAGTTGCTGGTTCGATGTTTATCCGTTCACCTGCGTCGCGTTGAAGCACTTTTTACAGACTGGCTTCCTTTCATGTGTCCGGGGTTGCCTTCGGAAATCAGCAAGCTGACATACTGCTCTTATTAGGCTATCACAAGATCATTTCGCCAGTTTGCTTTAATGTGCGCGAATGATTAGATTATGCCCGCTGGAACATTAAGCAACGTGTGTAGGCTACTCCTCGCCCATGATTGAAGGACCGCTGTCGCGGAAAATGACTGGACCGTTTCCACTTGCGTCCCCTTAAGAGTATACCGCTCTTCTGACTGGCTTGAAACTGGTGAAATGTCGGGGACGACGGGGTCGCGCTTATACCGGCACGGCGCCTTTCTCACATGCAGGCATTAGACCACGTTCCGGTCATTTTGCGGTACAAAGCGCATGTGGGAAAAGGGCTTTAGAAGGTTCTCAACTATCAGGGATCTGTTTCTGGCCTACTTTGATGAGGTTAAGAATGACAAGTGACTGAGGTTAGAGGTGACGGATGGCTCACCCATCTGGTCTTTCATGGACCCCTTGTGTGGGATCCCATGCACACTATCTTTTACAACCACAGGCACCTTATTACCACTGGTAGCACCATGTTGTGATGTTGAATTTCAATGATGTATATATATATATATGTTTGTTTTGTTTTGCTTTTCTTCCCTGTGTCTGAGTTTGTTTTTCTTGTTCGTGTATTATTCTATAAAAACTGAAAATAAAATATTGGGGGGGGGGGGTGGAGAAGATGCTGAGTGTTAGGTGAGTGTCAGTAAATATTCCTCTCCTCTGCCTCTCTTCTCCTAGTCAAAGATGCTGAGTCAGAGAGCACTGTCAGTAAGCTGGAAAGCCCAGCGGTGCAGGTGTTCAGTGGGCATATGAAGCTAACTAACACACCGTATAACCAGAAGCTGGAGGACCCCAAAAGCAAGGAGTTCCAGGAGCTGGCCGATGACCTGGAGGAAATTGTGAGTTTGACATCTAAATAAGTTCTTGTCTGGCCCACTTTGTTTCCTTTCAATGTCCCACATTGTTTATTGTTAAGTTCACCATTTTGAGCAAAGTATTCCACGCAGTCCCCTTCTCCCTCTAAGGATTAGTTGTGAATGTTGTTTGGCACAGTGGAAATGCTTTCTAAATAGGGCCCTCCCGGTGCACAGAAACCGCTGAAGGCACATTTGTGTGGGTGGAATAAAACAGTGTACATTCTCTCAGTCATTCCCCTCAACAGCGTCTCCTATTATTGAAGGCAGTGGGGATGTTTGTAGGACCACTTAGGAGCATGTTGATGGCAGAAAAGTCTTGCTAAAAGCCCATCAAGAGTACACTTTCTCAGTGGGCTGCAGGAGTGAGAGTGTTAGGTGAGAGTGTTAGGTGAGAGTGTTAGGTGAGAGTGTTAGGTGAGAGTGTTAGGTGAGTGTTAGGTGAGTGTTAGGTGAGAGTGTTAGGTGAGAGTGTTAGGTGAGTGTTAGGTGAGAGTGTTAGGTGAGAGTGTTAGGTGAGAGTGTTAGGTGAGTGTTAGGTGAGAGTGTTAGGTGAGTGTTAGGTGAGAGTGTTAGGTGAGAGAGTTAGGTGAGAGTGTTAGGTGAGAGTGTTAGGTGAGTGTTAGGTGAGAGTGTTAGGTGAGAGAGTTAGGTGAGAGTGTTAGGTGAGTGTTAGGTGAGAGAGTTAGGTGAGAGTGTTAGGTGAGAGAGTTAGGTGAGAGTGTTAGGTGAGAGTGTTAGGTGAGAGTGTTAGGTGAGAGTGTTAGGTGAGAGTGTTAGGTGAGTGTTAGGTGAGTGTTAGGTGAGAGTGTTAGGTGAGAGTGTTAGGTGAGAGTGTTAGGTGAGAGTGTTAGGTGAGAGTGTTAGGTGAGAGTGTTAGGTGAGAGTGTTAGGTGAGTGTTAGGTGAGTGTTAGGTGAGAGTGTTAGGTGAGAGTGTTAGGTGAGAGTATTAGGTGAGTGTTAGGTGAGAGTGTTAGGTGAGAGTGTTAGGTGAGAGTGTTAGGTGAGTGTTAGGTGAGAGTGTTAGGTGAGAGTGTTAGGTGAGTGTTAGGTGAGAGAGTTAGGTGAGAGAGTTAGGTGAGAGTGTTAGGTGTGAGTGTTAGGTGAGGGGGGTCTGACTGGACTATCACACAATAACAGCTTTTAAAGAATAATTGCACATTTGAAATGCCATCAATGTCAATGATTAGTCCATTAACAAAAAAATCAGGCTATCAGACCGTGTCTCATTGGGTTACTGTTTACATACTGTACCTGCTCTGGCTTGAGGAATATTGCTTCAGTTAAAGTCCCTGGAAACCAAAATCCACAAAAATGTTCTAACTATGTTATTTAGGGTCTTATGTTAGTAATTGTCTGCCTCAGAAATTATTATACATTACTTTCAACCCAAAGCCTTAAAATCGACACTTTTCTACAAGATTCCTCAAGGTACTTCCTCATTGAAGAGAGCAGTGCGCGAGGTGCTAAAATGCAGAAGTTTATGACGTCATAAGCTCTATATAACCTTTGTACACGCGCGCAATCTGCCCTTCTCCTTTTGTCCGTTCTTTGCCCCCAGTGACAGCGCTCCCTCAGTGTCTGTCTGCCTCCCACTCTGTGCCGAGCGCTATGCTGCTTCTCTCTCTCTCTCTCTCTCTCTCCTCTCCTCTCCTCTCCTCTCCTCTCTCTCTCGGGACTAGTGTGAGAGAGAGCACAGAGAGAGACACACAGCCTGGTGACGCAAGGTTACATACACACACACACTGCGCTGTGCAGTCGCAGCAACATCTCTCCCTCTCCGAGCAACCAACACACGCACGCACACACACACACGCACTGGATCTCTCTTTCTCCGTTTCCCTCCCCCCCTCTCTCTCGCGCTCTCTCTCTCTCTCTCGGAGGAGAGAAATGTCCCTGATGCAGACGGGACACGCCCACACAGTCCGCGGGAGAAAATGCACTCTAAAAAGTAATTGATTCTCATGACTTTTGCCAGACTGTCAAACCTAAATTTATATACTTTGCGACGTTCATCATCGTTCAAATTTGGCTGGTGGCTTATTAACATAGGGTCCTGTGATGTGATGAACTCAAAATGCTAAATAATAAAGAAATATTTCTGGTTTCCAGGGACTTTAAACTAAGAATGCTGGACTAAGGGGCACTTTACACGAGGACGGTTTCCTATGGTGAAGGGGAATTATTTTATCGTTAGTGCCTCCCTTTTAGACGGCGACGGCGAATTAGGAAACGACACATTTTGAAACCACCCTCCAGAGTGAAATTCTTGGTGACGCTCCCCGCTGAGCGCTCCATGTAATCGCTTGAGACGGCTCATTTCAGGAACTCTGACGTGCCTGCACACGCGACACACGCGATTACGCCATAGCCGTGCGCGAGTTGGCGGCTATTTTCAAAATAAAACGTCAATATGAATGAAGTTTGGCAACATTCAGCATTAAGCTACACTGCGGCCAACTTCAGTTACATGTTCATAACGTTACTGCTGCGAGGAGCCGATGGCTGTACCCGGTCGGCATTTAACGTTAGTTACAAAAGCACGTCGACAGTGTTTTCTCACTGCCAGTAGCCTAACTACACAGTAGAGTTTGACAGATAGCTAGTCCGACCAGTGTCAGCACAGTCAGCGCTCCGGGTCCTCGCTGCTCGTTAAAGATTTCCAATAGGCGTTATTCTGATAAACTGGTCACATATACCGTAAAATACCAATTAGAAGCCGACTTCCAAATTGCCGCGGGTCCCATATATAAGCGGGGTCTGGATACATATTTTGTACATAAAAGCAGGTCCCAATTTGACGCCCGGTTAGTTTTTTCAATGTTTTCTTTTTACCTTTGCGACATCCTGTTGAATGCATCTCCCAAACACAACGAAGAAGAAAAATCGGAGGAAGAAGACGAACAACGAGGAAACGAGGAACAACGAGGAAAAAAAACACATGCACGAAACTTGCTGATCAAAATTCGTTTTCCCTCAACATCTGAGGATTCTGAAAATTGTGTAGGCATTTCCTGAAGATTTTTATACACTAAAACCGACATATCTGGTGTAATAATTATTTTGAGAAATGTGCCTATATGGTATGTTTCCCTGCCAGCGGGCATAGAAGTCGGCTTCTAATTGGTATTTCACCGCACACTGCAGCGGAGGGGGCAGAGCATGCAGCCAGCGGAGGAGGCAGCGCATGCAACAAATAATCTGCTCACATGATGATCATGTTCTCTCACCTTCAGCGGAGAAAGTTTAGTGGTAAATACCGGTAGGTCACAGTTCAGCTCAAATTTTATTTGATTTCATGTACAGGCCAGAACTGGCATGCAATGTGCTCTGCTGCGCTGAGAGGGAGGCGCGGCTCTCCCCATAGACAAGCAATCGTGTGGGGGGCTGTAGCCAACTCATTAAAATAAATGGTTTAAATAAACAATTTCATACTATTTACAATCTTTTCTGAGCAATATTTTTGTACAAAAATAATTAAAGCAGGTCCCAAACTGCCGCAGGTCCCATATTGACGCGGGGTCTGGCTACATATTTTGTCAATTAACGCCCGGGCTAATAATTGGTATTTTACGGTATGTTACATTCTCACCCGACAAATATTAAAACTTTAAAACAGTTTGGGTTTTTTTTGCTTGAAAACAGCTTTTTGGCAAGTCTAAATGACTGCGGTAGGCGTACTCTACTTCCGTGTTTAAAACCGGAAAGACGATTACGAAATGACGTCATGCAGAAGCGAAGCGTCCTTGTATGGGCAAAGAATAAGGTGATCACACTGCCACCTAGCGACCTGGCATGTACATTACGGCGTTTTAAAAATTCAACAGCGCTCATGTAAACAGGGAGAAGGTGTGAAGGAAAAGGTGTGAAGGAAACGCTATTGTGTCGTTTCTACCAGAAACTGTCCTTGTGTAAAGGGCCCCTAAAGCTCTCACCTTTTAGGGTTAGGGTTAGATAGTCATCTTGCTTATTTTAGCCATAGTTGTCCCACAGCTTTACCTTGACACAGCTGTTGGAAGTAATTCACTCCTGCCAGCTCTGTGGAGTCCTTGAAAAAGGTCTAATTGTATTTAATCTCCTCTCCTCTCCTCTCCTCTCCTCTCCTCTCCTCTCCTCTCCTCTCCTCTCCTCTCCTCTCCTCTCCTCTCCTCTCCTCTCCTCTCCTCTCATCCCCTCCCCTCTCATCCTCTCCTCTCCTCTCCCCTCCTCTCCTCTCCTCTCCTCTCCTCTCCTCTCCTCTCCTCTCCTCTCCTCTCCTCTCCTCTCCTCTCATCCCCTCCCCTCTCATCCTCTCCTCTCCTCTCCTCTCCTCTCCCCTCCTCTCCTCTCCTCTCCTCTCCTCTCCTCTCATCCCCTCCCCTCTCATCCTCTCCTCTCCTCTCCTCTCCTCTCCTCTCCGTCAATGAGCTTGGAAAATGGTGATGGGATCACATTTCATGTTGCTGACTTCAACTTTAGAAATGGCTTTTTTGGGCTTATCTGTATATTTTATGTTGATGGATAATTGACCATTTTGTCCAGTGGACAATTCTCCTCGTCCTCTTCCACCTCATCTCTCTCGCTGGTATTATCACTGACCATACAAATGATTTAGCTGGTATTATCACTGACCATACAAATGATTTAGCTGGTATTATCACTGACCATACAAATGAAACATATTCATTTCCTGGTCCTGGCTGACTCCCTCTTTTACTGTTACCTTGAGGGAGATACAGATAATACTCAGGTGTTCTAACTCTGGATTGAACCATTGGCCTTGTACTATCGCCTCGGCAGTGTTCTTTTTGTTTTCCTCAAAGAGCAGTCACTCTGACATGAACTAAGCCTATGCAGGCATGATCTGTGATGGTGGACCTGTATTTAAGGCTATGAAGATTAGTAGCAGCATGTGACTATTAACAAGCATGTTGGATACAGTCGGCTGCTCAGCAGCTGAGGGCAAGTCAGATCATTAGGAATCATTGTCATGTCTGCTTTGCATGGTTTGCTGTTTTTTATGTTAACATGATCATTTGCACTTCCAAGGCTTAAGGCAGACCGAAGTGATGGTGTACGTGATGCAGTGTCCTCTTAAGGCCTTGGCCACACTGATCCATCAGAAAATGGACAGAACGGATAGACGGATAGATTTATGTCCGTTGCATGTACAAGTAACCTACTTAATACAGCAGGTGGCGGTAAGCACCTTGAAGGTGTCAGCGACCTGCCTATCAACCGAGAGAAGAAGAAAGCTGGCGTCAGCTAGCTGTTAGCTCTGTGCGCTACGTTACTTATGTGGCAATAAAATGCCACCGAATGACCAGATTAGATGGTGAAATCAGACGGTGACACTGACTATCACGTTGTACAACAGCGGGATGGTGTACACAGCATTAATTATAGCCTCCAGGCTCCTTCACCCCCTCGGCCGCCATCTTCTTTGAAAAGTTGAAACAAATCTCGGAACGCCTCCTCTCGAGACCTCGACTCTGATTGGCTAAACGGACAGTGACTATCCGACCATCCGACCATCCGATACGTCCATCCAGAAAAAGTTCATCCCTCTTCAACTTTCTGTCCATCACAATGTATGCAAATTTTCTGGATACGTACGCTTCTGAGGGCTCCACGGACAGTCGGACAGCTGTCATTGAAAATGAATGGAAGTGAACAGAGAAATTAACGCACACGGACAGACACCACGGATCAGTGTGGCCAAGGCCTAAGGCAGACAGAAGTGATGGTGTACATGATGCAGTGTCCTCTTAAGGCAGACAGAACTACATGATGCAGTGTCCTCTTAAGGCAGACAGAACTACATGATGCAGTGTCCTCTTAAGGCAGACAGAACTACGTGATGCAGTGTTCTCTTAAAGCAGACAGAACTACGTGATGCAGTGTTCTCTTAAAGCAGACAGAACTACATGATGCAGTGTCCTCTTAAGGCAGACAGAACTACATGATGCAGTGTCCTCTTAAAGCAGACAGAACTACATGATGCAGTGTCCTCTTAAGGCAGACAGAACTACGTGATGCAGTGTTCTCTTAAAGCAGACAGAACTACGTGATGCAGTGTTCTCTTAAGGCAGACAGAACTACGTGATGCAGTGTCCTCTTAAGGCAGACAGAACTACATGATGCAGTGTCCTCTTAAAGCAGACAGAACTACGTGATGCAGTGTCCTCTTAAGGCAGACAGAACTACATGATGCAGTGTCCTCTTAAGGCAGACAGAACTACATGATGCAGTGTCCTCTTAAGGCAGACAGAACTACGTGATGCAGTGTCCTCTTAAGGCAGACAGAACTACATGATGCAGTGTCCTCTTAAGGCAGACAGAACTACGTGATGCAGTGTCCTCTTAAGGCAGACAGAACTACATGATGCAGTGTCCTCTTAAAGCAGACAGAACTACGTGATGCAGTGTCCTCTTAAGGCAGACAGAACTACATGATGCAGTGTCCTCTTAAGGCAGACAGAACTACATGATGCAGTGTCCTCTTAAGGCAGACAGAACTACGTGATGCAGTGTCCTCTTAAGGCAGACAGAACTACGTGATGCAGTGTTCTCTTAAGGCAGACAGAACTACGTGATGCAGTGTCCTCTTAAGGCAGACAGAACTACATGATGCAGTGTCCTCTTAAAGCAGACAGAACTACGTGATGCAGTGTCCTCTTAAGGCAGACAGAACTACATGATGCAGTGTCCTCTTAAGGCAGACAGAACTACATGATGCAGTGTCCTCTTAAGGCAGACAGAACTACATGATGCAGTGTCCTCTTAAGGCAGACAGAACTACGTGATGCAGTGTCCTCTTAAGGCAGACAGAACTACGTGATGCAGTGTCCTCTTAAAGCAGACAGAACTACGTGATGCAGTGTCCTCTTAAGGCAGACAGAACTACATGATGCAGTGTCCTCTTAAAGCAGACAGAACTACGTGATGCAGTGTCCTCTTAAAGCAGACAGAACTACGTGATGCAGTGTCCTCTTAAAGCAGACAGAACTACATGATGCAGTGTTCTCTTAAGGCAGACAGAACTACGTGATGCAGTGTCCTCTTAAGGCAGACAGAACTACATGATGCAGTGTCCTCTTAAGGCAGACAGAACTACATGATGCAGTGTCCTCTTAAAGCAGACAGAACTACGTGATGCAGTGTCCTCTTAAGGCAGACAGAACTACATGGTGCAGTGTCCTCTTAAAGCAGACAGAACTACGTGATGCAGTGTCCTCTTAAGGCAGACAGAACTACATGATGCAATGTCCTCTTAAAGCAGACAGAACTACATGATGCAGTGTCCTCTTAAGGCAGACAGAACTACATGATGTAGTGTCCTCTTAAGGCAGACAGAAGTGATGGTGTACATGATGCAGTGTCCTCTTAAGGCAGACAGAAGTGATGGTGTACATGATGCAGTGTTCTCTTAAGGCAGACAGAACTACGTGATGCAGTGTTCTCTTAAGGCAGACAGAACTATGTGATGCAGTGTCCTCTTAAAGCAGACAGAACTACAGTACATGATGCAGTGTCCTCTTAAGGCAGACAGAACTACATGATGCAGTGTTCTCTTAAGGCAGACAGAACTACGTGATGCAGTGTCCTCTTAAGGCAGACAGAACTACAGTACATGATGCAGTGTCCTCTTAAGGCAGACAGAACTACATGATGCAGTGTTCTCTTAAGGCAGACAGAACTACGTGATGCAGTGTCCTCTTAAAGCAGACAGAACTACAGTACATGATGCAGTGTCCTCTTAAGGCAGACAGAACTACATGATGCAGTGTCCTCTTAAAGCAGACAGAACTACAGTACATGATGCAGTGTCCTCTTAAGGCAGACAGAACTACATGATGCAGTGTTCTCTTAAGGCAGACAGAACTACGTGATGCAGTGTCCTCTTAAAGCAGACAGAACTACGTGATGCAGTGTCCTCTTAAGGCAGACAGAAGTACGTGATGCAGTGTCCTCTTAAGGCAGACAGAACTACATGATGCAGTGTCATCTTAAAGCAGACAGAACTACGTGATGCAGTGTCCTCTTAAGGCAGACAGAAGTACGTGATGCAGTGTCCTCTTAAAGCAGACAGAACTACGTGATGCAGTGTCCTCTTAAGGCAGACAGAACTACATGATGCAGTGTCCTCTTAAAGCAGACAGAACTACGTGATGCAGTGTCCTCTTAAAGCAGACAGAACTACGTGATGCAGTGTCCTCTTAAGGCAGACAGAACTACGTGATGCAGTGTCCTCTTACCGTACAGTAAATACAACTTTTTTCCTACACAGTTGGAGAACAACTACAAGAAAGATGAATTCCTTGCAAAATACTACACAAAGTCTGTGGTCACCGCATTCAGGTATCTACTGCTGTATTATAATAAGCCGTAAAGCTTAATATGTTAATTTGGAGTAGATTCAATGTGAGTTGGATAAGTTAGAAAGGAATGCTCAATGTTCCACCAATTGAAAACATAATGCTTGTGACTGGATATGCTGTCTTTCCCCCTCCCATCTCTCTGTATACTCCAGTGAGGGCGTCATAGCCTACCACTGGACCCAGTTTGACATTCCAGCCAGCGACCTGGAGATCCTGCCCGAGTTCTCTGAGGAGCGCGTCCTGGAGATGCTGTGGAAAGGCATCAAGGAGCGGGGCAAAAAGAGCCGCCAGGACATCCAGATCAGCGAAGTGACTGCCTCGTGTGAGTAGGCTACCACCAGGACCTGCTGGGAGGCTACCACCAGCACCAGCACCATTTCTCTATCAATTGTTCAAATGTTATCTTTATTCTGTATATTCTTGCTACTGTTGTGTCAGCTAGAATTAGCTAGACATATTTTCTGTGAAGCCCTCTGAGACATGCTTGTGAATTAGGGCTATATAAATAAACTTGACTTGACCTGCTGGGAGGCTACCACCAGGACCTGCTGGGAGGCTACCACCAGCACCTGCTGGGAGGCTACCACCAGCACCTGCTGGGAGGCTACCACCAGGACCTGCTGGGAGGCTACCACCAGCACCTGCTGGGAGGCTACCACCAGCACCTGCTGGGAGGCTACCACCAGGACCTGCTGGGAGGCTACCACCAGGACCTGCTGGGAGGCTACCACCAGGACCTGCTGGGAGGCTACCACCAGCACCTGTTGGGAGGCTACCACCAGGACCTGCTGGGAGGCTACCACCAGCACCTGCTGGGAGGCTACCACCAGCACCTGCTGGGAGGCTACCACCAGCACCTGCTGGGAGGCTACCACCAGCACCTGCTGGGGGATCAGACCAAGGGGCAGATAGAGGGAGACAATTGGCTTTTTGCTAGAACTGCCTGCAGATTATAGTATTTAGCGTTATGGGGGTCAAGAGCCATGGAGCATTATGAATAGAGATCTGAAAAAGGTCATTGTCATCTCCTATCTGCATTGCTATTCTGTAGGCCTTCTATTTGTATTTGAGGAGCTTGGTCTGAGATGTGCTGATAAGATGATGACAATAAGCCAGACCTCTCTGCTTGTGCTGCATCTGAGACTGCACATTTTATGCTATTTGGATCCTCTAATGCTATTAGCTGGGCCCTGGCCTGGCTCAAGGCAGCCATTTTTCTTACTTCTGTCTTCTCAGCATTCACATTGCATCTGTCCACAGCCTGGCCCCCGGCCAAGAGCTGGCCCTGTGACTCACAGTGGTTTTGGGCATCTTTTAAAATGATTTCTGTGGCTATGATTTGATGTTGCTGTCCCAGATAGTTAGACAGAGATGTATGGGTTGCTGCTATAGGGCAAGGTTAGATGGAGTAGAAAGAGCTAGACACCACCACCAGTTCCCTTAACAGCAGGGAAATGGAACAGAAAAAGTACAACCCAAATATTTTAGGCCCATGCATCAAATTCTATCAGCCTCCCTAGTTTGGTGACACCTTCTTACCTTGCCTCCCGTTTCCCTCTCTCTCTCTCTCCCTCTCTCTCTCTCTCTATGTGTGTCTCTCTCTCTCTCTCTCTCTCTCTCTCTCTCTGTGTGTCTCTCTCTCTCTCTCTCTCTCTCTCTCTCTGTCTCTAGTCACAGACCCTCGGATGGCCAGGAACCCCAGAGCCAGTGAGTACAGCGTGTCCCATTTCAATCAGTGGCAGCTGTGATTTTCCAGCCTGGTAGATGCTCACCCTCCTGCCAGTCTGTAATGAATGGCTGGCCTGCCCTGTACTCTACGTGTGCTCTAGTCAGAGATTGAGAGTCCTGTAGCAGCCCAGGACTAGACGCCCTGCACGCCCTACTCTTCTGAGTCTCTTGACTCTGCCGGGGTGATTTATGTCCCTGGGATGATTACACTACATTACATCAGATGTGAAGACCTTTATTAGACAGTTATTATTTTAAGAGTAGGAATATGTTTGCCAGCTATAGTATCCATCCATACATCCATCCATCCAACTAGGGCTGGGTATTGGCAAGGACCTCACGATACGATACGTATCACGATACATGGGTCGCGATACGATTGTATCACGATACATTGCGATACAATACATATTGTGATATATTGCAATACTCTACATAATTTACTGAAAAAAAATAGAGCTAAAAATACAACACGCTGTGCACCACTCAGGTAGTGTAATAATATGTACATCACTTTATATTGATAACTTAGTGGACAAATTGAGTCAAAACTATCGAGTGTTGTGTGTCTTACTGAACGCACTGAAATAAAAAGTATTCTTATTGTGTCAGTGAACACGGCTGTGCAAAGAAATCGACATGGCGATATATCACGATATCTTTCTGAAATATCGATACAGTATTGCGGAAAAACGTATCGCGATATATTGCCGTATCGATTTTATTGCACAGCCCTACCATCCACCCACCACAGGCTTGGAATTAAGTCATTTTTAGGGCAAGGCCACTTTGGCCTTTTGATAAAGACAAATTTATTGGGGCATCACGGCCAAAATGTAGGGCACCAGAGCCAAAACCAATGGTTATTAAATTCCTTTTTCATGTCATTTTATAATAATAAATAATAATAATAATAATGGCTTTAATTTATATAGCACACTTTAAAATGTAAAACAAATCTCAAGGTGCTTTACAGTAGCTAAAAGACAAAATAAAAACAAGCTAAAAACGGCTAAAAGCTCAGAGCTAGTAAAAAGCAGAGCGTTTTAGTTTTAAAAACAGCGAGGGATTCAGAGGCCCGAACAGTTCCTGGGAGCTGGTTCCACAGGCGTGGCCCCAGAGTGGAGAAGGCTCGGTCACCCATTGTTGCCAGCTTGGTGCGGGGGACAACAAGCAGGTTGAGGGTGTCGGATCTGAGTGACCGGGATTTTGGACTTTTGGATTTGACCCAAACTAAAATAAATCTCCTAACATAGAAATGAAGTTGTGCAGTGTGATACAGCACTTAAGTTACTATGTAAGATGGCAAAGTCAATCCACAACTTTCTTTTAACTCATTGAGTGCCAATGACGACTTTAGTCGTCAATTGCTTTAGTAACGTTGAGTGCCAAAGACGACTAAAGTCGTCAATTGCGTTTTTTGACGGTGGGACGTGGATCTAAGCCTCTTACATCGCCTCTTACAATATGGGAGCTATTGAATGTGTGTAACCTATTTTACAGAACCCTTAGGTGGCGACAGTGCTCTCCAGATTACAGAAAGGCGAGGAAAAAACAAAGAAGAAGTCGTTGGGGAAACGGAAATCGCATCGCATCCGTATGCATCGATATGCATGAAGCATAACGTTAGCTGTGCCTGCAGCAGCCAATCTGCTGCCACAATTGAGCCCCTCCGTGTCCGTTGCGACAGCCCATCACATGATCAGCCGTGGAGTTGTTATTATTCTCAACTGGAAGCATGGGAGCCGGTGACAAACACACGCGGAACGCTGTAAAAAAGCTGGATGTCGCGCACCCTTCACTGTGCACAGCAAACGCAGCAGAAAGCCACCAGAGACACTCCCATGGAGGAGGGGTTTGCAGTTGAGGCGGGGGGGGGGGGGGGGGGGGGGGGGGGGGGGGGGGCACGCAGAGCAGCACACAACACTGACCCAGACAGACCCAGACAGCAGGACAGGATTGGCAAACGCAAGCCAGAATATCCGATGCCCACCAGCAGCAAATCAAGACCAGCAAGAAGCTGCAACCAGCAGCGCACGCAGGGGCCAGCGCTGCTGGTTGCAGCTAAAAAATATTATTCTGCCAAACAAAATTCCCTGGCCTTCACTGTTTTATTGAAGGAAATTATTTTTGAGGTGTGACTACATTAGAAAATATTAGCTTCAGAGTCAGTGATGTGCTTGAAATGTTTAATTTCACAAAAGGCTCATTATCTCAGCTTCTAGAAAAAAATGGCTGTTTTTGGTTAAATCAAGCTATCTTCTCCGGCTCATAACTAAAGAACGGAAAATGGGATCAATAAACTTTTTTTTGCAGATGATAGAAGAGAGTCTCATCGTTCTTTGTGCGTGTTCAGTGTTTACATAGTAATATCACACAATATTCTGTGGGCCTCGATAAATCACTGAAAACGCTCTGAAACTCTGGCACTGGGAGCGTCCGTTCTCCAAAAGTGGCTGGCACTCAATGAGTTAAAGGCACAGTTGAAAACAGGGCATGCCAAACTGGCCATGTGGCTACAAGGGGCATTACGGCCACTCTCCAGGGCATCCACGGCACGGGCATTTTTACCTGATATAATTCCTGCCCTGCATCCTATATCCTATTTATACATACCTCTATACTAGCGTAACTTCAATTACAGACGAGCTGATGATTACATGTTTACAACTTTATTCCAACTGACAGATAATATTGCATTCCTTAAATTGCATGCTGAAAGGTGAAAGGATATTAAGATACAGAGGGAAAATAGAAAAGATACAACTCTTGATGTCAGTATCTCTGACAGCAGTTATGGTTGATCAGATTTGATTTTATCAGTAGCAAATCACAAGCGGCAGCTGCTCAGAGTGCCACATGATCTACAGTGCTGTACGGTACATGTCCTTGCATATAATCTGACCGGCATTGTTATCCCCAGAGGAGTGTTTCTTCCGCCTGGAGGCTGAAAAAACCTTGAAGACGTTCCAGTCCCCAGGGTACCCCGTCAAGTATCCCGCCGGGTCCCGCTGCCAGTGGCAAATCCGAGCGGCGGAGAACAACGCCATCTCTGTCAGGTTCTCTAACTTCCACGTCGAGGACGACTGCAGCAACGACTTTGTCTTCATCTACGACTCCCTGAGTCCCGATGAGTCACAGGCCATCACAGAGTAAGACACAGAGCTGCCTGGGGATGGCCAAAAGGGTTTTCGAAAAACAAAATTAAATACAATTTTGGTTAATTCAAGTTTTACTATAATATTATTTGATAGGAATAATAGACACCAGAGGAATTTTATTTAAAAGACAACCAGCAAAGGCAAGCTCATCTCTCCCTCCGCCCGTCATGCAAATCACATTCTTTTATTTGTGCCTTAAACCTTGCTCTCTGGGTTTGTTTGATCGGGCTCAACCAACATGTCTCATTGACTTAGCGTTGATGATCAGAGAGGGGGGAGATATGGTCCTACATGATTCCCAGAGGACAGCCACTAAGAATCACTTTGTATTTGACTGAAATGTTGCAGAGGGATTTAGGAGAAAAAGCTCTTTTGATGTGGGTGGAAAACATGTTCCACTTCATTCCTTTCACTGCATTTGTGATTACAGCTTTTTTCGCTGGTGCCTTTAGCGCCGTTTGTCCCGTTTTATTGTTAACTTCGGAGACCTCAGTGAGATTGAGTTGGCTCAAAAGGACCTCTGTTTTCAAATCTATGAAGGGTGCCAAGCTGCTGCTACACCACTGTGTGTAATTGTGCTTTGTCTATGGGGGGGTTTGATTCTCAAAGTACAGCCTTCTGAATGCAACATCAGTTGTAGCTGCAGGCAATTTCAAGCTCAGAAACCTTTGCCAAACAAATGTGCGTTACCAGGCGATGCATAAAATCTTTATAAGGCTATTGAGCGATCAGCTTTATCCAAGGTGACATAGGGTTTATGAGAGCCATAATATAATACTCTATAATGACATTATTCCACTGCAGGTGAATGGAATGCTGTAGTGCAGGGATACTCAACTTGCTTTGTGCAGGGGCCACTTTCGTGAAATGATAGAAGGCGAGGGGCCAGTTAATAAACAAACATTATACATTTTTCTGTAGCGGATTGTAGGTTTTTGGGGTGTCAGCCAGAGTTTAGTCTGACAATGTTGTGCACACCGGATAGTTAAGTTAGTTAGGTTAAGTACATACATAAGTGCCTGGGTAGCGAGCAGACGGCGGTATTTGACAATTTAGCTGGAGCCCAGTCAAACTTGATTTCACGTTTTTATTGTGAATTTGATTCTAATTCATTTATTAGAAAATGGTCGGGGGGGCCACTCTGCACCCTATCGCGGGCCACATCTGGCCCCCGTGCCGCAAGTTGAGTATCACTGCTGTAGCGTCATTCACACCTCCATGGCTCTGCCACCAGCAGTGCTGTGGGACTTTTTGCTCATGTACCTCATGTTTGAAACACCATCCAAGCACTTTCTGTCAGTGGTACTGGCACATCTCTCTTTATTTCTCTCTATCTCTGTTTGTCTATTGATTTCTTTTCTCATTATTTCTTTTTTCTTTAAGCTTTTTAAACGTGTTTGCTGCATTGATGTTTCAGTGCTTCATGACTAAGAATAATTACAGCTGTGTCTGAGCTCCCTCTGTGTTTCACATGCTTTAGTGTTTTATTGGAAGTGTAAAATTCCATTCAGTAGTTGCAGCAGACTTTCATCTTAGGCTTCACAGTGTTATTTGCTATCACACAAGTGGACACACACACACACACACACACACACACACACACACACACACACACACACACACACACACAGTTCCATGAAAAAACGTCTTTCTGTTGCATCGCTCTATCTTTGACATGACCATTAATGCTCCTCTGACAGAAAGTGTGGTCAGCGGCCTCCCACCAACCCTCTGGAGGTGGTGTCGTCCAG
This sequence comes from Poromitra crassiceps, assembly GCF_964638095.1. NCBI lineage: Eukaryota > Metazoa > Chordata > Actinopteri > Beryciformes > Melamphaidae > Poromitra > Poromitra crassiceps. The sequence continues at coordinate 7,139,028 of NC_139623.1, forward strand.
CAACATCATGCTGATCAACCTGATCACAGACAGCGCCCTCCAGAGGCCGGGCTTCAGGGCTGAGTATAAAGTCATCCCCATATCTACAGGTAACCGAGTCGACATTCCCCGCATTCCCTCCATCATTCATGTGCCAACTGCATCCTGCACCACAGCAAATCACAGAGACATTTATGGCTGTACTGTATTTATGCCAAATGCCGTTATGAATGATCAAATGTGCTGTATAGTACTGGGATGTATTAAGTGTCTTTTGTTTCAGCTCAAACTTGTGGAGGCGTCCTCACTAACGCCAGCGGTGTGTTCACTTCCCCGCATCATCCCAGCTTCTACCCCCCCGCTCTGGACTGCAAGTGGACCATCAAGGTTTGCACCGCTGCTGCTCTTCCTGGTGCCCCTCCTCTACCTCAGAGCCACCTCCTCCTCCTTTACCATCCTTAGCCTGCCATGAGAGGAGAGCCCCCCCACCCACCTCCTCCTCCTTTACCATCCTTAGCCTGCCATGAGAGGAAAGCCCCCCCCCCACCCACCTCCTCCTCCTTTACCATCCTTAGCCTGCCATGAGAGGAAAGCCCCCCCCCCCACCCACCTCCTCCTCCTTTACCATCCTTAGCCTGCCATGAGAGGAAAGCCCCCCCCCCACCCACCTCCTCCTCCTTTACCATCCTTAACCTGCCATGAGAGGAAAGCCCCCCCCCCACCCACCTCCTCCTCCTTTACCATCCTTAGCCTGCCATGAGAGGAAAGCCCCCCCCACCCACCTCCTCCTCCTTTACCATCCTTAGCCTGCCATGAGAGGAAAGCCCCCCCCCCACCCACCTCCTCCTCCTTTACCATCCTTAGCCTGCCATGAGAGGAAAGCCCCCCCCCACCCACCTCCTCCTCCTTTACCATCCTTAGCCTGCCATGAGAGGAGAGCCCCCCCCCACCCACCTCCTCCTCCTTTACCATCCTTAGCCTGTCATGAGAGGAAACCCCCCCCCCCACCCACCTCCTCCTCCTTTACCATCCTTAGCCTGCCATGAGAGGAAACCCCCCCCCCCCCCACCTCCTCCTGCTTACCATCCTTAGCCTGTCATGAGAGGAAAGCCCCCCCCACCCACCTCCTCCTTTACCATCCTTAGCCTGTCATGAGAGGAGAGCCCCCCCCACCCACCTCCTCCTTTACCATCCTTAGCCTGCCATGAGAGGAGAGCCCCCCCACCCACCTCCTCCTCCTTTACCATCCTTAGCCTGTCATGAGAGGAGAGCCCCCCCCACCCACCTCCTCCTTTACCATCCTTAGCCTGCCATGAGAGGAGAGCCCCCCCCACCCACCTCCTCCTTTACCATCCTTAGCCTGCCATGAGAGGAGAGCCCCCCCCACCCACCTCCTCCTTTACCATCCTTAGCCTGCCATGAGAGGAGAGCCCCCCCCACCCACCTCCTCCTCCTTTACCATCCTTAGCCTGCCATGAGAGGAGAGCCCCCCCCCACCCACCTCATCCTCCTTTACCATCCTTAGCCTGCTATGAGAGGAGAGCCCCCCCACCCACCTCCTCCTCCTTTACCATCCTTAGCCTGCCATGAGAGGAGAGCCCCCCCCCACCCACCTCCTCCTCCTTTACCATCCTTAGCCTGCCATGAGAGGAGAGCCCCCCCCCCCACCCACCTCCTCCTCCTTTACCATCCTTAGCCTGTCATGAGAGGAGAGCCCCCCCCACCCACCTCCTCCTCCTTTACCATCCTTAGCCTGCCATGAGAGGAGAGCCCCCCCACCCACCTCCTCCTCCTTTACCATCCTTAGCCTGCCATGAGAGGAGAGCCCCCCACCTCCTCCTCCTTTACCATCCTTAGCCTGCCATGAGAGGAGAGCCCACCCACCACCTCCTCCTTTACCATCCTTAGCCTGCCATGAGAGGAGAGCCCCCCCCCCACCCACATCATCCTCCTTTACCATCCTTAGCCTGCCATGAGAGGAGAGCCCCCCCCCCCACCTCCTCCTCCTTTACCATCCTTAGCCTGCCATGAGAGGAGAGCCCCCCCCCCCCACCTCCTCCTCCTTTACCATCCTTAGCCTGCCATGAGAGGAGAGCCCACCCACCACCTCCTCCTTTACCATCCTTAGCCTGCCATGAGAGGAGAGCCCCCCCCCCACCCACCTCAACCTCCTTTACCATCCTTAGCCTGCCATGAGAGGAGAGCCCCCCCCACCCACCACCTCCTCCTTTACCATCCTTAGCCTGCCATGAGAGGAGAGCCCCCCCCCCCCACCCACCTCCTCCTCCTTTACCATCCTTAGCCTGCCATGAGAGGAGAGCCCCCCCCCCACCCACCTCCTCCTCCTTTACCATCCTTAGCCTGCCATGAGAGGAGAGCCCCCCCCCCACCCACCTCCTCCTCCTTTACCATCCTTAGCCTGCCATGAGAGGAGAGCCCCCCCACCCACCTCCTCCTCCTTTACCATCCTTAGCCTGCCATGAGAGGAGAGCCCCCCCCCCACCCACCTCCTCCTCCTTTACCATCCTTAGCCTGCCATGAGAGGAGAGCCCCCCCCACCCACCTCCTCCTCCTTTACCATCCTTAGCCTGCCATGAGAGGAGAGCCCCCCCCACCCACCTCCTCCTCCTTTACCATCCTTAGCCTGCCATGAGAGGAGAGCCCACCCACCACCTCCTCCTTTACCATCCTTAGCCTGCCATGAGAGGAGAGCCCCCCCCACCCACCTCCTCCTCCTTTACCATCCTTAGCCTGCCATGAGAGGAGAGCCCCCCCCACCCACCTCCTCCTCCTTTACCATCCTTAGCCTGCCATGAGAGGAGAGCCCCCCCCACCCACCTCCTCCTCCTTTACCATCCTTAGCCTGCCATGAGAGGAGAGCCCCCCCCACCCACCTCCTCCTCCTTTACCATCCTTAGCCTGTCATGAGAGGAGAGCCCCCCCCCACCCACCTCCTCCTCCTTTACCATCCTTAGCCTGCCATGAGAGGAGAGCCCCCCCCCCCACCCACCTCCTCCTCCTTTACCATCCTTAGCCTGCCATGAGAGGAGAGCCCCCCCACCCACCTCCTCCTCCTTTACCATCCTTAGCCTGCCATGAGAGGAGAGCCCCCCCCCCACCCACCTCCTCCTTTACCATCCTTAGCCTGCCATGAGAGGAGAGCCCCCCCCACCCACCTCCTCCTCCTTTACCATCCTTAGCCTGCCATGAGAGGAGAGCCCCCCCCACCCACCTCCTCCTCCTTTACCATCCTTAGCCTGCCATGAGAGGAGAGCCCCCCCCCCACCCACCTCCTCCTCCTTTACCATCCTTAGCCTGCCATGAGAGGAGAGCCCCCCACCCACCTCCTCCTCCTTTACCATCCTTAGCCTGCCATGAGAGGAGTGCTGAGGCAGCACGATAGAAGCCAAGCTGTTCAGTACCTCTTCTATCTTCATCTGTCAGACTGCCGTTGCTGCCGCAGCTATAGCTGGGCTGCAGTGTTTCCTGTGTTGGTTTTGTTTACCGGTGTGTTGTGTGTGTGTGTGTGCGTGCGCGCGCGCGCGCGCGCGCGTGTGTGTGTGTGTGTGTGCGTGCGTGCCTGCTGCTTGTGTTTCAGTGTGCATGCGTTTTGTGTGTCCACGTATGTTTGTGTGTGTGTGTGGGTAGGTGGGTGGAGGAGTGACATGCATGTTAAATACGGTGATGCTAAACCCATCAGCTCCTCTGTGCTGTAGGTTCCTGCTGGGAAGAAGGTGCGGGTGAAGTTCACCATGTTCCGTATGAAGGAGCCTGGGGTGGACGTCCGTGTGTGTCACAAAGACTATGTGGAGGTGGAGGGCACCAAGTAAGCCTTTGACACAATTAACACATTGAGTGCCAGCCGTTTTTTCAATGCTGTAGGTAAGTTGTGCCAGGTTTTTTTTTGAGGATTCTGGCTCATTTTACAAGAGCCGAGGATTCTTTTCTGTTAAGACTTCGTGAACACCAATCATCTAAAAAGAACTAATAGAATGTGTGCTTTCTCTGTCTAAAAGAGTTAGTTTGCAGAGTTAGTAGTTATGTAGATATTAGCCGTTGAGTACAGCATGGTTTCAGAGATTTTCAGAGAGTTTAGAGATAAATGGATTTTTAGAACCACCTCACGTGCCTGTGATTATGGGTGCCCTTGGGCAAGTCTGTATACTGTATTGTGTGTGTGTGTGTGTGTGTGTGTGTGTGTGTGTGTGTGTGTGTGTCTCCAAACTCCTCCCTCCGTCTGTGCTGCGGAGGGAGGAGGCTCCGCGGCCGCTCTCGGGCAGTCTGGACTGTAAAACTGGCTCGTTCGTTTCTTGAGGTGTCGGCTGAGAGCTTTGAAGAAGCTTTTGCGATTCTGGTTTTATTTATGCGCAAAGGTACTCGAGTGTGTGTGTGTGCGCGCGCGCGCGCGTGTGTGTGTGTGTGTGTGTGTGTGTGTGTGTGTGTGTGTGAAATCGAAAGAGTTTTCGCCCAGCTATTTCCTTGAAAATTAGAATGGCTTTCTCCAGCGGACCCGTGGCTGTGGCTTTCTCTCTGTCTGGAGAGAACTGTCGCCACTTAGTGGTCGGTAAAATAGATTATACACATTCTCTTCCTCCAATAGTGGTATAGAAGACGTAAAAGGGGTTGATTGATGTCCCACCGTCAAAAAAAAAAATGTTTATGTAAGACGAGATATCTCGTCTTTGGCACTCAACGGTTGGATTATGTAAGACGAGATATCTCGTCCTTGGCACTCAACGTGTTAAGTGACATTGAGTGACAATGTTTCCCTTTGTTGCATACTATGCTTAGATTACAACCAATCTAAGCAATTGTGAATTAAACTGCTGTTCATATCATCACAACCTTTTCTTGTCCTAATTGTTTTTATGCCTCCGCCCGCGATAGCCAGGCCGGAGGCATTATGGATCCGGGTTGTCCGTCCGTACGTACGTACGATGTTTGTTAACGCGATATCTGAGGAACGCCTTGACGGAATTTCATCAAATTTGCCTCAAACATCGACTTAGACTCAAGGATGATCTGATTAGATTTTGGTGGTCAAAGGTCAAAGGTCAAGGTCACTGTGACCTCTCGAACGCCATTTTCAAGCTTGTTAACGCGATATCTCAGGAATGCCTTGATGGAATTTAATCAAACTTGTCTCAAACATCGACTTGGACTCAAGGATGAACTGATTAGATTAGGGTGGTCAAAGGTCAAGGTCACTGTGACCTCTCGAATGCCATTTTCAAGCTTGTTAACGCGATATCTCAGGAATGCCTTGACGGAATTTAATCAAACTTGTCTCAAACATCGACTTGGACTCAAGGATGAACTGATTAGATTTTGGTGGTCAAAGGTCAAAGGTCAAGGTCACTGTGACCTCTCAAACGCCATTTTCCAGCTTGTTAATGCGATATCTCACGAATGCCTTGATGGAATTTCATCAAATTTGCCTCAAACATCGCCTTAGACTCAAGGATGATCTGATTAGATTTTGGTGGTCAAAGGTCAAAGGTCAAGGTGAGCTCTCGAACGGCATTTTCAAGCTTGTTAACGCGATATCTCAGGAATGCCTTGACGGAATTTAATCAAACTTGTCTCAAACATCGACTTGGACTCAAGGATGAACTGATTACATTTTGGTGGTCAAAGTTCAAGGTCACTGTGACCTCTCACACACCCAATTTCCAAGCTCTGTAATGCAACATCACAGGAGCGCCTTGACGGAATCTCTTCCAATTTGCCTCAAATGGCGATTTGGTCTCCAGAATGAACTAATGGCGGAGGCATAAGTCCGCGTTGCGGTCGTTCTAGTTTAGAACTTTAAATTTGTTGAAAGAAAAGTCATATTGTTAAAGAAGATTGATTGCAGTTTGGCTATGATGGAAGGTCACCAATACTGTACTTGACTCCGTGACCTCTCTTTTAAACAATTAATTGCAGCATCTATGGTTTGGAGATTGCAGATATTTGTGTGTGTGATGTGTGTTTGTCTGTATGTTTCTGAGACTGTGCATTAAACCTGCGTCTTGTTCCCCTGCAGGCGCTGTGGGGAGTTGTCCTCTTTGGCCCTGGTCAGCAAGTCTAATGTCCTGGAGGTGAAATTCCACTCTGACGAGTCCTTCACCGACAAAGGCTTCAGGGCCGAGTACAGTGCCTACGATCCCGCCAACCGTGAGTTGTGCCACTATTTAGCACACATGATGGGTGAGCTGGGTGAACTGTGACCATGTGACAGGGACACTCTTAGGCTGCCATTAGGGCGCGGGAGAGGCAGAATAGCTGTTTAGTCTGAGAGACTAAAGACGGCGGCAGACTGACAGTCAAATAGAGCTGTTCCCATGTTGATAGATGCTTAGAGACTGTGGCCATGTTGATAGATGCTTAGAGACTATGGGCCCTATCTTCCCGAAAGCGGTAATTTAGCGTTTGCGCTCGTTTAACGCCGTGCGCAATGCAAATTGGGGGCGGGCACAAGCGCATGCCTTTTATAATTGTACTGGGCATAGGCGTGCCACACGCCAAAAGCAGGCGTTTCAGCACTAAAATGTGGGGATAGATGGCATTATCCTATCGTCAGCAGCGCACAATTACTTTGCGCTAAGAGCTTTGAAAACCACCTCTTGGGCGCTAAAACACTCGCTGCGCTTGACCACCATAATCCCGCGCTGCGCAGCGCAGAAACGTCATTACGCACGGCCGTTCCACGCCAGGACATCAAATTCTGCTGCTAAAATTGGATAACCAGCAGATTATTTGGCGAGGCAATCAACTATAATTCACTGAGAAACTTTTATCACATCGCAAGGAGGGGTTATGGTAAATTAATTGAGAAAACTTGTACATTGTAGCCTACTTGCAATAGGCTATTCACCTTCACCTGCTATAACCCGGAGGGTCGTTGGCATCACAGCCGATCTGGCACAAGCCTCGGCACGAGTCGAGTTTTATTTGAGTCCACTGTAAATCCTCCAATCTTTTCTTTTGTCTCCGCCGTTTACCCGCTGCAAACACGTTTCTATTGTCCCACCCCAGTCAACAAAATAACCTGAATTGCATCAAAACTCAGATGTTTTTAACAGGTATATGATGTGATGGTGTCGTTATGAGATAGGGATAATATATACAGTCAGTAGGCCTACACCTATCAAAATTACGCATGGGGAGAATTACAGCATGCCTCACGCAAACTGTATTACAGGGACTGCAAGACGGGAATCTGGTTTGATTGATGTAATGCCCAGCCATTGCCAGGCCACACCTGTGAATAATTCTGATGGTTAACACCGCCCAAATCCCGTTTGCGCCGTGCATAAATGATTTGGCACGCCTCTAATCTGTGCTTGTGCCCGTTGTTGTGATAAATTATGCTCCCCCGCGAGTATGGCATCCTCACGAGATTTTTGGGCTGTTTTAACTTAAAAACAGGGAGGTCACGTCTACCCAAACAATTATATCATTTTTAAACAGTTATGTTTCTGTATAAATCATTACAATTATGCTCCCGTGAGGTGGGGATGCTTTTTTTTTGCTGCTGGGCGGGGGTGCAAAACTCGGCATACCACCTGGACACTAGCGCAAGGCGGACTGTTATCTTGCCTGCGTTAAGGCACGTGCAAACAGGTGCGCAAGCGCTAATAGGGGAGATCGCCTGTACGAAGATAGGGCCCATCGGCCATGTTGATAGATGCTTAGAGACTATGGCCATGACACGTCAGAGCTGGACTAATCACCAGAGAGCTTGTTTATTGCCTCCATTTTATTTGCCTCTGTCAGTCAGGAGACACCCTCTGTTGTCTCCCAGTTTGACCTCAATGGTTTTATAATTGCTCTGATCAACAGGGACAAGCAAATGGCCACGTGACGGATCTGCTCAATATACGCTGTCACTCCCGCTCATTCACTCGCCATCTCTGTCTCCCCCCGTGTTTGTCCCCTTCCCCTTCCATCTCTGTCTCCCCCCGTGTTTGTCCCCTTCCATCTCTGTCTCCCCCCGTGTTTGTCCCCTTCCCCTTCCATCTCTGTCTCCCCCCCGTGTTTGTCCCCTTCCCCTTCCATCTCTGTCTCCCCCCGTGTTTTTCCCCTTCCCCTTCCATCTCTGTCTCCCCCCCGTGTTTGTCCCCTTCCCCTTCCATCTCTGTCTCCCCCCGTGTTTGTCCCCTTCCCCTTCCATCTCTGTCTCCCCCCCGTGTTTGTCCCCTTCCCCTTCCATCTCTGTCTCCCCCCGTGTTTGTCCCCTTCCCCTTCCATCTCTGTCTCCCCCCGTGTTTGTCCCCTTCCCCTTCCATCTCTGTCTCCCCCCGTGTTTGTCCCCTTCCCCTTCCATCTCTGTCTTTGCCCCTTTCCCCTATTTGTCTTTTTATGAGCAGCTTGCCCCAACAAGTTCGCCTGTGCCTCTGGGATCTGCATCGCCAAAGACCTGCACTGTGACGGCTGGAACGACTGTGGTGATATGAGCGATGAAATGAAGTGCAGTAAGTCCCCCCTGACCCTGACCTCACTGTCCTCTCCTTCTTCTTCTTCTTCTTCTTCTTTCTTCTCCTCCTGTCCAGCCATCAGCCCCAGGCTCCAACCTATAGCCTCCCTGAGCAGGGTTCCCAAGTTCATGGAAAACCTGGAAACCTCATGGAGTTTCAAAATCTCGTTTTCCAGGCCTGGAAAAGCCGTGGAATTACTCAAATCCTTGAATGTTTTGGAAAAGTCAATGGTATTGTGTTGTGTGTAATGCAATGAATTGTTACAGTAATCTTCCGTGGTAACCTTTCATGTAATGTAAAATAACGGTGAATTTATTTTCTGTCACTGATTACACAGTAGTCATGGAAAAGTTTTGAAATTTTATCCATGAAATTTCAAGATGTGGTGTTGGGTGTTAACATGTGGGAACCCTGCCCTAGTATTTCTTTTGTCCTGGTGAAACCCATCCATTGACCCAGAGCTCCTCTTCAGATCTCTAATATTTGTTTTTCCCTAAACTATTTTTTTTCTCTTCTAAACATGCTATTCCTCTGTTCCCCCCAGAGTGTGAGAAGGACCAGTTTGCATGTGACAACGGCATGTGCAAGCCCAAGTACTGGGTGTGTGATCGCGTCAACGACTGTGGGGACGAGAGCGACGAGAAACAGTGCAGTGAGTATTTCTGTCTCTCCTAAAGCGGTCTCCAGGGGATACAAGCCCTATCTAATGCTATGCTAATTGTGCTAACATTAAAGGCACATCAGCGCTAATGCTCTGGTCACTGACTCCTGGGCTGTGTGCAGTCATCAGTAATGAAGCTTGTTTGAAGCCTTGCCCAATTTGCTCGACGTCTGTCTCGACTCCTAATCATGTAAGCAGGATGGAGAGAGAAGATCTAGACTACTAATCATGTAAGCAGGATGGAGAGAGAAGATCTAGACTCCTAATCATGTAAGCAGGATGGAGAGAGAAGATCTAGGGTGTATTCACACCTATCTTGTTTGGAGCAGTTGTTCCGAAACAGAGAGCATTTCCCCCCTTGGTGCGGTTCGTTTGGGGGAGTGCGAACACAGCAATCACACTCGGATGCGGGACAAAACAAGTGGACCGAGATCGCCAAGAAAGGGTGGTCTCGGTCCGCTTTAAACAAACTCTGGTGCGGTTCGTTTGTGGTGAGAACGTGATCCGACACAACTGCAGGAAACAGTGCGCATTTTTGGATAAACCAGCAGGCACTGTAATGGCCTGCACTGTGCCGGCGCTGTAATGGCCTGAAGAACGAGCATTTTTATCGTTTAAAAAGAACATCTTCATTCAGATCCTGTTTTGGCGACTTGTGAAACTAGCGTTTGCATGGATAAACTTTGGGGAATTTTGCATCATCACATCAGCAGTTTGAACTCGATCACCTCTGGTCTCCAAATGAAAACAAGTCGTGTAATCAGAGCCAGCCTTCTTTGTGATAGGACTGTCTGGTTCAATCAGACTCATTGCATTTCTTCCTCGAAATGTCCGTAGGCTAGAAGTTGCTAGAAGGTATTTTATGTTGTAACTCCAAATTCCCGGTAGAAAAAGCCTAAATAAATACATACATACATACATACATACATAAATAAATAACTTTCTCTCTCTCCCGATCCCTCCCTCTTTCCAATGTAGGTCTAACAAAACGCATTCTTATAATCATATAGGAAAATCTCTGGGAATTATTTTTTCCATCCTGAGAGGCTATTAGCCTACCGGAGTGTCTCCTCGACAATCCAGGAGGCTTGGCAATACTATTTGGACCATTTGATTTGTGGCTGTGTGAAGAAGACCGTAATGTCTGTTTGGCCCTTCTGGGCGTCCGGGTAGTGTAGCAGTACATTCCCTACCTACCTACCAACATGAGGGTCACAGGTTCGAGCCACACAGGGTGGGTGCAGGTGGGAAGCCGGATTAGGGCACGTGTTCCGGTCATTGCACTGGTGCCTCCTCTGGTCGGTCTGTTCGAGGGGAGGGGAACTGGGGGAATAGTGTGATCCAGAGCCGTGTATATAGAAGAGTCGCGACATCTCCATTCACTCCAATGGACCAGTTTTTTACTCTCAAGAGTTCCAGGAAGTAAGGTCCTGGATTAAGCAGCACTGTCGAGTTGCAGCACAATGGACAGTTTGTGTTGTACGTTTTTTTTTTTTTTTTAGAATCAAATTGTACATTATCAGCTTTATTTTAGCATGCAAAAGTAGCGCGAGACCCCTTCCTGGCTGTTCATTGGCTACTGAGTCACGCATTTTGGTTCCTCCGCTGACACCACTCTCTCTCTAGAGGACACTAAGTGTGATCCTCCCACGTGCTACGACGTCCTGCCGGTGAAACCCCTCGCTATCGGGTGACAAGAAGCGGGTGGGGACTGCACATGTATCGGAGGAAGCATGTGCTAGTCTACAACTCTCCTCAAATCGGCAGAGGGGGTGGAGCAATGACCAGGAGAGGGGGGGGGGAGATTGGCCAAGTACAATAGACCCTTCTCACGGGGGCCATTTTGTGTCGAGAAGCCAGGGTAAACACAGGTGCAAGCAAAACACTAATGAGGGTTTCCAACTTCCATGATTGGAATTTGGAAACCCTCATTAGTGTTTTGCTTGCACCTGTGTTTACCCTGGCTTCTCGACACAAAATGGCCCCCGTGAGAAGGGTCTATAGGGGAGAGAAGGACACACTGATCCTTCTGAAGCTTGGCTTGTAGCTCTCATCACCATTTCTCTCCTTTATTTTGATCATGGTTTCCTCCTTCCTCTTTCTCCCGTGCTTTGCTGCAGGCTGTGATGAGAACGAGTGGCGCTGTGGGGACGGGACCTGTGTGCCTCAGGACGTGGTGTGTGACACTAAGAAGGACTGTGGTGACGGGAGTGACGAGGCCTCTTGTAAAGTCTGTGAGTGGCCCCGGCATAGAACACTTTGTTTCCACCCATTCACACATTTCAAAATCCACACCAGCTCCCGCGATATTAAGCATTTAACATGAACCATTAAACGATGCAATTCGAATCCACAGCAGAGTCAAGAACAGTTAGGCTGGCTTTACAGGGTGAAACTTTCACGCAACTTTAGTCGGGTGAAACTGGGGTGAAACTGTGTTGCAAATGATTTGCATGGTCTAAAGCCGTCTGCGACGCACTTGAAACTTGTCTGAAACTCAGCTGCAACAGTTGCAAAACTCAACTTTGTTAAACTAGTTTCATGCAACAGCCAATCGAAACCCTGATATAGGGTCATGCACTGATGGCTCTCTTCCTTTTCTCCAGGTCACCCATACTGAAATAAAGTAGCCAGCCAGTGGCAGAATAGAGTACTGCAGGGATGACGTAGTTTTGTAGTCGGAACGCGGAAGTCCCAGACTTCCGGGTTCTTCACTGTTTCTGCCTATGGGATTTTTGAATGGGTTTTTGGCGCGATGCTTCAAATAAGGTCTGTGGGCAACGCAAGCTTAATCAAACGCGAACCTGTGTTCAGCGAGATAATCGTCACACATGCGGACCACTTTCATGAGTTTTGAAGCGTAAATGCGAGCCCTAGAAGTAAAGAGCTCGTGCTAAGCTAATCCAGAACTACACACAGTGTCGCATAGGCTTCCACGTCACGTCACCACAGCCAATTCAACCTGGAGTGTTGTTGATGTGTGCGCTGCTGTGCACTGATTACCCCGGGGCTGAACCAGGTGAGGGAAATAGAATTTCCGTGTTCGTCCTTTGAAGTGATTACATTATTGACGTATAATATCCCCGTCGACTCAACAGTGTAGTCTCATTTAGCCGTTTGCTAGCTAGCCGCCCTTTTAACGGCACGTAAAAGCTTAAAAACTCCTCATCCTCATCTGTGAAGATGATCCTGCTGAACACTGGTTCGCATTTGAATAAGCTTGCGTTAACCACAGACCTTATTTGAAGCATCGCGCCAAAAACCCATTCAAAAATCCCATAGGTAGAAACAGTGAAGAACCGGGAGTGTTAGCATCCATGTTTTCCGGACTCATTCCTGCGGCTCTCTATAAAACCTGATACAACACGTCCGAATTGATATTATGTCCAGCTAGAAAACCATACAAATATATATAATATATATATAAGATACAATAATGCAAGTTACAATGAATGAATCACACTCCCCACTTGATACAGTAATCTACTGTAGCAAGAGAGAGAAAAGGAAAAACAATATGACAGATGAAACATGACCAATCTAGCTGTTTTAGTGAAACAAGTGTTGCATGAGACTTGATTATTTTTTAATTGCTTTGTGTACATTTCAAGTTGCATGAAAATTATGTTTCATACACGCACGCACGCACACACCCACGCACGCACAGAGGGCACTCTTGCATTTCCCTTTGATTTTCACTTCTGTGAATAAAGAGGGATACTAGACCTCAACCCCAATCAATACCCCCAATCAATGTAATCTGCTTCTCAATCACTATGCATTGTGCATTCAAGCCTCACTTTGAAGCCTCACTGATTGCATGGTGTTCTTCCTGGTTAAACCTAGCAAAGCTCTAACGGTTTCATTCAAATATGTGTTTTGATTGTGGGACATGTCTCTACCCCTCTTAGCTCCGGGTATCTGCTCCATCTATAGCTTCAAGTGCAAGAACAGTGACTGTGTCAATAAGGTGAACGCAGAGTGTGACCGCAACAAAGACTGCAGCGATGGCTCCGATGAGGCCAACTGTGGTAAGAAATCTTTTATCATCTCTTCCCCCACTTTACGAATTTAAAGTCTTTTCACTATCATCTCCAGACGACTTCCTCTTAGCATTGTAAGTAATGTGATTTGATACAAAATGTGAACTACAGCATGAACTACAGCTAATCGCCTCAGTGCCATTCAAAATAGTTTAGCGAAGAGCGGGGTTGAGCTGCGCGTTGGGCTGTCTGCTAGAAAAGAGCCCCAGGCCTTGACAGTTTTATTTATTTGATTCGTGTTTGAAAGCAGCTCTTGACATCTCTGAAGTTTTTGTTTTCCCCTCCATTCAAGCCTCGGGCTCTGACTGTTGTTTTTGATCAGATAATATGCCTGCGTGCCTTATTAGAATTCCAAAGAGCCGTGTAGTTCACAGCCAAGGCCGGCATCATGACAGCTTCACGTCGACTTCCTCCTCGCCTTCGGTTTTTCCCTCTGATCATTAATGCCGGTCTCATCTGCTGTCTCTCTCTCTCACTCACCAACACCATGCAACCTCCTTCCTCTCTCTCTCTCTCTCTCTCTCTCTCACTCACCAACACCATGCAACCTCCTTCCTCTCTCTCTCTCTCTCTCTCTCTCTCTCTCTCACTCACCAACACCATGCAACCTCCTTCCTCTCTCTCTCTCTCTCTCTCTCTCTCACTCACCAACACCATGCAACCTCCTTCCTCTCTCTCTCTCTCTCTCTCACCAACACCATGCAACCTCCTTCGTCTCTCTCTCTCTCTCTCTCTCACCAACACCATGCAACCTCCTTCATCTCTCTCTCTCTCTCTCTCTCTCACTCACCAACACCATGCAACCTCCTTCCTCTCTCTCACTCACCAACACCATGCAACCTCCTTCCTCTCTCTCTCTCTCTCTCTCTCTCTCTCTCACCAACACCATGCAACCTCCTTCCTCTCTCTCTCTCACCAACACCATGCAACCTCCTTCCTCTCTCTCTCTCTCACTCACCAACACCATGCAACCTCCTTCCTCTCTCTCTCTCACTCACCAACACCATGCAACCTCCTTCCTCTCTCTCTCTCTCTCTCTCTCTCTCACCAACACCATGCAACCTCCTTCCCCTCTCTCTCTCTCTCTCACCAACACCATGCAACCTGCTTCCTCTCTCTCTCTCACCAACACCATGCAACCTCCTTCCTCTCTCTCTCTCACCAACACCATGCAACCTCCTTCCTCTCTCTCTCTCACCAACACCATGAAACCTCCTTCCTCTCTCTCTCTCTCTCTCTCTCTCTCTCTCTCTCTCTCTCTCTCTCTCACCAACACCATGCAACCTCCTTCCTCTCTCTCTCTCTCTCTCACCAACACCATGCAACCTCCTTCCTCTCTCTCGCTCTCTCACCAACACCATGCAACCTCCTTCCTCTCTCTCGCTCACCAACACCATGCAACCTCCTTCCTCTCTCTCTCTCTCTCTCACCAACACCATGCAACCTCCTTCCTCTCTCTCTCTCTCTCTCTCTCTCTCTCTCACCAACACCATGCAACCTCCTTCCTCTCTCTCTCTCTCTCTCTCTCACCAACACCATGCAACCTCCTTCCTCTCTCTCTCTCTCTCTCTCTCTCTCTCACCAACACCATGCAACCTCCTTCCTCTCTCTCTCTCTCTCTCTCTCTCTCTCTCACCAACACCATGCAACCTCCTTCCTCTCTCTCTCTCTCTCACCAACACCATGCAACCTCCTTCCTCTCTCTCTCTCTCTCTCTCTCTCACCAACACCATGCAACCTCCTTCCTCTCTCTCTCTCTCTCTCACCAACACCATGCAACCTCCTTCCTCTCTCTCTCTCTCTCTCTCTCTCTCTCTCTCTCACCAACACCATGCAACCTCCTTCCTCTCTCTCTCTCTCTCTCTCTCTCTCACTCACCAACACCATGCAACCTCCTTCCTCTCTGATCCCATCCGTGTCTCTACAGACTGTGGCATCAGGCCCTATAAGCTGAACCGCATTGTGGGCGGGGAGAACGCAGAGCTGGGGGAGTGGCCCTGGCAGGTGAGCCTTCACTTCCGGACCCGCGGGCATGCGTGTGGTGCCTCCATCCTCTCCGAAAAGTGGCTCCTTTCTGCTGCCCACTGCTTCCAGACCAGTGACCCTCAGTGAGTTACAGCTGTAAGACTGTACCAAGCACTGCAATAAGCCACTATACTTTTCCTCTGGTAACAGAGAGATGACAAATGTCATCTGGAGCAATTTCTCTCTTATGTATTTTATGACTGTTATTGTTCCCTTATTTTATTTTATTTTACTTTTTATTATTCATGACGTTGTTTTTCATTTTCTTAGATCTGATTATACAATATCCCTTCTCATACATTTAACTGCATTCTGATGGGGGGGCGGATAGTATTTTGCTCAACAGAGAGCAATTTATGTACAAATTACATAGTCTGGAAATTAGCCCCTAATGATACAGTTAATTCAGAAAAACCTTGGGGGCTAAATTTGCATCCCATCATTGATAACAGAGTGCTGCATTTATCAGAGCAGCCTGTAGGTGGAGCACTAGCCATGCCGTTTGACCTGATTCACTTCCATTGTGTTAGAGCAGAGAATCCTTCAGAGACTCAGTAATGATATTCACTGTACAATGCTATTAGGTTTTCCTCAATATCATATATTCATTTTGTAGCAAATAATGTATGTATATGCATACTGTATATATATATATATATATATATATATATATATATATATATACATATATACATACATATATATATATATATATATATATATCACTGTAGCTTGGTGCACGTGTGCAAACAAATCAAAAGTGACCCTGTATGCACTATTTCAGGAACCATGTGGCATCCAACTGGCAGTCCTACAGTGGCATGCAGAACCAGTACAACCAGGATGACGTCCAGCGCCGTCCACTGAAGAAAATCATCACCCACCCAGACTACAACCAGATGACCTTTGACTATGACATCGCTCTGTTGGAGGTCAGCGAGGCGCTGGAGTTCACCAACACCATCCACCCCATCTGCCTGCCCGCCACCTCCCACGTCTTCCCCGCCGGCATGTCCTGCTGGGTCACCGGCTGGGGCACGGTCCGAGAAGGAGGTAAGGTGAACGGGGTGCTGATTTCTGGCTGAACTGTGGCCTTTTTCTTCTTCTTCTGCTTTTTTACTGTAAGTGATTGTTTCCTCATTTTGAATATGCACACTGATACATACCTGCCGGAAGTCTCCCTATTTTTAACCCTTTCTCCTGCTGCGCTCCCGATTGGTAGTATCATATGAAACTAGAAGACCTAACACATCTATTTTAAAGCCAAAGTGAAGTATCCAGTATCATATGAAACTAGAAGACCTAACACATCTATTTTAAAGCCAAAGTGAAGTATCCAGTATCCAATATGAAACTAGAAGACCTAACACATCTATGTAAAGCCAAAGTGAAGTATCCAGTATCATATGAAACTAGAAGACCTAACACATCTATTTTAAAGCCAAAGTGAAGTATCCAGTATCCAATATGAAACTAGAAGACCTAACACATCTATTTTAAAGCCAAAGTGAAGTATCCAGTATCATATGAAACTAGAAGACCTAACACATCTATTTTAAAACCAAAGTGAAGTATCCAGTATCATATGAAACTAGAAGACCTAACACATCTATTTTAAAACCAAAGTGAAGTATCCAGTATCATATGAAACTACAAGACCTAACATCTATTTAAAAGCCAAACTGAAGTATCCAGTATCATATGAAACTAGAAGACCCAACACATCTATTTTAAAGCCAAAGTGAAGCATCCAATATCATATTAAACTAAAAGACCTAACACATCTATTTTAAAACCAAAGTGAAGTATCCAGTATCATATGAAACTAGAAGACCTAACACATCTATTTTAAAGCCAAAGTGAAGTATCCAGTATCCAATATGAAACTAGAAGACCTAACACATCTATTTTAAAGCCAAAGTGAAGTATCCAGTATCATATGAAACTAGAAGACCTAACACATCTATTTTAAAACCAAAGTGAAGTATCCAGTATCCAATATGAAACTAGAAGACCTAACACATCTATTTTAAAGCCAAAGTGAAGTATCCAGTATCATATGAAACTAGAAGACCTAACACATCTATTTTAAAGCCAAAGTGAAGTATCCAGTATCATATGAAACTAGAAGACCTAACACATCTATTTTAAAGCCAAAGTGAAGTATCCAGTATCCAATATGAAACTAGAAGACCTAACACATCTATTTTAAAGCCAAAGTGAAGTATCCAGTATCATATGAAACTAGAAGACCTAACACATCTATTTTAAAGCCAAAGTGAAGTATCCAGTATCATATGAAACTAGAAGACCTAACACATCTATTTTAAAGCCAAAGTGAAGTATCCAGTATCATATGAAACTAGAAGTCCTAACACATCTATTTTAAAGCCAAAGTGAAGTATCCAGTATCCAATATGAAACTAGAAGACCTAACACATCTATTTTAAAGCCAAAGTGAAGTATCCAGTATCCAATATGAAACTAGAAGACCTAACACATCTATGTAAAGCCAAAGTGAAGTATCCAGTATCATATTAAACTAAAAGACCTAACACATCTATTTTAAAACCAAAGTGAAGTATCCAGTATCATATGAAACTAGAAGACCTAACACATCTATTTTAAAGCCAAAGTGAAGTATCCAGTATCATATGAAACTAGAAGACCTAACACATCTATTTTAAAGCCAAAGTGAAGTATCCAGTATCATATGAAACTAGAAGACCTAACACATCTATTTTAAAGCCAAAGTGAAGTATCCAGTATCATATGAAACTAGAAGTCCTAACACATCTATTTTAAAGCCAAAGTGAAGTATCCAGTATCCAATATGAAACTAGAAGACCTAACACATCTATTTTAAAGCCAAAGTGAAGTATCCAGTATCCAATATGAAACTAGAAGACCTAACACATCTATGTAAAGCCAAAGTGAAGTATCCAGTATCATATGAAACTAGAAGACCTAACACATCTATTTTAAAGCCAAAGTGAAGTATCCAGTATCATATGAAACTAGAAGACCTAACACATCTATTTTAAAACCAAAGTGAAGTATCCAGTATCATATGAAACTAGAAGACCTAACACATCTATTTTAAAGCCAAAGTGAAGTATCCAGTAGCATATGAAACTAGAAGACCTAACACATCTATTTTAAAGCCAAAGTGAAGTATCCAGTATCATATGAAACTAGAAGACCTAACACATCTATTTTAAAACCAAAGTGAAGTATCCAGTATCATATGAAACTAGAAGACCTAACACATCTATTTTAAAACCAAAGTGAAGTATCCAGTAGCATATGAAACTAGAAGACCTAACACATCTATTTTAAAGCCAAAGTGAAGTATCCAGTATCATATGAAACTAGAAGACCTAACACATCTATTTTAAAACCAAAGTGAAGTATCCAGTATCATATGAAACTAGAAGACCTAACACATCTATTTTAAAACCAAAGTGAAGTATCCAATATCATATTAAACTAAAAGACCTAACACATCTATTTTAAAACCAAAGTGAAGTATCCAGTATCATATGAAACTAGAAGACCTAACACATCTATTTTAAAGCCAAAGTGAAGTATCCAGTATCATATGAAACTAGAAGACCTAACACATCTATTTTAAAGCCAAAGTGAAGTATCCAGTATCATATGAAACTAGAAGACCTAACACATCTATTTTAAAGCCAAAGTGAAGTATCCAGTATCATATGAAACTAGAAGTCCTAACACATCTATTTTAAAGCCAAAGTGAAGTATCCAGTATCCAATATGAAACTAGAAGACCTAACACATCTATTTTAAAGCCAAAGTGAAGTATCCAGTATCCAATATGAAACTAGAAGACCTAACACATCTATGTAAAGCCAAAGTGAAGTATCCAGTATCATATTAAACTAAAAGACCTAACACATCTATTTTAAAACCAAAGTGAAGTATCCAGTATCATATGAAACTAGAAGACCTAACACATCTATTTTAAAGCCAAAGTGAAGTATCCAGTATCATATGAAACTAGAAGACCTAACACATCTATTTTAAAGCCAAAGTGAAGTATCCAGTATCATATGAAACTAGAAGACCTAACACATCTATTTTAAAGCCAAAGTGAAGTATCCAGTATCATATGAAACTAGAAGTCCTAACACATCTATTTTAAAGCCAAAGTGAAGTATCCAGTATCCAATATGAAACTAGAAGACCTAACACATCTATTTTAAAGCCAAAGTGAAGTATCCAGTATCCAATATGAAACTAGAAGACCTAACACATCTATGTAAAGCCAAAGTGAAGTATCCAGTATCATATTGTTGTATATTAGAAGCTTCTTCTTTACCTTGATAATGACCAGAACGGGTTTGATGAACTGAAACTTTATTTTCTCCAACGTAGCTGCAGCATGAGGAGATAAACAGTGGACCGCAGGTCCATCTTGCAAACACAATACACTCTAGCGAGGTTAAGCTAGTTCACTGCATAAGGCAGACACATCCGTCTTGGAGTTTCAAAGTAAAAGCGCCTATGCATGAAACAGGAAACGAACATGAAATAATCCGTGCATGACAAGTAAAGCATAAATGAAATTATCATTACCAGATTTCTTAATACATGTCGCATTTGTAGTAAATATAGTAACTGTAAATACTGTAAATATCATATATTTTAGCTATGATGAGAAACTATAATCTTTTGACTATTTATTGATATTTATTCTATTTATTACTATTAATTGCCTTATTTAATTACTCAAATCAAACAATTCACAACACTCCCGCCCGATGAACAACTGTTCATCACTCCTTATTAGTCATCTCTTTAACTAATCTCTAAAGGATATATCAACTGAATGGGTCTCTTCAACAAACTGCCCGTGGTGGTACGAACAGTACATGAGCGTACGAGTCCATCTCTCCCTGGAAAGAGCTCTGTTATCCTGCCCATTTTCCAGGTCTGCCGGGGTACATTGTCCTCACCGATCAGGACGACATCTCCCACCTTCAGCACAGTGGGTACAGGTGTCTCACACTTGTGAGCCGATTTCAAGTCCATCAGGTAGTCCTTTCTCCAGCTGTTCCAAAAGCTGGTTAGGAGTCTTTGCCGGTACTTCCACCTCCGACCCATGTCCTCTCTGCTCACATTGGTTGCCTGAGATGGTGGAAGCATATTCTTTGGTGGCAGAGAAGTTAGTCTTTTTCCAACCAGGAAGTGTGAGGGTGTAAGTGGCTGCGGCTCTGATGCATCACTGTCCACATACGAGAGTGGCCTGGAGTTTAACACAGCCTCTACCTCAGCTAGCATGGTTGTCAGTTCCTCAAAGTTTAGTGAGGCCTTCCCCAGGGTTCTCTTTAGACACGTTTTTACAGATCTCACAAGTCTCTCCCAGAAGCCCCCCCACCAAGCGGCTCGCTCGGCAATAAACTTCCAGGTGATCCCTTTGTCAGTGAAGAACTGCGTTAGCTCTGATTCTCTGATTGACTGCCATAGCTCTTTCAGATCCTTGTCTGCTCGTTTGAAGGTCTTGGCATTATCCGAGTAAATAACTTTACACAGCCCTCGCCTTGCAATAAACCTCTTTAAGGCTAAGAGAAACCTTTCAGTTGTCAGATCTGTGACGAGCTCTAAATGCACTGCCCTGGTGACAGCACATGTGAAAAGTGCAATATATGCCTTAGCCTGACCACTTGACTGACCACTAGACTTGACATATAATGGCCCTGCAAAATCTACCCCCGTAACTTCAAAGGGTGGGGACTCTGTGACTCTGTCTCTGGGTAGTGGCGCTGTCACTTGCTGCGCTGGTTTCACCTTCAGTCTCCTACAAATGTAACAGTGTGAGACCATTTTCTTCACTAGCTATTAGCTCCACACTAATCCTAACACCTTCAGCACATTTCCAACTGTGTCTGTTTCGGGTGCATGCTCAAATCCCTTTTCTGTCCACTTGGCTCTTAGCTCTGGGGAATTTGTAACCCATTTGCACAGGTTCATGCTTGCATGTGACAGAATCTCTTTTGCTGTTGTGGTAACAGCAAGTGCCTCATCCACATCATCTGAGCTGGAGATAAAATCATCTACATAGAGAGACTCTCTCAGCGTCTCCACTGTCTTAGACTGCTCTGTTTCATACTGTTTGATATGTTTTCTTATTGTTGCAGCTAACAGGAATGGGCTGGGTGAGACTCCAAATACTACTCTACTCATTCTCATGATGCGCAGCTCATTTTCACAGTCTTTGGTTGGAGGTCCATGTAGCCACAGGAACCTAACAGCATCTTTGTCTTTCTCTGCTAGAGCTATCTGCAGGAAAGCCTTGGTAATATCTGCAGTGAAGGCTATCTTATGGAGTCTGAACTTGATTAGCACATCTAGCAGATTTGGGTTAAGGTTTGGCCCTGTCAGTAAACAGTCATTTAGGGATGGGCAGCCCTCCTCGTGTGATGACGCATCAAATACTACTCTCAGTTTTGTAGTTACCTTGTCCTCTCGAAGAACAGCATGATGTGGCATGTAGTATTTCACAGTCTCTGTTTGTTCTGCTGCTGAAGTGCTCTTTGGTACATCCTCACAGATGCCTTGCTCCAGGTAATCCTGCATGACATCATTGTACCTTGAATACAAGGTTGCATCCATTTTTAGTCTCCTCTTGAGGCTTTCAAACCGTCCTTTTGCGACCCTGAAGTTGTCTGGAAGAGCTGAGCTGTCGGGGCGCCATGGTAACTCAACTTGGTAGCGGCCATCCTTGCATGTTGTAGTCTGTTCAAAGTTCTGGAGAGCCTCTGTTTGCTCTGGGATCTGAGTTTGTTCATGAACAATTCCCAGTGACTCTACCTCCCAAAAGGCGTGCAGCTGTTTTGAGATCTGGGTTTCCTCGCATACACTGATGTGCATGCATGTGGCGTCGGTTACACTGGATGATGAGACTGGCCCTTGTAAAGCCCAGCCAAAGGTGCTTTCTATGGCTACTAGTGTTTTTGTTATCCTCTGGACCTTGCCAGACACTATTTGCCAGTAATAGTCTGATCCTATCAATACTGACAGTTCTGGATCATTAGCGCCCTCCAGAGGAAAATCAGCAAGCTGCAGACCATTTTTCTTTAACTCTTCTTGGATGGGTAAACTAGGGACCTTTATTATAGCAGTGCACACTTGAGGGGTTTCTACTGCTTCGATCACAATTCTTTGCTGTGTGTTCCACACGTTCTCCAGCGATACCTTCACAATGTTGCGTTGTGCTGTTACAGGAGCAGTAGATCCAAAGGTGTGTAGATTAAGTGTCTCTTGCCTCACCACTGGAAGTTTTAGCGCCTTCACCACACCCTCATGAATGAAGCTTCTCTGGCTGCCTCCATCTAAGAGACAGCGCACGATTTTTCTCCCAGCTGGGCCCTCTGTCCATGCCTTGACTGTCTGGAGCAGTACTGTGTCCTGAACGTTAGCTTTCAGTTTCATGGTGTTGGACACAGAGGAGACCACGGTGTCTGTCTGGACATTGTCACTGTCTGGCTTTGCTTCACTTTGATCACAGACTGACTGGTGATGTCTGCGACCACACAAGGCACATGAAACACCTTTAATTCTGCAGAATTTGGCAATGTGTTTCGGGCCTAAGCATACATAGCATCTTCCCAATTTTCTCAATTTCTCTTTACGAGCAGCCACAGAATGTTCTGGACAATGTTCTGGTTTATGGTTAGCACTGTCACAATATACACATGTCTGAGGCACAGTACTCGCTGTGTGCAGTGTAGCTGCTGAGGGCATACTCCATCTTTTAGGTCTGGTTTCACTGAAGGAGGATGGCTTACTGAATGACCTATTACTTGGCGGAATGTCCCTTTGATCTGGTCTGGTTTGATTTGGTCTGGTTAGCTGAAGTGCTCTCTCTCTGCTTTGCACTTCATTTTGCAGGAACTGTATTAGTTCGAGCACCTTCCATTCACCGCTGGAGTCTGACTTGCGTGTGTAGGCTAATGCTATGTCATCTGGTATGAGCTGCAGTAGTACTGGGCATAGCAGGCAGCCATATGTGTCACTGTGAACCCCTAAGGATTCTAGACTGCGAATCTGTATTTCACATTCATCGTACAGGTGCCTGAGAGCTACTATATCTGCAGATCTTTTCACTGGAGTTAAGGTGAGTAATTTTGACATATGTGCACTTACTACAATGTCTTTTCTTCCAAAACGGTTCTGTAGCAACTCTATTGCTGCATCATAATTCCCATCGGTCATAGCAAGTCCTGCTACAGCTCTTGCTGCTGCTCCAGTCAGATACGATTTTAGGTACGTGAATTTCTCCCTCTTGCACAGCGTGTTGTTGTTATGAATAGCTGTTTCATATTGAGACCAGAATTCTTGCCACTGGCTTATCTCTCCACTGTATTTATCTATCACTAGCTTGGGCAGTTTAACAGTCTGTTGACTTGGTGATCTGACTGAATTTGAACTTGCATCGCTCACCCGCACTCTCACAGGCTCCTGTGTCTTCTCAATAAGCCTGCTGGCTCGAGCTTTCCACGTGAGAATGCGGTCCTGGTAGTCCTGTGTGCTTGCAATCTCTGCCTCCAGATCGTCCGTATGAGTTTTATCCTCAATGCCTTTGTCTAAATCCAGTAAAGTTTCTTCTTTTGATGACAATACTGCAAGCATTTCACGGAGTTTCTCATAGTCAGGCAGATCTTCCCCCACCTCCTCTTCCATGCGCGTTAGCAGCTTTGTTGTTGAGGCACGGATCGTCCCCCGTTTCTTCTTCATCCGTTCAAAGAGCTCGGCCATTTCTGTTGTTAGCGTTAGCTACCGTTTAGCTAACTTAGCTTCCAACTTCAAAGTTCAATCATGTATCGATCTGATTCCCGCGTTTTCGGCACCAACATGTTGTATATTAGAAGCTTCTTCTTTACCTTGATAATGACCAGAACGGGTTTGATGAACTGAAACTTTATTTTCTCCAACGTAGCTGCAGCATGAGGAGATAAACAGTGGACCGCAGGTCCATCTTGCAAACACAATACACTCTAGCGAGGTTAAGCTAGTTCACTGCATAAGGCAGACACATCCGTCTTGGAGTTTCAAAGTAAAAGCGCCTATGCATGAAACAGGAAACGAACATGAAATAATCCGTGCATGACAAGTAAAGCATAAATGAAATTATCATTACCAGATTTCTTAATACATGTCGCATTTGTAGTAAATATAGTAACTGTAAATACTGTAAATATCATATATTTTAGCTATGATGAGAAACTATAATCTTTTGACTATTTATTGATATTTATTCTATTTATTACTATTAATTGCCTTATTTAATTACTCAAATCAAACAATTCACAACAATATGAAACTAGAAGACCTAACACATCTATTTTAAAGCCAAAGTGAAGTATCCAGTATCATATGAAACTAGAAGACCTAACACATATATTTTAAAACCAAAGTGAAGTATCCATTATCATATGAAACTAGAAGACCTAACACATCTATTTTAAAGCCAAAGTGAAGTATCCAGTATCATATGAAACTAGAAGACCTAACACATCTATTTTAAAGCCAAAGTGAAGTATCCAGTATCATATGAAACTAGAAGACCTAACACATCTATTTTAAAGCCAAAGTGAAGTATCCAGTAGCATATGAAACTAGAAGACCTAACACATCTATTTTAAAACCAAAGTGAAGTATCCAGTATCATATGAAACTAGACCTAACACATCTATTTTAAAGCCAAAGTGAAGTATCCAGTATCATATGAAACTAGAAGACCTAACACATCTATTTTAAAACCAAAGTGAAGTATCCAGTATCATATGAAACTAGAAGACCTAACACATCTATTTTAAAGCCAAAGTGAAGTATCCAGTAGCATATGAAACTAGAAGACCTGACACATCTATTTTAAAACCAAAGTGAAGTATCCAGTATCATATGAAACTAGACCTAACACATCTATTTTAAAGCCAAAGTGAAGTATCCAGTATCATATGAAACTAGAAGACCTAACACATCTATTTAAAGCCAAAGTGAAGTATCCAGTATCATATGAAACTAGAAGACCTAACACATCTATTTTAAAGCCAAAGTGAAGTATCCAGTATCATATGAAACTAGAAGACATAACACATATATTTTAAAGCCAAAGTGAAGTATCCAGTATCATATGAAACTAGAAGACCTAACACATCTATTTTAAAGCCAAAGTGAAGTATCCAGTATCATATGAAACTAGAAGACCTAACACATCTATTTTAAAGCCAAAGTGAAGTATCCAGTATCATATGAAACTAGAAGACCTAACACATCTATTTTAAAGCCAAAGTGCAGTATCCAGTATCATATGAAACTAGAAGACCTAACACATCTATTTTAAAACCAAAGTGAAGTATCCAGTATCATATGAAACTAGACCTAGCACATCTATTTTAAAACCAAAGTGAAGTATCCAGTATCATATGAAACTAGACCTAACACATCTATTTTAAAGCCAAAGTGAAGTATCCAGTATCATATGAAACTAGAACACATAACACATATATTTTAAAGCCAAAGTGAAGTATCCAGTATCATATGAAACTAGAAGACCTAACACATCTATTATAAAGCCAAAGTGAAGTATCCAGTATCATATGAAACTAGAAGACCTAACACATCTATTTTAAAGCCAAAGTGAAGTATCCAGTATCCAATATGAAACTAGAAGACCTAACACATCTATGTAAAGCCAAAGTGAAGTATCCAGTATCATATGAAACTAGAAGACCTAACACATCTATTTTAAAGCCAAAGTGAAGTATCCAGTATCATATGAAACTAGAAGACCTAACACATATATTTTAAAGCCAAAGTGAAGTATCCAGTATCATATGAAACTAGAAGACCTAACACATCTATTTTAAAGCCAAAGTGAAGTATCCAGTAGCATATGAAACTAGAAGACCTAACACATCTATTTTAAAACCAAAGTGAAGTATCCAGTATCATATGAAACTAGACCTAACACATCTATTTTAAAGCCAAAGTGAAGTATCCAGTATCATATGAAACTAGAAGACCTAACACATCTATTTTAAAACCAAAGTGAAATATCCAGTATCATATGAAACTAGAAGACCTAACACATCTATTTTAAAGCCAAAGTGAAGTATCCAGTATCATATGAAACTAGAAGACCTAACACATCTATTTTAAAACCAAAGTGAAGTATCCAGTATCATATGAAACTAGAAGACCTAACACATCTATTTTAAAACCAAAGTGAAGTATCCAGTATCATATGAAACTAGAAGACCTAACACATCTATTTTAAAGCCAAAGTGAAGTATCCAGTAGCATATGAAACTAGAAGACCTGACACATCTATTTTAAAACCAAAGTGAAGTATCCAGTATCATATGAAACTAGACCTAACACATCTATTTTAAAGCCAAAGTGAAGTATCCAGTATCATATGAAACTAGAAGACCTAACACATCTATTTAAAGCCAAAGTGAAGTATCCAGTATCATATGAAACTAGAAGACCTAACACATCTATTTTAAAGCCAAAGTGAAGTATCCAGTATCATATGAAACTAGAAGACATAACACATATATTTTAAAGCCAAAGTGAAGTATCCAGTATCATATGAAACTAGAAGACCTAACACATCTATTTTAAAGCCAAAGTGAAGTATCCAGTATCATATGAAACTAGAAGACCTAACACATCTATTTTAAAGCCAAAGTGAAGTATCCAGTATCATATGAAACTAGAAGACCTAACACATCTATTTTAAAGCCAAAGTGCAGTATCCAGTATCATATGAAACTAGAAGACCTAACACATCTATTTTAAAACCAAAGTGAAGTATCCAGTATCATATTAAACTAGACCTAGCACATCTATTTTAAAACCAAAGTGAAGTATCCAGTATCATATGAAACTAGACCTAACACATCTATTTTAAAGCCAAAGTGAAGTATCCAGTATCATATGAAACTAGAAGACCTAACACATCTATTTTAAAGCCAAAGTGAAGTATCCAGTATCATATGAAACTAGAAGACCTAACACATCTGTTTTAAAGCCAAAGTGAAGTATCCAGTATCATATGAAACTAGAAGACCTAACACATCTATTTTAAAGCCAAAGTGCAGTATCCTGTATCATATGAAACTAGAAGACCTAACACATATATTTTAAAACCAAAGTGAAGTATCCAGTATCATATTAAACTAGACCTAGCACATCTATTTTAAAACCAAAGTGAAGTATCCAGTATCATATGAAACTAGACCTAACACATCTATTTTAAAGCCAAAGTGAAGTATCCAGTATCATATGAAACTAGAAGACCTAACACATCTATTTTAAAGCCAAAGTGAAGTATCCAGTATCATATGAAACTAGAAGACCTAACACATCTATTTTAAAGCCAAAGTGAAGTATCCAGTATTATATGAAATTAGAAGACCTAACACATCTATTTTAAAGCCAAAGTGAAGTATCCAGTATCATATGAAACTAGAAGACCTAACACATCTATTTTAAAGCCAAAGTGAAGTATCCAGTATCATATGAAACTAGAAGACCTAACACATCTATTTTAAAGCCAAAGTGAAGTATCCAGTATCATATGAAACTAGAAGACCTAACACATCTATTTAAAAGCCAAAGTGAAGTATCCAGTATCATATGAAACTAGAAGACCTAACACATCTATTTTAAAACCAAAGTGAAGTATCCAGTATCATATGAAACTAGAAGACCTAACACATCTATTTAAAAGCCAAAGTGAAGTATCCAGTATCATATGAAACTAGAAGACCTAACACATCTATTTTAAAACCAAAGTGAAGTATCCAGTATCATATGAAACTAGAAGACCTAACACATCTATTTAAAAGCCAAAGTGAAGTATCCAGTATCATATGAAACTAGAAGACCTAACACATCTATTTAAAAGCCAAAGTGAAGTATCCAGTATCATATGAAACTAGAAGACCTAACACATCTATTTTAAAGCCAAAGTGAAGTATCCAGTATCATATGAAACTAGAAGACCTAACACATCTATTTTAAAGCCAAAGTGAAGTATCCAGTATCATATGAAACTAGAAGACCTAACACATATATTTTAAAGCCAAAGTGAAGTATCCAGTATCATATGAAATTAGAAGACCTAACACATCTATTTTAAAGCCAAAGTGAAGTATCCAGTATCCAATATGAAACTAGAAGACCTAACACATCTATTTTAAAGCCAAACTGAAGCATCCAATATCATATGAAACTAGAAGACCTAACACATCTATTTTAAAGCCAAAGTGAAGTATCCAGTATCATATGAAACTAGAAGACCTAACACATATATTTTAAAGCCAAAGTGAAGTATCCAGTATCATATGAAACTAGAAGACCTAACACATCTATTTAAAAGCCAAAGTGAAGTATCCAGTATCATATGAAACTAGAAGACCTAACACATCTATTTTAAAGCCAAAGTGAAGTATCCAGTATCATATGAAACTAGAAGACCTAACACATCTATTTTAAAGCCAAAGTGAAGTATCCAGTATCATATGAAACTAGAAGACCTAACACATATATTTTAAAGCCAAAGTGAAGTATCCAGTATCATATGAAACTAGAAGACCTAACACATCTATTTTAAAGCCAAAGTGAAGTATCCAGTATCCAATATGAAACTAGAAGACCTAACACATCTATTTTAAAGCCAAAGTGAAGTATCCAGTATCATATGAAACTAGAAGACCTAACACATCTATTTAAAAGCCAAAGTGAAGTATCCAGTATCATATGAAACTAGAAGACCTAACACATCTATTTTAAAGCCAAAGTGAAGTATCCAGTATCATATGAAACTAGAAGACCTAACACATCTATTTTAAAGCCAAAGTGAAGTATCCAGTATCCAATATGAAACTAGAAGACCTAACACATCTATTTTAAAGCCAAACTGAAGTATCCAGTATCATATGAAACTAGAAGACCTAACACATCTATTTAAAAGCCAAAGTGAAGTATCCAGTATCCAATATGAAACTAGAAGACCTAACACATCTATTTAAAACCAAAGTGAAGTATCCAGTATCATATGAAACTAGAAGACCTAACACATCTATTTTAAAGCCAAAGTGAAGTATCCAGTATCCAATATGAAACTAGAAGACCTAACACATCTATTTTAAAGCCAAAGTGAAGTATCCAGTATCATATGAAACTAGAAGACCTAACACATCTATTTAAAAGCCAAAGTGAAGTATCCAGTATCATATGAAACTAGAAGACCTAACACATCTATTTAAAAGCCAAAGTGAAGTATCCAGTATCATATGAAACTAGAAGACCTAACACATCTATTTTAAAGCCAAAGTGAAGTATCCAGTATCCAATATGAAACTAGAAGACCTAACACATCTATTTTAAAGCCAAACTGAAGTATCCAGTATCATATGAAACTAGAAGACCTAACACATCTATTTTAAAGCCAAAGTGAAGTATCCAGTATCATATGAAACTAGAATACCTAACACATCTATTTTAAAGCCAAAGTGAAGTATCCAGTATCATATGAAACTAGAAGACCTAACACATCTATTTTAAAGCCAAAGTGAAGTATCCAGTATCCAATATGAAACTAGAAGACCTAACACATCTATTTTAAAGCCAAACTGAAGTATCCAGTATCATATGAAACTAGAAGACCTAACACATCTATTTAAAAGCCAAAGTGAAGTATCCAGTATCCAATATGAAACTAGAAGACCTAACACATCTATTTAAAACCAAAGTGAAGTATCCAGTATCATATGAAACTAGAAGACCTAACACATCTATTTTAAAGCCAAAGTGAAGTATCCAGTATCATATGAAACTAGAAGACCTAACACATCTATTTTAAAGCCAAACTGAAGTATCCAGTATCATATGAAACTAGAAGACCTAACACATCTATTTAAAAGCCAAAGTGAAGTATCCAGTATCATATGAAACTAGAAGACCTAACACATCTATTTTAAAGCCAAAGTGAAGTATCCAGTATCATATGAAACTAGAAGACCTAACACATCTATTTTAAAGCCAAAGTGAAGTATCCAGTATCCAATATGAAACTAGAAGACCTAACACATCTATTTTAAAGCCAAACTGAAGTATCCAGTATCATATGAAACTAGAAGACCTAACACATCTATTTAAAAGCCAAAGTGAAGTATCCAGTATCCAATATGAAACTAGAAGACCTAACACATCTATTTAAAACCAAAGTGAAGTATCCAGTATCATATGAAACTAGAAGACCTAACACATCTATTTTAAAGCCAAAGTGAAGTATCCAGTATCCAATATGAAACTAGAAGACCTAACACATCTATTTTAAAGCCAAAGTGAAGTATCCAGTATCCAATATGAAACTAGAAGACCTAACACATCTATTTTAAAGCCAAAGTGAAGTATCCAGTATCATATGAAACTAGAAGACCTAACACATCTATTTTAAAGCCAAAGTGAAGTATCCAGTATCATATGAAACTAGAAGACCTAACACATCTATTTTAAAGCCAAAGTGAAGTATCCAGTATCATATGAAACTAGAAGACCTAACACATCTATTTTAAAGCCAAAGTGAAGTATCCAGTAGCATATGAAACTAGAAGACCTAACACATCTATTTTAAAGCCAAAGTGAAGTATCCAGTATCATATGAAACTAGAAGACCTAACACATCTATTTTAAAGCCAAAGTGAAGTATCCAGTATCATATGAAACTAGAAGACCTAACACATCTATTTAAAAGCCAAAGTGAAGTATCCAGTATCATATGAAACTAGAAGACCTAACACATCTATTTTAAAGCCAAAGTGAAGTATCCAGTATCATATGAAACTAGAAGACCTAACACATCTATTTTAAAGCCAAAGTGAAGTATCCAGTATCATATGAAACTAGAAGACCTAACACATCTATTTTAAAACCAAAGTGAAGTATCCAGTATCATATGAAACTAGAAGACCTAACACATCTATTTTAAAACCAAAGTGAAGTATCCAGTATCATATGAAACTAGAAGACCTAACACATCTATTTTAAAACCAAAGTGAAGTATCCAGTATCATATGAAACTAGAAGACCTAACACATCTATTTTAAAACCAAAGTGAAGTATCCAGTATCATATGAAACTAGAAGACCTAACACATCTATTTTAAAGCCAAAGTGAAGTATCCAGTATCATATGAAACTAGACCTAACACATCTATTTTAAAGCCAAAGTGAAGTATCCAGTATCATATGAAACTAGAAGACCTAACACATCTATTTTAAAACCAAAGTGAAGTATCCAGTATCATATGAAACTAGAAGACCTAACACATCTATTTTAAAGCCAAAGTGAAGTATCCAGTATCAGTATCATATGAAACTAAACACAAGACAGCATACATCAACTACACAATGGATCACATCACTGATGGAGCTTGGACGAACCTGACTGATCTGATGTGGGGGAACTCCCTCTTTCACAGCCTAATGTTGGCAGGTATGCTGATATTCTTCAATTATGACTGACCCAATCTACAAAAGTGTTTTTTTCGCTGTGCATATCCACCTCGCATCAGAGATATTCCCGTTCCTTCCTTCCTTCTCTCGATGTGGTCTTCA
This sequence comes from Poromitra crassiceps, assembly GCF_964638095.1. Taxonomy (NCBI): domain Eukaryota; kingdom Metazoa; phylum Chordata; class Actinopteri; order Beryciformes; family Melamphaidae; genus Poromitra; species Poromitra crassiceps. Next base: position 7,170,859 of record NC_139623.1, read on the forward strand.
TCTCTGCCCTTCATCTTCCTTCCCTCCCTGCTCCCTTTTCCCTTCATCTCTCCCTCACTCCATCCTGTCTTCTTTCTTTTCTCCAACATCCCTCCCATCCCTTCATCTCTCTCCCATTGTGACATCCTTCTCTCTCCCCTTCCGCTCGGCCCTCCCTTCCTTATTCTCTCATCTTTTTCTAATCTGCTCTATTCCATTAAGGCTTTTTTCCATATCCATATATCTGTGCAGACGTTGGCTCTCCTGGGAAGCCTCTTAAACCTTCATTAGCCAACACTAATCCAGCCTATTAACACATTTGATGTTAGTGGCGAACACAGAGGGTCCCGTGACAGAGTGACAGAGTGCTGACCCCTCTCTCGGTGTGCTGGCAGGTCGCCCTGCGCGCCTGCTGCAGAAGGCGGAGGTGAAGATCATCAACGACACGGTGTGCAACGTGGTGACGGAGGGCCAGGTCACCTCCAGGATGCTCTGCAGCGGCTTCCTGGCCGGAGGAGTGGACGCGTGCCAGGTGAGACACCACAACACGTGTGTAGTGCTGGAAGAATAGCTCCAGGAAAGCATCAACACACATAGAGGTGTGTATATATATATATATATATATATATATATATAGGTAGGTTTTCACACACTGGTACAATGATCACGCTCTGGCTTCCAGGTAGTGCAGCGGTATAGGTTCCCTGCATGTTTGAGCGCCTGTGTTACCTCTGGCTTGCTCCGGTGTCACATACAGGCACAATTGGCCGTGTCTGGGGGTTCGGGGGGGGATCCCCTCCCACGTGCTACGTCCTGCCGGTGAAACCCCTCGCTGTCAGGTGAAAAGCGACTTCACATGTATCAGAGGGAGCATGTGCTAGTCTACAACTCTCCCCAGATCGGCAGAGGGGGTGGAGCAGCAGGGGGAATTGGCCAAGTACAATTGGGGAGAAAATGGAGAGAAAAATCAGAAAAGCTATATATATATATATATATACTGTATATATATTAATTAATACACAGGACAAGATGTTACTATCCCTTGTGCCAAAATCCAAGGAAAAACAGATTTAGAAGCCCAATCCAGAATAAAACAAGCTAACAGGCTAACAAACTAATAAACAAGACACAAATCACCAGTTACCTACCCTAGCCAACAGCAGTATGAAGCATGTCATTGGGGTTTTCAAGTGGGCACCTTCCTTCACCGACGTTTCGTTAAGTTAGGCCCACGACACCTCAAGAAGGCTTAACGGTGTAATCCAGCGTCCTGGAAACACCCCCCTCCATGCTACCACCGCACAACTGCATATTACCTCACTATCTAAGCCTAGTTATCCAGGTCGATTCGGTATGACATTCCTGACTACACCACCACTGTCAATGATTCAGCCCTGTTGATGCGGACCGTTAATCATGACCAACAACAAACAATCCCTAACTACACCACCACTGTCAATGTGTATATATATATATATATATATACTGTGTGTGTGTGTGTATATATATATATACTGTATATATATACAGTATATATACACACACACACACACATACACACACACACACACACACACACACACACACACATACATCACTCTCTCGCATGCAGACCCAATCTAATAACTGTTGTCCTCTGGTCGTGCTCGCCAGGGAGACTCTGGAGGCCCCCTGGTGTGTTTCGAGGAGAGTGGGAAGTGGTTCCAGGCCGGCATCGTGAGCTGGGGCGAAGGTTGCGCTCGTCGGAACAAGCCCGGCGTCTACTCACGCGTCACCAAACTGAGAGAGTGGATCCGCAAGGAAACGGGGGTTTGATGATGTTTGGGAGGACAGGGAGGGAAGCGGAGCGGGGGACTGACGTCATGCTGCTAAAAATACTGGAGACGGAACATTTGAGTCTGATTAAGGACAAGTCCCCCCAACACCCATTTGTTTAGCCACAGACTCACACTGGGGACACTGCTGCATGGACCCAGCTCCTCACAGGAACAACACACACACACACACACGCACACGCGCGCACACACGCACAAATACACACAACCACCCAGACACACATGTACAGTTTTAAGCCACTTTTTTTATTGGTTCAAAGCAGACACTTGTGCCCCAGTCATGTCATGTTTCACTGGTGAATCTCCACTGCATGTAAATAATAATGAAATATGTATATTTATCTAAATTTGTCCAATGTGACATGCTGTCTTAAAGTGCTGTAATTACATGCTAGATGACTTGGGGGCAGAATCCGAACATTTTATATTGTGTGTGTGTGTGTTTTTTTTTTAAGGTTATGTTTCTAAATGCTGTTTCGCTCTCTGGAAATCCAATTGTGATTTTAGGCTTTAACAAATTAAATATTGTATCTATTTATAAACAAGTGAGATGTCTTTATCCTCTCATGGTGCACTCTGTCAGTGGGCTCATACTATAGATATTTATAGATTTGGGCTCGAATATATCAAGTATCTTAGAATACTGTAGGAGTGCTGCTGATATCAGAGTAGAATGCTGTTTAAGTTATTGCAACATTGTATGCGATTATATGGTCTAAACAGACTACATCTACAGTATTCCTATGATATACTTGCTTACTGGCCTTGCTGGGTCTATGGCCACACTGGAATGATCTGACAGAAGTCCTTATTCAGAGAAGCTTAGATGGAGGATTAGATCCAATAGGCCTTTGCACAGTTGAGCTCAGGGTGATGAGGTCTTCAGTTCCATGCACCTTGACTGCTCAAGCAAATCAATAGGCTTTCACCGGGTGCCAGAGAAATGCAATGACTTCTTATCCCTATGAGAGTTTCTTCTCATTTCTTCTCATTTTCATTCTCATCATTTGTTTTTATCTCAGAGTAATCATGGAAATAAAATCCTGGAAAAGCAAACCGAAGATTTAGCCGAAATATTGCATATTGAAGAGAACAGACCTTTTTATTGATTACATAGAGCTTTACAATCAAACTATGCAAGCGTAAATGTGTCTTTTTCGAAAAGTCGGTTGAGGGGCCAGACATTGTAGATAGAAGCTATTTTCATGAGCAATTAATGTACACTATGATTTTGGATTATGGATGTACTGTATATCTTTCTACAATGTGCTTGTTTGTATGTGTTTTTATATGAAAGATTTATGATAATAAACATTCTTTCACTTGATTCCTCAGGACCTAATTACATTACCTGTGTTATTTGTCTTTGACTAGGTCCCATTTAGTGTTATAAATGCATGTCTTGTGAGACCTTGTCCCATCTCACAGTAGAATTGTAATGAGCATGTAGCTCTCCTCCCTGTCGTGACTAGCATGTCTACCTGGGGAACGGAGGTGACAAGACAAACTCATATTGTCAAATAATGCCTACCTTTGTCACAGTCCTATCCTATTACCCTAGGAGATGGGCATGTCAGCTTTGGGGGGTGGAGACGCGTACAGTGGGGGGTTCTACTATCTCATCTGTCTTCATTAAAAGCAGCACTCCACTGGGGGAATAGGAAAATCAACATAGACAGCGCCACTAATTTATGTATTCATCATCTTGCCAACATGGGAAGCTTTGTTTGTCACCGTTCCCCCAATCCACACAATGAACCTCCTTCCTGAGCTGACCCACTCACAGGACCCAAAGCAGCCAGTTCTTTTATCGGAAATGGTTTTATTTAAATATAAATATGTGTACAAAGGTACAAGCAACAATCGCTCATTTTTTTTTAGCAAATAAAATTCTTAATACATTATTAAAAAGAATAAACAAACAAATGGCAATTAGTTGTGTTCCAAAAAAGCATAGTAACGGCATTCAGTGATTGATGAACAACTTAAAGAAAATCTGTAGACCCACTTAAAATCAACCAAGATAGATACATATGTATATAATATAAAGATACTTTACAATAGAGCAGCTTACACGCTGTACATTAAGGCTTATATAAAATATAAAAATAAAGACAAGCGATGATCTTTACTTCCTCACTTTTAGTGACTTTTTCTTCTCGAATCAGGCTGCCCTGTAACAGCTTTTCAGGCCAATGGCAGTACAGGCTTCCATACTGGAGATCTTCCAGGCCTCTGGAAGTGGAATGCAACTGGGCCAGGTGCAGGAACCAATGTTCTCAAACATGGAATGGACATGAACATAAACGCTGAAGAGTTTCACTAGACACATCATTTGCATGCAACAGAGAGAGAGAAAGTACGGGCTCAGCCATTTGTACAGATACTTAGTATTTCAGGGTAGTACTGTTTCTTGTAAACATATTGAGATGACTTGATTGAGCTGAGAAAACTGGAGTGTGTATGGTCCAAATTGGGACTGCCTTGCACGCCTGCGCCTCCTGAAGTTGACACTGCATTCAAGCTTATTTCAAGTTCAAGATTGCCACCATTTTCCAAACCATCATCCATGATTGTTCTAGTAATAGCCTACTACTCTTAGTTTCACAATCAGAAAACACAGCAGAAAAGCAGTACCAAGGGTAGGACAGTAGTGCTCGGCCCCGGTCGCCCCCCCCCCCCCCAAACAATTATCACCATCTTTGGGTTTTCATGACCTTACCTTGTCCAACATGGTACAACACACATAGTTAACGTATAGTCTGCCATTCAAATGAAGGCTACGGTACACATGATCTTCATATCTCCTTTTTCCCCCATCTATACTAGACTAGACTAGTCCAGCACGCTCATTTTCATAAGATGTTCCACAAAGCTCCAGGAATGAAGCTCAGGCCAAAAGGCCTCCTCTGCTGATTAAACTGCCCATACAGTGCCTGTAGAATGTGTCGTTCAGTACAGCTAGCCTGTTGTGCAGGATGGATTGTGAATTGTCTCTGTGTAGCTCAAGTCTGTTGTTGATGATGAGAGACACAAATGTGCTTAGAATTCCTTTCGCATGCCAACAAACACCAAATGACGGACGACAAATAGGTTGTTTATAACTTTTTTCCTCAAATACGTCTTGTATTTTCATCTTTGCTTAATTTCTTTTCGAGGTCATGTTTGAGATTGAATGTGTTGACACAAAGTAGGCTCTGGAATCCAGGTAAACGGCTACCAGTTGTTTTGGCCACTCAATGTCGGGAGATGCATTTGATTGGTTTTCTAGTTTGCCCTTGCATCCCAAGTCCACGGACAGAATGTCTCCACAGGTTCGGCTGGTCATCATGTACAGACAACCTGGTGAGGTATCACACTGTAGTTATTATGAGTTTGAGTGGAACAACACAATCTGCTGAATTCACCAGCTCAGGGACTCTACAGGCACCATTACTGTAGATCCCACATTCCTTGACAACAAATAAATTAAGGGTGGTTATCCCATAACCTAAATCATACAGCTCTGTCCAAATGTGTCCAAACATCTCCTCGAAGGATCATCCAATGAAAGAAAGTCTCTGCTCATGTTAGTCCAGCCACACTCATGTGGAGGTGTCAATGGTTACCTACTCACTGCTCCTGTACTCTTCTTCTCCACCCTTTTTGTCCAATCAGACATGAGTCTGCATGCGTTGCGAGGGCCGGCCGTAATCAGACTGTTGGGAGGACACTTGTGAGGAGGCGTAGGAGAAGCGGGATGAGCTGGACACCTTGCTGGCCTGATCCGATTGGTCGTACGCATCCACCTTTTCATAGGAGGCAGGCTTAACATAACTAGTGAAGGCGCGACCATAGGTGGCAGTAGCAGTAGAGGTAGTGGTGGTAGGTAGGTAAGCAGAGCCACTGTACAGGGGGTCCGTGGGGTAGATACTGGCTGGCTGGGCGGCTTGCTGCTGGGCGGCCTGCTGCTGTTCGTAAGTGGACCGGGTCCCTGTAGTGGTGGCGTATCGGTGGGAGAAGTCATAGAGGCGGGGCTGGGTGCTGTGCTGACCATACAGGGGGCTGGGGGAGGGCAGCTGTGACGGAGTGTAGACCGGCCGAGCGTTGGGCACATATTCAGAGAAGCCACTGCTGCGGATATTGCGGTCCTCGTGGGCACGGACGTTGTAGTAGCCATTGGTGGGGTCCTATGAGGATACGGAGAAAACGGTGTCATAAAAGTGACATAAAAGAATAATGTGTCAAGGACAAAAATGATGATGATGTTTTCAGTCGGGTTTTACCTTTATGTCCGATCTCTCATCCTCCTCCTCCTCCAGGAGGTCACTGTGCTCTGTGCGTGAGGTCCCAGGAGACTCGCTGCTGTTAGGAGCCTGAGGAAAGAGCGAACAGAATGAGTCAGTGGAACGAGACCTCACCTCACGAGAACAACACAAAACAAGACCTCACCTCACGAGAACAACACAAAACAAGAGCTCACCTCACCTCACGAGAACAAAACAAAATGCTGTGCATTTCCCCTCAACATGAATAGAGCTATCTGTCATCCAGCCCCTCAACATGAATACAGCTATCTGTCATCCAGCCCCTCAACATGAATAGAGCTATCTGTTATCCAGAGACTGTCAAGAAAGGAATTTACCATGGGCTCTTTGACATCCTCCTCATCATCATTGACACGTGTAGCGTTGTGATCACTGTGAACAATCTGAACTCTGATATCACTCTTGGAAAGACGGGTGCACTTCTTACCTATGGGGATATAAAAGAGTGAATTATTAATTGTTTAATTATTTCTATCAAACACATTTTGTGTGTGTTATTTGACAGTGTACACAGTATATTCCATTTAAATTCAAGATGGTATATGAAATTGCACAAAGTGCACAATTCTCCAATCACAAATGAAATCACAATTTCATCCGTCCTGATTTGAAGAATTGCCTGTTGACCCCCTCCCTCGCCCATACTAACCGTTGAGCTCACCTTTGCCAGTGTGCCTGCAGCAGAGGGAGACCAGAGTGATGACACAGATGAGCAGCACACAGCCTCCACCTACTGCTGCACCAACTATGATCAGCATAGGCAGGGCCTCTGTGACAAGACAGGAAGGGAGGGGATGACATGAGAGAGTGTCAGAGAGGCCATTTACACCTGGCACTAACATGCCTTTTCTGTGATCAGATTGTAATTTTATAGTGCTTGACCACATTAGCCTGATTTCATTACACCTGGCGTTGGCATGCATTTTTGGGTGATCAGATTGCAATCAGATTGCAATCTGATCACCCAAAACGGGTGTCCTCTCAAACCGCATACAGTTGTATGCGAATTGAGAGGACACATTGCATTTACACTTGTGTTCAATGTGGTCCCAAATGTGTGCCTGACAACCTCCGGAGGTGGTTTGGCAGATCGGACCACAATCCGTCTTGAATGTGGCTTGGGGGCGTTTACACCTGCACTTTTAAGTGGTCAAGCACTATCCGATTGCAATCTGATCACAGAAAACACATGTTAGTATTGGCCTCGAGTGTCGAGATCCTACAGATCAGAGCAAAAGAGAGTGAAAGAAAGAAAGAAAGAGAGCAATTCATTTTGTCCCACTAATCCCACAAACACCAGTGCCTATATAAACTCCTCTCCAGTAAGCCCTAGCCTGCTCACAGCCAGCGTATGCTCATACGGGGAGCCCGGCGTCCCACAGCCTGGCTATTGTCTCTAATCTCTCTGAAAGAAGGCTAACAAGGCCTGACATGCAATGAAGCAATAGACAGTAATCTAATTAGAGATTCCAGGAGATACCGCTGCCCATGTCTCTGGAGACCCTATCCGGCTGCTACGTTGATGTAAATTACTGGTGAGGACCTTCTTTTTGGTGTCTGCTGCAACAAAGGCTTCCGCTAGCAGCACCACCGTAGTAGTAAGATCTCTTATTTTAAGATCTCTTTACAGGGGGTTGCAGCCTGAGATGTTGTGCTTGGCTCTTGGACAGAGATAGAGAGTACGTGCCCAGCCCCAGATACATGTGGCTTCTTCTAATTGACTTTTGTCCCCAATCAATATCTACGTTATGGGGCAAACATATTCATTAAAGGGACCATCTGCTGATTAAATCATATCGATTAGAAGAGTATAATTAAGATAAGCACAAGACAGGAGCGCTGCTTTCACCCAACCTGCCCCCCCTTCGCAAACAAGGGCTGAGATGGTGTATTACTTCAACCCCTCCCCACCGGAGGAGGGCACTGCCAACGTTAGGCTGGGAATGAGACTATTGGCAAATGCAGGTCCGTCAAAACTCAGTGTTGCGATCCGCTCTTCTGACGATTTATGCTGCCTTGTCGAAAAATGATTGTGCTACCCTATCGACAAATGCTACCTTATCAGTAACAGGGACAATCGTGGGTACCCATAGAACCCATTTTCATTCTGATATCTTGAGGTGAGAGGTCAAGGGACCCCTTTGAAAATAGTTTTTCCTTCACCAAAACTTTGCCTAAATTTGGAGCTTTATTTAGCCCTCTTCCCAACAAGCTAGCATGACATGGTTGGTACCAGTGGATCCCTTAGGTCATCTAGTTTCACATGATACCAGAAACTTCAGTCTGACTCTAAGACTGATCCCGCGACAGCCATTTGATGTGTATCACTATGAAATTGGGAAATGAATGGGAGAAAGGGTTAAAAATAGGGAGACTCTTGTGAAAATGGTGAGTGTTAGCAGGTAGCCTATGCAGTCCGTACCTTGCTCCTTCAGCGTGACCAGGGCCGTGCCGGTGCCGAAGCGGTTCCAGGCAGTGCAGTTGTAGCGCAGCTGGAAGTCCTGTGCCAGCGTCTCAGACAGCACCAGGGAAGACAGGACTCCGTGGTCGCTGGCCACCGTCTGCACGGAAAAGCGCCCGGAGAAACCAGAGGACAGGCTGATTTCTCCAAAGGTCCACACCTGGGGGAGAGGAGCAGGAGAGCAGGCGACAGGGGAGTGAGTCACCTTTCCACGAAGAAGCCTTCAATGCTGAGAGGCTACCCAGGCGGTTTATCCTTAGATCCTCGCCCAGCCTCTGACTGAACACGCGTTTCTCTCTCTGTTCTGCTCTCTCTCTCCGTCAACCTCCAAGGCGCTCGCCGGCTGACACGGCTCATGCTTAAGCTGCCTCCCACGTCTGCCCTGCAGGTGAGGCCTGAGGAGGGCTAGGTGCAGTAGCTGCACTTTCAAAGAAGGCTCTCTCCTCTGCTGTCTCTAGTGCGAGGCCAGCCAGGGCACCTGTCTCTCACTCCTCCTCACACCCTAATTATCCTCTCTCAGCCCAGCCTACGTTCAGCAGTTCAACAGGGTCAGCCGACTGATGCCTCATGGGCTGCTAATTGTAGGCAGTTTGGCTGAAAGTTGCAGGCAACCGATCTCCCACAGCTCCCCCCACTCTGCTATCTCTCTTACCCCCAGTGAATGTGTGCGCAGTTATAATTGTGTGTGCGCGTGCGTGCGTGCGTGCGTGCGTGCGTGTGTGTGTGTGTGTGCATGCACGCGTGCGTGCGTGCGTGCGTGTGTGCGTGCGTGCGTGTGTGTGTGTGTTTGCACGCGCGCACACACACACACGCATTTGTTAGTGTGTAGGGCGGAGGTGTGTTGTTGCGAAGGCGTGAAAGTGTGAAGGTGAGGGCAGGGGTAAAGCGTACAGCGAGTGATCATTCTCATATGGGTGGGCTGGAGGGTGGAGAGATCATTCTCATATGGGTGGGCTGGAGGGTGGAGAGCTCAGTGTACGTAAGCACACAAACGAATGGCAGAGAGCAAAGACGAGAGAGGCTCACTTACAATCTTATCGGGAGGGGGGCTGCTTCCCACCAGGCACTCCAGCTTGCCCTTGGAGTGCTTGACAGCATGCTGCGAGGCATCCGCTGTGATGATAGGCGGGCCTGGTGTGATGGGAAAACAAAGGAGACAGAGAGAAACGAGAGAGAAGAGGAGATGTTGAAATATTGACAAATAGCAAAAATTGTCAGATACAGATGTCATCACGACACTTGTTCTACAGAGCAGTCTAAAAGATGACCAGTAAACATGAGAGTGCTATTATGCTACTCACCATTTACAGTCAGAGTGACGTCCCTTTCTGCAACCCCAATACGGGGGACGATGGCTTTGCAGGTGTATGTTCCAGCATCCTCCTGAGTAACGGCCTTCAGCTGCAAGGTGTTACCATTACTGAGTACCTAGGGAGAGAAAGAGAGGGAGGAAGAGACTGTGAGTAGTGTAACGCTTCACAAAATTCATGCTTCAGTAGGTTTTCGATACAGCAAAAAAGTAGAAATACCAGAGGAATGTACTAAATGTAAAAATATTTTTTATTGATTTATTTTACTTATTTATTTTATTATTTCGACAGTCTAGTTAAAACAATTATTTCCATTTACAACAATGTTTTTTTAACACCTCTCATCTTCTTTTTTTTGTCAGCACAAAGGTGGGCTGAGCAGGGAGTGAGTGGGGGACAGAGCTGCTGTGGTGTGAGTGGGGGACAGAGCTGCTGTGGTGTGAGTGGGGACAGAGCTGCTGTGGTGTGAGTGGTGGACAGAGCTGCTGTGGTGTGAGTGGGGGACAGAGCTGCTGTGGTGTGAGTGGGGACAGAGCTGCTGTGGTGTGAGTGGGGACAGAGCTGCTGTGGTGTGAGTGGGGACAGAGCTGCTGTGGTGTGAGTGGTGGACAGAGCTGCTGTGGTGTGAGTGGGGGACAGAGCTGCTGTGGTGTGAGTGGGGACAGAGCTGCTGTGGTGTGAGTGGGGACAGAGCTGCTGTGGTGTGAGTGGGGACAGAGCTGCTGTGGTGTGAGTGGGGACAGAGCTGCTGTGGTGTGAGTGGGGACAGAGCTGCTGTGGTGTGAGTGGGGGACAGAGCTGCTGTGGTGTGAGTGGGGGACAGAGCTGCTGTGGTGTGAGTGAGGGACAGAGCTGCTGTGGTGTGAGTGGGGACAGAGCTGCTGTGGTGTGAGTGGGGACAGAGCTGCTGTGGTGTGAGTGGGGGACAGAGCTGCTGTGGTGTGAGTGGGGACAGAGCTGCTGTGGTGTGAGTGGGGACAGAGCTGCTGTGGTGTGAGTGGGGACAGAGCTGCTGTGGTGTGAGTGGGGACAGAGCTGCTATGGTGTGAGTGGGGACAGAGCTGCTGTGGTGTGAGTGGGGACAGAGCTGCTGTTGTGTGAGTGGGGGACAGAGCTGCTGTGGTGTGAGTGGGGGACAGAGCTGCTGTGGTGTGAGTGGGGGACAGAGCTGCTGTGGTGTGAGTGGGGACAGAGCTGCTGTGGTGTGAGTGGGGACAGAGCTGCTGTGGTGTGAGTGAGGGACAGAGCTGCTGTGGTGTGAGTGGGGACAGAGCTGCTGTGGTGTGAGTGGGGACAGAGCTGCTGTGGTGTGAGTGGGGACAGAGCTGCTGTGGTGTGAGTGGGGGACAGAGCTGCTGTGGTGTGAGTGGGGGACAGAGCTGCTGTGGTGTGAGTGGGGGACAGAGCTGCTGTGGTGTGAGTGGGGGACAGAGCTGCTGTGGTGTGAGTGGGGGACAGAGCTGCTGTGGTGTGAGTGAGGGACAGAGCTGCTGTGGTGTGAGTGGGGACAGAGCTGCTGTGGTGTGAGTGGGGGACAGAGCTGCTGTGGTGTGAGTGGGGACAGAGCTGCTGTGGTGTGAGTGGGGGACAGAGCTGCTGTGGTGTGAGTGAGGGACAGAGCTGCTGTGGTGTGAGTGGGGACAGAGCTGCTGTGGTGTGAGTGGGGGACAGAGCTGCTGTGGTGTGAGTGGGGACAGAGCTGCTGTGGTGTGAGTGGGGACAGAGCTGCTGTGGTGTGAGTGAGGGACAGAGCTGCTGTGGTGTGAGTGAGGGACAGAGCTGCTGTGGTGTGAGTGGGGACAGAGCTGCTGTGGTGTGAGTGGGGGACAGAGCTGCTGTGGTGTGAGTGGGGACAGAGCTGCTGTGGTGTGAGTGGGGACAGAGCTGCTGTGGTGTGAGTGGGGGACAGAGCTGCTGTGGTGTGAGTGGGGACAGAGCTGCTGTGGTGTGAGTGGGGACAGAGCTGCTGTGGTGTGAGTGGGGACAGAGCTGCTGTGGTGTGAGTGGGGGACAGAGCTGCTGTGGTGTGAGTGGGGACAGAGCTGCTGTGGTGTGAGTGGGGACAGAGCTGCTGTGGTGTGAGTGGGGGACAGAGCTGCTGTGGTGTGAGTGGGGACAGAGCTGCTGTGGTGTGAGTGGGGGACAGAGCTGCTGTGGTGTGAGTGGGGGACAGAGCTGCTGTGGTGTGAGTGGGGGACAGAGCTGCTGTGGTGTGAGTGGGGACAGAGCTGCTGTGGTGTGAGTGGGGACAGAGCTGCTGTGGTGTGAGTGGGGACAGAGCTGCTTAGCGCATTGATTCTGCCATTCCATCAGGCTGTGATTAATCCATTTACCCTCACTCCCCTCCTCCCTCCTCTCACTCGCTCCCATTTTGTATTTCAACACACTTATGGGGTAACCCAATTAATCCATTACTGGTGCTGATGTGAGGCACGGTGGCAGCGGCTGGATTAGAAAAGTGCCCGGAGCATTTCCCTGAGAGGGGGTGAAAGCGTTCACTCTTGGAGATGACAGCCACCCTTTTACGCCGTCCCGCGGTGTGCTTTGCTGGTGGTGTTTTTCCCCCAACACTGCCTCAGAAATCATATTAGCTGCCAGGAGAGAAGCTCCCAGGAGATGTCACCACTGATGGTTTGTGCTGAAGTGGGAGGCTTTTACCAGGAAGTAAAGGTGGAAATGTCACACTTTGTTCCTCCCATGAAATTGGCTTTGAGGAAATTGGTACTCAAGTGCAGTCACGTCATCTTAATGTCTGAGAAGCAGAGATGCTGCTCTACAAGGCACAGCACAAGCTACAACTCTCATGGATTGAACCATGTATTGGCTCATTGATTGATTGATTGATTGATTGATTGATTGATTGATTGATTGATTGATTGATTGGTCACATTGTTATGACAGAATGTCAGCTGCCCCGATGCCCCGTCTTCTTCCTCATACAGAGGAAGACGGCAGTTGCAGTTTCTGTAGCAAGTGTGGTTTTTCAAGTCGGGGATTGCGAGCCCCACGCCACCCATAAACCCTAAGATACATGATGGTGGGAGGAAACCGGAGTACCAGAGAAACCCACACGGACACGGTGGAGAACATGCAAACAAACTCCACACAGAAAGGAGCTGGGACGGAGCAACCTTCTTGCTGTGAGGTGACACCGACAGTGCTAACCACTGAGCTAACCACAGTGCTAACCACTGAGCTAACCACAGTGCTAACCACTGAGCCACTGTGCCATCTATGAATGTGTCAGTGGACAGACAGATTGTGACAGAGGCTGTAGCCCTCTGGGAGCATGTTGAGTGGAGGTGATGAAGATTCTGTCTGAAAGCAAATGTGTGTGGAGGGAAGGTGTGAGAGATTTATGCCTCAGGGCCATGTGTGAATGCTCCCTCCTGGAGGGTTAGTGTTGAGGCTGAAGAAGAAGAAGAAGAAGAAGAAGAAGAAGAAGAAGAAGAAGAAGAAGAAGAAGAAGAAGAAGAAGAAGAAGAAGAAGAAGAAGAAGAAGAAGAAGAAGAAGAAGAAGAAGAAGAAGAAGAAGAAGAAGAAGAAGTGTTGAATATTGTTTGCTGCCTTACCACGCTAGAGCCCTGCTTGGTCCAGGCCAGGGTCAGGGGAGGGTTTCCTGTCCAGGCACAGGTAAAGGCTGCATCCATCCCCATGTCCACTGTCATGGGCTTAGGCTCTGATAGCAGTCTGGGCCCAACTAGGGAGGAGCAACCACAGGCAGCCAATCACAATCACTTTTCAAATAAAGCCGCTAAGAAAACTCCATCAAAACATCACAGCTAAACCCCACGACGGTTGCACTTACATTGCACGTCGACCAAGGTGCTGACATTGGTGCTGCCCACAGAGTTGGACACCTCACAGGAGACCGGGTCCGTGAAGTAGGAATGGTCCACTGTCACCTCGAGGCTGTCGCCGTTTGCTTCCGAGATGGGAACTCCTCCTTTAGACCACCTGAGAGAGACAAATAATCATATCATGTGGAGCTCGCATTCACTCTCGAGGAGGATACCTAGTCATGCATGCCACAGCGGCTATTAGCTGATTCATATCTTGCGCCAATCACAATCAAAAACCCGCCAGTCAAGCAGCCTTTAAGCCTTCACACCGCTTCAAATGCATCCTTGATTTTGCTGATATGGCTGCTTTTGCTTGGTGTTGGCGAAGCTTCCCTGCTGCACCAGCATTGGTTTTTATTACAACATCTAAAAATCCCCCCTGCTCTGACTTATCATGTCTTGTGACAGTTATATGATTGTATCATCGTCAGAGAGATTTGTGTCTACTTGTTCCGTGTGCACCCACGGGGGCGGGCGGGGTGTCACGATCACAGCGAACAGCCCAGCTTCAGGGAACTGAGGGATGTGGAAGGGGGTGTGTATACCTGTATCCAGTGATTTCAGGATTGGCTGAGGCAGTGCAGATGAAGAGAACCTTGGCTCCCTCGGTCACAGTCTGAGGCTGGACTGACAGAGTCACTGCAGGGGGGTCTGGGGGAAGGAAGAGTTTTACTTTTACTTTTCTGAGAGCTGGAAGATCAGACCACATGTCCATTAACTCGTGTTCTCTTGTGGTACTGAAGGAATCTTATTTACAGTATATTCAGCTGAAGCTCATAATAAGTAATGCCATCTACTATGTAGTACTTACTTAGTCCTCTAATTTTTTTATTTTTATTTTTTTTTCGCATTTTGCAACAAAATTATGCTATTTATTTGCATTCTACGTAGCTCAATTTTTCATAATAGGTAACTGTATAGGCTGTGCTACAATGCATGCTGTGCTGTGATATTCTGATGGTCTGCTGTGATGGTCTTTGGAGGCAAGCTGATGTTGGGGACACTCACGCTGGACGTTGATGGTGACAGATGTCTGTCGCCCAGCAGGGGCAGCTGGGTTCAACACCCTGCAGGTGTAGGTGCGTCCAGAGTCCCTGTCCTCAGGGATGATTGGAAGCATACTGACAGCTTGTTCCCTCTTCCCGTCTTCCATCAGCGTCTGTGGAGGTGGACAACAACAGAGAGGAATTGTTAGATGTTGGTGGAGATCCAACCTGGAAAATCGCCGAGTGTAGAGACACCGTATGCTTAGAGCACTGGGTATCAAACCTTTTTGGCTTCAGCACCCCCTTTCCCTGATTCCTGAATCCAAGTACCCCCTTTGCCCGACTACAACACTTTGCTTAGGAGGCGGCAAGAGAAAACTACAGCATATGATGCAATGAATTAATGATAACCCACCTTTTGAATTATATAGCGGAAGAGTGAAAGAGTTGCAATTAGTGCCTCATGTGCAGATTTATTTTAAGGTTTCATTAATCTTAATGATTTATTCTTACATTTTTCCCTTTCTCTCAAGTACCCCCTGTAGTACCTCCACGTACCCCTAGGGGTACGTGTCCCCCAGTTTCGGAACCACTGGCTTGGAACGTTCCAAACTCCTGCAGGACGAGTAGAACTGAAAGTTGGCTCAGTGTGGCACAAGCAAGTCACGGCTGTTTGTGATCGCACCATTTACTGTAGGTATATCTCTATGACAGCACAGGTCTTCTTACTGTAGGTATATTTCTAAGACAGCACAGGTCTTCTTACTGTAGGTATATTTCTAAGACAGCACAGGTCTTCTTACTGTAGGTATATTTCTAAGACAGCACAGGTCTTCTTACTGTAGGTATATTTCTAAGACAGCACAGGTCTTCTTACTGTAGGTATATATCTCTATGACAGCACAGGTCTTCTTACTGTAGGTATATATCTCTAAGACAGCACAGGTCTTCTTACTGTAGGTATATATCTCTATGACAGCACAGGTCTTCTTACTGTAGGTATATTTCTAAGACAGCACAGGTCTTCTTACTGTAGGTATATTTCTAAGACAGCACAGGTCTTCTTACTGTAGGTATATTTCTAAGACAGCACAGGTCTTCTTACTGTAGGTATATTTCTAAGACAGCACAGGTCTTTACTGTACTGTAGGTATATATCTCTAAGACAGCACAGGTCTTTACTGTAGGTATATATCTCTAAGACAGCACAGGTCTTTACTGTAGGTATATATCTCTAAGACAGCACAGGTCTTTACTGTAGGTATATATCTCTATGACAGCACAGGTCTTTACTGTAGGTATATCTCTATGACAGCACAGGTCTTTACTGTAGGTATATATCTCTATGACAGCACAGGTCTTTACTGTAGGTATATATCTCTATGACAGCACAGGTCTTCTTACTGTAGGTATATCTCTATGACAGCACAGGTCTTTACTGTAGGTATATATCTCTATGACAGCACAGGTCTTTACTGTAGGTATATATCTCTAAGACAGCACAGGTCTTCTTACTGTAGGTATATATCTCTATGACAGCACAGGTCTTCTTACTGTAGGTATATTTCTAAGACAGCACACAGGTCTTCTTACTGTAGGTATATTTCTAAGACAGCACAGGTCTTCTTACTGTAGGTATATTTCTAAGACAGCACAGGTCTTCTTACTGTAGGTATATTTCTAAGACAGCACAGGTCTTCTTACTGTAGGTATATTTCTAAGACAGCACAGGTCTTTACTGTACTGTAGGTATATATCTCTAAGACAGCACAGGTCTTTACTGTAGGTATATATCTCTAAGACAGCACAGGTCTTTACTGTAGGTATATATCTCTATGACAGCACAGGTCTTCTTACTGTAGGTATATTTCTAAGACAGCACAGGTCTTCTTACTGTAGGTATATTTCTAAGACAGCACAGGTCTTCTTACTGTAGGTATATTTCTAAGACAGCACAGGTCTTCTTACTGTAGGTATATTTCTAAGACAGCACAGGTCTTCTTACTGTAGGTATATTTCTAAGACAGCACAGGTCTTTACTGTACTGTAGGTATATATCTCTAAGACAGCACAGGTCTTTACTGTAGGTATATATCTCTAAGACAGCACAGGTCTTTACTGTAGGTATATATCTCTAAGACAGCACAGGTCTTTACTGTAGGTATATATCTCTATGACAGCACAGGTCTTTACTGTAGGTATATATCTCTATGACAGCACAGGTCTTCTTACTGTAGGTATATATCTCTAAGACAGCACAGGTCTTCTTACTGTAGGTATATATCTCTATGACAGCACAGGTCTTCTTACTGTAGGTATATTTCTAAGACAGCACAGGTCTTCTTACTGTAGGTATATTTCTAAGACAGCACAGGTCTTCTTACTGTAGGTATATTTCTAAGACAGCACAGGTCTTCTTACTGTAGGTATATTTCTAAGACAGCACAGGTCTTCTTACTGTAGGTATATTTCTAAGACAGCACAGGTCTTTACTGTACTGTAGGTATATATCTCTAAGACAGCACAGGTCTTTACTGTAGGTATATATCTCTAAGACAGCACAGGTCTTTACTGTAGGTATATTTCTAAGACAGCACAGGTCTTCTTACTGTAGGTATATTTCTAAGACAGCACAGGTCTTCTTACTGTAGGTATATTTCTAAGACAGCACAGGTCTTCTTACTGTAGGTATATTTCTAAGACAGCACAGGTCTTCTTACTGTAGGTATATTTCTAAGACAGCACAGGTCTTCTTACTGTAGGTATATTTCTAAGACAGCACAGGTCTTCTTACTGTAGGTATATTTCTAAGACAGCACAGGTCTTCTTACTGTAGGTATATATCTCTAAGACAGCACAGGTCTTTACTGTAGGTATATATCTCTAAGACAGCACAGGTCTTTACTGTAGGTATATATCTCTATGACAGCACAGGTCTTTACTGTAGGTATATATCTCTATGACAGCACAGGTCTTCTTACTGTAGGTATATATCTCTATGACAGCACAGGTCTTCTTACTGTAGGTATATATCTCTAAGACAGCACAGGTCTTTACTGTAGGTATATATCTCTAAGACAGCACAGGTCTTTACTGTAGGTATATCTCTATGACAACACAGGTCTTTACTGTAGGTATATATCTCTAAGACAGCACAGGTCTTCTTACTGTAGGTATATATCTCTAAGACAGCACAGGTCTTCTTACTGTAGGTATATATCTCTAAGACAGCACAGGTCTTTACTGTAGGTATATATCTCTAAGACAGCACAGGTCTTCTTACTGTAGGTATATATCTCTAAGACAGCACAGGTCTTCTTACTGTAGGTATATATCTCTAAGACAGCACAGGTCTTTACTGTAGGTATATATCTCTATGACAGCACAGGTCTTTACTGTAGGTATATATCTCTATGACAGCACAGGTCTTTACTGTACTGTAGGTATATCTGACAGCACAGGTCTTTACTGTAGGTATATCTCTATGACAACACAGGTCTTTACTGTAGGTATATATCTCTAAGACAGCACAGGTCTTCTTACTGTAGGTATATATCTCTATGACAGCACAGGTCTTTACTGTAGGTATATATCTCTATGACAGCACAGGTCTTCTTACTGTAGGTATATATCTCTATGACAGCACAGGTCTTTACTGTAGGTATATATATCTAAGACAGCACAGGTCTTTACTGTAGGTATATATCTCTATGACAACACAGGTCTTTACTGTAGGTATATATCTCTATGACAGCACAGGTCTTTACTGTAGGTATATATCTCTAAGACAGCACAGGTCTTTACTGTAGGTATATATCTCTAAGACAGCACAGGTCTTCTTACTGTAGGTATATATCTCTATGACAGCACAGGTCTTTACTGTAGGTATATATCTCTATGACAGCACAGGTCTTCTTACTGTAGGTATATATCTCTATGACAGCACAGGTCTTTACTGTAGGTATATATCTCTAAGACAGCACAGGTCTTTACTGTAGGTATATATCTCTATGACAGCACAGGTCTTTACTGTAGGTATATATCTCTATGACAGCACAGGTCTTTACTGTAGGTATATATCTCTAAGACAGCACAGGTCTTCTTACTGTAGGTATATATCTCTATGACAGCACAGGTCTTCTTACTGTAGGTATATTTCTAAGACAGCACACAGGTCTTCTTACTGTAGGTATATTTCTAAGACAGCACAGGTCTTCTTACTGTAGGTATATTTCTAAGACAGCACAGGTCTTCTTACTGTAGGTATATTTCTAAGACAGCACAGGTCTTCTTACTGTAGGTATATTTCTAAGACAGCACAGGTCTTTACTGTACTGTAGGTATATATCTCTAAGACAGCACAGGTCTTTACTGTAGGTATATATCTCTAAGACAGCACAGGTCTTTACTGTAGGTATATATCTCTATGACAGCACAGGTCTTCTTACTGTAGGTATATTTCTAAGACAGCACAGGTCTTCTTACTGTAGGTATATTTCTAAGACAGCACAGGTCTTCTTACTGTAGGTATATTTCTAAGACAGCACAGGTCTTCTTACTGTAGGTATATTTCTAAGACAGCACAGGTCTTCTTACTGTAGGTATATTTCTAAGACAGCACAGGTCTTTACTGTACTGTAGGTATATATCTCTAAGACAGCACAGGTCTTTACTGTAGGTATATATCTCTAAGACAGCACAGGTCTTTACTGTAGGTATATATCTCTAAGACAGCACAGGTCTTTACTGTAGGTATATATCTCTATGACAGCACAGGTCTTTACTGTAGGTATATATCTCTATGACAGCACAGGTCTTCTTACTGTAGGTATATATCTCTAAGACAGCACAGGTCTTCTTACTGTAGGTATATATCTCTATGACAGCACAGGTCTTCTTACTGTAGGTATATTTCTAAGACAGCACAGGTCTTCTTACTGTAGGTATATTTCTAAGACAGCACAGGTCTTCTTACTGTAGGTATATTTCTAAGACAGCACAGGTCTTCTTACTGTAGGTATATTTCTAAGACAGCACAGGTCTTCTTACTGTAGGTATATTTCTAAGACAGCACAGGTCTTTACTGTACTGTAGGTATATATCTCTAAGACAGCACAGGTCTTTACTGTAGGTATATATCTCTAAGACAGCACAGGTCTTTACTGTAGGTATATTTCTAAGACAGCACAGGTCTTCTTACTGTAGGTATATTTCTAAGACAGCACAGGTCTTCTTACTGTAGGTATATTTCTAAGACAGCACAGGTCTTCTTACTGTAGGTATATTTCTAAGACAGCACAGGTCTTCTTACTGTAGGTATATTTCTAAGACAGCACAGGTCTTCTTACTGTAGGTATATTTCTAAGACAGCACAGGTCTTCTTACTGTAGGTATATTTCTAAGACAGCACAGGTCTTCTTACTGTAGGTATATATCTCTAAGACAGCACAGGTCTTTACTGTAGGTATATATCTCTAAGACAGCACAGGTCTTTACTGTAGGTATATATCTCTATGACAGCACAGGTCTTTACTGTAGGTATATATCTCTATGACAGCACAGGTCTTCTTACTGTAGGTATATATCTCTAAGACAGCACAGGTCTTTACTGTAGGTATATATCTCTAAGACAGCACAGGTCTTTACTGTAGGTATATCTCTATGACAACACAGGTCTTTACTGTAGGTATATATCTCTAAGACAGCACAGGTCTTCTTACTGTAGGTATATATCTCTAAGACAGCACAGGTCTTCTTACTGTAGGTATATATCTCTAAGACAGCACAGGTCTTTACTGTAGGTATATATCTCTAAGACAGCACAGGTCTTCTTACTGTAGGTATATATCTCTAAGACAGCACAGGTCTTCTTACTGTAGGTATATATCTCTAAGACAGCACAGGTCTTTACTGTAGGTATATATCTCTATGACAGCACAGGTCTTTACTGTAGGTATATATCTCTATGACAGCACAGGTCTTTACTGTAGGTATATATCTCTATGACAGCACAGGTCTTCTTACTGTAGGTATATATCTCTATGACAGCACAGGTCTTTACTGTAGGTATATATCTCTAAGACAGCACAGGTCTTTACTGTAGGTATATATCTCTAAGACAGCACAGGTCTTCTTACTGTAGGTATATATCTCTATGACAGCACAGGTCTTTACTGTAGGTATATATCTCTATGACAGCACAGGTCTTCTTACTGTAGGTATATATCTCTATGACAGCACAGGTCTTTACTGTAGGTATATATCTCTAAGACAGCACAGGTCTTTACTGTAGGTATATATCTCTATGACAGCACAGGTCTTTACTGTAGGTATATATCTCTATGACAGCACAGGTCTTCTTACTATAGGTATATCTCTATGACAGCACAGGTCTTTACTGTAGGTATATATCTCTAAGACAGCACAGGTCTTTACTGTAGGTATATATCTCTAAGACAGCACAGGTCTTTACTGTAGGTATATATATCTATGCCAGCACAGGTCTTTACTGTAGGTATATATCTCTAAGACAGCACAGGTCTTTACTGTAGGTATATATCTCTAAGACAGCACAGGTCTTTACTGTAGGTATATATCTCTAAGACAGCACAGGTCTTTACTGTAGGTATATATATCTATGCCAGCACAGGTCTTCTTACTGTAGGTATATTTCTATGACAGCACAGGTCTTTACTGTAGGTATATATCTCTATGACAGCACAGGTCTTCTTACTGTAGGTATATATCTCTATGACAGCACAGGTCTTCTTACTGTAGGTATATTTCTATGACAGCACAGGTCTTTACTGTAGGTATATATCTCTATGACAGCACAGGTCTTCTTACTGTAGGTATATATCTCTATGACAGCACAGGTCTTTACTGTAGGTATATTTCTAAGACAGCACAGGTCTTTACTGTAGGTATATATCTCTATGACAGCACAGGTCTTTACTGTAGGTATATATCTCTATGACAGCGCAGGTCTTCTTACTATAGGTATATCTCTATGACAGCACAGGTCTTCTTACTGTAGGTATATCTCTATGCCAGCACAGGTCTTCTTACTATAGGTATATCTCTATGACAGCACAGGTCTTCTTACTATAGGTATATCTCTATGACAGCACAGGTCTTTACTGTAGGTATATCTCTATGCCAGCACAGGTCTTCTTACTATAGGTATATCTCTATGACAGCACAGGTCTTCTTACTGTAGCTATATCTCTAAGACAGCACAGGTCTTTTTTTCATGCGTGAGGACATTAAAAAATTGCCATCATGCTCGTTGGCATGGCCGTTAAATCATATATTTTACGATGCAGCAGGAGATATTGCGCTGTTCCCACATTTTTGAGTGTTCCCCGTCAGCGCTCCTTGTTTGTCATCATCTTTTAAATCTATTTACTGCTCACCGAAATCAATACGCCTAAGTGAGGAAAGGTGTAGATTCTGGAGATATGGCTGAGTGCTCTCTCTCTCTCTCTCTCTCTCTCACACACACTCTCTCTGACACATACACACACACACACACACACACACACACACACACACACACACACACGGAAAGAGAGTATATGGTGATGGCCAAGGTGGCTATGTCTGTATTTCTGGGTGGTGACAGTGAGGAGGAAGTGTCACACATCTCTGGAAAGAGAGTAAGGGCAAGCTGAGCCTGTTCCCCAGACAGCCAAATCAATGGAGCAGGACGTTCACTTCCTCGGCCAGACACACAGAAAGCATTTTGATGCGAGATGGAATCCCATCACTCCCCCTGTCTGTCACCAGCCCTCACTCCGACCAAGCGTCCTCCAGGCCCGCCCGCTGCTCCTTACCGTTGGAAACCCTCTCTCTTTCTCACAACACCAGTCCGCCACTATCCCCCCCCCCCCCCCCCCCCCCCCCCCCCCCCCTTCGCCATCCTCTTCCCGCTTCCCTCCCCTCTGCCGGCTCTCGCGCCTCCTTAAATGTGGCGTTTAGCGTCGTTTAGCGTGGTCAGGGAGCGTGACAAATGTGACACTTTCCCAGCCGCTGCGGGCTCACGCTCCGGCGCATCCCCATTGTGTTTCTGCATTGTTGTGGGTGATTTCTTCTCCGCAGAAAACCCACAACTGTATGAAACGCTCATGCCTGTCTGAGCTTTGGCATGCTCCAGTTATGCTGTAGTGTCGCTGTGTTAGAGAGCAAGGGGGTGCGGTGGCGGGTTGGGGGGGGGGGGGGGGGGGGGGTCGTAAGCAGGGGAGGTGTGGGAGGGGGAGTGGGGGGGGGGGGGTTGTGGGACTGCAGAGAGAGAGAGAGAGAGAAAAAAAACTAGAGAAAAAAGATAGAAACGGGAGAGAGGGAGCGGCGTATACCCTAAGAGAAAGTATCTCTGTTTTGAATAGCTTTGCATGTATTTCTGTCTGCTCCACTGTTGTGTTTCTGTAATACAGTGTGGGTGTTATGTGATTGAATGATGGCGTGCATAGATCTGTTCTCTCACTGCACCTTGGAATAAATTGCAGCCTCCATGACCTCTCCATCTCTGTACCAGGTGATCTCAGCAGCCGGTTTGGCTCCTGAGGCTCTGCAGGTGAGGTTGTGCGCTGCGTGGGCCTTGAGACGCACCACGGGGCCCCCCTCCACCACCGGGTCTGCGGGAGGAACTGCAAAAACAAGAGCAAACATACACGTCAAAAGAAAAACTCATTATGCCTCCAGGCCAGTGCACGGCCTGCAAAGAAGTCCGACTGATATTGAGTTTGCTATTACTCTTAGCTCAACATCAATACATCCAACAGCAAAAGAGGCAAACAATATATTTTTATCAGCATGTGTTTGTTTAACAAGGTGTAGTTTCAGACTGGGGGAAAAGAACAAGAACGGTTGTCAGTTGGGGAAAAAAAGAAAAAACAGGGACTCAACCGATTTCCTTTCCTTTCCCGGGACTCTAACATTATTACTCGATTTGCTCTTACTGTTGCAGAGTGATGTTTCATCTGAATTGCTTATTTGTTCGTTTATTTGCATGGTTTCGCACGCGCCACTGGCAAGCCAGGCGTGC
Organism: Poromitra crassiceps; assembly: GCF_964638095.1. Taxonomy (NCBI): domain Eukaryota; kingdom Metazoa; phylum Chordata; class Actinopteri; order Beryciformes; family Melamphaidae; genus Poromitra; species Poromitra crassiceps. The sequence continues at coordinate 7,194,622 of NC_139623.1, forward strand.
CACCCCTGATGAAGGCGTCTATCTCCCCAACCAATAAGAGAAGGCGTAAACATGGGGCTTGTGCTGGCCTTTCTCGCTCCCTCCACCAAACCAATTTCTCTGTGTGGATCTGAATTGTCAGAGGTCCTTCCGCTGCCGCGGCATGGACACTAATGGAATCCGAGTGCTAGGTGATTTTAATTTCCATGCCGATTCCCCTGGCTGCACTCCCGCTGTTGACTCCTTTGACTGTGCAGGATTGCTTTGGTCTCATCTGGCCACATTGATTTACACACACACACACACACACACACACACACACACACATACACACACACACACACACACACATACACACACACACACGCACACAATTACATGCACACACACGTACGTACGCACACACACACATGCACACACACACATACACACACACGCGCGCGCGCACACACACACACACACACACACACACACACACACACACACACACCGCTTCTCTCTTTGAAAATCCAAGTGTCCAGGTTCCAGTGCACTGCGCCTGATTTGATTCACTCTTGTTTATGAAATGCATGTAATGTTCATGAACCTCCATCCTTGGCTTGGTAAAGGGCATTTACTATTAAAGTGACAGTTTCATCACGGGCATGTTTGCAGCTGTGTGGGCGTGTGTGCTGTGCTGTCTGACCACACTCAGTGTTTCCCCTACCAGTCTACAGGCCTGGCGGGCCCGCCAGAAAAAGATTTGCAATTTTTTTTTTTTTTTTTTTTGCTCTCCCCAAAATTTCAATAAACCTTTATGGCATATTATTACAATACAACAATACTGGTGTTGACAGTGTTGACAGTAATAGAAGATGCCAAATCATTCAAAACAATAAGCATTTTGCTTTTAGGAGCATTTTTGCCAGTGTGCGCCGCTGTTCCAAAACATGTCAACGTGTGTCGTTGCCTGGGAAACGCAAATCCCATAATACAACTGTTCGCATCGCATCCCATAATAGTACGATGATACTTGGGATGCCATTGCGAACATAGATGCGAACAGGTTAGCTAAAAGTTTAGCGTCGCCAGCGAGGGCCCCCGCCCTCGTTGCGGTCGAGGTACGTTTTGAAATCCCTCCAGGCCTGAACATTTTTCTAGGGGAAACACTGCCACACTGCTCTGTGCTGCTGTGTGAGTGTGTGTGTGCTGTCTGACCACACTGCTCTGTGCTGCTGTGTGAGTGTGTGTGTGCTGTCTGACCACACTGCTCTGTGCTGCTGTGTGAGTGTGTGTGTGCTGTCTGACCACACTGCTCTGTGCTGCTGTGTGAGTGTGTGTGGTGTATTTGTTATCAAGTAAATAAGTGGGCTATTGACAGGCCTAATGAATATAGTGATGTTCCATTGCATACCACCAGGTGCCAGCAGTGCTTTGCTGAATCCAATTCCCACAAGGCCTGTCCCTGCTCCCCCCCCCCCCCCCCCAGCCGCACCTCCCTCCACCTCTGAACGTCTATGTGAATATGTAGATCACTCACATCACGTTAATGTAAAAACCGCCTCGCGGTTGACAAATTTTGTGGCTCACTGTAAAATGTGCTAAGTGTGCAGACCTTGACTTTTAAGCGACTGTGCAAGCCATTTGTGACTGCAGCAATCACATTATCCTAGACGTCCACAGTCTTGATTATCGCTACTGAGAGGTGAAGGGTTTCCCCCCCCCCCCCACCCAGCTGCATCTCTGAGCTCAGCTTTGCTGGGTTTCGAATATACTTTCAGGATATGATTTACACCCTGAAACTACATTTCACTGGGATTATCCTTGAGCGGTACAACAGATTATTTTATGAAGAGGAACCAAAACTCAAATGGAGTACTCTGATGTACATTATATTTGAATGTGTGGATATATAATGTACAATCGATGTTTAGTAGGGGGTGGGGTGGGTTTAGGGGAATCGTTACAGCATAATATCGCGATATTTTGTGTGGCAATAAATCGTATCACACAAATGCCAAGTACTGCGATATTTTATCATAGAAATGGTCAAGTGCCACATTTATGACAGGTTTGTTGGTCAGCCTATCTGCTTGACAATCCCATTTTGCTGCAATAAAAATGATTGAAGTGAGATGAACAGACTGGAAACTTTATCTCATTAGATAAAACTCATCTCATCTCATCTCAATGAGTCTTTACCTGGTTAAATAAAGGTTTAATAAAAAAAAATAAAAAAAATGGTGACAACACTTTCTTTCCCCTTTGGGGACATAATTTGCAGTTGAAAAAAGGTAATAAATCACAATATATCACAATATCACGATATTTCTAAAATCGCAATAATATTGTATCGTGACTTAACTATCATGATAATATTGTATCATGGGGACTCTGGTGATTCTGATGATATGATGTGTTTGTGCTCGTGTGTGTGCTTGTGTGTGTTGCTTGTGTGTGCGTGTGCGTTGTGATGAAGACACTCCCCCTGATTGTTCCAGAGTGCTGGCAGCCTGCAGGCCTTGGCGTGGGGGCTGCTGTGTGGATCATGGGTGAGCCGTGTATCTTATAGTACAGCGAGCTTGGCAGGGTGTGTGTGTGTGTGTGTGTGTGTCTGTGTCTGAGCTGTGTATCTTACCTAGTACAGTGAGCTTGGCAGGGTGTGTGTGTGTGTGTGTGTGTGTGTGTGTGTGTGTGTGTGTGTGTGTGAGCACTGTGTATCTTACCTAGTACAGTGAGCTTGGCAGGGTGGGAGTGTGTGTGTGTGTGTGTGTGTGTGTGTGTGTGTGTGTGTGTGTGTGTGTGTGTGTGTGTGTGAGCTGTGTATCTTACCTAGTACAGTGAGTTTGGCACGGTGTGAGCGCAGTGCCGCCTGTGTAGCCTGACACTCATACACCGCATCATCCTGCAGCTCTGCTGAATCGATGAGCAAGCTGTGCTCGCCTGATAGCGGGTCGCCCATTAAGGAGTAACGCGTCCAGCCTGCATGAAGCCAACATGGAGAAGAGTCAGAGAAAAACAAACCCACAACAACAACAAACACATCATGAAAGGACTAGAAAACCAACAGACTTGTGCTCAAACAAAGGCAGAAGACATGTGGTAGGGCTTTGAGACACAATTGAAGGCAAGCAGCAGGTCCCTTGAGACACAAATGAAGGCAAGCAGTTAGGTCCCTTGAGACACAAATGAAGGCAAGCAGTTAGGTCCCTGGGGCCGCACGCTGGAGATGCAACACATGAGAGGGCTGCTGCGTGAGGAGGCTGTCCTTTAGACACAGACACAATAAAGATGGCGCGGCTATAAGGTCAGGCGGAAGCCTCTCCACCTTCTCGCCAGTCTGCCACACATTTAAATGTCAAAGCGTGACAAAAGTCAATTGATTATCCAGCTATCTACAAGAGCCTCACAATGCTCCACAACAAATTAAAGTGCTCTGTCTGCGGCGGCGGCCGACCTGTCCTGTTTGCACTACATTTGGTTCTCTCAACATTCATTTGTCTAAAAGCCCAACAGGTGACAGAGAGAGACTTGGTTTCTAATGAGACCTGGCATTGATTGCGGCAAGACAGACAGAGAGAGAAAGAGAGCGCAGTAGAGAGAGAGAAACAAAGACAGACAGACAGAAAGCAGTAGAGAGACAGAGAGAAAGAGACAGACAGGACAGAGACAAATGACCACAGAATGCAGTAGAGAATGAAAGAGAGACAGACAGAGAGAGAGAGACAGAGAGAGAGAGAGGTTTACCATAGCAAGCGGTCGAGAGAAGAAGATAGAAAGACAGACAGACAGACAGAGAAGTTATACCCCTTTCACACCAACGATCCAATCAGCGTTATTCCCAGGATGATTGTGGGAATAAAAGGGTTAACCCAGGTTGATTGTGGGAATAAAAGGGTTAACCCAGGTTGATTGTGGGAATAAAAGGGTTAACCCAGGTTGATTGTGGGAATAAAAGGGTTAACCCAGGTTGATTGTGGGAATAAAAGGGTTAACCCAGGTTGATTGTGGGAATAAAAGGGTTAACCCAGGTTGATTGTGGGAATAAAAGGGTTAACCCAGGTTGATTGTGGGAATAAAAGGGTTAACCCAGGTTGATTGTGGGAATAAAAGGGTTAACCCAGGTTGATTGTGGGAATAAAAGGGTTAACCCAGGTTGATTGTGGGAATAAAAGGGTTAACCCAGGTTGATTGTGGGAATAAAAGGGTTAACCCAGGTTGATTGTGGGAATAAAGGGGTTAACCCAGGTTGATTGTGGGAATAAAAGGGTTAACCCAGGTTGATTGTGGGAATAAAAGGGTTAACCCAGGTTGATTGTGGGAATAAAAGGGTTAACCCAGGTTGATTGTGGGAATAAAAGGTTTAACCCAGGTTGATTGTGGGAATAAAAGGTTTAACCCAGGTTGATTGTGGGAATAAAAGGGTTAACCCAGGTTGATTGTGGGAATAAAAGGTTTAACCCAGGTTGATTGTGGGAATAAAAGGGTTAACCCAGGTTGATTGTGGGAATAAAAGGGTTAACCCAGGTTGATTGTGGGAATAAAAGGGTTAACCCAGGTTGATTGTGGGAATAAAAGGTTTAACCCAGGTTGATTGTGGGAATAAAAGGGTTAGCCCAGGTTGATTGTGGGAATAAAAGGGTTAGCCCAGGTTGATTGTGGGAATAAAAGGTTTAACCCAGGTTGATTGTGGGAATAAAAGGTTTAACCCAGGTTGATTGTGGGAATAAAAGGTTTAACCCAGGTTGATTGTGGGAATAAAAGGGTTAACCCAGGTTGATCGTGGGAATAAAAGGGTTAACCCAGGTTGATTGTGGGAATAAAGGGGTTAACCCAGGTTGATTGTGGGAATAAAAGGGTTAACCCAGGTTGATTGTGGGAATAAAAGGGTTAACCCAGGTTGATTGTGGGAATAAAAGGTTTAACCCAGGTTGATTGTGGGAATAAAAGGGTTAACCCAGGTTGATTGTGGGAATAAAAGGGTTAACCCAGGTTGATTGTGGGAATAAAAGGTTTAACCCAGGTTGATTGTGGGAATAAAAGGGTTAACCCAGGTTGATTGTGGGAATAAAAGGTTTAACCCAGGTTGATTGTGGGAATAAAAGGGTTAACCCAGGTTGATTGTGGGAATAAAAGGGTTAACCCAGGTTGATTGTGGGAATAAAAGGGTTAACCCAGGTTGATTGTGGGAATAAAAGGGTTAACCCAGGTTGATTGTGGGAATAAAAGGGTTAACCCAGGTTGATTGTGGGAATAAAAGGGTTAACCCAGGTTGATTGTGGGAATAAAAGGGTTAACCCAGGTTGATTGTGGGAATAAAAGGGTTAACCCAGGTTGATTGTGGGAATAAAAGGGTTAACCCAGGTTGATTGTGGGAATAAAAGGTTTAACCCAGGTTGATTGTGGGAATAAAGGGGTTAACCCAGGTTGATTGTGGGAATAAAAGGGTTAACCCAGGTTGATTGTGGGAATAAAAGGTTTAACCCAGGTTGATTGTGGGAATAAAGGGGTTAACCCAGGTTGATTGTGGGAATAAA
>NC_139623.1:7200316-7220316 GCF_964638095.1 Poromitra crassiceps
ATTCGTCAGCTGCTTCTTTTCACCAACAGGATGTAGCACGTGGGAGGATCATTCTATTCCCCCCCAGTTCCCCTCCCGCCCCGACCGGACCAGAGCAGGTGCTAGTGCAGTGGCCAGGACTCCACCGGCTTCCCACCAATTGTACCTGTAGGAACGCCTGTAGGAGCGCCTGTAGGAACGTCTGAGCAAGCCGGAAGTACCGCTGCCGGGAATTAAAGTAGGGATGTGCAATAAAATCGATACGGCGATATATTGCGATATTTTTTTCCGCAATATTGTATCGATATTTCAGAAAAATATCAATAGGGATGCTTTTTATTTCAGTGCGTTCAGTAACACACTCAACACTCAGTAGTTTTGACTCAATTTGTCCACTAAGTTATCAATATAAAGTGATGTACATATATTATTACAATACCTGGGTGGTACACAGCAAATTTAATTTTCAGTAAATGATGTCGAGTATTGCAATATATCGCAATATTTATTGTATCGCAATGTATTATCATACAATCATATCGTGACCCATGTATCGTGATACGTATCGTATCATGAGGTCCTTGCCAATACCCAGCCCTAAATTAAAGCCGGGTCTCCACGGTGATAGGCAAGTGCTTTTACCTCTACACTACCCAGACGCCCCCTGGTGGTAGGCGAGTGCTTTTACCTTTACACTACCCAGACGCCCCCTGGTGGTAGGCGAGTGCTTTTACCTTTACACTACCCAGACGCACCCCTCCTGGCTTTCCTTCTTATGTTCACTCTGCATTACAGGAGGTGCTCCTGAACGTTACCCATCTCCTCACCTCTGTGTCCACATCACATAACTCCTGGTGATTAAACAAAGTACCTCCTCTCTCCCAGGAGAGCCATGGACCCAGCGAAAACAATAAGTGTATCTCCTTCACAATCCTGCCACTTGTCTGTTCTTACAAATGGCCTTCAGATTGCTGTTTATAAATCAATGTCTGTGGTTACCTCGCCACCAGCATTTCTATTCCTCTTTTATAGAGGTGGGGAAAGGCAAGTTTTAATTAAACATAAAATTTTTATTCTGTTCATTAGATTACCACGAGCTTGAAACATTCCTTTAAAATTACTGATGACTAAGAGCTTGGAGAACAGTAGCAGGGGAGGGGAAAGTGTTGCCTGCCGACCTCCATACATCCTGCTTTGTGTTGAGAAAAAGACGGGAAGTGGAAAAACTAATTTCCTGAAACTCCATTTCTTAAGCGTTGATTAGTAAAGGAGCATAATTAGAGTGAAATGTGAAGTCAGGGTTTTTTCAGATTGCACCGCTTCCTCTAGAAAAATCAGGCCATAATTAACCAATAAATGATTAATGAGCGAACTAATTAATCAATTAATTATTAAGCAAGCACTCTGAACAAGAAAAGGGAAGGACTAACAGCGAACAGTGGATATAAGAGACGGTTAGGGTGTGTGTTGGGAGAAATAAGTATTTAGCATAGTCTGCCTGTTTGTTCTGTCCGTTTGTTTTGTCTTCCGTTAAGGGCCTGGATGAGGAAGTGGGCAGATAGGAGGAGGAGACCGAAGACTCAACACGCCGTCGTCTTCCACTTCCTGTCCCAGCCGGCGCCGTCTCGCACTCACTGATCTCAAAGTGCTGCATCCGCGAGTTGTCCCGCATATCTCGGGGGTCAGGTCCCCGGGTTGTGCAATATGGCGTAGTAGCCCTGGCATCACATTTTGGCTAACCCCGGTGGTGATGCTGTTGCTGGTGGTGGTAGAGGAGGCGGGCCTTCAGAGGGCGCGGGGGCCCACACGACCCACGATCAGCACCTCTCACCCAAACACTCCCCCGCGTCTGCGGACAACACACAGATCGCCATCTCTCTCCGATGGTCTCTCCTCCCCCTGTCTTTAACTAGGACAAAGCATCAATCTTTGATGATGTGCGGGCGGTGGGTCTCTCCTGTGTGACCCGGCTGATGAGACATCACAGCACGACTTGATATATGAAATGTGGGCTGTGAATGTAACTGTGATATACTGGACCGTTTCAAGTCAGCTTTGACCTTTTTTCCCGGATATTAATCGCTGCAGTGAAAGAATATGTGTGATCTATGCCTCCCCCAGGATCCACCAACACACTTTATTCTCTGCCATAGGCTCTCGCTATACCTTTAGCTACGAGCGGGGCCTTTTTCACACCTGCATGCAAAAGTCCCGCAGAGCTGCTATACACAACAGGATATGGGACACCAAATATTCTTTTATAAGAAGAAGGCTTTATTGTGTCTATTAAAATGCAGCATCACTCTTTAAAGGTGTGTTCCCCCCCCCCCCCCCCCCCCCCCCGCTGACACCCAGAAACATCCTCAAAGCGAGAACATGAGAGAAGCATCTTTCATCCCTGCATAATCTTTGCTGGCCTTATGAACAGAGTTGTGAGTGACAGAGACAGGGACAGGGGGGGGCTGCAGTGCTGATGGAGGCCGGCGCTGGAGCTGCAGAGACGGGCCGGCGAGCGCTTACCCGGCCAAAAAGAGCTTTGTAGAGTGCTTTGTCCGTGTGCCCTTTTCCCTTCTTCTCCTCCATATCTTCTAGCCTTTTGTTTTTATCTCTAACGGCCACTGGCTGCAGGCTAGTGCTGCATTCTGTCCTAATCACAGCATGGAATTGCAGATTTCCTTAGAGTCAACTGGGTGTGAATAGGCTTTTGTCCCGCCCGGGTAGGCTGCAGGCTGATTGACTGTGAAACTCTGGACATATGGTTGCAGTGTGTTGGGATGTAGCCCGCTAGAGAATGCTGTGGGCTGGGCTCTTGACCCCTGGCTGGCCTTTAACACCTTACCGGCTGCAGCGAAGTCTATGGCTTGATGAACTTAAACACTTCATTGTGCACTCTGTTGTGTTGTGTTGTGTTGTGTTGTGTTGTGTTGTGTTGTGTTGTGTTGTGTTGTGTTGTGTTGTGTTGTGTTGTGTTGTGTTGTGTTGTGTTCTGGGGGGGATTTCTTTGGGGGTTTTACTTGTGGGGAAGGATCATCTGCGGTAGGGACAGATGTGTCATGTGTGACTGTTTTACTAAACGCAGTAATTAGTTAGTGATAGTTTATCGGGCCGCACTGCACGGACAAACACACACACACACACACACACACACACACACAGAGACGGACGGCAACACACATTGTGACACACACAACGTATCAGCTTGGCAGCAAGTAATGGAAAGACGGATGGTAACGGCGTGTGTATCTTTGACGGCCAGACTTCTATAGAGAAGTCCTATTGTCCTGCCGTGATAAGCCTGTTAATTAAGTGTCTAACAGGAACGTCCAGAGTGTCCAATATGGGGACATCGCCACCCAACTAGAACCACATTAAGCAGGGAAATGGATTTACTATCTATCCAACACACGTCTGGCCATACAACACAGACTTTCTCTCATTCTCTCTCTTTCATATTCTCTCGCTCTCTCTCTTGCTCCTCATCTCTCTCTCTCTCTCTCTCTCTCTCTTGCTCCTCATCTCTCTCTCTCTCTCTCTCTGCAAACCAGGCCTTTCTTTCTTTGCAGGTCACATCTACTGAGAAGCCTCAGGTTTGGGGCTCCGATAAACAAGTGGAGCGTTACAGAGGCTCTTAAGCCCATCTGCTGAGATGATCGATCATTAGACAGAGTGTGGAGATACAGTAGCTCCCTCAGCTTTGCCTGCTGGCTACCACTGATCCCAGATCACCCTCACAGGGTATGGTTTATGAATCACAGGAAGTTCAGATCAATCTATAGATTGTGCCGCTTGATTACGAATGGAAGAAAAATCCTATTTGCCTTAGCCACCCCAATGCCTCAGAGTCTGTCTGTGTTTGTGTGTGTGAGTGCGTGTGTGTGTGTGTGTGTGTGTGTGTGTGTGTGTGTGTGTGTGTGTGTGTGTGTGTGTGTGTGTGTGTGTTTGTGTGTGTGTGTGAGTGCGTAGGTGTGCAGAGCTTATGGGGTGTGTGTGTGTGTCCAAAAATATTGTTGTTTATTGTTCTCATTTTTACCGATTTCGGATATTTGTTGAGCCCTATGTACACAATCTGTCCTACCGCCACTCCTTTACTTTCCTCAGACCATCCGATACTCTTAAATCCCCCTTCTTGAGGGAGTCTTCTTTTAAATCTTAATTAAAACAGACTCCAAAACCCCCCCAGCGTCCCAAGGGCTGTCTGCAAGCAGCTTAGAACAATCAAGAGGACGGATTAGAAGTGAGAAGAAAAGCAGTGGAGAGGGGCGGAGGGGAAACAAGCAGCATGACGGAACGGCAGAGAAGAACAATATTGAGAGGAGAGAGAAACGACCCCTCTCCTGCACCCCCCTGTTCCCCCCCCCTCCCCTCTGTCTCAGGGCTCTGGAGTCTCGGCCTGACCTATTGACATCCAGCTTCTCGGCAGATTAAGCAGCGAATGGAGCCTCTGGAAAGGGTAAACACACTGGAGGAACAATGACCAACAGGCGGCAACCTTATTGGATTGTAATTAACTGCCAGGAGAGACGGCTTGGGGCATGTTAAACAGTGCTGTGGGACACAAGTTAGAGCCCCGCGCGCCGCCCAAGCACCACAACTCACATCACCTGCGCTCCTCCTCTTCAATTGCCTCTGCCTCCCTCTATCGCTCTATTTTATCGCTCTGTCCTTTGCTGTTCCTCTGTTTCAATCTGTTTGCCTGCTCCTTCACATATGGCCCATGAGGATGGCAAACAGAAGCCTGTGGAAGCACTCCTCAGAGAGCGATTTGTCATCGCTCTCTCCTGCCCTATCTCTCCTTCTCTCCCCTCCTCTTTTTAACAAGGTGGAACGAGACTCATCCCCCAGAGGCAGCTGTTTGAGCGATAAGGTTAAAATAGGCTGGAAAAATTGGGTGAGATTATTTGATATTGAACAGATTGAATTATCTGGAGTGAGGGAGAGGGATGGAGGAGAGCAAAATCATTTTCCACATCGCCCCCGGGAGGAGCGCGACCAGAGGAAGCATGCATGGAAAAGGTAGTGAGGAGCGCTACCAGAGGAAGAACAGAAAAGGTAGTGAGGAGCGCTACCAGATGAAGCATGGAAAAGGTAGCGAGGAGCGCTACCAGAGGAAGCAGGGAAAAGGTAGTGAGGAGCGCTACCAGAGGAAGCATGAGGCTCTTTCACACCGGCCTTGAAAGCCGAAAAATGCACGGAAAATAGGATTCGCGCCTCCGATGTGAAAGTCGTGAACGTGCTTTGGTGGATAATTGTTTTACGCCTTTTGTCCCGCGACGGGAGGTAGTAACAGCGCCGGGTTACCTGGCAACCCGCCTCCATTTGAAAGCGTCGTCGCAGCGAGCCGGGAAAAGGTGCGAATGGTCAGCTCATTCATAAAAGAATTACAGGGGAAATCACCTCATGTATCAAGAAAGTGCATGAGTGAAACTAAAAAAAGTAGCCTATACAATCATGACTGCAGGGGCGCCAGGAGGAATGCTCCGTGCGGTTAGGCTTTATGCTCAAACGATGTTGACATTAGTAGGTAAAATTAACGGTTAATAATAAGCTTCAGAGGGCTATAGCTGTCTGTGGCGAGTTGGTCTGAGGATATTCCCTCTCGAAATCAGCTCTGCATTCCCTTACAAAACTACTAACGTTAAGTAGTCATGTGCATTTATAGCCTATACTATTCCCCCGACGAATGTTATGCAGACTGCAGCTGTTTGATATGCGTGCGGTCGTGTATCGTTCCAATTTTAGTAGGACACTATATCGATCTGCCCGCCCACCATGCGAGTGCACCTATCCTCCCTGCTCAGCGGACTAGGAGAAGGAGGGAAGTCTTGTTGAATGAATTCGTTCATCATACAGTAGCCTAGGCTACACTAACCTATGAAAATATTAATTTGGGCTAGGAGGAGCAGGAAATCCCTCCGCTCGCCTTTCAATCCGGGAGCAGGGGATTTCACCTGAAAGTACACCACAGCACGGGAATGTGGCCGTGCTGCTTGGCTCTGTGTGAAAGCAATTTCTGTGGCGAGGGTGCGGGCTTTCCGGGACTCCTAAACTGCAATTTTTGCGCGATCTGTGTGTGAAAGAGCCTATGGAAAAGGTAGCGTGGAACTGAGTCGAGCATTATCGGTCACCAAACTCAAAACGCACCGAGTCCTTTTATGCCGTACTCATTCAGACAACACTAATTTGAGTGTGAGAACTGTGAGTCCAAGCAGCTTTGCACACGTGTGAACTTTCTCACTGGTGTAGTGGACCCACTCGTCCGTGAGTGGTCTCCTAATTAGGCCCCCCCCCCCCCCCCCCCACAATGGTCCCTCGGTTTCCTGGTTCCCCCGTATGGAACCGCAAGCACTAATTAGGCTGCTCTCATGAATGTTAGTGTGAGAGTGGAGCCCGGCCATCACAGGGTGCGGCTGGCTGACACAGGGGGGAAACCAAGCGCTGCCCCGCTAGAGACAAGCCATCGTCACCTCAGCAGGCACATAAAGCAATTCATTAATTGGTGTGAAAACACACACGCACACACTCATGCACACACTCACGCACAGTCGCACACACAAGCACACAGGCGCACACACTCTCACACCTCAACACAAATACACATACTAATGTTATGGGTATTCCAGGACCCCGTTGCTTGTTAACACATTACCCAGGATCAAAGACGTAACGGCTGGAAGGAGAGAGGAGCCGAGAAGTCGTTATTTGTAGAGGGAAAATTGCAGGCCAGTGTTATGTTTGTCCTTTGGCAACGCTGGCAGAATAGAGGTTTCATCTGTTTCACAAAACAAGAGGGTTTCTCTCTCCACTCGTCACCATCATGTGAGACTCTTTGAAATCCTCAGTCTTCTTCTTTTTTCAATCAGAGCTGGAGGAAACAAATCTCTCACCCTCAGTTGTGATCCGAGCCGGGGGGCAGGAAAGGGAGCCACATGACCACCGTCCATTTCCACACCATCACAGCAACAGTCATGACTGGAATGGGCTGAATTGGGCCATTGATTTCTCTCCTGCAAACCCCCCCCCCCCCCCCCCCCCGCCCCCAAAACAGTCTGTGCCAGTTCTTCTAACAAAGCATCACATGCTCAAAGACCCTGCACACAAAACTTTACCCTCAGCCCGGAAATAGAAGTCAGCCACGTACGTACACACACACACACACACGCACACGCACGCACACGGCCTATACAATACTCAACTATATGTCCCGCTTTGAGTTCCTGGGGAGTGAGACAAAGGCCTGAGTTTAAATAGGCTAAACTCGGCGAGACAATCAGCAAGTTGACTTGAACCACTATAGTGTGTCAGAGGACTGGTCAGACAGAGAGGGACAGTGAGACTATAGTGTGTCAGAGGACTGGTCAGACAGAGGGGGACAGTGAGACTATAGTGTGTCAGAGGACTGGTCAGACAGAGAGGGACAGATGAGACTATAGTGTGTCAGAGGACTGGTCAGACAGAGAGGGACAGATGAGACTATAGTGTGTCAGAGGACTGGTCAGACAGAGGGGGACAGTGAGACTATAGTGTGTCAGAGGACTGGTCAGACAGAGAGGGACAGATGAAACTATAGTGTGTCAGAGGACTGGTCAGACAGAGAGGGACAGTGAGACTATAGTGTGTCAGAGGACTGGTCAGACAGAGGGGGACAGTGAGACTATAGTGTGTCAGAGGACTGGTCAGACAGAGAGGGACAGTGAGACTATAGTGTGTCAGAGGACTGGTCAGACAGAGAGGGACAGTGAGACTATAGTGTGTCAGAGGACTGGTCAGACAGAGGGGGACAGTGAGACTATAGTGTGTCAGAGGACTGGTCAGACAGAGGGGGACAGTGAGACTATAGTGTGTCAGAGGACTGGTCAGACAGAGAGGGACAGATGAGACTATAGTGTGTCAGAGGACTGGTCAGACAGAGCGGGACAGATGAGACTATAGTGTGTCAGAGGACTGGTCAGACAGAGAGGGACAGTGAGACTATAGTGTGTCAGAGGACTGGTCAGACAGAGAGGGACAGTGAGGCTGGGGTCTACAGAGCAGTGAAGGGGGGGGGGGGGGGATTTACCAATTAACTTCAGATATAATCAAACAAATTGTGGGTCAATTAAAGTTTGTTCGAACTTTATTTTTGGAAAAAGTGACAGCTCTAATAAGTACCCGCTAATGTTCACGTAGCCTATTCATTAATTAATCGTTGGGCAATCGCTTATATCAATTAATTAAACGAGCAAACTCACGGTTTCCTCAAGTGCTGCAGACAAACAGCTTTAGCGAATCTGTAACCAAACTCCATTCAAAAACATGCAGTTTTAACAGAGGAAGACAGCGGGATTTCAGGCGACTCACATCCAGAATTGACATTTTATTCACTTACAGTAACATTTCCGTGGATCGTATATATGCCGAATTGAAGAGTGGCATCTGGTGATACATTTTACGTAGGCCTACCTCTGTATAATCAAGAACCGTTAAATTAATGTGATGTTTTTCATAGTGAGACAATGACGATCACGTACTATGTGCAAAAGAGTGCCAAACGGGGCTAGTGTTGCATCAGCCTATATTGAGACATATAGCCTAACTTTTGTGGGGAGAAATAAATTGAAAACTAGTCAGATATGACTTGAATGGCACTTGTAAAATCATCCACAGTTAGGGGTGCACCGATCGATCGGCAAGCAATCTGTATCGGCCGATTTTGACCTCAAATATGCGATCGGCCATTTTTATATATATATATATATATATATTTTTTTTTAATACAAAAAAACCCTATCACTAATCAGGCTCTCCAACGATATAAAATACAATGCCAATTGGTATTATTAAAGGGGAGAGATAATCGACCTAAAATAACGTTTCCAAACTTTCTTTGAGGAGTTTATATATCGGTGATCGGTGATCGGTAATCGGTGATCGGTCGATGATCGGTTGGGCAGATATTTCCCATAGGCGATCGGCGGCAAAAAACGTGATCGGTGCACCCCTATCCACAGTGTAATGTTAGTGCGACGGTGCGATCACTATTTTGACTACCGGCTTTTGAGCGATGTAAAAAAGGCAGGGAACAGTGGAATCGTCGGAATGCATCGGAAACTTCACAGGGAGACATGTGCGTTATGGAGTAGTGGAGAGAAAAGTGTTTGACAGAGATCTCATGTCGTGGATGCAGTGTATGGAGACCTGTGCGCACGTTTTCGGTATACTGCCCAATTCTGTTCTTCAGGCTCTCCTCCGCACCGCACCCCACCGCCCACTCTACTTGGCAGAAAAAAACGGACCATTTCCAGCTGTTTCTAAACAGAGACCCCTCATGCCTAGAACGGTAAAACCGGAAAATATCCTGCTCTGGCTAGCCGGACATGATCCAGACTTCATGTTTAGAAGTGGCTTGACTGACTGACCGCCCCCAGCCTTTGGTCAGCTGTTTTAACTAGCCTGTGATTGAGTGGCTTCATTAGGTGCCCATTTATCTTCTCCCTGTATCACAACCCTGAAAGACTGGTGACACGCTCAACACGCCCACGCAGAGCCTCCACAATGAACACGCACACATGCACAACCACTTAGCGAGATCACAGATCACAAAGTAATGCACCATAGAATAACACACCATAGTGACATAATAGTGAAAGATAATAACAAAGATAATAATAATAATAATGATAATAATAATGATAATAATAATAATAATAATAATAATAATAATAATAATAATAATAATAATACAACCACATGGCAAATAACAAACCGTGAGAAAAGGAAAAAAGAAAAGTAGCCTCCCTCCCACCCACCCACCACATACACACACACACACTCACACACAACCCCCCCTGCTTCAAAAAGGACATACAATGCAAAGCATAGGAAACAATGGAAAGCATCAATCAAGCATCAGTCAGTATGATGGCAGACTATATAAGAAAAGAAAAGGGGACTAGCAATATGTAAAAACTTATACAAAAAAGTTGTAAAAAGTGAACAATAAAAAATCTAATAAGTAAAACGTTTTAAAGCAGGACTAAACCCCCAAAAACTTTTGTTCAGCTTTTAACCAATATATATGGCTTTTGGGGTGGTGTGTGAAGATTTCTGGTCAAAATTCCCACATTTGAGACCACATTTATAATATTCTACAATCTTTATCATTTTCAGCTGCATAAGTGCCCTCTATGGGTTCAAACCTGCTTTCTTTTGAACCTCAAAAATGGCCAAAATGTGGTACAACCGGACGTCACGGTGAAGATAGTAATTCCCCTACTCCCCCACTCCCCCAGTACCCTTTCCTCCCAACTCCAAGCCTATAAAAGCTACTGCTCTGGCCCTAGTGGACTGTGGGAGTTTGACGTTTTGAGAGAGATAGAAAGAGACAGAGACAGACAGAGACAGACAGAGACAGACAGAGACAGACAGAGACAGACAGAGACAGAGAGACGAAGTTAGCTAGTAGATTGTGCTGTTAGTTTATATTAGTTTATTGTTTCTGTTCTATTTAGTAAGTTAGTGATTTTAGACAGTTGTTAGGTTAGATTTCCTCCATAGTAGTAGTAGTTTAGTGTAGTAGTAGATAGCTCTTTGTTACAGACACAGTGATCCAAGTTGGGACCAATTCACTCACTGCGACTGTCCCAGCGCGGTATCGGCCGATGTTAGTCATTTTTTAATATACTGGTATCGGTCCGATGAACAATTTAACAGCAATGATAGTGTAGTATCGGTTATGTGTATCGGCCAAAATATATATTGAGAGGAAACAATGCGGTAAATCTATGATTCATGGGCTCTTCCAAATGTTTTGGAAATAAAGAAAGACATTACAGTTTCAAATTCTGAAAGTGCTTTTCAGTAGGTATGCACAAAATTTGATTATGATAGCAACTTGTTTTTATACAGATCATATTGACATCGTCATATGGTAAATCCGTTATCGGCCAAAACTCTCCCTCTTTCGCCAGACAGCATTCTCTCTGCAGCTGCACTGTTCCAGAATGGCACCAGTCCTCTCTCGCACAGTGCTACCCCTGTCCTGTCCTGTCCTGTCCTGGACGGGTCACCTGTGCCTCCTTTGAGGGTCTGGCATGCGACTGTGTTGAAGTGTAACGCTGCCTGATCAAAATAGCAGGCCAGGTCAACTCATGACGTCACGTCGTCACATACACAGAAACCCTCTAAAACAAGCTACAACAAACACACAACAAACAGCTCTCTGCATTTGATCTGCTGGGAGAGCAGAGATGAGAATCTGTCTCCTCCCCCCCCCCCCACCCACTGTCTCCTCCCCCACCACCACCATTCGCCCTTTCTCCCTGACGTCCCCGCCCCGCTGAGCAGGTGTATTAAATGAGGTGACTATTGCGGCAGGATGGGGCCGCACCTCAAAGTGTCGTCTGTGAAGAGGGCTTTTCTCCAGCTCCTTCTCTCTTCTCTTTTATCCCTGCTGCCATTATGCCGTGTCTCCTTTACGTTCTCTCTAGCTTCCCCTTTATCCCGCCATCTCTCTGTCCTCTTTTTCAAATGAAATGGCCTCTCTATCTCCCCCTGTGCATCTCTCTCTCTCTCTGTGTGTCTAGTAGGGATGGGCAACGAATTTTGAATATTCGAATAATCGTTTTTATTATCAAGATCGACTTTTATTATTGAAAGTCGAATTATTATTTATAAAAAAAAAAATTTACCCGCGCCTGTCTCTTTAAGAATGACTCCGTTTGTTCAATGTGACGTTGCCGTAGGAGCTGCGCAGCTCTGGTGCGCAGATTTGACCATTTCCATTTGCAGTCCATCTAGAAATGTAGTAGAAATGGTCTTAAACTGTCTATATTACAGCAACACTCAGCCACAAGGAAAAGCTTTCAAGGCTTGTTACTGCATGAAGAAAAGCTGATATTCTGTCTACTGTTCCCTGAGCCATCTCGGCGCTACGCTAATGCTAGCGTTGCTAATGGCTAACGTAGGTCTGGCTGCCTATTGACAATAAGAGTGCCAAAGTCACCCCCTCTCCCTGTCCATGGGATTTCATCCGCCGTTCATTTTTCCATAGACCTTGCATAAAATGCTTATATTTCTTTTTTTACTTTGTCAAACCAAGCGATTCAACTATACTTCAGGGGAGACCATGTGCAATTCGACTCGCCAAAAAATAAAAAATAAAAATGGGTGGGCGAATTTCGACTAAAAGTCGACTTTGGCCCGGCGACTTTCGACCAAGTGTTCTTGCTAGAAATGCCCATCCCTAGTGTCTAGGGGCCATGTCTCTCATCCACACCTGCCTGTCTATCTCCCCCCTGTGCATCTCTCTCTCTCTCAGTCTATTGTCTATTTGGCCATACGTGTATAATTATGCTGTCTCACTTATGTAATTAGCGCAAAAATAAATGGCTGCCTTACCCCCCCCCCCCGCTCCCCCTCCCGTTGCAGAGGCACTGAGAAAACAAATTATGGAGAGAACAATAGGTACAAATGGCTTCTGCACCAAAGCACATGATGGATGCGGCCTGGGTACCCTGCATCTCATCCCTTCTCTCGCAAGCTTGCTCTCTTTTGCTCTGCCTCGCTTCTCCATTATCTCCCACTCTATACGTCTCTGTTTTGGAAAGTGGAGAGAGGACTTGAGGAGTCGTATCACTGTACGGCTGTATCATATGTCTTCCCTTCTTGGCACTGACACTATATTCACACTGACATCATATTAGGCAAGGTCCTCCTTCCACCTCTCTCTCTCTCTTCTCTCTCTTCTCTCTCTCTCTCTCCCCCTGCTGTTGTCTCCACTGCATGGCGCTCTCTCCTCCTCTATCCCCCAGAGCTTTCAATACACCACAACTGCAAAAGCAAAACGCCTGGGACTTTCTAAAGCAAACAGGCGGCAGCATCCTGCGCCGTAGCCCCATCTGTGGCTAGTCTGAGCAGGGAACAATCAGTCCCTCTCCTCCTCCTCCTCCTCTGCCTCCTTCTCTCTCCAGGCCCTTGGGATCCGCGCGGCGCGAGGAGGATGCCTCCGTCAGACGGGTGTGCAATGTGCTGGAACAATGGTTGGACTGCTTCCTCCAGGAGGGGGTTAGGTTCGCCCCGGCCGGGGCTTGGGAGGCACTTAGCCATGTGCTCCCCTGCCCTCCTCGCTGCAGCTTCAGAAGGAATGTTGCGGGATCAGGAAAGGCCTAAGGTGTTTCACTATAGATACATTACGATCATCGAGAAGCTTTGGGAAGAGGATCCCCTGACACACACACACACACACACACACACACACACACACACACACACACACACACACACACACACACACACACACACACACACACACACACACACACACACACACACACACACACACACACTTTCTGTGTCCAAATGTATACCTGAAATCTAATGCTTAGCCTGAGATCTAATGCTTAGCCTGAGGTTCTGAAATATCCCCGGCGTCTATTACTCCTCCTCAGACTTTCAGGCAGTTTCACCTTTTGTGTCTCACCTCTGCCATGCTGCAAGAAAAACAGCGGGTTTGGTTTACACACCAATACAAGCATATCCATTACCTGTAATGCTATAGGCTCCTGGCAGTAAATCCCTTTGACCATTCCCTTTCTTTCTGAGAGAGACACACCTCACCCTCCTACCGGCTCCACCACCACCCACCTTGACCACCCCCCCACACCTCGCTGTTCCACACGTCTCCAAACAGCTCGATAACATTAACATGTTTTGCCATTGAGGGAGCCACAGTTAAAAGCCCGATCGATAAGCGTTGACGGACACCCCTCAGTTGATAGCAAATTGGCTGCCTTTTTCTCGCGGTCTCCCGTGGTGAGATTCTAAACCCTGTGCAAAATTCCCCACGGGAAGAATTGAAATAAAAGACGTTGCTACAGTTTCTTCAACCCCTTCACCCAGCCTCCTGCAACAACACAGAGCAGCACCCCTTCACCAAGGCTCCTGCAACAACACAGAGCAGTACCCCTTCACCCAGCCTCCTGCAACAACACAGATCAGTACCCCTTCACCCAGCCTCCTGCAACAACACAGAGCAGCACCCCTTCACCAAGGCTCCTGCAACAACACAGATCAGTACCCCTGCACCCAGCCTCCTGCAACAACACAGATCAGTACCCCTTCACCCAGCCTCCTGCAACAACACAGAGCAGCACCCCTTCACCCAGCCTCCTGCAACAACACAGATCAGTACCCCTTCACCCAGCCTCCTGCAACAACACAGAGCAGTACCCCTTCACCCAGCCTAATGCAACAACACAGATCAGTACCCCTTCACCCAGCCTCCTGCAACAACACAGAGCAGTACCCCTTCACCCAGCCTCCTGCAACAACACAGAGCAGTACCCCTTCACCCAGCCTCCTGCAACAACACAGAGCAGTACCCCTTCACTCAGCCCCCTGCAACAACACAGATCAGTAGCCCTTCACCCAGCCTAATGCAACAACACAGATCAGTAGCCCTTCACCAAGCCTAATGCAACAACACAGATCAGTACCCCTGCACCCAGCCTAATGCAACAACACAGAGCAGTATCCCTTCACCCAGCCTAATGCAACAACACAGATCAGTACCACTGCACCCAGCCTAATGCAACAACACAGATCAGTACCCCTGCACCCAGCCTCCTGCAACAACACAGATCAGTACCCCTTCACCCAGCCTCCTGCAACAACACAGAGCAGCACCCCTTCACCAAGGCTCCTGCAACAACACAGATCAGTACCCCTGCACCCAGCCTCCTGCAACAACACAGATCAGTACCCCTTCACCCAGCCTCCTGCAACAACACAGAGCAGCACCCCTTCACCCAGCCTCCTGCAACAACACAGATCAGTACCCCTTCACCCAGCCTCCTGCAACAACACAGAGCAGTACCCCTTCACCCAGCCTAATGCAACAACACAGATCAGTACCCCTTCACCCAGCCTCCTGCAACAACACAGAGCAGTACCCCTTCACTCAGCCCCCTGCAACAACACAGATCAGTAGCCCTTCACCCAGCCTAATGCAACAACACAGATCAGTAGCCCTTCACCAAGCCTAATGCAACAACACAGATCAGTACCCCTGCACCCAGCCTGATGCAACAACACAGAGCAGTATCCCTTCACCCAGCCTAATGCAACAACACAGATCAGTATCCCTGCACCCAGCCTCCTGCAACAACACAGATCAGTACCCCTGCACCCAGCCTCCTGCAACAACACAGATCAGTACCCCTTCACCCAGCCTAATGCAACAACACAGATCAGTACCCCTTCACCAAGGCTCCTGCAACAACACAGATCAGTACCCCTTCACCCAGCCTAATGCAACAACACAGATCAGTACCCCTTCACCCAGCCTCCTGCAACAACACAGAGCAGCACCCCTTCACCAAGGCTCCTGCAACAACACAGATCAGTACCCCTTCACCCAGCCTCCTGCAACAACACAGAGCAGCACCCCTTCACCAAGGCTCCTGCAACAAGACAGATCAGTACCCCTGCACCCAGCCTCCTGCAACAACACAGAGCAGTACCCCTTCACCCAGCCTCCTGCAACAACACAAATCAGTACCCCTTCACCCAGCCTCCTGCAACAACACAGAGCAGTACCCCTTCACCCAGCCTCCTGCAACAACACAGAGCAGTACCCCTTCACCAAGCCTCCTGCAACAGCACAGAGCAGAGACCGAGCCGGGCTTCCCCGCAGCCAACCCACTCTTTTGGTTAATGGTTGAGTCACTAACACAATATTAGCCGTGGCGTTCCAGGCAGTGTGAACTGACAGAAAGAAGAAAGATGAAAGGAAAGAATAAAGATGGGGATCTGGTCCTCAGGAGGGTATCTGAGTATTTCCTCCCAAAACACCATGTGCTGATCCCACCGCTAAACAAGTGGGCAGCAGGCAGGCAATCCCCTGTTTCCTTGAGTGCGTTTTAGTTGGTTAAGGAGATGACATGTCCTAAGAGCTGTTTTAGTTGGTGAAGGAGATGACGGGCCCTATCTTCGCAAAAGCGGTAATTTAGTGTTTGTGCTCATTTCACGCCGCGCGCAATGCAAATTGGGGTGGGCACAAGCGCATGCCTGTTATAATTGTACTGGGCATAGGCGTGCCACATGCCAAAAGCAGGCGTTTCAGCGCTAAAATGTGGGGATAGATGGCATTATCCTATCGTCAGCAGCGCACAATTACTTTGCG
The DNA here is from genome assembly GCF_964638095.1 of Poromitra crassiceps. NCBI lineage: Eukaryota > Metazoa > Chordata > Actinopteri > Beryciformes > Melamphaidae > Poromitra > Poromitra crassiceps. Next base: position 7,216,455 of record NC_139623.1, read on the forward strand.
CTAAGAGCTTTGAAAAGCACCTCTTATCCGCTAAAACACTCGCTGCGCTTGAGCGCACCATAATCTCCACGCAGCACAGCGCAGAAACGTCACGCCAGGACATCACATTCTGCTGCTAAAATTGGGTAACCAGCAGATTATTCTGTGAGGCAATCAACTATAATTCACTGAGAAACCTTTATGACATTGCAAGGAGGGGTTATGGTAAATTAATTGAGAAAACTTGTACATTGTAGCCTACACTCTTAGAAGTAGAAGAGCCTCGAGGAACCTTTTGGGGTTCCTCACCCCTATTGCAAGTATACTATTGCAAGTATACTTGTAATAGGCTATTTACCTTCACCTGCTATAACCCGGAGGGTCGTTGGCATCACAGCCGATCTGTCACAAGCTCTCTCCATCTCTCTCTGTCCTCGGTATGAGTCGAGTTTTATTTGAGTCCACTGTAAATCCTCCAATCTTTTCTTTTGTCTCCGCCGTTTACCCGCTGCAAACACGTTTATATTGTCCCACCCCAGTCAACAAAATAACCTGAATTGCATCAAAACTCAGATGTTTTTAACAGGTATATGATGTGATGGTGTCGTTATGAGATAGGGATAATATATACAGTCAGTAGGTCTACACCTATCCAAATTACGCATGGGGAGAATTACAGCATGCCTCACGCAAACTGTACAGGGACTGCGCGACGGGAATCTGATTGATGTAACGCCCAGGCATTGCCACGCCACACCTGTGAATAATTCTTGTCCTAAGAGCTGTTTTAGTTGGTTATGGAGATGACATGTCCTAAGAGCTGGAGTGTCATTAATTAGACAGTTGGACTTTGACTAATCGCCCCAGAAAGGGCACATATAGCCCTGAAGATGCCAACCACTCATCTCTGCTGATCATTCTCTGCCCCAGTGTGTGCCCTTGACCTCTGTGTGTATGTGTGTGTGCGCGTATGACGTGCGTGCGTGTTTGTGTGTGTGTGTATGTGTGTGTGTATGTGTGTGTGCGCATGCGTGTGCGCGCGCGTGTCTGTGTGTGTGTGTGTGTACACATGTGCGTGTGTGTGAGTAACACTAGTTAAGGCCGTCACTTTGTTGTGCTCCCCATGAGTCACGTGTGGAAGATGTGCATACAACCCCCAAATGGCCACTTAATAGTTCTTCCATTCACTAAGGGCCATCTTCCATTCACTAAGGGCCATTGACAATTGCATTAATATTGTGAGAGTAAAAAGAGCAGTCAAATAAATAAACATCTCCAGTTGAATAAATGTTGTCTGATTGTAACACCCCCCCCCCCCCCCTGAGTTCCTTCTCAGCTGGCAGAATCCTCCTCCAACAGAGCTATCTTTAATACAAGGTTAAGGAACACGTGGCTGCTGGAGATAACACACAAACAGATATTGCTGCAACGCAGAAGATACATTTCAATTTGCTGTTGCTTTCTGTGTCTCGGCAGGAGATATGAAATTCTTGTCTTGCAGGGCAAGAATTGATTGGAAAATAAAAATGAATGTGTGATCTAGTATGTCTGCCATTTTTCTGTTCTATGTTGCTTTCTTGGCTTAGGGTCTTTTGAAACGGTGATACATCTCTCTAGAAGGATGTGACACGCGCATTTTTGGGCAGAGGGAAAAATGCAATCGCAGTCTTTCTTAAAATAGCTGCCTCTGTATAAAACGTGACTCTTTCCCTCTGGGTGCTGTTTTAATGATTTGCACGGAATTAATCTGGCTTTCTGCCTCTCTCTATTATTTCCACTCACAGTGTTTGTGGAGGGGCAGGATAAAAGAGTCAACAAGTTAGCTCTGTCCCCACTGCAGTGTGAACGCTGACGATACAGCCTGAAGCCGTGGAACTGGGGAAGAGCACTCCAGGCAATGGCAGGAAGCTAGCTGACACGGCCCCTCCATTGTCCTAGTCCTTTGTCACTTCCTCGCCAGATCCTGCACCCGCCCCAGAGGAAGAGAAGGTAAGTGAGGATGTGCAGAGACACAGACAAGGAGAAAGGGATGGGGGGGGGGGGGGGGGGGGGGGTTAAAGATAATAGTGGAAGTTTACACAGTTTGCTACCTGACCATATTTGGCCTTTCCTGTGTTGAGCCGTGCCATCGCACACATCCAGTTAAGTTGCTAACAGCTGATAACAAAGCCGATGGACACAATGCCAAGTTCTTTCTCTGTGTTTCCCCGCATGGCAAAGCTGATTAGAGACCTAACATTATGAAGACCCATTGTTTCCTTTCTCCCTCCTGTCTCTCCTTCCACACAGAGCAAGTGTGTGTGTGTGTGTGTGTGTGTGTGTGTGTGTGTGTGTGTGTGTGCGTGTGTGTGTGTGTGCGTGTGTGTGTGTGTGTGTGTGTGTGTGTGTGTGTGTGTGTGTGTGTCTCCCTGCCTGTCTTTAGCACCAGATGGTTTGTGAAAGCGAAAATGTAGAAACTTTCTACAAAAACAAACAAAAAAATAAAAAAACGACAAAAATAATAAATAATCAAATTGGCTTTCAGTGCATTTGTTTGGCTGGAACGAGAAGAACAACTCAAATGCACTTGGCTAAAGGTTTACAATATCTTTAACTGAACAAATCCCGGGGATTGTTGTTATACAGTATATCACTTCTTTCTGCCATTAAAAAAACCCTGACCTTTAAGTTTGATTTGTGGCCACGAGTGAGCGGAGAAAAGCCGGAGATAACATTCAACACAACTCATCCATTACACACAGCAAACAGAGACAGAGAATCAAAGTAGGCCAAAATGCGTCTATATCTTTGCCATGAGTATGTCTCCTAAATAATGCAAGACACTTCTGTTCAAGACTCAGCTGCCTTCACATTCTGCTGCGTCGGCACTATTGTGCACCCCGTGTCTAACACTGCTCATCGGCTGGCTGGGGCTCTCGCCTCCAAACTTTCGCTCTCCCACACCTCCTCTCTCCTCAAGGTATCTCTATCACAGAGGCTCTCTCTCTCACCTCCTCTCTCCTCAGTGTCTCTCTATCACAGAGGCTCTCTCTCCCACCTCCTCTCTCCTCAAAGTCTCTCTATAGGCTCTCTCTCTCACACCTCCTCTCTCCTCAATGTCTCTCTATCACAGAGGCTCTCTCTCTCACACCTCCTCTCTCCTCAATGTCTCTCTATCACAGAGGCTCTCTCTCTCCCAGCTCCTCTCTCCTCAATGTCTCTCTATCACAGAGGCTCTCTCTCTCCCACCTCCTCTCTCCTCAATGTCTCTCTATCACAGAGGCTCTCTCTCTCCCAGCTCCTCTCTCCTCAATGTCTCTCTATCACAGAGGCTCTCTCTCTCGCACCTCCTCTCTCGTCAATGTCTCTCTATCACAGAGGCTCTCTCTCTCCCACCTCCTCTCTCCTCAATGTCTCTCTATCACAGAGGCTCTCTCTCTCCCACCTCCTCTCTCCTCAGTGTCTCTCTATCACAGAGGCTCTCTCTCTCCCACCTCCTCTCTCCTCAGTGTCTCTTTATCACAGAGGCTCTCTCTCTCCCAGCTCCTCTCTCCTCAATGTCTCTCTATCACAGAGGCTCTCTCTCCCACCTCCTCTCTCCTCAATGTCTCTCTCTTTATCACAGAGGCATACAGAAGGTAAGAGAGAGACAAGACATTCATATAGGGCGCGAAAAGGGAGAAAGCAATAAAAGTGAATAGATAGTATTATAGAGAGGACGTGTGTGTGTGTGTGTGTGTGTGTGTGTGTGTGTGTGTGTGTGTGTGTGTGTGTGTGTGTGTGTGTGTGTGTGTGTGTGTGTGTGTGTGTGTGTACGTACGTGCATGCGTGTGACAGAAAGAAAGAGATATAACAGAGAGAAAAGGTTAATGATGCTGGATGGTATTCCCCAGTGTTTTTCCGC
>NC_139623.1:7225316-7262816 GCF_964638095.1 Poromitra crassiceps
GAATTCAATCGCTCCGTCAATGCGACTGTGGTGGAGCTGGTTATGGTCCGCCGCGGCACAGGGATACCACCGGACGGGCAGTAGGCTACAAGCGCACTGTCTGGGATATGTCTATTAAATCATCCAGTTTCCAAAGCAATGTTTCAGATTGCCCCCACACACTTCGTAAACAGTTAACAGTGAATCTCCATAGTTGGTAACTTTCCCCACTGCGTCAGTTCCCTTCGGTGTCCTCTCCCACTCCCGCTGGTTCAGCTTAATTCTCGATGTGCTCTCTACAGTCCACAAGTGAATCACTCGCTGGTCTCGTCCACGGTCCACTTTTGAACCTGCCGCTGCATGCTACGCTGCGCTGCTGGGTCTCCCCTCTCCTCCTCCTCGGCACAGTGCAGTGATAAGCTCCGGCGAATTTGCCTCTCTCTCACCCCTCCACTGGAGTCTCTCACTCACTCTGTCTTCACTAGTGTAGCACACTCACTCCTCTCTCACAATCTTCCTTCTCCTCTGGTTTACTTCTCGCTCCTGTTTGCCAATGGGAAATGCGCACTGACAGTCATCTGTTCTGGGTACACCAAAGCAGGCAGGCAGGAGCTCCGGGCGGAGAGTGTGTGTGAGGAGTCCCTCTCAGTCAGAGACGCCGAAGATCCTTGCCAGGGGGCCCAGTGGCCCCCGCCCCCATGGGCCCGCTATTGGCTGAACAGGCGCTGCGGGGAGGGTAAAACAGTTAACTCGCTGCCATACCAAAGGTTTTTTTTTGAGGGGTGGACGGGTGGATTAGTCCACAAACGGAGACCACAATGCATTATATGGTTTATGTTGTGTTTATTAATACATCCAAATCCAGAAATTTTCTCTGATAAAAAATACACTTTTGTAATCATATGATAGGCTACATTTTAGAAAGATACACATGCCACAGCAAAACTACAACATCCAATAGGAATGCTATTATAGTGATAACATTGGAGCTAAATCAATCAATCAATAAATCAATAAATCAATAAATCAATCATTAAATCAATAAATAAATAAAGGGTGGGGCTTCCGGATAGTGTGGCATACAGTGGCAACTGTGATTTTATTTTATTGTATTATGGATATTAAAAAAAGCAATACAATCCAAGGGATAGCATGTGAAAGTGCAATCACTTATTTCCAACATGGTCCCTGTTGTTAAAAACAGGACATACAATACACCCAACATATAATGCACATTACAGGTGAATTAAGAAATAAACAATACAAAGAAAAACAATAGATATACAGTAAGTGTAAAATTTTGTGGACAAAAGAGCCTCGCCAACTATTCTCGCTTACTCTGCAAGTACGGTATTTCTTCAGAAGGTTTTTAAAACCACTCAGAGAACTCGCCGTCTTAACTTGGTTGGGGAGCTTGTTCCACTCCTCTCCCCCCGTGTAGAGGAATGTGCTTCTCCCCACCTTGCTTTTTAGGATTGGTAGTTTCAGATCTGTTACACTAGAGCTCTCGTATTCCGGCCATGAGCATCCTGACTGTGCATGTGTCGGAAGAAGCATGGTGCTAGTCTATGGCTCTCCCCAGATCGGCAGAGGTTGGACCGGGGCAGCAGGGGGAAATTGGCAAAGTACAATTGGGGAGAAAATGGTGGGGGGGGGGGGGGGGGGGGGGGGGGTAGCCCAGTTAGGTCACAACACTTCACAGACGCACTACAAGTTTGTGCAGGATTATTATAGGAATATTATTATGCTGATTTCTCATTGAGGGTCAAAACTAATTATTTTCAGGCAATTAAAAAAAAATTAGTTTGATCTTAAACGCATTGTCAATTCATTGTCATACAATGGGCGTTAAAGTTACCCAAATAGATTATAGTCATTAGCATATCAAAAGCAAAGGGGTTAATAACGAGAATAAACAAAGTGGAGTCTATCACCAATTACCTTCATTGGTAAGCCAGTCCTTTGATGCTGCTCATTAGTTATTCAATGATCTATTGATTAACCCAAATAATCATAGGCTCTGCAGTCAACTGGTTAATCAGTCGTTCATTTGTATATTGGCTCCAGCAAACACTCAATTTAACGTTACCCTTCCCCAACACACACACACACACACACACACACACACACACACACACACACACACACACACACACACACACACACACACACACACACACACACACACACACAGTTTTAGCTCCTCCAGGTGGTTAGCACATTATATGAGTGTGACAAATGTGTAGATTTGGACACTATGCTCAACATGTGCAGATTACAGAAATATGTCATCGATACACAAACATTTTATGACATTTCACGTAGCATTTAACTGAAGGCTCAAGCACACAATGATTAGGGCCCAGTCCTCTGGGGGGTTCCCCCTCCTCTGGGGGGTTCCCCCAAACAGTAGTTTACAAACCCTGGGGCTGGCCTCCCTGTTTATTGCCCCCCTGTAATGCAAACATAAGGGTCCCCTGCCAGTAAACACATGCTGATGGAGGAAACAGCTTGCACAGCTGGGAAGCCAACCCAGGTTAGTCTGAGTGCAATGAACGTGTGCTTGTCATGTGTGTGCTGCATGGATGTGTTGTGGTCTGTGAGTGTTTGTAGGCTATGTGATTTTCACATATAGAGTGGGATTGAGAAATGTGTGTGGGTGACTATTCCAAAGTGATTGTGGTGTGTGTGTGTGTGTGTGTGTGTGTGTGTGTGTGTGTGTGTGTGTGTGTGTGTGTGTGTGCGCGCGCGTGTGTGTGTGTGTGTGTGTGTGTGTGTGTGTGTGTGTGCGAGCGTGCGCGTGCGCGTGCGCGTGCGCGTGTGTGTGTGTGTGTGTGTGTGTGTGTGTGTGTGTGTGTGTGTGTGTGTGTGTGTGCGCGTGAGACCATGAATGAGTGAGTGAAGGTGGGGCCTTGGATGAGCACTAAAACAGTAGGGGAGCTTACAGCAGTTGTGCTGTGATAATAAAATCAACATCCATTGTGTAAAGTCTGTCACCAGGTGTCATGTGCTGATTGAAATGTGTGATCCCCTATGGCTCAGACAGATGGAGAGAAGAGAGGAGAGCAAAACACATGATTCACACACACACACACACACACACACACACACACACACACACACACACACACTAGAATCAGTCCTAGCCAATATAGTCTTAATTATGCTGGCCTCTGTGGCATTGAATGGAGGGCGCCCATACTCCCCAAGCTTTTGAGCATGTGAATAATTGATATATAGAAAAGGGGGGTTTTCAGCTATGGGTTTATTAATAATAAATACAGTTTGATATTTACTAAACTGTTCAGAGGGAAAAGGGGGTGACAGTTAAGACGTCGTTTGCATGGTAATTGTAAGGAGGTAATAAATAAAGCATGAAGTGAAGATATATGGAAATGCGATTCACAGGGAAAATGAGAATAATTTAACAAAATATTATCGCAGTCCCTATTTGACCTGGGGTCAATTAAAAAAGAGATGTCAGTGGCGGTGAGCCGGCTTTAAAATTACAATCGCTGCTTTCTCTTTCGTCTGGTTGGAAGGCAGATCTAACGTTCAAGTGGAAGAAAATGTATTCATACTGACACAAACCATGTGTTTAGTTTGAATGAATATTAAACTGAATAAAATCGACCTCATTATCTACCAAAGGAAAAGAAGACAGTTTTCCCCCTCAAAAGTAAACTCTGTCAAACTAGTGGAGGAATGCAGATTTTATTTGGTTTCAAAACCTACCAGTGTTATGGCAAAACTGAGTGTATTTTTTCAAGATGTTTTTCTGCATAAAATCATAGGGTCATAGTCCTAATCATAATCATAGTTTTGTAGCGATACCACACACTAATCCATATCTTAGTTGAATCTGTATCAATATTAATCTATGGTAATAAGATGAGTCTGGGGATCTGAAAAATACGCCTGCAAAATTTATGAACATGTGTCCGAGCTGCAGTATTTGGGTTCCTGTAAAGGTCTCATGGTTTACACTGCTTCTCCATACCAGAAACATTACAACAGCTTTTACTGTAATTGTGATATTGAATGTAGTGCTGATCTGTGTCAACCATAACTCTAAATGCCGCTACACGCTCATAACTCATGAGGACATATAGCCTACCTTTGCTATAGGCACGGCTGGGCCGTGGCGGTATCCATCTGCCCGGCATGCAAGCAATTCAAAACCTGTCTCCTCTCTCCCATTCCAATAACATGACGTCAGTCCACTGCACTGCTTTGAAATGTGCCATTAAGCATTTTCTTTGTGTGATTGACGAGCAGAAGGAGGCGGGCCATTAAAGCTCAACGTGGTCCTGGAGGCTCCGTCTGCAGTCTATAGGACTATTTCTAGCTGCATATCAAGTCCATGTCCTCTGCCCCAATATCACAATATGACTCTGGCCACCCATGGATTCTGTTTGTGTCCGTAATGAAAGTCTCTCTGGGGATCTGGTTGGGGGATTCTTTTCCTCAGGGGTCAAGGATAGGTTGAGGCTTCTGGTTCACGCTGCGCTTACAAAGGGTGTGGATTACAGTTACATGGCTGTGGTGAACTCGCCTTCTCCAGATATAGGGAAAAATTCTATAGTCTGATGTCATTATTCTCGGTCTCGGTCGCCCTATAGCGGATCTATACTGTTGCAACGAGTGACACTCCAGATATTTGCTGCTCACCAGGTGCATCTGGGTAATGTAGAGCTAAAAGCACTCAGCCTGCCGCAGAGAGCAGGGTTTGATTCCCGGCTGCAGTGCTTCCGGCTTGGTCAGACGTTCTTACAGACACAATTTGGCCGTGTCTGCGGGTGGGAAGCCGTGTCTGCGGGTGGGAAGCCGGTGGGATATGAGTGCTGGGCACTGCACTGGTGTCTTATCTGGTCGGCGGGGTGCCTCTTCGGGATAGAGGTGGGGGGGTGGGCGGAGAAGCTGCTGGCGACTGCACATGTATCGGAGGAAGCATGTGCTAGTCTACAACTGTCCCCAGATCGGCAGAGGGGGTCTTGTTGCAGTCCGTAGACATGGTAAAGACATTCGTTTTGCTTTATGGGCTTGTAGCCTTGTAGGCCTATTAAGCTACTCGTCTTTTTCTCCCCCCTGTAGAACATATAATTATAGCTGCCCCAAACACCGGTCACCGAATGGCCAACATAGCTTGATCGACCTGGACAATGACACAGTGGCCTGGCTCGCCTCAACAGAGCTGCAGGTCTAAAGTGGTAACGGCCGTAACGTTACTAAACGGCTATATGCTAGCTTAGCTACCTAGGTCTCACATATCTACAACGGGCAGGCTGTCAACAGAATAACTGGAGAAACTAGCATTAAACCACGCCAGACACAAACGGCAAGAAGTGGCTGTGATGTGGATTAAACGGTGATGGAATTTATAACGTGTTAGTAAGGTGAATGTGTATAACGTTAAAAAAAGCCTGCCACCCGTACATTAACATACATGCCATGGAAAGCTGTTTGGTTGGTAAGCTCATTTAGAGTATTTGAGATACATCAGTTACATCTTACATCTAATGCTATTTATTTATTGAGTTAAATGTCCTCATGTGCCATTATTAAATTAGTACATTAGAAACGTAATGTTGGCACATACTAACACGCAGTGGTGTATAAAGTAGGCTACTCGAAATCCATACTTGAGTAAAAGTATAGATACTTTACCAGAAAATGACTTGGGTAAAAGTCAAAGTCTCCCATTAAAATATTACTTGAGTAAAAGTCTTAAAGTAGCTAATATTTTCTGTAGGTATCAAAAGTATTTTTTTTTATATTAAATGTACTTAAAGTATTGAAAGTAAAAGTACAAGTAAATCCTGTTTATAAGAAAGCAAGCGGTCCGGATTTTCAGAATTTTTAGCTTTATTGTGAGTTTGCTTACATTATTACATATTTACCTGTCTGCCATTTTGAACTGACTGCAGCTTTTGGCAGAAGTGTCTGCTTTAGGCTATCATGGCGAAGATATATCTCCATCAAGGGGTTCAAGTATACATACTACTGCATGCGCTGGGACGCGTCATCAGTGATGTTAACTGGGGTCGTGGGGTGTTTCGGGTCTGTCAACATCATACACCCTCGCCCAGTAGACCCAGCCGAGGCCGATTACGACCCCGACCCGCGTCCCAGAAGCAGCCGCTCACGGATCAGCCTTCCTACTCTGTCTGCAACGTTGCGCAACGTTGCCCGCGGAAGGGTTGATCACGCCCAATCCGCTGCAATAGAGTTTAGTGCTACACCGCAGTATTGTGAGACCTTCGGTGCATGGAGGTCTAAGGCCCTGTGGGGTGATTCCAGGCCGGGCACCTCCTTCGTCTCACCAGAACCTCCTGTGGCAAAAGGCAATCCTACCATGCCGTACCATGGGCAGGGAGGATGCCTCAAGGAGGCCTGTGCACTGCACGTCATACACCTGCGACGAGCACCTCGCTCTAGCCTGAAGGACCCCAGGCCGCGCCGATGTTTACGCAGATTTTCAGGAGGCTGATCCGTAGCGTTTGTGGATTTCTCCCTCACGAGAGAGCCAGGCTGGGATGCTAAAACCCATCCCGTACCGGATGCCGTCTCTCCGACCGTCAACTGTCTCTCCAGTTTGTCACCAAACTATACTTGGTTGTCACCTAGTCTATTCCCAAGTGTCACTGGCCAGGGGGAGCCAGGGGTTTAGGTTCAAGTATACATACTACTGCATGCGCAGGCAGGGGAAATATATAATAATCATCATCATCATCATTATCACCATCATGGATATCTCCTCCATATAGCTATATACCTGGATATTGTCATGGCCAAATAAACAGTTAATCAATGTAAATTGAATTCTGAAACACATTACATTATTTGGGCTGTGACAAAATAGCGACAGTTACACCAGAGTAGCAACGGAAATACCACAATTTACTTTCAGAATAAAATGCTTCTCAACTTTGGAGAAACAAATACATAATTTCAACGAATGAAATGGAAAATCAAAATACTTGTTTTGATGTTAAGATTACATATGGCATTAAACTGTGGCTGTAAAGCATGACTCAAGATTAATATTAAGTATAATGATTTTATTTTGAAATCCTTAAGCGGAAGACCTATACTTTTACGTTCTGGCTGCGTGGATGCTTGACCAATTTGAAGCTTAGCCTACCTCAGGAGACGATTGTTTTCTTGTTTTCTGGTGGCATATTCCCTCATTTTGGTTCCATTGGACACAATGTAAAGACAATTTAAAGTAATTAACCGTTGGATTTCAGCCTGTGGGAACTTACATGGATGAAAAGACTTGGGAAGCGCTGACGGTAAGCGATTGGCAAACGCAACTTGCAACACAGAAGCACTGATTCGCTAGCAAGGCTACTGATTTGCACAACACCAGCTGTTTGTTTATTTTATAGTAATGAGTAACAAAGATGCTTTTGGGAAATGTATCGGAGTAAAAGTATAGATTTTATTACGAAATGTAGTGGAGTAAAAGTGAAAGTTGAAAGAAAAATAAATACTCAAGTAAAGTACAGATACTAAAAAAAATACTTATGTAGGCCTACAGTAACGAAGTATTTGTATTTCGTTACTTTACACGTTATATAAATTGACACTTGACTACTAACAAGTAACATAACTTATAGCATCATGCTTGATGCTGCTTTATATTGCTAACATCACCGTTAGGTTGTCAAGTTTCTAACGTTATCTTACAGTATTGTAGCGATGTGGGTTTGTCAGTAAACATGGGGTTGTCTAGTTGTCACGTTAGTCTGGGGTTGACATGTCTGTGGGGATTTACGGGGGTACGTAAAGGCAGCATGCGAGCCAGTGGGTGTGGTGGAAGAGAGGGATTCACCTGTGATTGGCTGGGGGAAGGGGGAACGTGAACGGGAGAGCATCAGCTCGGGGTGTTGAAGTGGAGCCTGAGGAAGGAGGCGGTGTGTGTTGGGAGCTGCAGAGCTAGGAGAAGCTAGCTGGGTTTGGGTGTGTGTTGTTTTGGCGTGGACCACGGCTGACAGTGGTCCCCGGTTATAGTGATCCACAATAAAGTGCGGTGACAAGAACCTGACTCTTCGACTGCTTTGTGGGATCATTACATTGGTGTACAGAAGTGTTAACAACGGACTTTGCCGCTCGCCTCGTGCGGTAACATCAAAAAAGAGAGGTACGGAGAGACTGACTGTTGCTGCTCGTCGCGGAGGTTCCAGCCAGCTGCAAGCTAATCGGGCTGGATTTCCCTCAAGTAGGCCGGCTTGAGTGCTACAGGGCGGGTGAAGAGGCAGCGCGGAGAGAAGTGGAGCGGAACCGAGTGAAGATTAACGCCTTGGAGGATTGACTTGGCGTGAGCGGTTAGCTGAGTGTGCTAACTGCTAAGACATTAGCTGGGTTGCTAACTACTACAAGGCTAGCTGTGCGTGCTAGCTGGAGGCTAGCTGGTGTGCTAACTGCTACAAACACCACGTGGAATGGCACACGTTGGTGGACCCTCGTCGTTGGACGGGGGGAGGGAGGAGCTACCGACTCCGGAGTTCAGCTCGGTACTAGCCGGCATGGAGGCCCGCCTGGAGCAAAAGTTCAGCGCGGTGCTTGCCGACGTGGAGGCCCGCCTGATGCAGGGGATCAGACGGCTGCTGGAGGCGACGCCTGCCTGGGCAGAGGGGCTTATGAAGCTACTGAGGGAAGCCACGCAGTGCAGAGAACGGCAGACGGAGGAGCCGCAGAAACTGTGTTGGACTTGTGGAGCACAGGGACATCTGGCGAGGTGGTGTCACAGCATGCATTCGGGGCAAACCAGGTACGTGGAGCAACGGTACTGGGGGCGCCCGGGTGTCTGTTGGTCGTGTGGGACGTCTGGGCATCTGGCCAGGGAGTGTCCGGAGGCTGTCAGAGGACAGAGGACAGCGGGAGAGGAGAGATGCGCAGGCGGCTGGCAGGTGAGACTCTGTTGGTCGTGTAAGAAGCCTGGACATTTGGCCAGGAACTGCACTGAGTCTGTGGAGGACGAAGGAGGGACACAGGCTGAAGAGAACATTATTCGAGTCGGGGCACTGACGATTGTGTCTCCAGAGGAGAATGTGTGCAGCCGGGGGGAAGAGGTCATTCAGGTCAGGAGAGTGTGGACTGCGTGTCCAGATGGACGGGTGTTGCTAACGCCGGAGGAGCCTAGCTGCTCTGCAACCCCCACGGTAGAGGACATCATCTGCAACGCTGTTACAGTCGGGAGAGCAACGCTCCTGTCTCCGGGTGAGCGAGAGGGGTCAACGCCGGAGGAACCAGCCCAACCTGAGTGCTCCACACCCCCCACAATTGCGGTGCAGGAAGCCAAGGTGGAGATCGCCGTCGGTAGTTTTCTCCTTACTGGAATGAAAAGGCCGCCCCCTGGGGGTGGGGGATGGGAGAACTACTGTGTAGACTTTGGGCTGACGGGAGACGACGTGACCATCATGGATGTCGACGTGGAGGAGTGGAAACGCAGGCAGGCGGAGGACGCGGACATCGGTCCGGTGCTCACGTGGGTGGCGGCCGGGCGCCGACCCCCTGGAGAGGAGATTCACATGTTTTCCGGGGCCACGAAGGGACTGTGGGACATGTTTTCGGACCTGCGTCTGGATGAAGAGGGAATGTTGGCGAGGAAAGGACACGGGAAGGAGGGGTCCCGGGCGGTTGTGCCCAGCTACCTGCGGGAATTGGTCTTGCGGTGGATGCACAGGGGCCCCGTAATCGGTAATCTCAGACTCAAAAGGCATTTCGGGCCTGAAGAGACACTCAACCGCATCCGTAGCATGTACTACTGGGGCAAACAAAAAGAGGACGTGCGGAGCTACTGCAGTGCATGTGATGACTGTAGGGCACAGAGGGGGGACCGAAGAGAGTCACCCTGCGAAGGACTAACCCCACGGGGGGTGGGGAGGGACTAGTGGGCTTCTGGTGGTGGTTGAAATGTGTGGGGGGAAAAAAAAAAAAAAAAGAAGTGTAATGTTGATGTTGTGTTGCATGTTTACTGTGCCACTTGGGACAAGTGTTTGTTTAAAAGGGGGGGCTGTGTAGCGATGTGGGTTTGTCAGTAAACATGGGGTTGTCTAGTTGTCACGTTAGTCTGGGGTTGACATGTCTGTGGGGATTTACGGGGGTACGTAAAGGCAGCATGCGAGCCAGTGGGTGTGGTGGAAGAGAGGGATTCACCTGTGATTGGCTGGGGGAAGGGGGAACGTGAACGGGAGAGCATCAGCTCGGGGTGTTGAAGTGGAGCCTGAGGAAGGAGGCGGTGTGTGTTGGGAGCTGCAGAGCTAGGAGAAGCTAGCTGGGTTTGGGTGTGTGTTGTTTTGGCGTGGACCACGGCTGACAGTGGTCCCCGGTTATAGTGATCCACAATAAAGTGCGGTGACAAGAACCTGACTCTTCGACTGCTTTGTGGGATCATTACAGTATGTTAGCAAGTAGTAGCAACATGCTAATAACGTGCACTCTGCCAACCGGCTACTGCAGCAAGTCCATTCCATCACTGTTTAATCCACATCACAGCCACTCCTTGCCGTTTGTGTCTGGCGTGGTTTAAGGCTAATTTCTCCAGTTATTCTGTTGACAGCCTGCCATTGTAGATATGTGAGACCTAGTTAGCTAAGCTAGCATATAGCCGCCAAAAATCCATCTGCTTTTTAACTTTTCCTCAGTCGGTAGGAAATCCATGAAACAACAAATAATGCTGTTTCTTCTTTGAATTTGAACGAGCATGCACACTACATGCCTGAGTGCTTTCACACTGAGCGATTGTTATCGGATCAGGGCAAATTAATGGAGAAGCACGAATTAGCATTGTATGGTCGGGCGCCATCTTGTGTGAAATAGGCCTATTGGGAGAAAAGGGGGAGTAGGTTCTGATTGATACCTGCATTGGGTCTATGGCGACCATAGTCTAGCTGGGTCTTCCTTGATAAGTACGACAGCAGTAAGCTGTCTGAAATATTCATGCAGTGATGCAGAGTTGTTGTCCCTTGATGGGCCTCACCATGTGCAACATCTGTTCCTGATGTTATGCACATCTACAGTGTGCCAGAAAGGCCCTGATGGCGTCCGTGGCATCGCTGCAGCACTAAGCCATGTCCAGACACACACTGCTCCCTCCTCTCAGCTGCAATAAATATCACAGACAATGACAGTGATCCTGTCACTGCCCGGACAAAACTATTGAGCACTTCTGCTAATCCATAGACATAGATTAGCCACTGCAGTCTCACCCTATATGATCAGCATTTCTGCCACACTGATGAATGTGTCAATTGATTGCTGGCTCTATCAACAGTTGATGATTATCACGGTGAATATTCCACCTACACTCCATACTAATAATGTAGCACACTCTGACGATATGCGACTGCAAAAAGACTGAGTTTAATTTATACACTCGGATATGTGGCTGCAAAAGACTTTGTTTAATTTATACTGCCGACGCAAATACACTGTAATACCATTAGTTCCACAACAGTGCTAAAACAATACCTACTGTGGATTACAACATTGCTCAGTTAATACAGCAGCCAGAGTTGCATTACTCAGTCTTTAAAAAAAGGCGAGTTTGCAGTGAGAAATCATAGACTATACTGTAGGTGTTGACCCCCTGACAGTGGCTTGCACTTATGTAACTTGAGAGAATAAAAGAGGGAGGTAGAGGGAGAGAGAGAGATAGAGAGAGAGAGACATGGCTAGTGCAGTGGTAGATTCCCTATGCCTACCAACCCCCGTGCTATACCTCTGGCTTGGTCGGACATCCATACAGGCACAATTGGCCGTGTCTGTGGGTGGGAAGCCAGACTACTGGTATGTGTCCTGGACGGTGCACTAGTGCCTCTTCTGGTCAGTCGGTGCACCTGTTGGAGGGGGGGGGGGGGGGGGGGGGCGGGGGCACTACACCCTGCTGGTGAAACTCCTTGCTGTCAGGTGAAAAGATGCAGCCAGTGACTGAACATGGATCGGAGGAAGCATGTGATCGGCAGAGGGGGTGGAGCAACGACTGGGACAGCAGGGGGAATTCACCTTTCGCTAAGTCCCGCCCTAGCATGGCCACTGTCCAATCCTACGTTAGCAACCGTTGCTAGGCAGGGCGGTTTGGGCAAGCTATACTAGTCAGAAGAACAGAAGCACTAGTCTGTCAGAAGGAACAATGCCGAAGAGCTGTGCATATATGGGACTTGCAACTCCGTAGGACTGAAGTGGTAATAAGTTCAGAAAATATGTGTTATATTACTCCAGCTAATTGTAATCGGTTTTAACGGGTGCAAGCTAACAGCATGTTGAAGCTAAACGCCTGTTCAAAGCAATGTCTTTGCAGGAAGCAAACAGGCTGTTAGCTTGCAAGCGATAGTCTTTCACAGTCGGCATAACTTTACCGATAAGGATAACGTTAGCTGGAATAACGCAATAGACATGTTTTCAGAAATTACCAGCTTGTCCAATGCCTGTGTATGTCAGGAAATGTGTTTAATGTTACAACTCCCATCAGCTAACGTTAGCTGTTAGCCATTGGAGTCACGCAAGAGTCACACAAACAGACACTGGAGGTTTTATTTGGGTGTAAAGCATGAGGAGAGTTTTATATGGATATCTCAGTGAAGTGCTTTGACTGTGGGGATATTGTTCACAAAGCTCCCCTCCTCATAAGCGTGAGCTGTTGTAAGGATAAACAAGAGACGAGGCATGCCGGACTAACGTTAGTTATAGCCGGGCTGCGCAGTAAATGCCATGCTATGCTTCAGTTAAATTTCATCTGTTAAACCAGCATTTTTGTTCCAAAAGGAATTAAATCATAATGTTAAATTAAAATGCCACAGAAACATTAGCTAATCAACACAGAGCTGCAAAGATCAGTTCATCAGATAATTTCCCCCGTATGACACTTGACACAACAATATGTCTGACTACGGATAAATCAGATGATGATGATGAGGCAATGACGATGATGATGATGACGACGAACACAACAAAGCTCAAGAATTTCACACATGTTGTACATCGAGATGAACATCTTGTATCTTGTAGCTATCTTGCATTGGGACCGGTGAGCTTTTCCTTCAACTTTAATGATCTCTTCATTCACAGTACTAGCCGACAAATGATATTCTGTGCACTGTAGCTCTCACGAGCATATTCTACTCCTTTCTGTCTACTTCTGTCGATATTTGGGAGCTGTTACTCCAGAAATTGGCCGTTATTTACTTGGGAATGTCTCTCACTCATATCGTTATGGGGGGCAGGACTTAGCGAAGGCTGAATTAGCACAGTACAATTGGGGAGATAACCGGGGGAATTATAAAAAACTTGATCCAAGAGAGAGAGAGAGAGAGAGAGAGAGAGAGAGAGAGAGAGAGAGAGAGAGAGAGAGAGAGAGAGAGAGAGAGAGAGTGAGTTGCTCCCACCCCCTTTTTTTGATTTGCGGAATATTTTATCCAGGTTAGTTCACCTTAGCCCGACAGGAATCCTCATGACATCATTTTGTAGTAGCTAGCCTACGCATCATAGCCATAGAGAGTGTGTCAGAGAGTCCTGCTGCAGTGTCCAGAGCAGGCCACAGTTGTCAGTCATAGCTCTCTTCACCACTGGGCTTGCCTTACCTCCATGCCTGCCTGCTGACAGTCACATGAATGGGCCGCGACTGGCTGCTTGTTTTGTGCCGTGATCCCTCGCTGCTGCTCAGGCTGCTGAAAAAAGAAAGAAGCCAGCTTGGCACTGCTATAAATAATGGATGCCTCGTCCACTGTCACTTTTCATAGCATGTCAAGCCACGGCCTGGCCATTATTAGGGTCTCTCCTCTTCCCCTTTTTGCCCCCGACTCCAGTTTTGTTATTGTTCTGGTCGACTTGCCTGCACACCTCCGTGGCGGGTCGGCTGTCAGTCTTTCTCCGGGTTGGTGGAGTTGATGCTTGCTTGCCACTGAGAGAGGAAAGAGATGCTTTGGGGGGCCTGAAACAAGCTGGCTCACACAGCTAGCCTTATTGGAAGCACTTTCAGCTATGCATGTCATCTTTTTGCTTGTGTTGTTATACCTGAGCTGAGGTGCTGCCACTGCTATGACTTTAAACCCTTGACACATGCAACGGCCCTGAAAATTGGGCGTCGGCCGCGTGCTGTCGGTGAGCATTTGTCGCCGTAGTCTGCGGTGTCTCCCCCACACCGTTCGCACTAGTCGGTCTTGTCGGCGTCGGCTTTTCCGGCATCGGTGGTGAGGGAAATCACTCTGATTGGCTGGTCAGCTGGTAGAGAAATCATTCTGATTGGCTGGTCAGCTGGTAGCGAAGCAGTGCAGAAGGGAGGGCACATAAAACGTTCTGCTAATTTTTCAACTTCATCTCATCTGATCATTGCAATACACAGATATTTTCACGGCGTGCCTTAAAACCCCCTTGAGCCTGTCGCTGTATAATATCACCCATTTAGTGCAGTTCAGTTCCTCGTTATTTTTCAAATCCGCCTCTTCCTTCCTTCTTCCACAAGGAAAAGACCAGGCAAGGGCTGACAATGCCAGCGCCATTTGCAACTTTTTATCAGACATATTCTCGATTATAGGTACTAGAAGTCCGCGTGCAAAGCGGGCGAGACCTCAAGGGCAAACCAATGAGGCATGGTAGAAATGAGCGCTGCCAGTTGAGCGGGCGAGGCCCTAGTTATAGTAGTGAGATAAGATGTATTATTATTATTATGACATCATCAGTTTCTGTCATAAATCGCTGATGACACCCCAAGTCTCGAGTGGCATCACTGATGGCATCATCATCCTCATCGTGTGCTGATGATGTCAGAATGGCTCTGAGTGTGAAGGCCTAAAAATGTAAAACATTGCTGTAGTGCCTTCCGTGGGACCTTTCTTCCTTTTATTTTATTATTTTTTGCAAAAACACCTTGCATATGGAAGCAAACAAACAAACAAACAAACAAACAAACAGCTCTCCAATTAGTAGACCATCAGCTGATGGCGGTGTGTTCAACTGCAACTTTCTGGCTCGAAAAAGGCGACGTGAGCGCGGACGCGTCGATCGGGCTTTGTTGCCACTCGTCCTTTCAAGAAGCCCTTTAGGGGTTGACCTCATCTTCAAGCAGACTTCTTGTCGCCCACAGATCTAATGAAAAACTAACAACGGTGCTTCAAAGTGGGAAACAGGTCTACAGCCTCGGTACCATAGAAGAGAGTGCTTTGCTTAAACAGACACACAATATGCCCTGATCCCATCCAACAGGAGAAATCATGGATTATTTACATATGCAGCTGCGCTTGAGAAACAGGAATGAGAAGCATCTGGCTGAAGGGGGGGTATGAGAGAGGTTTGGCCTCTGCAGCAAAAACAAGAGGGTGTGTTGAGGAATCAGAGAAGCATGTTGTTTTTAGGGGAGACAGACAGAAAGTGCCCCCCTCCCCTCCTTATCAGTTTCAGCTCTCTGTTTGTTCTAACTGTGCGTCAGTACCGCACCAGGCCAGGCCCGAGGCGAGTGTTGTCCACCAGCAGCCCTCTGCTGACCACAGACTGAGCCAGTCGCTCCATCTGCAGAGTAATAGCATCAAATCAAGGCCTGCAGCAAACAAACGTTAGGGTTGTGCTACAACCCAGGTTTTACGAGTGAGAACGAGAGCTCTCACTCTAGTGCCATTTCGCTGTGCCCAGCAGCCAACTGGAAGAATATCATTTTGCCCCAAAAATGAACGTTTTATAAAACCAACCAACCATCCACCAGCAGGTGGTGTGGTGAGCTTGGGAATGAGACGGCCACCCACATACCTTCCTCCTTGACACGTCACGTCCGCTCAGTTTCCCAAGACGTCACTCCATCTTCCAGCCCACCTGCGACGCAACGACGCAGCAAGGCTGGGTAGTGAGAGCTCTCGTTCTCACTCGTAAAACCTGGGTTGTAGCACAACCCTTAACTTTTTACTTTGTTTCGAACTCAAGCTCTCACTCTAGTGCCAATTTCAACCGCCCTTGCTGCAGGGAGCACTCCTCAGACCGACCCGAGAGGCATCGGTATATAACAGACGCATGGCAAATTGCTCATGCCCTACCGTGTGGCATCGGAGAGACAACAACGCTACTTTCTTGCCATTGACAGTACCGCATGCGCGAAGAGCGAGTCAGACACGTCAAGACTGTAGTACCTAACAAACATGTGATGAGAGGACCATGAGGCCGCAGCGCACATGTCCTCCACCGATACACCGCACAATAATGTGCAAGACGTCACGACGCCTCGCGTAGAACGCGCCTTGATACCCCCTGGGGGTAACCTTGCTTGCAAGATGGATAACCTCGCGAGATCAAAAGAGATTCTCTCGACGTAATCCATCTTGTCATGCACAGGCAGTTAAGATGATTGGCCGAACCATGCCGGCTCGACGAATCACGGCAGCCTTAGGCGGGCTTAGGCTCGTCTGGGCAAGTAGTGGGTACATGGTCTTTGTAGTTCTTTTCACTCGTCAACATGGCTGCCGCCGCAGAAGTGACAGGCAGTCTGAATGAAATTGAATGTAACGTTTCCAATTCTATGTATTAAATTCTAAAAAAAACGACCCTCAACATTTGGGAAGGCTAAGCCACACAACTAGTTCGTTATAATCTAATGTCATGCTTCAAAGGTGACTTTACGACGATGAGGACGGTGAGGACTCAATCAATGAATACCATGGAGATCAGGCACCTTCCTCCGGTCGCAAGCGTGACGTCAGAGGCATGGCGATCTGATTGTTTGAAGTTAACACGCACCAGCGGTGATAGACAGATGGGTCATCCAATCACCTGCCAAGTAGCTTGGAAAAAGTGCCCGCCTCCGTCAGCGGGTCGGGTTACTGCATTCCCAGATCGACTGGTTTAGTGAAATGCAATGTGGAGCTAAACCGTCCATCTGGCAGCGTCAGGTTACTCTGGGGGTACATTACCCGCGGCAGAGTATGCCAAAGCAATGGCCTCCCCTATGGAGTGCGATAAGCGATCCTTGGAAAGGGGTCCGCCCTGGGCTCTCTGCCCGAAACAGACCAACAAGTCTTTCTGATTCTGATTCTGATTCTGATTCGAAGTGCGTAACAAGCGCATTCTCGCCACGTAGGCCGAGAGCGCCCTTACGGGACACAGCATGTGCAAACGTCGCTCCTCGTCCGAACTGAACGGCGGGGGACAGAAAGCTGACAAGTCTATGACCATAGACCTAAAGCTGGCATTAATATTCTTAGGTTGGTACGCAGGGTTAGGCTGCAATGTCACCCTGCGTCCATCATCCACGAACACCATGCGGGACTGCTGCACCAAGAGGGCAATCAGGTCACCAACCCTCTTTCCTGACGACAAGGCCAGCAGCAGCGCAGTCTTTAAAGACAGGAACTTCAGATCGACGGAGTCCAAGGGATGCTCTATGAATGAAGGTATGGGCTCATCGCCCCACCTAAACTCAGACTGCTCGTCTTGTTCGCACTGGAGCCCTTGGCCCTGTAAGCCCTTGGCCCTGTAAGCCCTGAACAGCAGGACAGGCCGGCGGGATTCAACGGACACGCTTCTCTCAAGAAGCGTACCGGTGGGAGGGATGTCCTCCTCAAGAAAGAGCGAAGCTCTATGACGCAGCACGGCTACCTTGAGTATTGCACAGTGGCTGCAAGACCGAGGGTTCAAAAGCACCTGTGCAGCATGCTCATGCCCAAGGCAGAACACGCACCTATCGTGCCGGTCATACTCGGCCAACGTAGCCTTACACAAGGCACATCCCCTCGCTGACTTTCCCTCGTCCATGCTTAGTAGCACAAGAGAAAAGCAGGAAGCTAATCACTAAAGTAGCAAGCTCCCTCCGGCCGCACCCTGTTAGCGGGAGTATCGTTTAAGCAAGCTAGCAAACTTGCGCAAACACAAGCTAGACAGTAAGCCACCTGGAGGCTAGCGAACGTGCGCGTGCAATGGTAACGTAAGCGGCAATAGCCTAGCCCGAAGGGAAGGCAGCAAACACACACAACCTATTAACTCGATAGAACATGCGTGAACAAGCCACTAGCTTTGCTAGCATAAGTACCGAGAGACAAGCGCAAGCTATTACAGAAGCCTGCTCACAAGCCTGTGAAGCGAGCCTCTACCCTGAGTATTTTTAACACGGGGAAGTGAGCGTAACCGCAAGCTGAAGCTAGCGGCTAGCGAAGCTAGTCAATCTCAGAAGAAAACTCCTCAGCCGAGGAGAAGGTCAAAAGTAGTAGGTGCTATTTGCACGGCGGCAAAAGCAACACTTAGCAAACATGCAAAGCTATCCAAGCTAGCGTAAGTACTGAGAGAAGCGGCAAACACACTCGTTTGAAAGCTGACCTAGCTAGCGTATTCGCTAAGCTAATATCTCAGTTAGCGTTACCCCAGCCGGGGTAGGAGCAAGCATTAGCTACACGGCAGTAGCCTACAGCGGTATGTGATAACACCCAATACAAGGCAAGACACTCTTAGCTTTTAGATGAGCTGTGACTACCACCCTTGGCGAAGAGATTTCTACCAGGATAGGGTCCCCGAAGCCTGTCGGATCTCGTTCGCCGACGCCTTGGAGTTTAGTCGGGCAAGTTTAGACGGAATTAGCTCGGCCTCAGAGCGCAAACTACTGTATGTTAGCACACGGAGCTTTCAATGACACGTCCTCGCAGGAGGGCTGGAAGAAGGAAGAGTGACGTCTTGGGAAACTGAGCGGACGTGACGTGTCACGGGGGAAGGTATGTGGGTGGCCGTCTCATTTCCCAAGCTCACCACACCACCTGTCGGTGGTTGTTGGTTTTTATAAAAAGGTCATTTTTGGAGCAAAATGATATTCTTCCAGTTGGCTGCTGTGCGCAGTGAAATGGCACTAGAGTGAGAGCTTGAGTTGGAAACGAAGTAAAAACCCTGACAGATCCTCTCATTTGGGATTCACTTTGGGACAGCTGTGGTGCCATCATCCAAACGGGGGGACGGCGAGAGGGGGAAGCCAGCAGTCAGTAATGTATGCAGAGTGTCTGCACGTCCTGGATGACAGCGACACGAGCGCTTGTCACGGGAGACATCACTTCTACTTAGTCACAGCGCTGCGGGCCAATCCATATGACTGCAGTGCTGTGCGAACTCTATTAATAGTTATCTACCTTTCAGGAGTTATTATGCTGAGTAGGGGATGACAGAATCTACGTATCAAACGAGGGGGGAAACAGACTCTGTGCAGCATCTTTTGTGCCACTTGGCCCGTAACAACTTAGGGAACCTTCTCGGAGCTCCACTCTCACCCTATTCCTTTTAGCCGCTTAATCTAGGCAGCCGGTGCCAGCGCCTGTGTTTATGTGAGACGCATAATAACAACTGGGGGCAGGAGGTGAGAGAGAGCAGAGCAGAGGGGTTGTGGAGTATACAGAGCGAGAGTTATATAACCAGAGTCACGATACGATCTTGTCACGATACAATATTATTGCGATTTAAAAAATATTGCAAATGATCTTTTTTTCAACTGCAAATGATGTCCCAAAAGGACAAAAAAACTTTGTCAACATGATAACATCTGTTTTATCTAATGAGATAAAGTTTCCAGTCTGTTCATCCCATTTCAATCATTTTTATTACAGAAAAATTGGATTGTCAAGCAGACAGACTGACGAACGCTGTCATAAAAACCTGTCATATTGCATGCACTTGACAATTTATATAACAAAATGACACAATATGTGCATTCATGTGATACGATATATTGCCACACAAAATATTGCAATACTAAATACTGCATAGTATCGACCCCCACAACCCACACCACCCCACCCCTATAGAGACCGAGAGTGACTGAAAGAGATGGCGGAGAGAGGTAATGGAGGGTGGGAAAGGTGGGTTGGGCTGCGGTTAGCTTGTTTGAAATCAAGGTCTTGCGTTGGCCTTTTTTCATCAGACTACTAAATTAAAAATGTGAATGGTCATCACTTGCTTGTCAAATCGTCTTAGCTCAAAAGGTGGATGTCACATTGGCTTTTCAAAAGCTCCAGGCGGCCCAACAGCCAGGAAAGGAGAGAGTGGATCAAAGACTGCTGATCCCGTCAAATGCCCGGCAAAACTACCCTGTTCAAGGGGCATTTGCTCCAAATGGAATTCCTAGACTATTAAACTAAGTGGAGATGACATGATTTTAACTGTAACATCTGGAATGGCTTAGGAATACTTATTCAACATACCTCCATAGTCTTACGTGCATATAGCATAGATATAAACAATCCCGCAGCATAGTATATCCCCTACTTAAGTCTAAAAGGCCTCTAAGCTAATGCCCAGATGCCGCAAATCAATACCACATTCCTTTCAGTGTAAGCATAAATATGTATCTTACTTTTCCACATTATGACCACTCACATTTGTGGCAATCATCTGATGGCGCGCCGCTCCTCCATTTTTGGAATCAGGATGAATAGACGTACTGTAATGTGAAGGAGACCCATTAGGTTTCTGTAGATTCTTTGCGTGACTATGTTACATTGTTACAGTCCATCTTCCCTCCTTTCTGTCCCTTTGCTATTTTGGTGAAAAATAATGTTTGAATAATATAAGAACAATGCACAGAACAATCGGCTTCCCCTAGTACAGGCCAGTGCACCAGACTTATACGAATTCCACGATTAGAAAGAAGAAGAAAGAGAGGGCACGGTGGCGCAGTGGTAAGCGCTGTCGCCTCACAGCTAGAAGGTCCCGGGTTCGATTCCCACCTGGGACGCTGTGAGTGCTGAAGGAGTGCATGCCCGTGCCCACCGCCCGGGTGGGGTCGTCGAAAAGGGCCTTCCTGTCTGGAGTTTGCATGTTCTCACCGTGCCCCCCTGGGGGTTTCCTTCATATAGGAACCCCTCACCAAAAACATGCAATATCCTGGTCGCTGATGTGGTGCCTCCTCTGGTCGTTCAGGGCGCCTGTTCGGAGGGAGGGGAACTCGTTGGAATAGCATGACCCTCCCACGTGCTATGTCCTACCGGTGAAGCTTCCCCTGTCAGGTGAAAAGAAGCGGCTGGCTATACTACCCATGTCTCAGAGGAAGCATGGAGCCAGTTTCGGCTCTCCCCAGATCGGCAGCAACCAGGATAAAAAAAATAAAAAATGCACTAATGGGTGATAACAATGGGATAAAAAAATCGGGAGGGGAAATTATATATAAAAAAAAAGAAAGGAAGGAGAAGAAAGAAAAACGAGAGTGGTGTTGCTTCTACCTCTTGTAGATTTATGGATGACTGCTTAGCCCACAGCTGCCATCCAAAGGAGAGAGAGACACAAAGGTCCCTTGTGTGTGCAAGAGGCTAAAGACTGGCCAAGAAAGGAGTTAAAGATCTAGTAGTGTACCTCAGCTGTCTCAAGGGTCAATAGATCCTTTCCATCTGACTAAACAAGCTCACAGCTCGCACTGCTCTGCCATAAACAGCTCAGCATCGGCAAAGCAATGTTGTTTTGAACGACGACGCAGAGTAAACCATTTTCGACTCCAACTATATCTCTTTGAAGATGGCTGTCATAACCTCAACAATTTAACAACGAGACAGCCGTTCAGAGTATGTTGTTTTCCGGCTTTAAGCCAAGGGCTGAATAGGAAATGGCAACGTTAACAAAGATGGCGCGGGGGGGGGGGAAAGAGCTAGCCCCCAGCCCTTGAAAACATTGCCCTTGTTTTATTTTTACACATCTGGAGGATTGGTTGCCTTTGACTCATTCCCTGGTCTCTGCTTGATAGGCCCCGGATAAGCATCTGCTATTTGGTATGTCTTGGGAGATATGGGCGGCCTAACAGATTGTGTTTGAGGATGAGGAAAAGGTTGTTTGGATTCAAACAGGAGGTGTGATGCACTGCGGCGGCGTGGTGGCTTCCTGTTCGTCTCCTGACCTCACCTCGTTGAGGAGATAACAGATTATGATTTTCAGTGCAGATGGCTTTGGAGGATATTAGTCTTTTTTAACTTCTTCATCATTTAAATTCTGCGCCATCTAAAAATAAAATAACACTCAACACTTTCCAAAATGTGCCCAACTGGCCATAATGATTTGAATTATGTGCAATTGTGTTAGTCGTTACGTCAATTCTGCAAAATGCAATCTTGTTGTAGGTCATTCAAATAGAAAATCTGGAAAATTAAATGTTGCTTTTGCATCTGTACATCATGGTATGAGGAGTGCTCGAGCACAAACGATGAGCTAATTTTCCTATGAGAGCAGATTTGAAGCGGTTAGTCTGCATATTGTTTATGTTATCATCTCTATTATTAGCCATGCAGTTGCCTTCCTTCCACTACTTCCTGATTGCATTTTTTCATCCCCGTCTCAACCACCTCCCTAATTCCTGTCTGCTGTGTACTTTCGCTGACAGTTCCTCTAAAGGGCCGTGTCCTCAGTCACCATGATTGGGACTGTTTTTAGAAAATAGGCTCTGAGAGGAAGTTTGTTGTGCCCTTGCCACACCAAGGCAACATGCCCCAAACATCCACTGGGACACATCCCAATTACCTCTGTGACTTAATTATATTTGACACCGGTGGCTAGCTATAGCCTAGGTCTGCGCTCCAGTGTCTTGTCTATACACAGCTAAGAAAACATGGATCACTAGCATACATCCCCAATCGATGTCCCCACATTATCACACCTGGTAGGAAATGAAAGAGCTAGGAGGAATTCAGACCTTATGTAAATATTAGTGTTATTATTTCATGGCTTGGCACAGACTTTTCATCCCAAGTGACTCGCAAAATTCTGGAGCCCATTTGCCAAGCGGAGCTTTGCACTAGAGAGAAGCAGGTAAAGTACATCGCTCAAGGGTACAAAGCGTTCCACATAATACGTGTTGTATTAAAACAGGTCGTGCTCAAATTAAGTGGACCCATGAATTGAAATGGAAAAAGACCCTTTTGAGAGGAAAACAGATGAGTTTTGCTGATAGATGATCACTTGAAAGCTCTGCGATGTGAAGAAGTACATTTTGACCAGTTGCAGTAAAGCTGATTTATATCAGTTAAGATGATGTCCTGAGGGCCACTGCAGGGGAGCGGGGGCGAGGGGGGTGGTTGGATTTATCCACGAACACATCAAAGACTTTTAAAGTGGCTTATATTGCTACAGACATGCTATTTCATTGTTTACATTGTATAACCTCATTTAGGGTGTCTGAAAAGAATTCCTAGCTCGGTGAGCTAAACTCCTTAGCTCACCATTAAACTTAGTCGGATTACCGACGTAAAATTTAATATGCGTTTGCCTAACATTTTCCCCATGTCTGGTGCAGTATTGACCTTTTTAATAAGAATTTATTTAACAGAGATCCCTATGGTACTATTCAGTATTGTTCTATAGCTCAAGTACCTTGGTGAAAAGGACAGAATGTGTGGTTCCCCTCAACCGAAACGTGCTCATTACTGTCCGTGTGAACAGCTTGTCGGATTCATTAAGCGTTTCCCGCACTTTGTCCTGCGGAGACCTGGACACAGCGTAGAAAGGAGGGACTGTAGGGAGGGAGGTTGTGGTTTAGTCCATGCGTGCTTGAAGTGAAATATGATTGATTAGTGCATTCTTGGGTTGACATGCCCTCATTGCAGCTGAAACCTGTTAACTCAATGCGCACAGACTGGGCCGGATGAAGAGTCAAACCTGTTGTGACTGCCGCATGGCAACTATGATAGTTCACTGACCAGGCCCCAGCTCCAGTAGGGTAGCAGATATATAAACCATCAGTCCACCAGGGGTGGGAGTAGGTTTGCGTGTGCGTTTGAGTCTGTGTGTGTGTGTGTGTGTGTGTGTGTGTGTGTGTGTGTGTGTGTGTGTGTGT
This sequence comes from Poromitra crassiceps, assembly GCF_964638095.1. Classification (NCBI taxonomy): domain Eukaryota; kingdom Metazoa; phylum Chordata; class Actinopteri; order Beryciformes; family Melamphaidae; genus Poromitra; species Poromitra crassiceps. Next base: position 7,249,060 of record NC_139623.1, read on the forward strand.
GTGTGTGTGTGTGTGTGCGTGCGCGTGTGTGTGTGTGTGTGTGCATGCATGCTTGGCAGGGTATGTGTGCATCATGTGCGTCTGTGTGCATCTGTATGGACGTGTGAAATGACAGTGTGCTGTGTATGTCTTCATGGCATGACAAGAAACATAATACAACATGGCAGATGCTGAGTGTTCCTTAACATCTGTTGGCACGTTTTGAAACGAACACGACACGGTGTTACTTTGACCAAAGGGACACACCGTTATATCCTGAGAATGAAGTGAGGGGAATGTAGGCTACTAGTAGCCTACATGGTGCGATATTACATTCAAAGCTCATAGTGTCACCGGACTCACCGCAGTGTCACCAGCTTCAGTCATCTTTGGTGGATCACCTTAACGAATGTAGGCACTACGATCTCCTTCTCTCTCGTTAATCCTGGCGGGCTGATGTAGATTTAACAGAACTCAAAGCGAGGGTCAGATTAAATCAAACCTTGGTAAAACCCGGAGCCGGGGTCGTGGAGAGGCATGGGACACACGTTGAGGGGCTGTTTGACGAGCGGGGCGAGAGCCTAGTACACACGTCTTTGCGGCCAACATTTCATCAAAGGTGAGCTCAAGTAACGTTAACGGGGTATTTTAATTATTATTGTAACGTTACTTGAGCTTACCTTTGATGAAATGTTGGCCGCAAAGACATGTGTACTTTGATGGTAGAAAAAAAGCCATTTGCCCTCCCCAGCGACTGAACCACGTCTAATCGCACAAATCCACAACCTCCTCCTTTCTGAGTTTTCTTTCTCCGACGGGATTCTGTAAAAGCACAAGCCAGGCGTGTCTCCTCGTCGGTTAGTGCAACCGATAGCACAACAGGTAATCGGCATTTTGGCTGAACAAACACAGCGTGAGAAACTAGTCGACTCTGCTCTGGCAGCGGAATGAACAAGTTTTTTTTTTGACCGTCAGGTGGGCGTTCCCGGCAGCACGTAACGCCCCTTGAAAGCTATGAATAGGCCAAGTTCACACCGCCTTCCAGCGCTAATTAGCGAACAATAATGGGAGGATGGGAGGCCTTTTGAATTTGCGATGCTATCAACAAGGTTATTTCACTCTCCACAGGTGCATTTATCGCTATAATGAAACTGGCATTAGCCCTTTAATTTTCTCCGCTTTTGTTACGATTTTGCACACAAAAAGAAAAGTATAATATCGAATTCCTGTGAAGGTCAAGGTATTACTTTCAACGTTGTGCTTCAGACTTAACTGGATGACCTCCACTATCACTCTGTCCCTGCAGGTATATATGCCAGTGAGTTGTGCACGGATGAATGGACTTGAAATCTTAAGTCACAAAATCACATGCCTGCATAAATCAGCACAGGAGAGTCCGGTGTCACACAGCTTCACATGCTGATTCCCGAGACTTCCAGTCCACATTATACCGCCACACCCGGCCCGTCTGTCTCAACATCTGTGTCTGCCACGCCATGGGTGGCCTAAGCAGCGAGGACAATCACTGTAATCTTGACCATGCTAGGGGAAGTAGCAGCTCACCACAGGAGTGCGATGTGGCTGTCACAGTCCATGCTTGACAGAGTTTGCTCTTGACAAGTCCCTGTGCTGTGAGCGACTGTCCTCTCTGTCTAGCCCTTATCTGCCCCCCCCTTCAGCCCCTGCCACACGCACGCACGCAGGGGCGCCGCCAGGGATTTTGGGCCCCATGACAGGACATAGCATGGGCCCCACTGATGCCGGCGTCCGAAGGGCGCCGGCGAAAAATTTGGGCTGTTTGAAGCTGATTTAGAGGATAATATCGCATTTTAAATTATATTAGGATAACACTGTAGTGTTGTCATTATTCAGTCTTAACCATCAATATTTGCTCCTTTTCTCACCCACCTTCATCTCACCACCATCCCTGTTGAATCATCATACTCTCTCTCTGCTCTGAATACACCAGAGGGAACAAAGAAATACTATCAACTAATGACTAGAAATAATATTGATACACATGTGGAGTCCAACAGGAGAGTGTTTAGCATGAGACTGTTGTGATATCATTATTCAGTCTTAATATCATTATGTTCTCCTTTTCTCATTGGCTGTCATTTGTGGGCTGCTTTTCCTTTCATATAATGGTCATTATGTGGACAAATAAATTGTGTTGATCCTTCTTATTTTTTTATTACTATTATTATTATTATTCGTATTACAAATAAATCCCCACAGACCCACTGCAATTGTGCCAACTACCATGTCATTCAACACAATGCTGCACCTGTGTGTGTGTGTCTCACCTCCTTCATCAGTTAGGAGGACTGGTTCATTGGAAGGTGCCGGTGGGGGGGGGGGGCTGTGTCTGATTCTGCATCTGTTGTGTTAGGCAAGAGCCAGGCAGGGAGGGACAACTGATTTATATGAACGGCTTGCAAACAATTGTTTGCATTGATTAAATGTTTGCTAGACAGGACAGGAGGGAAATGTAAACACTCTGTGAAGTAAGCATATTTCACTAAGGTCTAACAGGGTAATTTCCAGTAGTTAAGAAAAGTTGAATAAATGGTCAGATGGCGCCAGACAGACTAGACAGTTCTCTAGGTTAACAGAGTGATTCACGTAGCGTAGGCTATCTGCCTCGCCTCACACAGAGACAGGCAGACAGCTGCACCAGTCCAGCTCACTCACCTGCCTTCCTATAAAACTGTGTGAGGCACTGCTGTCCTCTTTTTTCTCTCTGCTCTCTTTCTTGCCTATCCTTTCTCTTTTTGAAACCTGACTTTGCTTTTGGCATGTTGCTGGTTGCTTCTCCTCTCTGCTCTCTCCTCTCATCTGATCTCAGCGCGTACTGCGTAGTGCTGCTGCTGCCCCACGCTGCCTGGATGGGAGGCGTGCCTATTTTTCCTGTCAGCCAGGCAGGGAGAAACCATTTCTTGAAAATCGAAGGGGTGTGTGTGCAAGAGGATTTTTTCTTTTTTGCCAAAAAGAAGCAATTCGTTTTACTAGTACATTGAATAAAATAGTATATTCATTACAATAGGTTAATAATTTAATACTGCAAAAAATTGCCTAGTGTCCAAGCTTTTAGGGCCCTTGAAGCTGACAGGGCCCCTGTCAGCTTCAAGGGCCCTTAGAATCGTCCTACCTTTCCCCCCCTATACGGCGCCCCTGCACGCACGCACGCACGCACGCACGCACGCACGCACGCACGCACGCACACACACACACACACACACACACACACACACACACACACACACACACACACACACACACACACACACACACACACACACACACACTTTTCTTCACTCATCACACAATGATGTGGGCAACAACTGTCTCTCGGTATCTAGCTGTCTCCTCAGCAGCCAGCACAGCAGTCCCTGCTCTGTCTATTGTACCTTCTCTGTCTCCTCAGCAGCCAGCACAGCAGTCCCTGCTCTGTCTATTGTACCTTCTCTGTCTCCTCAGCAGCCAGCACAGCAGTCCCTGCTCTGTCTATTGTACCTTCTCTGTCTCCTCAGCAGCCAGCACAGCAGTCCCTGCTCTGTCTATTGTACCTTCTCTGTCTCCTCAGCAGCCAGCACAGCAGTCCCTGCTCTGTCTATATGTACCTTCTCTGTCTCCTCAGCAGCCAGCACAGCAGTCCCTGCTCTGTCTATATGTACCTTCTCTGTCTCCTCAGCAGCCAGCACAGCAGTCCCTGCTCTGTCTATATGTACCTTCTCTGTCTCCTCAGCAGCCAGCACAACAGTCCCTGCTCTGTCTATTGTACCTTCTCTGTCTCCTCAGAAGCCAGCACAGCAGTCCCTGCTCTGTCTATTGTACCTTCTCTGTCTCCTCAGCAGCCAGCACAGCAGTCCCTGCTCTGTCTATTGTACCTTCTCTGTCTCCTCAGCAGCCAGCACAGCAGTCCCTGCTCTGTCTATTGTACCTTCTCTGTCTCCTCACGGTACGTGCACATCTACAATGGCACAGCGGCTTGCCTGCTGAAAAAGCCGCTTTGACGCTGCATCTTGATAGGCTGTCTTGCTCTATTTCCGTGTCTGATTGGTCAATTTGCCTCGCGCCCCCTGCCGCTGGAACCGCCCACAGCGTTTCACTGTCGCAGACTAGAGGCGGCTTGTCTCCGAGCGGCTTCACGCTCGCGGGGCGGGACTAGGGCGGGACCTTTCGTTGAAGCTACCCAATGACAGCTCTTCCTACACATTTCCTCCCCCCACCCTCCTGTGTAGCTCGACCTGAGAACGTTTCTACAGGCTACAGCTCCAAGCTGGAAGCTGGTTTCCACGCCCACAAAACGCTGCGACACAGCGGAAAAGCGAATTTGCCATTGTAGATGTGCACGTACCGTCAGCAGCCAGCACAGCAGTCCCTGCTCTGTCTATTGTACCTTCTCTGTCTCCTCAGCAGCCAGCACAGCAGTCCCTGCTCTGTCTATTGTACCTTCTCTGTCTCCTCAGCAGCCAGCACAGCAGTCCCTGCTCTGTCTATTGTACCTTCTCTGTCTCCTCAGCAGCCAGCACAGCAGTCCCTGCTCTATCTACACTGTACGGGGGGCTGGCGGCAGAGGTAGGGGGTAGTGGGGCTTTTCAATGAGTGGCATGTTTGTACTGCTCAGCGCCTTCAGGAGAGATTTCATGTAGCTGGTATGTTGTTGTGCTTGTTGCTGCGTATGTCGCTCTTAATGAGCTCCGTGGACATTACAGTTATTATGTGGCCTCCTCAAAGCCACTCCAGCTAATCAGGAATGCTGAAGAGCCAGAGATGATGAACAGAATGATGCTGACCTTAAAATGTCAGCTGGTGTTGCATTTATTATTGTTTACACTCACTATTCCACTCGCTGGTGGGCACGGTGGTGCTTAAGGCTCTTTGCATATTTGCAACTCTTTTTGTCCGTGCTTATTTCTTGTAGAATTAGTTGGGCTGAAGAAAGAATGAAAAGCGTTGACAAAGCCGTGTGGTTTTGTGCTGAGAGGAGGGGAGCTCATTACGGTGGAACAGGCTGAACCTTGGCCACCCACGCCATTCATTTTGGGGGAGCCATGAGGCTCATTATCCGTTTGGAGAGACTACAGGTCAGGGCATCGCAACCTGCCCTTCTGCTGTGGGCACAGCAACAGGACCCGCAGAGCGCCGAGGTGACGCTAGGACGGCACATTAGGGCCTTCTGCTGTTCTCTTTGATTTGCTAGTCACTCAGCGAGCCGAGAGGAGATGAGAGGACTGAGATGAGAAGAGGCGACAGCCGCCAGTCAGTATGAGGCGGGGTGATTGATGGTGGTAACGCAGTCTGTTTGGGGACATCTGCGTCACTCGTCCTATATTGTTCTTAAAGCGTTTGCCCTTGCAGGTCCTGACTTGGTTGGTTGTCCCGCTCTTCAGCATTCCTGATTGGCTGGAGTGGCTTTGAGGGGGCCACATACTAACTGTATGTCCCGTAGCTACACAGACTACTAGGCTTAGTAGGCTATAAGAAATTCAATCAGTTGCACCAGGGCAAATTCGGATTGATGAATAAGACAATGTTCTTCTTTCACCATGTAATAAAATTGTACATAAAGGTTTGACAGATAAATAAGTTACATTTAAGGATTGAACAGTTTATTTTGCTAAATCAACACATGCTTGTCTGCTGGTCTGATGGCATTGTGACAATATTGTGAATAAAACAGAAAATGTCTCCTTTGGTGAACAATTAGGATCTTTGTGTTTCGCTGGTAACAGCTTTTTGGAATTCCACCTGTGTTCTCTGCTTGGGATAAACAAATCAGTAGACTTGTGCCATCATGGGCACCAGCTGTTTGATCTGCTTGTTGCTATTGGAAGTGATGGCACTCTTTCTCAGGCCTTGATGAAGCTAGCTATCTATTCCCAGACTCTTGGCCATATCTAGACTACTTCTAGCTGTATGGCCTTGATGAAGCTAGCTATCTATTCCCAGACTCTTGGCCATATCTAGACTACTTCTAGCTGTATGGCCTTGATGAAGCTAGCTATCTATTCAGGCTCTTGGCCATATCTAGACTACTTCTAGCTGTATGGCCTTGATGAATCTAGCTATCTATTCAGGCTCTTGGCCATATCTACCGTAAATTCCGGACTATAAGCCGCGGCTTTTTTCCCGTTTTTTGGCCTTTTTTGGCCCCTGCGGCTTATATAACGGTGCGGCTTATCTATGGATTTTTTCAAAAAAAAAAAAAAAAATCTCTCTTTTTTAGCACTCTTTTTAACTATAAATCCACTTCTGTTTTAATTTCCTCTCTTGCCCTCTTTTAACAACATAACATAACATAACATAACACAACACAGGTAAGCAGAAAGAAAAAGACGAAGCAATCACCGCCATGAATGAGGAAATGACTCACCTGCTGGAGGCTGGAGATACACGGCTTGGGCTAAACTTTTACTCCGTGAAACACTATCGATTAAGTCCGACATCGCTCAGAGGTTTGAGCAGCTTGAAAACAAGTTTGAAAACGTGCAGAAGTCCATCCACTCAATCACTAAATAAAATAAGGCAACCGTGAACAGAGTTTCTAATGCGGAAAAGCGCATCAGCGCACTGGAGGACAAAAACAACACAGTGAGTCCGAAAGTGGATAAAATGCAAAAACAAATCGAAACCCTGCACACGCAGGTTGATGACTTAATCAGCAGGAGTAAAAGAAATAACATTCGCCTGATCAATGTAAAAGAGGGAGCTGAGATTGGTGACATGGACGCTTTCGTGGCAAAATCCTGTGTTACATCCTGGACCTGAAGGAAGGCGAGAAACCACCAGAGGTGGACAGGGCACACCGGGCGCCTCGGCCACGTCCAGACCCCGGCCTGTCACCGAGGGCCATCTTCATCTGCCTACTCCGCTGGCCCGACCGTCAACTCATCCTCCAGGCTGCGGGGAAGAAGCCCCTCACCTGGGAGGGTACGCGCTTTTTCGTCCGGCAGGACCTCTCCGTGTTGGTGCAACAGAAACGCGCAACATACAACAGCATCATCGAAAAGGTTAAAGTCAATGGATATCGCTTTGGCGTACTGTACCCAGCGAGACTCGTCATAACCATTGATGGACAGCGGCGGAACAAGAGCTCAAAGTGAAACTGCCGAATATCTTTTGAGTTGGACTGGTCAATAGTACTGTGAGTAACTAAAATAAAAAAATAAAAAACGGAATTCTCTCTTCTTTAGCACTCTTTCTAACTATAAATCCACTTCTGTTTTAATTTCCTCTCTTGCCCTCTTTTCACCACACCGCGGACACTGTGTGCACTGTAAAAAAAAACAAAAAATACCATTAAAACACCCGCGGCTTATAGTCCGGTGCGGCTTATATAAGAAAAAAATAGTCAACTTTGAAGGTGCGGCTTATACACCGGTGCGCCTTATAGTCCGGAATTTACAGACTACTTCTAGCTGTATGGCCTTGATGAAGCTAGCTATCTATTCCCAGACTCTTGGCCATATCTAGACTACTTCTAGCTGTATGGCCAGCAGGGGGGGGGCGCAAGTACCACCTACCTTGAGAAACACTGCCAATAATATTAATAATTATTATTATTATTTCACTTTCACATGTTTGAAAACTACTACTAATGACCACCATGGATTTTGCACAAAAAAATAAATAAAAATAATAATAATAATAATCACAGAGCCTTCCAAGTACCACCAGCAGGGGGCGCAAGTACCACCTACGGTACGCGTACCGTAGGTTGGGAACCACTGATCTAGACTACTTCTAGCTGTATGGCCTTGATGAAGCTAGCTATCTATTCCCAGACTCTTGGCCATATCTAGAGTAGACTACTTCTAGCTGTATGGCCTTGATGAAGCTAGCTATCTATTCAGGCTCTTGGCCATATCTAGACTACTTCTAGCTGTATGGCCTTGATGAAGCTAGCTATCTATTCCCAGACTCTTGGCCATATCTAGAGTAGACTACTTCTAGCTGTATGGCCTTGATGAAGCTAGCTATCTATTCAGGCTCTTGGCCATATCTAGACTACTTCTAGCTGTATGGCCTTGATGAAGCTAGCTATCTATTCCCAGGCTCTTGGCCATATCTAGACTACTTCTAGCTGTATGGCCTTGATGAAGCTAGCTATCTATTCCCAGGCTCTTGGCCATATCTAGACTACTTCTAGCTGTATGGCCTTGATGAAGCTAGCTATCTATTCCCAGACTCTTGGCCATATCTAGACTACTTCTAGCTGTATGGCCTTGATGAAGCTAGCTATCTATTCAGGCTCTTGGCCATATCTAGACTACTTCTAGCTGTATGGCCTTGATGAAGCTAGCTATCTATTCCCAGACTCTTGGCCATATCTAGACTACTTCTAGCTGTATGGCCTTGATGAAGCTAGCTATCTATTCAGGCTCTTGGCCATATCTAGACTACTTCTAGCTGTATGGCCTTGATGAAGCTAGCTATCTATTCCCAGGCTCTTGACCATATCTAGACTACTTCTAGCTGTATGGCCTTGATGAAGCTAGCTATCTATTCCCAGGCTCTTGACCATATCTAGACTACTTCTAGCTGTATGGCCTTGATGAAGCTAGCTATCTATTCCCAGACTCTTGGCCATATCTAAACTACTTCTAGCTGTATGGCCATAATCTGCCCTGATCACTACCATGGTCCCCTCTTTGGGCCTGGCTCTAGGGGAGGAGAGGGAGTGAAGGTCAATGTTATATTGGGATGATGTCTCCCACTCTTGCCTCTCGCTCCCCCTTGCTCTCCACCCCTCCACCCCCTCAATCCCATGGCTGACTGATAATGGAACAAAGCTGCCGTCCACTCATCTGTATGTGTCACATGTCCTGCTCCAAGCCCCCCTCAGATATGGTGAATCATCTGCGACAGAGTAACTGGAGCACACGGTCACTCGGCCCCCTGGCTGAGCCTTGCCATGGCCAGTGCTGAATCCATCGCCTGGCCATGAGGGGGAGTAAGGAGTGGGAGGTCAAGACTTTTGCTGAGATCGGCCCTCCCTCTCCCCTGGAGCCCCTCAGAGACCACGCTTGCATGGGTGGCGCTGTCTGAGGCGGTTTGCTCTTAATTGAGTTGCTCACTCAGCTACTGGCCCTGGGGGACACCTCTACGTCACTCCGTATGATTAACCTCAATTTCATCCATGGTCCAGGACTGCTGCCAGATCTGGTCAGGCCAGGAAGTATATGTGTTGAGACATCCACAATAAAAAGAGCAAGGGAAGGAAAGGGAGAGGGGGTGAGGAGAAGGCCACTGGAAGATTTGATGATGGCGGCAAAATAAATCTGCCCACTAATGTCCACATCTGTACATAAAGCAGAGAAGTGAGGATGAAGATCATTAGGATATCAGGCAAAAAGGTTCAAAACTCCTGCCTCAGCAAAAGCTACGCTGCGTTGATGTCGCACAATCTGTATGGAGCTGCTCAAGTGGATTTAAAAATGGCCTCTTGTCATAGCGAGTAGCATTAAAGAGCATTGGTGTGGCCCAATTTGGACTTTTCCACTCTGGCCTGGCTCCAGCGGGGATGGGATGGTAATGTATGGGATGGGATGGTAATGTATGGGATGGGACTCTCTGTGAGTTTGTCTCAGGCTGGGGTTGCTCATTTCCCCTGTTAAGTAGCAGGAGATCAAAGGCAGTGAGTGAGGAGCCACTCGGTCCAGTTCTACACTGTTCTGATTGGTCCAGTTCTACACTGGGCCAATCAGACCTTTCATTTATTGGCACTCAGTAGAAGCAGTATAAATCACGTCAACCAACATCGACCAGCACCTTAGTCATGAGCAGTGGCTCACAACAACACATGGATTTGCTGCTGTCTTTGATCAATGTGAAGTTATTTAACAGCTTTGATGGGCGCCCATCAATGGGCGAGTACCATTGTTTTCCTTTTTGCTCTTCACAGCTTTTCCTTGCGCGCACGCTCTCTCTCTCTCTCTCTCTCTCTCTCTCTCTCTCTCTCTCTCTCTCTCTCTCTCTCTCTCTCTCTCTCTCTCTCTCTCTCTCTCTCTCTCTCTCTCTCTCTCTCTCTCTCTCTCTCTCTCTCTCTCTCTCTCTCTCTCTCTCTCTCTCTCTCTCTCTTGTTTTCTTTCTCGCTCGCTTCCTCTTTCATGCCTATTTTGTTTTCCAAACACTTGCGCGCGGCATCGGGCCGCCCTCCCCCTGCCAAGGCACTCATGGAGAAGCAATAGGCACGGGGAGTCTGCGGGCCAGCAACCAGGAAATAAATATGGATGGTCATGAGTGAGATGAGCCAGGATCATCTGTTTTGCCATCTGCTTGTGCGAGAGCATGGATGTAATGACTGAAGTCCTGCCTAGCCCGGCGATATACCGCCATTGCTGGGAAAAGGCTTGACAGAAACCCACACTCACTCGGCCCACAAAGTCAGAGACAAACAGCAAACACACACACACACACACACACACACATGCACACACACAAAGGCAAAGAGACACACCCACAAATGCACACACTGTATGTTAGAAGCATACAGCTCACACAGTGTCTCTACACACATTATGCACATAGAGGCAACACCGCAGCAGTGGAACAGACAGCCTCCCCCCGCTGGGCTCAGGTACAAAGCCTGTGTGTGTGTGTGTGTGTGTGTGTGTGTGTGTGTGTGTGTGTGTGTGTGTGTGTGTGTGTGTGTGTGTGCGCGCGTGCGTGTGTGTGCTGGACTGCCCTGCATATTCTGTGAGCATCTGGCCCGCCACGGCCATTAGAAATGACAGGTTGACAATTGCCAGGCGGGATTGGTGTTGGTGATTGTTCAGTTGGCAGTGGCCCACCATGTGACAGTCTGTTAGTGTCTCTGCCTGAGGAACAACATGGGACTTGTGTTTGCAGCACTCTGGCCATCGAGGGATATACAAAGCTGCACCGATCCACCAGCATCACCATCATCCCCCACCACCCCTCTGCTCTGTCCCCCCAACATCACCATCACCCCCACCACCCCTCTGCTCTGTCCCCCTAACATCACCATCACCCCCACCACCCCTCTGCTCTGTCCCCCCAACATCACCATCACCATCACCCCCACGACCCCTCTGCTCTGTCCCCCCAACATCACCATCACCCCCACCACCCCTCTGCTCTGTCCCCCCAACATCACCATCACCCCCACCACTTCTCTGCTCTGTCCCCCCAACATCACCATCACCCCCACCACTTCTCTGCTCTGTCCCCCCAACATCACCATCACCCCCACCACCCCTCTGCTCTGTCCCCCCAACATCACCATCACCCCCACCACCCCTCTGCTCTGTCCCCCCAACATCACCATCACCCCCACCACCCCTCTGCTCTTTCCCCCCAACATCACCATCACCCCCACCACCCCTCTGCTCTGTCCCCCCAACATCACCATCACCCCCACCACCCCTCTGCTCTGTCCCCCCAACATCACCATCATCCCAGAATGATACATATTCCTTATGGAGGGTGACACAGTAGAATGATACATATTCCTTATGGAGGGTGACACAGTAGAATGATACATATTCCTTATGGAGGGTGACACAGTAGAATGATACATATTCCTTATGGAGGGTGACACAGTAGAATGATACATATTCCTTATGGAGGGTGACACAGTAGAATGATACATATTCCTTATGGAGGGTGACACAGTAGAATGATACATATTCCTTATGGAGGGTGACACAGTAGAATGATACATATTCCTTATGGAGGGTGACACAGAATGATACATATTCCTTATGGAGGGTGACACAGTAGAATGATACATATTCCTTATGGAGGGTGACACAGTAGAATGATACATATTCCTTATGGAGGGTGACACAGTAGAATGATACATATTCCTTATGGAGGGTGACACAGTAGAATGATACATATTCCTTATGGAGGGTGACACAGAATGATACATATTCCTTATGGAGGGTGACACAGTAGAATGATACATATTCCTTATGGAGGGTGACACAGAATGATACATATTCCTTATGGAGGGTGACACAGAATGATACATATTCCTTATGGAGGGTGACACAGTAGAATGATACATAATCCTTATGGAGGGTGACACAGTAGAATGATACATATTCCTTATGGAGGGTGACACAGAATGATACATATTCCTTATGGAGGGTGACACAGTAGAATGATACATAATCCTTATGGAGGGTGACACAGAATGATATATATTCCTTATGGAGGGTGACACAGAATTATACATATTCCTTATGGAGGGTGACACAGAATTATACATATTCCTTATGGAGGGTGACACAGTAGAATAATACATATTCCTTATGGAGGGTGACACAGTAGAATGATACATATTCCTTATGGAGGGTGACACAGTAGAATGATACATATTCCTTATGGAGGGTGACACAGTAGAATGATACATATTCCTTATGGAGGGCGACACAGTAGAATGATACATATTCCTTATGGAGGGTGACACAGTAGGAGCTCTCAGAATCAATCTTGATGCTTGGATGGAATCATAGAGCGCAGAGAAAATGGCAAACATTGCTGTGGTTCAATGGCCTGATGCTCTCATAAATATGTTTTTATGGCCGTGTGTGTGCGTTTTGTGTGTACTCGTAAAGGCGTGTGTGTTAGCCCATACGCCCTAACGCCTCATACCGCTGGTCATAAAACATTCCTAATTTAATTAGCTTATACAATTCTGAAGATCAATAGCGTGTCAATCATTATGCAGAGCGCTGTACATCCCAAATGATTCATTGTAAGAACAGGGCTTGATTGCTCGTATTCTTATTTTTCAGCCCGTAGGATGCGGTTACTATCTATCTCTTGACCACTTGCATGATAAAGTTACAAGTTAATCTCACGCCACACAACGCCCTCAAATCAAAAAGATTTTTGTCTACTGGATCCCCACATCTGCTGCCTCTGGGTTTCCATCCATCCTGTGGGTTAAGTGTTGTCTTGGGAACTGGGGGGGGGGGGGGGGCAGTTGGTTGGGGATGGGGCGGTGTGAGGGAGGGTTCTTGAACTATAGTCTACTGTCAGTGGAGAGTGCTATATGAGAAAACCCTCCAAGAGAGCAAAGAGGAGCTCAAGAAGCAACAGACTCATGGCTATAGGATGATTTGTTTTGCTTGTCTACATCGCTGAAGCTGCCAGCCTCCACTATCAATGAAGCACTTTTGAGCAAACCCAAGTGAGCAGAGCCTTGCCATGCACAAAATGCCTGGGAGAGGCTGTTAAAGCAGTGTTACCACGCTAGCCACAATGTAGCTGTCCTGCTCTTTGTGTTGTTTCACACAACTCTCTGTTCCTAAGTTCCCCGTTTCTATCCGTTTGATTAGGAATTCCCCAACGCTCTCTTATAAAGGACTCTCTCTGTGTGCAGACAGACAACAATGCGGCCATCCCTATATTCAGCTGTGATATTTCGCTCCCTCGTTCAGTTTGAAGCTCCACCAACTGGCGCGCACTCTGCTGCTTTCTTCATGTCGCCCTGGCATTTAAGCTACAGCTAGGAGCTCTTTGAAACGTGTGGCCCCAAAGAAAAAGTTATATCCGTCCCCCCACTGATGTGTGGCGGTCACAGGACACACATAATATACACCGCCATGTTTTTTTGGAACCCGTGTAATTTGGCGATCAACGTTGACCCTGTCTGCCCCTATCCTTTATTTATCTCCTGTTTTATTGAGCCATAGGGAATGGCTGCACGCGCTCAGACTCCGTATAGCAGCGGTGTGCAAATATGACGTTCCTCCCCGGCCTTTTAGCTGTCTGACCGTTCACCTGCCAAAAGCCAA
>NC_139623.1:7265316-7307816 GCF_964638095.1 Poromitra crassiceps
GGGGGGGGGGGGGGGGTTTGGCCAAGCCATGGGACTCAGGAAGCAGATTAACTTTCTGTTACTTCTCCCCAGCACAGCTCCGTATGCCAGAGCTTCTGCTGTCGAAGTGAGAGTCAGTCGATCCACCAGAGTCAAACCGCTTGTCCTGTAGGTCAAATGCTTCCTTTGAATGAAAAGCGGTGTCTCCTGTGGACAGAGAGCTTTGTGTCTGCTAGATGTCTCCTGTGAACAGAGAGCATGGTGTGTCTGCTAGATGTCTCCTGTGGACAGAGAGCATGGTGTGTCTGCTAGATGTCTCCTGTGGACAGAGAGCTTTGTGTCTGCTAGATGTCTCCTGTGAACAGAGAGCATGGTGTGTCTGCTAGATGTCTCCTGTGGACAGAGAGCATGGTGTATCTGCTAGATGTCTCCTGTGCACAGAGAGCATGGTGTGTCTGCTAGATGTCTCCTGTGGACAGAGAGCATGGTGTATCTGCTAGATGTCTCCTGTGGACAGAGAGCTCTGTGTCTGCTAGATGTCTCCTGTGGACAGAGAGCATGGTGTGTTTGCTAGATGTCTCCTGTGGACAGAGAGCATAGTGTGTCTGCTAGATGTCTCCTGTGGACAGAGAGCTTTGTGTCTGCTAGATGTCTCCTGTGGACAGAGAGCATGGTGTGTTTGCTAGATGTCTCCTGTGGACAGAGAGCATGGTGTGTTTGCTAGATGTCTCCTGTGGACAGAGAGCTTTGTGTCTGCTAGATGTCTCCTGTGGACAGAGAGCATGGTGTGTTTGCTAGATGTCTCCTGTGGACAGAGAGCATGGTGTGTCTGCTAGATGTCTCCTGTGGACAGAGAGCATGGTGTGTCTGCTAGATGTCTCCTGTGGACAGAGAGCATGGTGTGTTTGCTAGATGTCTCCTGTGGACAGAGAGCATGGTGTGTCTGCTAGATGTCTCCTGTGGACAGAGAGCATGGTGTGTTTGCTAGATGTCTCCTGTGGACAGAGAGCATGGTGTGTCTGCTAGATGTCTCCTGTGGACAGAGAGCATGGTGTGTTTGCTAGATGTCTCCTGTGGACAGAGAGCATGGTGTGTTTGCTAGATGTCTCCTGTGGACAGAGAGCATGGTGTGTTTGCTAGATGTCTCCTGTGGACAGAGAGCATGGTGTGTTTGCTAGATGTATCCTGTGGACAGAGAGCTTTGTGTCTGCTAGATGTCTCCTGTGGACAGAGAGCATGGTGTGTCTGCTAGATGTCTCCTGTGGACAGAGAGCTTTGTGTCTGCTAGATGTCTCCTGTGGACAGAGAGCATGATGTGTCTGCTAGATGTCTCCTGTCGACAGAGAGCATGGTGTGTCTGCTAGATGTCTCCTGTGGACAGAGAGCATGGTGTGTTTGCTAGATGTCTCCTGTGGACAGAGATCTTTGTGTCTGCTAGATGTCTCCTGTGGACAGAGAGCATGGTGTGTCTGCTAGATGTCTCCTGTGGACAGAGAGCTTTGTGTCTGCTAGATGTCTCCTGTGGCCAGAGAGCATGGTGTGTTTGCTAGATGTCTCCTGTGGACAGAGAGCATGGTGTGTTTGCTAGATGTCTCCTGTGGACAGAGAGCATGGTGTGTTTGCTAGATGTCTCCTGTGGACAGAGAGCATGGTGTGTCTGCTAGATGTCTCCTCTGGACAGAGAGCATGGTGTGTTTGCTAGATGTCTCCTGTGGACAGAGAGCATGGTGTTTGCTAGATGTCTCCTGTGGACAGAGAGCATGGTGTGTTTGCTAGATGTCTCCTGTGGACAGAGAGCATGGTGTGTCTGCTAGATGTCTCCTGTGGACAGAGAGCATGGTGTTTGCTAGATGTCTCCTGTGGACAGAGAGCATGGTGTGTCTGCTAGATGTCTCCTGTGGACAGAGAGCATGGTGTGTTTGCTAGATGTCTCCTGTGGACAGAGAGCATGGTGTGTTTGCTAGATGTCTCCTGTGGACAGAGAGCATGGTGTGTTTGCTAGATGTCTCCTGTGGACAGAGAGCATGGTGTGTCTGCTAGATGTCTCCTCTGGACAGAGAGCATGGTGTGTTTGCTAGATGTCTCCTGTGGACAGAGAGCATGGTGTTTGCTAGATGTCCCCTGTGGACAGAGAGCATGGTGTGTTTGCTAGATGTCTCCTGTGGACAGAGAGCATGGTGTTTGCTAGATGTCTCCTGTGGACAGAGAGCATGGTGTGTTTGCTAGATGTCTCCTGTGGACAGAGAGCATGGTGTGTTTGCTAGATGTCTCCTGTGGACAGAGAGCATGGTGTGTCTGCTAGATGTCTCCCGTGGACAGAGAGCATGGTGTGTTTGCTAGATGTCTCCTGTGGACAGAGAGCATGGTGTGTCTGCTAGATGTCTCCCGTGGACAGAGAGCATGGTGTTTGCTAGATGTCTCCTGTGGACAGAGAGCATGGTGTGTCTGCTAGATGTCTCCTGTGGTCAGAGAGCATGGTGTGTTTGCTAGATGCAGCTGAGCTCGGAAGTGAGTTGCTTGTCCGTGGCACAGAATGAAAATGAAATGGGCTGTATCCTTTTATTGGAATTGTATTTCCAGTTGATTGTGTTTCAATAGACACTTATCACAATTGCCATTCCAATCACAGTCTCTGCCACCAGATCAGTCAGTCAAACAGTCAGTACGTTTACATGCACTTAAAACAAGGCTAGGTGGAAACCTAGCATATGGCCAGCGCAGAAAAGCGTTGACGAGCCTGTTGGTTGTAGCAGGCAGCAAAATTGTTTTAAAGTGGAGGGCTGTCGATCGCAAAGGTATGAAGGATATAATGGAAAATCACTATGGTAAGAAAGCCCTAGAAAATAATTATTTAATATGTAGTTGCATTTAATAAAACATGTTATTATAATACATTCATGTGTGTGTTTGTATGTGTGTATGTGTGCACGCATGTATTTATTGTGAAATTCTAAAAGATGTGTATTTGTCGCATTAAAAGGACCCCACCCCTCTGTATAGTCTCATGGTGCCTTTTCAACTTCTATTGTTCTAATTACATCTCCCAGTTAGCAGTATCCCAAAATGATAAGTTCATGATGAAATAGCCTACGCTGCAGTGCGGGCTTTAAAAAAACCACGAAATAAGTTTTGAACAGCACAGTCCACACATGCTTTGTGCTGTGGTTTGATGAAGTTTGTATAAAATTAGAAGGCGAAATAGCGATTTCTGTTAAATAGGCCCCACCCACAACACTTTGCAAGTCGATTATATCGCAACGGTGAGGTCTTTCAAAAAACGGCAAGCCAGGTTTTGTGCAGGACAGATGTGGTTTGGTGAAGATTTGACAAAATTTGAAGGAGAAATAGCGAAAAAATGCTTTTGGACAAAAGTCTAAATGGTGGAAAATCTAGTTAAGCTGCGTTCACACCGACCTATTAAAGCTTTTCGCTGGCATCGAGTTTACATACAAAGTCAATGCAAACGAGCGATTGAGCGTATATTCGCCCGGGAGAAAAATCGCTGGGCGTCCGAGCGACAGAGACAGAGCGATAGGGAGAAAATACGCTCGTCGCCCGAGATGAAATATCCCAACTTGAGCGAAATCACGCTGGCATCAGTCGCTCGCTGTTCAACGCTGATTGGCTGCCGTGTGAGAGTGAGTTAAGGATCACACTGGCTTGGAACAAACCGCGGGTTTATTGTGTGGCAACAAACCGCATTGACAGCTGATTGATAGGCTGACAGCTGACATGAAGTGAAGTCTGTACTACCGGTATAGAGCTCACGTTAGGAGCACGCTGATAGGCTTAACTTGTAAACAACCAGTGGCTCGTAGTGGACAAACATCATGACATTGCGTAACGTTATAGCGCCCCCAGATGTCCGTCAATTCGTGTGCCTGTTGACGAGCGATTTAAACACAGCGACAGAGCGATTCCAAAGGGGTGAATCGAGCGACAGAGCGAAAAATAAATATCTCGGTGTGAACACAGCTTTAGACGGAAATGGGCGTGGTCTATATAGAAAGAATGTTGATCGTAGAAGCTATGGTTCCAAAGTTATGGACCAAAATGTAAAGAGGGCAGCTATAGCGCCACCGTTAGGTCAATCGGTGTAATTTTTTAGGCCAGAGTAGAAGAGTACTCTATGAACCTATATACCCAATTTGGGAACCGTCGCTCTTATGGTTTGTGAGCTACGGGTACTTATTGTTGCCATAGCGCCCCTTATAGTCGAAGTGACACAATTGTTTTTTTTATCAGCTCAGAGTACATAGCTGCACACCTGTACCAAGGTTCATTGGCAACGGACAATGCATTCTGGAGTTAGGAAGTCAATTATATCACAACGGTGCGGTCTTGCAAAAAAACGCGAAATAAGTTTTGTGTAGGACAGATGCTGTGTGATGTGGTTTGGTGAAGATTGGACACAATTTGAAGGAGAAATAGCGAAAAAATGCTTTTGGGGAAAAATCAAAATGGCGGAAAATCTAGTTAGACGAAAATGGGCGGGGCCTATATTAGCAGATGCGGAATGACCCAAGGAATCCAGGGAAAAAATATTTTGATTGTAGATGCTACGGTTAAAAAGTTATGGACCGAGACGTAAAGAGGGCTGTTATAGCGCCACCTAGTGGTCAACAAGTGTAATTTTTCCGCTCATAGTAAAAGGTGACTCTCTGAACCTACCTACCAAGTTCGGTAGCGGCAGGTCTTATGGTTTCTGAGTGGGACCAAATGGGCTTCCAAACGGTCTCCCAAATGGGCTTGCAAATTGGGTGGACAAACCCTGTTATAGGACCTGAGCCACTGCGTGCGCTGGCCAGCAATCAAATTATTGCATTAGTCCGCCTAAAACCGGACTTTTGAAATGCATGTAAACATAGCTCGACCGAAATCTAAGTTATAAAAGTCAGACTAACTAACTAACCCTAACCCTAACCCTAACCCAGATAATGCGATTGGAAGTCGATTTACTCCTTCATGTATCAAGACAAGGCGATCAGCGCATGCGCTAATGCTCTTTGACGAAGTCGAACAGCGTGTAAAACTCTTACTGTACGTTATAGTGGCCAGGGAGTGATTAGCTAAAGCTAAATGTGAAGTGCGTTGATGTAGAGCTAAATCTGTGTCTAGATTTTTTTTTTTAATGCAATATCTTAGGTTCAACTGTATTGAGCTCACAAGGGGCAGCGTTGTGTTATGTGACCATCCCTGCGTTTGAACGGTTTATCGGCGCTCTCTCTCTCCACATAAACACAACCTCGCTCGACCACATAAACACAGAACACAGCAAATCAATGTCCTATCACTAAAATACACACAGGGCGCAGCGTCTCTCAACATAAACACTGCCACACTATTATATGAGCCAGAAGTGATCGTTTTGAGGGGAAACGTTTGTATAATGATATCATATTTTTAATGAAATAGCTGCATTATTAAGAGACTTGCTGCTACCAGTTGTAAGAGTAGAATTGGCCGAGCCTGCGGGGAAAGAGTGCATATCGTCACTTATCGTAGCGGAGGCAACGTAATTCCATCCAAAAAATCGATTTCCCACCCGTGCATGTATACTTAAAGAAGGACATAGTCCAAGTAAATAGCATAATCAAGCTATAACCATAGCTCGACTTAACTGTGCATGTAAACGTATGTTTGTTAGCCAATACACACGACAAGTCAAAGAGAAGATTATATCATAATACTGGGTAGAACTGCATACATTACTGATTTGCAAAGATTAGTAAATTTGCAAAAAATTTGAACACATTTGTTTTTGAGTGACACCAACCTGAGTCACTCACTATGCATGTTGTTTTTCTGTTTTTTTCTGTTTTTTGTTTTTTTGCCGGCTTGACGGTAAACACATCCATGTTAGCACGTGTTTTCTATAGCCATGTTTTAATTAAGCATTTTCAGGAGCAATAACCTCGATGTATCTCAAAGCAGTTACAGGGTTTTATCCAAGCAAAGTCGGCTTACAAAAGAAACCAGGGATCAGGAGTAAATGACAAGAGGATAAAAGGATAGGAGATAGCAGTGAGATGGGGGGGAAGGGGGGGGGTGTAGGAGATAGCGGTGAGATGGGGGGTGTTCTGTTTCTCGTCTTATTTTGATAGGCAGTCACATGGTGTTGATAGGCAGTCACATGGTGTTGATAGGCAGTCACATGGTGTGTTGATAGGCAGTCACATGGTGTTGATAGGCAGTCACATGGTGTTGATAGGCAGTCATATGGTGTTGATAGGCAGTCACATGGTGTTGATAGGCAGTCACATGGTGTTGATAGGCAGTCACATGGTGTTGATAGGCAGTCACATGGTGTTGATAGGCAGCCACATGGTGTTGATAGGCAGTCACATGGTGTTGATAGGCAGTCACATGGTGTTGATAGGCAGTCACATGGTGTTGATAGGCAGTCACATGGTGTTGATAGGCAGTCACATGGTGTTGATAGGCAGTCACATGGTGTTGATAGGCAGTCACATGGTGTGTTTATAGGCAGTCACATGGTGTTTATAGGCAGTCACATGGTGTTGATAGGCAGTCACATGGTGTTGATAGGCAGTCACATGGTGTTGATAGGCAGCCACATGGTGTTGATAGGCAGTCACATGGTGTTGATAGGCAGTCACATGGTGTTTATAGGCAGTCACATGGTGTTGATAGGCAGTCACATGGTGTTGATAGGCAGTCACATGGTGTGTTGATAGGCAGTCACATGGTGTTGATAGGCAGTCACATGGTGTTGATAGGCAGTCACATGGTGTTGATAGGCAGTCACATGGTGTGTTGATAGGCAGTCACATGGTGTTGATAGGCAGTCACATGGTGTTGATAGGCAGTCACATGGTGTTGATAGGCAGTCACATGGTGTTGATAGGCAGCCACATGGTGTTGATAGGCAGTCACATGGTGTTGATAGGCAGCCACATGGTGTTGATAGGCAGTCACATGGTGTTGATAGGCAGTCACATGGTGTTGATAGGCAGTCACATGGTGTGTTTATAGGCAGTCACATGGTGTTGATAGGCAGTCACATGGTGTTGATAGGCAGTCACATGGTGTTGATAGGCAGTCACATGGTGTTGATAGGCAGTCACATGGTGTTGATAGGCAGTCACATGGTGTTGATAGGCAGTCACATGGTGTGTTTATAGGCAGTCACATGGTGTTGATAGGCAGTCACATGGTGTTGATAGGCAGTCACATGGTGTTGATAGGCAGTCACATGGTGTTGATAGGCAGTCACATGGTGTGTTTATAGGCAGTCACATGGTGTTGATAGGCAGCCACATGGTGTTGATAGGCAGTCACATGGTGTTGATAGGCAGTCACATGGTGTTGATAGGCAGTCACATGGTGTTGATAGGCAGTCACATGGTGTGTTTATAGGCAGTCACATGGTGTTGATAGGCAGTCACATGGTGTTGATAGGCAGTCACATGGTGTTGATAGGCAGTCACATGGTGTGTTGATAGGCAGTCACATGGTGTTGATAGGCAGTCACATGGTGTTGATAGGCAGTCACATGGTGTTGATAGGCAGCCACATGGTGTTGATAGGCAGTCACATGGTGTTTATAGGCAGTCACATGGTGTTGATAGGCAGTCACATGGTGTTGATAGGCAGTCACATGGTGTTGATAGGCAGTCACATGGTGTTGATAGGCAGTCACATGGTGTTGATAGGCAGTCACATGGTGTTGATAGGCAGTCACATGGTGTTGATAGGCAGTCACATGGTGTTGATAGGCAGTCACATGGTGTGTTGATAGGCAGTCACATGGTGTTGATAGGCAGTCACATGGTGTTTATAGGCAGTCACATGGTGTGTTGATAGGCAGTCACATGGTGTTGATAGGCAGTCACATGGTGTTGATAGGCAGTCACATGGTGTTGATAGGCAGTCACATGGTGTTTATAGGCAGTCACATGGTGTTGATAGGCAGTCACATGGTGTGTTTATAGGCAGTCACATGGTGTGTTTATAGGCAGTCACATGGTGTTTATAGGCAGTCACATGGTGTTGATAGGCAGTCACATGGTGTGTTTATAGGCAGTCACATGGTGTGTTTATAGGCAGTCACATGGTGTTGATAGACAGTCACATGGTGTGTTCATAGGCAGTCACATGGTGTTGATAGGCAGTCACATGGTGTGTTTATAGGCAGTCACATGGTGTGTTTATAGGCAGTCACATGGTGTTGATAGGCAGTCACATGGTGTGTTCATAGGCAGTCACATGGTGTTGATAGGCAGTCACATGGTGTGTTTATAGGCAGTCACATGGTGTGTTTATAGGCAGTCACATGGTGTTGATAGGCAGTCACATGGTGTGTTTATAGGCAGTCACAGGGTGTTGATAGGCAGTCACATGGTGTTGATAGGCAGTCACATGGTGTTGATAGGCAGTCACATGGTGTTGATAGGCAGTCACATGGTGTTTATAGGCAGTCACATGGTGTTGATAGGCAGTCACATGGTGTTTATAGGCAGTCACATGGTGTTGATAGGCAGTCACATGGTGTTGATAGGCAGTCACATGGTGTTGATAGGCAGTCACATGGTGTTGATAGGCAGTCACATGGTGTTGATAGGCAGTCACATGGTGTTGATAGGCAGTCACATGGTGTGATGTTATCTGGATAAGGAAAAATGCATGCTAATGTAAGGTGTAAAATGCATAGTAATCAGGATGGGATTAGAACTTCCTGGCCACATCTGGAGGTAGCCTGACTCACATTGTGTTCAGATCTTTTACACCCCATTTACACCTGTTTTTTTTTTTTTTTAAATGTGACCTGTATCCAGATAACTCATCCGGATACAGGTCACATTTAAAAAGCAGCTGTAAATGGGGTGCCACTTTTTGTCTGGGACCTAATGCCCCTTTAGCACTCGATCATGACCCGAGTGGAACATTATGGCATGCTGATGGGTCCATAAACAATTGGCACAGACCAAAACAAGCCAAGGACATGTTTGCCATTACATTACATTAAGCACTGCACTTTCACCAAGCTGAGTAGCTTGTCATTTTGCGGGGTCAAGGGTCAACAGTCAACCAATATGTTTCTCAGGTCACTAGTCTGGTGCCCACGGGGTATTAGAGAGACAACAATAAGAGACACACAACATGCACTCATTTATTCTCATGCCATTACACACAGCTCATGCTAAACAGCTATTATGATCATAAACAGATAATGCTATATCGTCTTTTCCAAGTGGGCAATAAATATGGCCAGTGTGGATCACAGTCATTTGGAACGTGGGATGGATGGGCAACGTCAGTAACATCATGTCAGAAAGATACAGGGACAATGTAGGATCTGTTTCTTGCATAGGGCACACACACAATGCGCTTACAGAGTGTGAGGACCTCATGTGCACAAGATGATGGAGATGGCATGTGGGTACCAAATGGTCAATGGGAACATATTGGGCCGATGCCAAGGACAGACACACACGCACACACACACACACACACACGCGCGCGCACGCACGCACGCACGCACACACACGCACGCACGCACGCACGCACACACACGCACGCATGCACGCACACACACACACACACACACACGCACGCATGCACGCATACACACACACACACACGGGCGTACGCACGCACACCCACACCCACACACACACACACACACACACACCCACGCGCGCGCATACACACACACACACACGGGCGTACGCACGCACACCCACACCCACACACACACACACACACACACACACAGGCGCGTACGCACGCACACGCACGCACACGCACACACACACACACACACACACACACACACACACACACACACACACACACACACACACACACACACTAATCAGGGATGCTGAATCCCTGAGGCAGATCAGTCATCTGTGTCTCTCTGTCATTACCTGGCTGGCTTCACGTCAGGCCAGTTGGATGTGTAGCAGAGCACACACATGGTGGTCCCTCCTCCCTGCCCCTCTCAAACTACCCATGGCTACTTTTCAACTTGTGTGGGCTGATTAGAGCTGTGCTGCATCCAGTCCAGCGCTCAGCCCCAGCAGGGATTCAGCAGGGAGAACGCATCCAATGCATCATTTCTCTAGATGGGGGAGGGGACTCACACTGTGCCAGTGAGCCCCACTCCTGCAATGGCAGACATGTGAAAAGCTTCTTGAAGAAATAAATGAGACAAAATTGATCAGTATAGAGAAACAAGATTGGGCCTTCTCTCCCACACCTCCAAAAATCACACCCAGGTGTTGAAGTAAGCGGTGCATGTTTGTGCAGGTCGGACCTTTCTCCCCCCTCTCCCTGTCACTGGGTGTGTGTGTGTGTGCGTGCATGCACTCTGAGCGTGCTGCGTGCGTGTGTGGGTGTTTTACCAGCTTTCTTTTCTGCGCCACTTTCTGTCTCCATGATGTCAACGATGATGTCATCAGTGATGTCACTCGAGCAAGTGTGATGTCATCAGTGAAGATGTCATCAGTCTTGACATTGTGACATCATCAACCCACATTTGCCCAACTAGAGATCATTAGCAATTCGCAATTGTGATGTTATCAGTGATGTCACTCGAGAACGGCTTGCTCGAGTGACAATACTGATGACATCACAATTGCTTGAGTGACATCACTGACAACATCACTATTGACATCATTGCTTGCTGCCTGAGGAGGAGACGGAGGACCCTTTCATGAAGGTGAAGACGTGTTGCTCAGGATGGATGAGGAGAGGAGGAACATGAGACGAGGTGCAACAGCCAAGATTGAGGCAGTGTGGGAAACACCGGAAACTTGAAAGAAGAAGACGAACCATTACATTACATTACATTACGTCATTTGGCAGACGCTTTTATCCAAAGCGACTTACAATAACACATTTTTGTCAGCAATAGAGCAATCTACTATGGAGCACAGTCTATGATCACTACAACATAAACAGAAGGAACAGTGGTACAAGTTTAGGTTAGTGGTACAAGTTTGGGTTAGTTTTTTTTTTTTTTTTTTTTTAGAAAGAGAGAGAACGAAGTTAGATCAAGAAGGGCCCAGATGGAGCCTGAAAGGGTGTGTCTTTAGTCTTTTCCGAAAGATCGGCAGTGATTCAGCAGTCCTGACCGAAGGTGGAAGCTCGTTCCACCATTGAGGTGCCAGGGACGAGAAGAGTCGAGATCGGGATGAGCGACTTTTGAGCCCCCGTAGCGAAGGAGGGGCGAGGCGACCTGCACTGGTGGAGGAGCGAAGGGAGCGCTGAGAGGTTTGGAACCTGACCATAGATTGCAGGTCTCGAGGTCTAGAGTGAGACCATCCAACTGTGAGAGGCAGTAATGTGTTGCAAGCATCCAGTCTGCTGGAAAGCCATTAGAAGAAGAAGAAGAGTGACCTGAGATCAACCAGAAGATTATCCGGCCGAACATCCCGCCAACCGGCCAATGAAAGAACGGAGCCACCCCCTGGTCCTGTAATATACCTCATAGTGACCAGCTACTGACAAATATTTGCTGTCGATGCTATGAGATATACAGAGGGGTCAGATGTTTTGTCTTCTGCCATACAGCACCTTTCTATTTTCCTCTCCTATTTCGTCTCCTTCACTCTCCATAAAGGGATGCACAAAAATGCACTCTGCAATTCATTCTTCTCAAAATTCTCTTAAGAGTACCACATCTTAATTAAAGGGTTTATGGCTTTCCTAAGTTTAATTTTAGATTGCTTCTTCGGTTGTCTTATCTAAATGCTATAATGGAAGGCAATTTTCTAAATCTGAAGAGAAAAACTGCATTTATGGACCAACAACAACAACAGCAGAATAATGTTATGAAGATATTCGGCTATCTGCCAAATGAGGAGACCGCAGCGTCTCTTTCATCGAGTTCTAATCAACGCAGAACATGTGGGAACTAATGGTGTTTTTCTGTTTTCCACAACAGCACCCGCTTCACCTCTGAGTGGGGCAGTATGCTGGACTGAACAGATTATAGACTCTGCTGTACATAACAACAGGTCAAACATACAAAATGTGCATCTTTTATTTTTAATGGCTTATGAATATTTAACTGCCAGGGTCACTCGGCAAAGAAGAAGAAAAAACCCACAGTGGAAATCAATAAATTGGATTTTTAAATGGAAACCAGGGTAAAACATTTGGTCTCACCAAAAGTACTATAAATTACCCTGAGCTTAATCTCCTGAGCACTCTGCCAGAAAGGATAAGCAGCAATTTGTGACAGCATTGTGTGTGTGTGTATGTGTGTGTGTGTGTGTGTGTGTGTGTGTGTGTGTGTGTGTGTGTGTGTGTGTGTGTGTGTGTGTGTGTGTGAGAGAGAGAGATAGAGAGAGTGAGTGAGTGAGTGAGTGAGTGTGTGTGTGTGTGTGTGTGTGTGTGTGTGTGTGTGTGTGTGTGTGTGTGTGTGTGTGTGTGTGTGTGTGTTCACATGCATGTACAGTATAAATTTGATTATGTGTTGTGGGCCTTCTCTTCTCTTTCCCGCTGCTGAGTGCTGACTGTACTGTTTGGGTTTCTGTACGTATATATGACTTCATTCCAGAAGGCCTGTCCACTATGTGTTTCTTCCACTATAAAGGCATCTCTTCGTCACGCTCATAAATTACAAGTCAAGAAACATGAAACGGGGATAAAACAAAAACACACTTCCAGCCCGTGACTGGGTGTGTGCCCGCATACTTTGAGCCATTTCCCCCCTGCTTTTTTCTTTACCCAACAGCAAAACGTTTTAACTGAGGGCAATGTGCAGACCAATCTGCCAAGGGTTTTAGGGGGAGCGATAGTGATTGCATGGTGCTCGCACCCCCCTCTCAGTGTTGAATAGCAGCCAGCGATTCCCCATATGGGAGGATTCTGCATGCAGGTTGGAGAGAGAAAGCTGCCGGCCCTCCAAACGCATTCCATCAGCATCGCCCTGAGGGTCCACTGCTGGAACCTGCAGCATCGCCCTGATGCTCCACTGCTGGAACCTTGAGACCTTCAAAAATCAGCCCAACTGTAAGCAGTACAATCTCACTTCAGTGATTTCTCCAGTCAAATGTCTTAGATGTCTTATCTCGTGCATGATATTTTTTATTTACTTTTTGGAGCCCAATCCGTTTATCTGGGCTCTAACCCTAACCCTGCAACGAGGAGATCAATCTGTTTATCTGGGCTCTAACCCTAACCCTGCAACGAGGAGATCAATCTGTTTATCTGGGCTCTAACCCTAACCCTGCAACGAGGAGATCAAGATGCACTGACTTTTCCATAAATGCACTTATCACAGCTGTATACGTACAAGCTCTCCACTGCCAATGAGACAGCCAGGGCCCTCGCTTAGCATTCAGTATGCATGCCTTCACCTGCACTGCCCTATGTTTCACACACTCCTATAATACAAATACACACACACACACACACACACAACACACACACACACAACACACACACGCACACACACACACACACACACACACACACGCGCGTGCATGCACCCACACACACACACACACACACACGCGCGCGCGCGCGTGCATGCACCCACAGACACACACACACACACACACACACACACACACACACACACACACACACACACACACATACACACATACACTTGTATGTGTGTACAACTTGGCCAGTTGTGTTGCTGTGTCTACAGGCTATTCACTATAACAGCTTAGGCTTTCAGCCCTAAGTGTTTTTCTTCATACAATAGAGCCTGCTGAGCTGGCAAGTCAGAATATCAAACAGTCGATGCAATTCCTGAGAGCCGTCTGCACCAACACCAACTGGTAACATGAAATGTTTATCATTTGTGGTGGTAATATTACCTCATTAGAGTATACTCAGCCACTCAATAAGCATGGTCATTCTCCCTGCCAAGACTGGATCAGCGGCTGTGTCAAAACAGCTTCACCCCCCCCGGCACGCGAGCACACGCACACACACACACACACACACACACGCGCGCGCACGCGCACGCGCACACACACACACACGCGCACGCGCACACACACACACACACACACACACACACACACACACACACACACACACACACACACACACACACAATCATTTGGATCAGCAGCTGTATCAAAACAGGTTCACCCCCACGCACGCACGTACGCACACACGCATGTGCACACACACACACACGCACGCACACACACACACACACACACACACACGTGTGCGCACACACCACAACACACACACACACACACACATACACACACACACAATCATGTCATGGGGAGCACGCCATGCACTGACATATTATGAGGGCCACACGTATACAACACTCCGGAGATGTGCGTGGAGAAGGCAAATAGTCATTTGCAGCATATTGACTTGTGCACAAACAAGCATGTGTGTGCATGTAATAATGCACACGCACACACTCAATCTCTCCCCGTCTCTCTGTCGTTCTCTCTCTCGCTCGTCCTCGTACTCCTCATGGGATCAGAAGACATCAGACAGGGAGCGAGGCAGGCGGGCGCGGGAGGGGGGTCATAGAATTACCAGCACAATTGCGATATATTTACAAATATTATTCCAAGCAGGTTTTGGAGAGTGCAGTGATGTGGTATATTCATTACTTCACCAGCTCTCCAGCCTTATGCTCAGTGGCGGCTGACAGCTGCTAGCTCTTTTGGTGGGTTGAGCCCCGTCTCCTGGTGGAGGCAAGAGGAAGCACGGTCTTCACCTGGCAGGATGAAAACATCATGTTTGGGACACTGCAGGTGTTCAGCACAGGCGCTATGGAAGGGCTAGCTAGCTGCTTATTATTTATTAATTTCCCTGCCTGGGAAAAAAAATATGTACATATCTTTGCTGCTGTTTGCTGTGGGAGAGTGTTGTTGTTTTTGTCTCTCTTCAGTAAGCAGTGTTTTTTTTCTCTTTACGGCACTCTTTAAGCCACATATATTTTTTTACAGTGGTAAACAATAGCATGCATACAGACATCAGCATCCCAAACACAGGCTGCAGGAACAAAGCCATCATTATACTGTTCATACAGACATCAGCATCCCAAACACAGGCTGCAGGAACATAGCCATCATTATACTGTTCATACAGTCATCAGCATCAAACACAGGCTGCAGGAACAAAGCCATCATTATACTGTGTGTGTTAGGGGTGTGCCGATTAATCGTATAATCGATGCATCGCGATTAGTTACGTGACGATTAAAATCGATTCACAATGTTCGATTATCGATTTGCAAAAAATTGTATTTTTTTTTTTTTTTTTTTGGAATTTAGCAAAAAAAAATGCATTTTTTTTTTTTGCTTTATTTGCAAAAATACGGTATTTCGCCCGGAAAGCAGTTCCTTAACTGTAAAACGAGACCAAAACCGAAGTACTGGAAACTGGAATCACTGAAGAAAGCATGCAGGGTGGCTGTAACATGTGATGCGTGGACTTCAGTCGCAACTGAAGATAATGGAGGTACATTTGTTTGTTTACTTTAATTAATGGATACTGACAAATATACCTTGCTTAAAAAAAATCCTGTTTGGTGAAAAAGATGCATCGAAAATCGTGATTAATCGTAATCGTTTAATAATCGAATCGTAGCACCCTTAATCGTAATCGAATCGAATCGTGAGGTGCCTAAGGTGGCACACCCCTACTGTTCATACAGTCATCAGCATCTCAAACACAGGCTGCAGGAACAAAGCCATCATTATACTGTTCATACAGTCATCAGCATCAAACACAGGCTGCAGGAACAAAGCCATCATTATACTGTTCATACAGTCATCAGCATCAAACACAGGCTGCAGGAACAAAGCCATCATTATACTGTTCATACAGTCATCAGCATCAAACACAGGCTGCAGGAACAAAGCCATCATTAGACTGTTCATACAGTCATCAGCATCAAACACAGGCTGCAGGAACAAAGCCATAATTATACTGTTCATACAGTACAGTCATCAGCATCAAACACAGGCTGCAGGAACATAGCCATCATTATACTGTTCATACAGTCATCAGCATCAAACACAGGCCGCAGGAACAAAGCCATCATTAGACTGTTCATACAGTCATCAGCATCAAACACAGGCTGCAGGAACAAAGCCATCATTATACTGTTCATACAGTCATCAGCTTCAAACACAGGCTGCAGGAACAAAGCCATCATTATACTGTTCATACAGTCATCAGCATCAAACACAGGCTGCAGGAACAAAGCCATGCAAGTGCAAGTAAAAGGCAAGTAGCATCCATAGGCCTTTGACTTGGATGGCATATCAATAGGCGCTTTCACACCGGCCTTGAAAGCCGCAAAATGCACGGAAAATTGGATCCGCGCCTCCGATGTGAAAGTTTTGAACGCGCGTTGGTGGGTAATTGTTGTACGCCTTTTGTCCCGCAAGCCGACCTAGTCACAGCGCCGGGTTAGCAGGTAACCCGCCTCCACTTGAAAGTGTAGGAGCAGCAAGCCGGAACAGTGCGAATGCTCAGCTCACTCGTAAAAAAATTACAGGGGAAATCACCTCATGCAGCAAGAAAGACAGTGAAAGTAAAAAAAAAGTAGCCTATACAATCATGCGCCAGGAGGAATGCTCTGTGCCTGTAAGTAGGTTAGGCTTTATGCTCAAACAATGTTGACATTAGTAGCCTAGGTAAAATTAACGGATATAATAATACGCTTCAGAGGACTATAGCTGTCTGTGGCGAGTTGGTCTGAGGATATTCCCTCTGGAAACCAGCTGCAGAACTGCAATCTGTCTAGCTAGCCACTTGTGCATTCCCTTACAAAAACTACTAACGTTATAGTAGTCATGTGCATTTATAGCCTATACTATTCCCCCGACGAACGTTATGCAGACTGCAGCTGTTTGATATGTGGGCGTCGTCTTTCAGAACGGCCCCTAATTAGGCTACTTGATGGGAATCTTTTGCTTTACAAAAAACTGGAACCAAAAGACAAGAATTAGCCTTGTAGCCTACCTAATAGGCTACATGATGGTGCGTCTGTGATGCATAAAGTCGATCAGATGAATATTGAAAGCCTTGTTACCATGCTGCATGTGGACAACACTTTCGTGTTTTATCAGTTTGATAACGAGCGCAGCTTTATCAGCTTGATCCTTAACAACCGCAGCTGCACCTCGTTGGCTGGCATACATCAGCGATGTTTGGTTGTTGAATGAATTCGTTCATCATACAGTAGCCTAGGCTACACTAACCTATGAAAATATTCATTTGGGCGAGGAGCTGTGTGGAAATGCCTCCGCTCGCCTTTCAATCCGGGAGGGCTGGATGTCACTTGAAAGCACACCCCAGGACGGGAATGTGGCGGTGCTGCTTGGCTGTGTGTGAAAGCAATTTCTGTGGCGAGGCTGCCGGTTTTGCGGGCCTTTTGAACTGCAATTTTGCGCGATCTGTGTGTGTAAACGGCTAGTAGGTATGTGTCCTGGTCCCTGCACTAGTGCCTCCTCTGGTCAGTTGGGGCGCCCGTTCGATGGTGAGGGAAAATGGGGGGAATAACGTGATCCTCCCATGCACTACATCCCAGAGATCCACCTTTTCAGGCTCCATCTGGGCCCTTCTTGATCTAACTTCGTTCTCTCTCTTTCTTATAAAAAAAAAAAAAAAAAAAAAAAACTAACCAACCTTGTACCACTAACCTAAACTTGTACCACTGTTCCTTCAGAAGTTGTAGTTGTCATAGACTGTGCTCCATAGTTGATTGCTCTATTGCTGACAAAAAATGTGTTATTGTAAGTCGCTTTGGATAAAAGCGTCTGCCAAATGACGTAATGTAAATGTAAATGTAGATCCTCGCTGTGAGGTGAAAAGAAGTGGCTGGCGAATGCATATGTAATGGAGGAAGCATGTGCTACAACTCTCCCCAGATCGGCAGAGGAGATAGAGCAATGACCAGGACAGCGGGGGAATTAGCCAAGTACCATTGGAGAGAAAAC
Organism: Poromitra crassiceps; assembly: GCF_964638095.1. Taxonomy (NCBI): domain Eukaryota; kingdom Metazoa; phylum Chordata; class Actinopteri; order Beryciformes; family Melamphaidae; genus Poromitra; species Poromitra crassiceps. The sequence continues at coordinate 7,283,214 of NC_139623.1, forward strand.
GAGGAGAATATCAAGGGGGATGATACAAAAATTGCCTGAATAAATAAGTGTGTGTGTGTGTGTGTGTGTGTGTGTGTGTGTGTGTGTGTGAGAGAGAGAGTGAGTGAGTGACAGACAGTGGGACTAAGTGGGAAATATAGTGAGGAAGTCATGTGTGTGTGTAGTGCTGAGCTAAAGAGGGAAGGATTTGGTGCATGCTGGGAGCAAAGCTTGCTGCCCTAATGGACAAGAGGCCATGCTGCAGAGAGCCTAGATTACGTAGCATGATGGATGGTCTGTTTGTGCTTTTGTGTGTGTGTGTGTGTGTGTGTGTGTGTGTGTGTGTGTGTGTGTAGGTGTGTGTGTGTGTGTGTGTGTGTGTGTGTGTGTGTGTAGGTGTGTGTGTGTGTGTGTGTGTGTGTGTGTTTGTGTCCTCATCACAGATTGGATGTAACTATCCACCTTATTTTTGGCGGCCATTTTTGCCTGATCTGCATGATGGGTGCTTCTTCCGGTGTGATCCTCCCAGCCTTGTTGCTGACAGCTTGACACCCGTCTGGGCGAACGGAGCAAATCACTAATCAGGTCCAGCTTGGCAAAAATCTCGTCGATAAATATCCCTTTAAGAGCGCAGGGCATTCATGGGTAATCGCCTGCTGTGGCTAATATTAGCCGCTAGTTAGTTATGTTACATGGCAGTAAAACGCCACTGAATGACCAAATTGATATAACTTTTAACCATTTCGAGTAACACTGTTTCCATACGGATCGCCAGCGTTAGTTTGTTGTTTATAACGTGGCTATATTCATAACGTATTCTATCTCGGATGCGTTATTTCGAATCCCACATCCCACGTCTGGCGCAACCTATGTGGGTGTCAGGACGAAACAGTCTCGAGCCACTAACGTCATCTTTAGAGCACAATATCCCTGGAATGCAAGTTTAACTCTGCATTCTACATAAAATTAAGATATTACGGGTTGTTTTATTTTGTATGTTACAGTACTTATTGGCCAAGTTATGTTCAATTCAGCCAGGGTACAAGGGACGCGTGATTTCTAACCCCACATAGGATAAGCAATAACCACGCCCTGTGGCGCTGGGATTGGCCAGGAGCATTGAAGCTTGGGACTAAAGCACCTGGGGTTTTTCATCTTTTAAAATAAAGATGTTTAAAAAACTATTGCTTGTTACATTTTCAGTGCTGTACCTTTTCTCTGGGTAAGAATTGAGCTTGAAATTAACGATATGATACATTATATTATATGAGCTATGAACGTGAACACAACACCGTTTATATTATTGCATGTTTTTGTAGATTGTGTACATTGTGTAGATTACAATTATTATACTTATTATTATTATTATTATTACTATGCTAAGGTAGGTGACCATAATTCATTTCAATGTCCGCTCTCAATGTCCGCTCTCGAAATCGCTGTCCGTTCTCAAGAGCTATTCAGTTGGTTCATGAAATCGCTGGGCTGCGTGCCCTCCAGTGTTGCTCCTGGTCAATCCCGGCGCCGCAGGGCGTGGTTATTGCTTATCCTATGTGGGGTTAGAAATCACGCACAAGGGACTGAGTGTAGGCGGCCATCTTTTCAAATCAAGTAGAATACCATTTAGGAAATGGCAAGCTGCAACAATAAGTCACATTAAACTGGACCTTGTATGCACAATTATTTTTTGCAGTGGGGCATTCAAAAATAAGGTGGATAAGTACAAATACTTCGTTACTGTACTCAAGTAGGATTTTCAGGTATCTGTACTTTAGGTACTGAGTATTTATTTTTCTGACTTTTTACTTTTACTCCCTATTTTAACACAAAGATCTGTACTTTCTACTCCTTACATTTTCAAAACAGGATAGTTACTTTAAGTCTGACGATGTAACATTGTCTATGTCTCTCTCATCTCGCGCTCTCTCCCAGCTTTCATGCATTATGTGCGCTTTTTTGTGTGGAAAAAGTATATAGTCTTTCTACATCTTAAGACATGTTTGGAGGGGATCTGCTAAGTTGAATAGTCTTCGAATCCTATTACTTTAATTGGAGGCGTATCTGTCTGTGTGTATGGAGTTGCAAGACGCACCATTGCTCCAAAGACTGGGGGCACGACAGCAATATTTTGTGTATTATATACTCTTCACACTCCTACATCACTGATGATGTCACAATGGCACCATGGCATAAATCACTGACGATGCCACAGACAGTGATGAGGTCATAAATCACTAGATGTACGGTTTTACTCAAGCTCTCACTCTAGTGCCATTTCACTGCTGACAGCAGCCAACTGGAAGAATATAATTTTGCTCCAAAAATGACCTTTTTATAAAACCAACATCCACCAGCAGGTGGTGTGGTGAGCTTGGGGAATGAGACGGCCACCCACATACCTTCCCCCGTGACACGTCACGTCCGCTCATCCCCAAGCAACGTCACTCCATCTTCCAGCCCACCTGCGCAACGACGCATCGACGCAGCAAGGCTGGGTAGTGAGAGCTCTTGTTCTCACTCGTAAAACCTGGGTTGTAGCACAACCCTAATGTTTTACTTCGTTTCGAACTCAAGCTCTCACTCTAGTGCTAGTCTCGCTGGCCAGCCTCCCCTCCCTACCGGGAGACGAGTCTGGCACCGCAGGTCTCCATAGTGGGATTGCGATGGGCGGCGCTTAGCGGCAGTGCCCTTGGAAAATAGTTTCCAACAATCCAACTTGCTGTTTTCAGCGTGTCGCAACGAGCTAGCGTGTAGGTTTCTGTCGTTAGCTTGCTAGCTAGTTAGCATTGTTGTTTTCACTGAGGTGGCAGGGCACTTTTTACAGCGACACAGAGGGAGGAGGGAGCGGAAGCCGCTCTGATTGACATGGTCAGAGCCAATGACAGAGCTTGTAATAAGCCGGGAGCGGACATCCGGCTGCCACCGAAACAGTCGCTCCAATGGAGAGCAGCTGTAGAGCAGGGCAGGGCTTATCCCAGTAGCCTGTTTCCGTGGCGCCAGACTCCTCTCCCGGTAGGGAGGGGAGGTTGGCCAGCGAGACTACTCTAGTGCCAACTTTCAACCGCCCTTGCTGCAGGGAGCACTCCTCAGAGCAACCCGAGAGGCATCGGTGAACAACGGACGCATGGCGAATTGCTCATGCCCTACCGTGTGGCATCAGAGAGACAACGATGGGGGTTCTAGACATTTTAGATATAGCTTATTATTCACAATCTCTTTTTGCATGTTCATCTCAAATATATTGTGGTAACACCACCCACATCTTATACCCAGATGCGTATAGCCTATAAGCCCCAAATCCATTATCGCTGTTGTTGTCAAGTATGCTTAGCACAGTGATGTTTCTTGCCCAGCCCCCAACCACATTATGTTGCCTCTTGTAATCATCTTATTTAGCGGTTATGGTCCCATAAAAGCTGCCTCTGATCATCTCAGTCATAAGGAGGCATCATGATGAAGCATGGCGTCCATGATGGCTTCTACACTCCATGACTGCCTCCATGACTGCCTCTGGATGTCTGTGGTGGAGCCATGGTGCCTTCAGCCTCTGAGTTCCCCTGCAGCCTTCATCACACCCGGCCCTCCAGCATGCTGCACAGCCTGCGGTCCACCTCGCTATACTAAGCTCCAAATCTGGCACAAGGCCGCTTAACGTCAAGAGGCTTTGTGCTGTACGCCCTTACAACTAGCAAGACAATTAGGATGGAATCTAGGCATATAGAGAACCCAGATAGATCCCACCCTTTATCTTCAGCAAATCCCATTCAAACAGATGAAAGCAACCTCGAGCACACTGGCCGCATAGCTGGTCAGGCAAACCTTGAAGCTCCATTTTGCTCAGTTTTGGGGTAAGATATACATTGTGAGAGTAGCCTATATATACAGCATCAAGAAGGTGAAAGTGAGGGGGGATCAAATAAATCCTGTTCTGTGAATTAAGCCTCCCCTCTGCAACTGTAGTTATTCTTGATCTTTGATAAGGAATGCTATTTAAACCAGGAAGCCTATATATTCTGTGCCTATGAAGACCCCCCCCCCCCCCCCCACTATAAGACATATACAATATCACTATCTCTCCAGAACCAAAGAACAACAGCTAAGTCAAAACAGGAAATATAGGATATTTGTTTTGTAAGGTATGGGGGGGGGGGGGGCAACAACAGGGAAGGGGATGTCAGAGTAAGCTGCAGTGAAAAATATTCTCAGTAGTCATAATGAACAACAACATAGAGGCAGAATACAGATAGAAAACTACATTTCCTGTTTGCCCGCTTGACCTCCTTGGGAGATTGGGAGGCTTTAGTTGTGGCGGTGATGTTGATCCAAACAGCTACAGTGAATCAAGCAGATGAGCCGTTTGAACATGCCAGTAAATGTTATCATGTTGGAGCAGAGAGGGAGGCTGGACATGACCAATGCAATAAGTTTGACTCAGGCCAACACACAATTTACCCTACTACTGTGTGTGTGTGTGTGTGTGTGTGTGTGTGTGTGTGTGTGTGTGTGTGTGTGTGTGTGTGTGTGTGTGTGTGTGTGTGTGTGTGCGTGCGTGCGTGCGTGCGTGCGTGTGTGCGTGCGCGTGCGTGCGTGCGAAAGAGAGAGCTTCAGAGAAGAGAATCTTTCAGGAGTACAGGGAAACATAAATACATTTATTATATCGGGGTAAAACCCCTTGAGATGTAGTCGCCTACTAGCCTATCATCTTGTTTTCAAGGGGGTCCCAAACAAACACTTATACAACAAATGGAACACAGAACAGTACAAGACACAATGATATATAAAAACAAACAAACAAACAAACTACTAGACTAAAATAACATAATATAATCTTGTGATGGGATCACACAGCTGTGACACCCACGACTTAAAACAAATTTGAGCCAGGGGCGTAACGTGGGGGTTGTGGGGGGCGGCTTTTGATTTCAACTACACACCTGTAAAGTTTGGTAACTGCATCGTGCAGGGTTTTGACACTATCGCATTCACAAAATCTGTCCACAGACAGACAGACATCACCTGGCAAAGCACTCAAAACCGCTTCTGTGGTAGTTCCCGCTCGGGCCACATGCATGCATGCGTGCACTGCACAGCACAGCACAGCACAGCACAGCACAGCACACACGCACGCAAACACACACACACACACACACACACACACACACACACACACACACACACACACACACACACACACACACACACACACACACACACACACACACACACACACACACACACACCTACACACACACACACACACACACACACACACACACACACACACACACACACACACACACAATCACAGGGTTAAAACAATACCAGCTGGTTGAAAAAAGTGATGGCATTACTGAAAACATAGACAATCTGTTTTAAGATGAGAAAATAAAACATTTTGAAATAAGCGAAACAATGACAGAGAATGGATATTCACAGCTGGATGTTGTTTCAGTTTTAAAAGGTTGCTAGTTTGACATAGCCTGACTCCACCAGACGGGGGCGGCATTGTTCCACAAATTCACAATCCACCTCAGTCTGGCCCTGGCCTCAGAGATGCATTCAAACCGGCCGCCACACAGGCGCACCAATCAGCGTGAGCTAGGGGCGGGCTGTGGCGAGACCGGGTGTGACGCCACCGAGAGGCGCCTCTGCGTTTGTAGTTCTTTCACTATTCAACATGGCGGCGGCTACCGAGGCTAGCTCCAGTGTGCTAGTCAAACATTCTATTCAAAACAATAAGCTAACATAAACGTTAAACACTTGATCTTACAGTGAGTACGAAACCGTAACTGTATTGCTGTAATGTTATCAACTATGAACGTTAGTAAACAAGACATTGTTGTAGAATTTGGGGAGATAGCCTTCAGACAGCTAGGCTGGGATAACTTATTAGCTGTAAGGCTGTAATGGCTAACGGCTAGCCATTCACGCAAGTCACACAAACACAAAGCCCTTCTCACTCACCACAGCCCAGTAAACATGCAATCTGTTAAACCATAATTTTTGTTCCAAATCGAAATAAATCATAACGTTAATCAAAATGCCACTGAATTATTAGCTAATCAACACAGAACTGCAAAGATCAGTGTGATGTATTGTCCCTTTACTGCTAGCTGAAGTGTATTCTGCTATGATTGGAATGTTGGCTGCTGTTTAATAAACCACGTTAACTCACGTTGGTGTCCGAGTGACATATTATGTTATACAGGCGAGATTAAAGATCTCAGGATACAATACAACAATCAGTTTATCTGATATTTTCCCCCGCTTGCATAAATTATACTGTGAAGTGTGAATATAGCTCTAGCATATAGTAGTCCTATATGTCTGATATTTTGGAGCTGTTATTCGAGAAATTGGTTTATCGATAGAACATACCGGTAGCTTAAGATTTTGCACTTGTACTTTAGATAGGGGGTAAACAAACGTCATGGGAGCCAATACTAGGAATACGGTATATCAACAAGGAACCATTCTTAAAGTTAGAGATTATATCCAAATACATGCTGCATGGTATAACCAGGGTGTTTTTCCTCTTCTCTGTTGACGTCCTCTGGGCTCCAGGCAGCTCCCTTTCGCAGATTCATCTGACAACATCTTTATGCATTTACATCGTCTTATCATTTGACCCAATCGTGCCTCAAGACCAGCAGATTATGTAACAACAACACCACACACGGCCGTCATTTCTCCGTTTAGTTTATTATTACAAAAGTAAGCAAATAACATTCTCCAGTCATGCGTAAATATCTACCATTCCACTGACACATATGCTAAAATTCACCAGTTAAATAGTAGCGTTAAATCATTATATTGTATCAAAGCATTTGGTTGTTGCCATGATCATAAAGGCTAGAGAGCGTTGCGTCTCCATGACGTTAGCCGTCCAGGGTGCGTGCCACTCGGTGTCATATCGTGTCATCAGTTCCCTGAAGAAACGAACAACGATATGTGTTATGAATGAATCGCTGTTAACGTTAACATTAATCATCAATCATCAGACGTAGCACCCCAACCTCCAAATGTTGCTATCGTTAGCGTAACATCAGTTAATCCAATCAGTTACATTTAACGTGCAAAATGGCCTACCTGCACTTCATCCTCAGTCAGACATCTGCAGTAATTCTTCTTTCTTTTGGCAAATTGAATAGTCAATGGTTGCACCCAATATTCACCTTACAAAACCAGCAAAAAATCTGCGACCTCCATGCTAACTATTAGCAATTGTAGTCCTAGCTGATCAGGCGCTGCTACGTCATGAAGGGAAGTCGATCTGATTGGTTGGCGCTGGCAAGCCCAGACGGTGACAGACAGACGGTCCATCCAATCACCTGCCTAGTAGCTTGAAAAAAGTGACCGCCCTCTTCAGCAATGTAGCTTGGCCGAATCCAGATGGATGTTGTTTGTGAAACAGATATTTGAAGCAAACTCATCGATCTGGCAGCGTCAGGTTAAGTTTGACAGCCATGGGTCAGAAACAGCCTTCTGGAATCCATACCATCGATCCACATCTAACCATCATCTAACCGTAATTTCTAAATTTCCACTAAATTATTTAATTGATTTGCTGGAATATAGATGGTTTTCACCAGCTGCAACCCCACAGCACTTCCTTTTTCTCAGCTTCTTCTTCAGTGTTTTATGGCGGTTGGCATGCTTACATGTTGCATTACCACCACTTATTGAATTGTATCATCTTCACAGTGCTAACTATTTAGTGTCCACTTTCTACACACTTTCTTGACACTTCTATTTCTATGTTTTATTTTTGCTATGTAAACGTTTAAATGTAAAGATAGGCCTATGTGTGCAATAACGTACTGATAGTCAGCTTACGCTGTAACATGTAGCTTTTATTAGCCCCTCAGGCTAGCTCCGGACCAGACAACAACGCTTCCTACTACCCAGCGTGCATGCACGTCTTTCCGACAGGGGTGGTTGTTATGGCAACTATCAACAACAACAACTAACTACTAGACATAAAGACCGAAATAGGCTACGTTGTTACTGTGTCTGTCGGAGACATGGCCTAATGTTAACATTAAATATGAGCCGATATATCAGCCTGTGCTCAACTGTATACAGGAAGTAAACCGGATATTCAGGTGGGTTGTGACGGTTGTTATTGTTGTCAAGTTAAAACCGTCTATATTTGGGCCAGGAGGGGCAATGGAGCTGACAGCCTCAGAGGTGTGGTCAGTTACAGGGAGGTGTGGTCAGTCACAGGGAGGTGTGGTCAGTCACAGGGAGGTGTGGTCAGTCACAGGGAGGTGTGGTCGGTCACAGGGAGGTGTGGTCGGTCACAGGCAGGTGTGGTCGGTCACAGGGAGGTGTGGTCAGTCACAGGGAGGTGTGGTCAGTCACAGGGAGGTGTGGTCAGTCACAGGGAGGTGTGGTCGGTCACAGGGAGGTGTGGTCAGTCACAGGGAGGTGTGGTCAGTCACAGGGAGGTGTGGTCAGTCACAGGGAGGTGTGGTCGGTCACAGGGAGGTGTGGTCGGTCACAGGGAGGTGTGGTCGGTCACAGGGAGGTGTGGTCAGTCACAGGGAGGTGTGGTCAGTCACAGGGAGGTGTGGTCAGTCACAGGGAGGTGTGGTCGGTCACAGGGAGGTGTGGTCAGTCACAGGGAGGTGTGGTCAGTCACAGAGAGGTGTGGTCAGTCACAGGGAGGTGTGGTCAGTCACAGAGAGCTGTGGTCAGTCACAGGGAGCTGTGGAACCTTTGCCACTTTGTCTTATGAGGGAAATCTGCATGACATTGAGAGTTGATCTCCTGCCTTTTTTAATTTTTTTAATTTTATGTATTTTTTTTTTTTACCACAAATCCTCTTTGCAAATCTTCTAGAGATGTTTAACATATTACAAGCTGTTTGCTTTGTCCTTCGCTCACCCCAAGACCTTAGAGGGTAAAGATGACCCACATCGTAGTGGATTGCTGGACCTAATGTTGTGAAATAGGTGGAGCTTCCATGTAATCTGTGATACACTTTGACAATCCTTCCATGAGAGCAGCATGAAAACAATCCGGGCTGAACAGATGTAATCTTGGGATTCAGCTGTAGCACGGGCCTGACCCGGCAGTGTGTGCACGTCACGCAGCAAACAGAGTGGGCCTCTGTCCTCTCAGGGGCCGGCAATCTCTCCATCAGCCCAGCGCTTGACTCACCCAATCCAATTCAACAGCAGGAGAGAAACAACCCGCATGGACAAGACTTCTTAGGTGACAGAGAGCTTTTATTTGCTCTGTTTCTCACTTTCGCCTCCTAATAGATAGGACATCAAGATACACCCGCAGGGAATTGTTTGTGGTGGTGTGTGTGTAGGTGCATGTGTGTCTGAGTGTGTGTGTAGGTGCATGTGTGTCTGAGTGTGTGTGTAGGTGCATGTGTGTGTGTGTGTGTGTGTGTGTGTGTGTGTGTGTGTGTGTGTGTGTGCGTGCGCATGTGTGTAGGTGCATGTGTGTGTGTGTGTGTGTGTAGGTGCATGTGTGTCTGAGTGTGTGTGTAGGTGCATGTGTGTCTGAGTGTGTGTGTAGGTGCATGTGTGTGTGTGTGTGTGTAGGTGCATGTGTGTGTGTGTGTGTGTGTGTGTGTGTGTGTGCGCATGTGTGTAGGTGCATGTGTGTGTGTGTGTGTGTGTGTGTGTGTATGTAGGTGCATGTGTGTGTGTGTGTGTGTGTGTGTGTGTGGTGTGTGTGTGTGTAGGTGCATGTGTGTGTGTGTGTGTGTGTGTGTGTGGGGGGGGGGGGGGGGGGGCGGGGTAGGTGCATGTATGTGTGTGTGTGTGTGTGTGTGTGTGTGTGTGTGTAGGTGCATGTGTGTGTGTGTGTGTGTGTGTGTGTGTGTGTGTGTGTGTGTGTGTGTGTGTGTGTGTGTGTGTAGGTGCGTGTGTGTGTGTGTGTGTGTGTGTGTGTGTGTGTGTGTGTGTGTGTGTGTGTGTGTGTGTGTGTGTGGGGCAGGTTTTCTATGCTTGCATCAGCTGTAGTGCTGCTGAATGTGGATTCCTGGATTTCACTCACGTATAGCGGGGGCCATTGAAAGGAAACAGGTGGTGGAGTGTGGAGGGGGTGAGGAGGTGTGGAGGGGGTGAGGAGGGGGCTATTGTAATTAATGCTGCAGATGCCGCTTTCTTTCTGCCGCGCATCTGGGCGGTGCTCTCATTTCATCTGGGCGGTGCTCTCATTTCCAGAAATCTCCTCCTTTTATGCCTCCGCTGGCGATAGCCAGGCCGGAGGTATTATGGATCCGGGTTGTCCGTCCGTCCGTCCGTCCGTCCGTCCATCCGTCCGTCCGTCCGTCCGTCCGTCCGTCCGATGTTCGTTAACGCGATATCTCAGGAATGCCTTGACGGAATTTCATCAAATTTGCCTCAAACATCGACTTGGACTCAAGGATGAACTGATTATATTTTGGTGGTCAAAGGTCAAAGGTCAAGGTCACTGTGACCTCTCAAACACCATTTTCAAGCTTGTTAACGCGATATCTCAGGAATGCCTTGATGGAGTTTCATCAAATTTGCCTCAAACATCGACTTGGACTCAAGGATGAACTGATGAACTGATTAGATTTTCGTGGTCAAAGGTCACTGTGACCTCACGAATGCCATTCCCAAGTTTGTTAAAGCGATATCTCAAGAACGGCTTCATGGAATTTCTTCCAATTTGGCTCAAACGTCGACTTGGGCAGATGAACAGATTACATTTTGGTGATCAAAGGTCAGGGTCACTGTGACCTCTCCAATGCCATTCTCAAGATTGTTAATGCCGTATCTCAGGAATGCCTTGACGGAATTTCATCAAATTTCCCTCAAACATTAACTTGGCCTCAAGGATGAATTGATTACATTTTGTGGGTCAAAGTTCAAGGACACTGTGACCTCATGAACACCATTCCCAAGTTTGTTAACGCGATATCTCAAGAACGGCTTGATGGAAGTTCTTCTGATTTGGCTCAAACATCGACTTGGACGCAAGGATGAACTGATTCCATTTTGGTTATCAAAGGTCAAAGGTCGATGTCACTGTGACCTCTTGAATGCCATTTTCAAGCTTGTTAACGTGATTTCTTCGAATTTGCCTCAAACGTCACTTGGACTCAAGGATGAACTGATTCAATTTTGGTGGTGAAAGTTCAAGGTCACTGTGACATCACGACCACTCGTTTCATGCTCGTTAACGTGAGATCTCAGGAATGCCTTGACGGAATTTCATCTAATTTGCCTCAAACGTCCACTTGGACTCAAGGATGAATTGATTACATTTTGGTGGTCAAAGGTCAAGGTCACTGTGACCTCACACACCCAATTTCCAAGCTCTGTAAAGCAACATCTCAGGAGCGCCTTGACAGAATTTCTTCCAAATTTGCCTCAAATGGCGATTTGGACTCAAGAATTAACTAATGACGGAGGCATAAATCCACGGTGCAGTCGTTCTAGTCTTATCTCCTCCTCTCCACTCCTCTCCTCTCTCCACTCCTATCTTCTCTCCACTCCTCTCTCCTCTCCACTCCTCTCCTCTCCCCACTCCTATCTTCTCTCCACTCCTCTCCACTCCTCTCCTCTCCACTCCTATCTTCTCTCCTCTCCTCTCCTCTCTCCACTCCTCTCTCCTCTCCACTCCTCTCCTCTCTCCACTCATCACCTCTCTCCATTCCTCTCCTCTCCTCTCTCATCTCATATCCTTTCTCCACTCCTCTCTCCTCTCCTCTCTCCACTCTTCTCTCCTCTCCACCCCTCTCCACTCCTCTCTCTTCTCCCCTCTCCTGTATCCACTCCTCTCCTCTCTCCACTCCTCTCCTCTCTCCACTCCTCTGTCCTCTGCTCTCCTCTCTCCTCTCCACTCCTCTGTCCTCTCCTCTCCTCTCCTCTCCTCTCTCCTCTCCACTCCTCTGTCCTCTCCTCTCCTCTCCTCTCTCCTCTCCCCTCTCCTCTCCTCTCTCCACTCCTCTCTCCACTCCTCTCTCCACTCCTCTGTCCTCTCCTCTCCTCTCTCCACTCCTCTCTTCTCCTCTCTCCTCTCCTCTCTCATATCATCTCTCTTCTCCTCTCAATTCCTCTCCTCTCTCCACTCCTCACCTCTCCTCTCTCCTCTCCTTCCCTGTCTCCTCCACTGGATTTCACTCTCTTGCTGTCTTGCTCGTTCTCCACTACATAGTCCCCGTGACTCCTCAGAGACTTTCAATATCCTTTTCCATTTTCTTTTTTTTCTCCCCGTACTTTGCCAATTCTCCCTGCTGTCCCGGTCGTTGCTCCACCCATTCTGCCGATCTGGGGAGAGCCAGACTAGCACATGCTTCCTCCGATACATGTGCAGTCACCAGCCGCTTCTTTTAACCTGACAGCAAGGAGTTTCACTGTGTGGGAGGATCATGCTATTCCCCCCAGTTCCCCTCGCCCTGAACAGGCCAGACCGACCAGAGGAGGCACTAGTGCAGCCACCAAGACACATACCTTTAATCCAGCTTCCCACCTGCAGACACAGCCAATTGTGCCTGTATGGACGCCTGACCAAACCAGAGGTAATGCAGGGGCTCGAACCTGCGACACTCGTGTTGGTATAGGCAGGGATTCTACCGCTGCACTTCCCGGACTCCCCCAATGTCCATTTCCTGTTTCTTCCAACTCCGCACCCCAGACCTCTGGCGTGTGCGTGTGATTGCTCAGCCCTGTCACAGCAGTAGACAGCAGTCTCCTCCTCCTACAATGTGCTCAGGATTAGAGGGAATATGGTATTACTGATATCCCCTGACAATGCCTCACAGGAGCACCGCGGCCTGGCCAGGAAGCCGCCAGGCTGCAGACGCTGTGTGGGACACCAGAAGGGACGACGTGGCATCAAAGCTGACCAAATCAGGGACAACAGGGGGTTCAGGTCTGAGGCAGACATGATGGAAATACACCAAGTTTTTATGGATGAGAGGGAAAGTGTACAGGAACCTTTTAAATAAAACATGGGGCGATTGAGAGGGCCAGAGAAGGCGATGACGGAAATGATATACTGTATGCAATATCGTCTGCTCCATTCCACTGCACTGTCATTTGTAAAATTGCAACATGCGATACTTTCAGGAGAAAAAAGTCGACATTTTGATTTGCATTCATTCACACATCAAGGGCATATTAAAATAAGGGCAAAGAACTCAACGATCTTCTGAGTTCCCCCCCCCCCCCCCTTATCTCCCTCAGCTCGGCAAAGCGCGGTGCCGACGGAGCACAAGGGGGGAGGAAAGCATCTTTGCATAAAATAGCAAGCGAGCAAAATCTAAAACAGTTGGTGAGGAACTCTAAATAATCACGGTGCTTTTGGAGACGAATGCATTAGCATAACTTAGTCCCGGCGAAGTAATCACTCGTCTCAGGGTGAGAAGATCCCCTCCAGGCCCATCTCTCTCATGCTGCTTCTTTATCCCCCAGAGTTCAGCCTCGGCAGAACGGCTGCTGACCCCCTGAGACTGAGGGGGAGAGGGGACACGTGGCAGAGAGGAACAAGTTGGAGACCCCGTCGATCTGCAGCAAAGTGCCTCGGGCGAGTGATAAGACCATAGAGGCTGTTCAAAAGCATCTTATCCACAAATGACTGCAGGACACTCTATGACCACATGTGCTGAAGAGATCGTTGAGTCTTCAAACAATCTAGTGGCCATATATCTCCATGGTAGGGGATCTGCAAATGGAGAAATAGTGTAGATTCATTTATTTCTAGAGAGAGCCCATAATGTCTTAAAACAATAATAGCACTAACCTACAGTAGCCTACTACTTTCACTGCTAGTACTACCAATAGTAGGCATATGAATACCACTGGTAACAAAATGTGGTATATTCCCTGTGGCTATACCTAAAAAGAAATAAAAGCATTTATTACAGTCACTCAAATGTATCGAGCTGAAGAGGGGGGATGTGGGGGGGGGGGGAGTGTGTGCATACAGTACGTGCACTACGCTAGTATTTGCTAATGCGAGTGTGGGGCTATGTGTGTGCATGCGGGGGTAATGGTGGCGTAGAGTATTTGCATTCCTATGGAAGTTGTCTTTATTTAGATGGCGAGGAAATCAGGGGGAGGCTAAAAAAGAACATTTCCACTAGAGCCAGTGAAATACAAAGCTCCTTCACAGCTGACAGAGGGCCTGTGTGCTTCCACATCAGAAAGAAAAGTTGCCATTAGCATAGTCGCATAGTCACGCTCTCAACTTCCTAAAGTGCCACATATTATTTTATTTTATTTTTTATTTACCCTTTATTTAACCAGATAAAACAATTGAGATACGAAATCTCTTTTACAATTGTGACCTGGCCAAGAAGGCAGCAAAATTACAAATCAAATGATGCATGTTGGTAACATAGAAATAAAACAATAGAAAAAGACAACAATACAAATAGAACAAAGACTATAGCATCAACAGTGTAGATCAGGAGTGTATGAAACATACAAGAGGTAGTATGTGACATAAGACTAAAATCACAAGAACATGGCCCAATGCAAAAGTACAGGTTGCAGAAGGCATAACATTCATAGAGACAGATGAAACATTGCTGCAGGAGCAGCTTGAGGTAAGAACCTCTGACTATTTCTGTTTGAAACTGGACAGAGAAATCAGGGAGGCCAGTTTGAAACTAGTGTGCAGGTCATTCCAAGACCAAGGACCAAAATAAGAGAGGCTCCTTTTACCAGTCTCAGTCCGCACAGGTGGCACTTTAAAATGTAACCAATTGTTGGATCTGAGGTTATAGCAGTTATTTACAGATACAAACTTAGAACATATATAAAGAGGTAACCTACCCAAAATGGCCTTATAAATTAAAATGTACCAATGCTGCATCCTGCGCATAGCAAGGGAGGACCATCCGACTAGGGCATTCACGACTAGTGGATTTTACTAGTCGACTAGTTGTCTCTAAAGGTAGTCGACTAGTCAGAGGTTTTTTACTCCCCCAATAAAAACGCTCAACTCACATCAAAAGGTCTCAAATACAACCAGGAAGCAGGGCTATTGAGATGCTGGCATAACTAATGTAGTAGGCGGGACCAACCTGGGGAAAAGCAGAGCCCTCGATTGGCTCAGCTTTGGATTTGCTGATTGAGTGACTGCAGTAACAACGCCACTAATTTCTCCAAATAGTTTAAATTCTGTTTAGTTAACATGACATAATGTAGAAAATGATTGATAAAACAAATCTATGTTCAACAACAACAAACGTCATGTCCACCCTCGGTCGCTTTGAATAGCGCATCATACGCTATTCAGACTGATGATGCGTATGATGCACTAAAGTAACGTTATGCCCAAACAGAGATCAACTTCAGATATAACTTGTGAAACTACTAGCAATCTCAACAATTAACATGCATGTCCACAGATTGCATAATGTTTACAAATGGTTTATTGAAATAAACATTAACTCATTGAGTGCCAGCCACTTTTGGAGAACGGACGCTCCCAGTGCCAGAGTTTCAGAGCGTTTTCAGTGAATTCTCGAGGACCACAGAATATTGTGTAATATTACTATGTAAACACCGAACACGCACAAAGAACGAGGAGACTCTATTGTATCATCAGCAAAAAAAAGTTTATTGATACCATTTTCCGTTCTTTAGTTATCAGCCGGAGAAGATAGGTTGTTTTGAGCAAAAAGAGACGTTTCAAATTAGAAGCTGAGATATTCAGCCTTTTGTGAAATGAAGCATTTCAAGCACATTCACTGACTCTGAAGCTAATATTTTCTGATGTGACACCTCAAAAATAATTTCCTTCAATAAAACAGTGAAAACAAAGGAATTTTGTTTGGCCAAATAATATGTTTTAGCTGCAACCAGCAGCGCTGGCCCCTGCGTGCGCAGACCCTACACCTTCTTGCTGGTCTTGATTTACTGCTGGTGGGCATCAGATATTCTAGCTTGTTTGCCTGTCTCTGTCCATCGAGCCTGCTGTCTGGGTCTGTGTTTACTGTCAATGGTTGTATGCTGCACTGCGTGCCCCACCCCCCTCCTCCTCCTCCGTGGGAGTGTCTCTGGCGGCTCTGCTGCGTTTGCTCTGCGTTTGCTCTGCACTGAAAAGTGCGCTGCACCCCGCTTTTTCACAGCGTGTCGCCGGCTCCCAGCTGAGAATAATGTAACTTTTCAGAAAGACGGTGTCGGCAACTAAATCATATGGAGGGGCTATCGCAGCGGAGACGGAGGAGCTCAATTGTGGCAGCAGATTGACTGCTGTTCACAGGCACAGCTAACGTTATGCTTCATGCATATCGATGCATACCGATGCCGTTTCCGTTTCCATAACGACTTCTTCTCTGTTTTTTACTCAACTTTCTCTAATCTAGAGAGCACTGTCGCCACCTAATGGGTCGGTAAAATAGGTTATACACATTCAACATGCCCCAAAATTTTACAGGAGATGGATCTGGCTTTGATCCACGTCCCACCGTCAAAAAACGCAATTGACGACAATCGTCGTCATTGGCACTCTACGTTAGTATTCGAATTGACGACGATTGTCGTCATTGGCACTCAATGAGTTAAGTGACTGATACATTCATTGTTGCCAACGCGGAATGAGATTGATACATTTTACCCGTGCGTGAAACACAATAACCTGTGTCTAACATCGCCATCTCTATTATAATAGCTTTAATAAATAGTGGCTATTGTAAGAAAAAGTATAAAGGGAAATGCATTGCAAACAGAAATGCAAAACTTACTTACATGAAACGCCATAATAAAGTGCATGATGGTGCTAAACGTTATTCCATTATGATACTCCACAAAGTAGTCACGTTGCTGCTGCTGCTATGTCCATATAGTACCCGGCACCGGGTGTAGCGATGGTTATACAGTACATAGCTCTGGTACTGCTGTTGTAGCCTTATCTTGCAGGTGACGGTTTTATCTGCTCAGGTAGCTAAACTATTATTACGATTTCCAAACTATGAGTCCGCCATGTTTGTAGCGTTAATGCTCTCTTCTTCCTCTACTATCCCATTTCTGCTACTTTGGCAGTCAACACACCCACAGCGCCCCCCAGTGGCATATCTGCTGTACTGCACTGCACTATGGAAACAGGGAAAACCAAGAATGACGACTAGTCGACCTCTATGCACAGTGTCGACTAGTTGGTAAATGCCCTACATCCGACTAGATTACAGTACGCCAGAGTCTGAGACATGAACAAGCTTGCTACCGAGACGTTTACGTGAGGGCATAGGAAAGCAAGACTTTAATCTATATAAGAAACCCAGAGTAAACTTAAGCTTCTTAGGTCGCTTTCACACATAAGCTGGTGGACTCGGTGCGATTCGCGGGGTGAAGTTGCAACATTGTTGCGATTTTCATTTGGTCCAGTTCGCTTTCACACATGCAATTTGTCAAGCGCACCAAACTTTCTGAACAATGTCACGTGGTTGAAACTGTCACTCGTCTATTGGACAGAATAGAGAAGGGAAATCTCTCCTCTCCACCAGGCTTCTTGCCTGGCTGAGGGCTGACTGAACAACACAAGTGAATCCGCAAAACACAAACCTGCAATATTGGGATTTCTGGTTTTACTACAAGAATGTGCCCAATATGAGCAGCAGATGAGGCAGAAAGCTGTTGAACATTTAATTCTGTAGATGAGACGAGTAGCCTACGTACCGAAGGAGATAGGCAAGCCGGCCAGCTGTTGAGAAATGTGATGTTGTTATGACGACGTACGTCACGACGCGGCACGCAGGTACTGTACACATGTGCACGCCGCAGTGTTTGTTTCTCTCCCTTCTACCGTCTTCTACTCATGACGCACTGCATGAGTGCATGAGATGCACTGGTGCTCTTGTGTTTAGTCCGGTTTGCTTTCACACAACAAACGAACCGCGCCAGGGTTCACTTGGAAGCGAACCGAGACCCACGTCACCTTTTCAAGCGGACCAGAGTTTGTTTGTTTGTTCCGCCACAGAGTTCGTTTGCGCTTTCACACCACCCCAAACGAAGCGCACTATCCGAGGAAACCAACTCTGGCGCGGTTGAAGTGGACTAAACAGCTTATATGTGAAAGCGACCTTAGACAGAGTTGTAATATGGTGTTTAAAGTTGAGATTTCTGTCCAGCCAAAAGCCTAGATATTTATAAGTTTCAACAAACTCAATGGCAACAGCTTCAAGTGTGTTGATAGAAAGCAAGGAGGCCACAATGCTCTTATGTGCATGGATGTTTTACAGAATACTGCATTTCAGTCACGCTGTATGGATATACTGACTTGCCTTGTGCTATAGTGACATATTGTGCCCCCCCGCCCCTGTGCCTCTTGTGTGCTTTAGGCTAACTGGCCCATTAGAAGAGCACCATGCCTGTACATCTAGCAGCATGCTACTGTAGCTTGGCTTTTCTGCCCACAGCATTTTCCTCTGCATCTCCATTCCTGCTTGTATGACTGCCTGAAGAGCCCATTGCCTCCTTTAAGCAGAAACACATTGTATTTGAATGGCTTTAGCTTTTGTTTGTACTTTGTTGTTGTGAGTGTGTGTGTGTGTGTGTGTGTGTGTGTGTGTGTGTGTGTGTGTGTGTGTGTGTGTGTGTGTGTGTGTGTGTGTGTGTGTTGTGGGTGTTTGTGTGTTGTTGTTGTGGGTGTTTGTGTGTTGTTGTTGTGGGTGTGTGTGTGTGTGTGTGTGTTGTGGGTGTGTGCGTTTCAGAGGCTATCTTCCATGTTGGCTGGAGATAGTGTGTCATTGCACCTCTGAGACACACACACACACGTACAAGCAGTGACATGACACACACACACACACACACACACACACACACACACACACACACACACCCACACACACACACACATGCACAAAAGGCAACCAATATAAAGGAATCTGTTCAACAGTTATTTTGTTTGGGCAACTTTTCCTGTGTGGAAATGTGAAAGAAAAGGCCTTGAGCTGTGTTCAGTAGAATATCTGCCCAAGCGTCCTGCTTTTGGCTGCAGACCTTGCTGGCATTGTTGGCAGTTGGCCTCTCAGTACCATGGCCATGGCTGTGTGTGTGTGTGTGTGTGTGTGTGTGTGTGTGTGTGTGTGTGTGTGTGTGTGTGTGCGTGCGTGCGTGCGTGCGTGCGTGCGTGCGTGCGTGCGTGCGTGCGTGCGTGCGTGCGTGCGTGCGTGCGTGCGTGTACACACTGATGTGTTTGAATGTGCTCATTTTCCGTGTGTTGGTTGTTTGTGTGCATGAGTTGGGTTGTGAGGAGAGATGATTTGGACGGGCGAGACATGTTGGTTAACTGACTTTCTGGCGAAGCCTGAATGAGAGAAAATGAAAGGACAAGCCAGGGATAGAAGCTGGGGACGAACAGAGATGGAGAAGACGATAACAGGGGTATAAAGGCAGTGGCAGGAGTGTGTGTCAAGTCCCCTGATGTTACAGGTGCTACGGTTTCATCCGTTGACTTTCTGCAGCTTCCAGTGGCTAACGCATCTCCCTCTCCCCCTCCCCCTTCTATCTTCTCTGTTTCCTCCAGCCTGTGTAAATGTCAGAGCAAGCTGCTGCACTTCCCAGACCATGATGCCGTGGGAGACGGAGCAACCTCATCGCCGTGGCAACCCTCTGTTCTGGCTCAAAGAAAGAGGCAAAGGGAGGATAAGAAAGGAACTTTTATGCCTCCATGACCCCCTCCCCCCCCCCCCCCCCCTCATCCTTGTGCATTGTAGCCCAGGCCTGAACCATATGGCCAAGCTCCCAGGCTTTACTCTGGGCGGCGAGCAGGGAGAGAGGAGAGAGAGGAGGGACAGAGGAGAGAGAGGAGGGAGAGAGGAGAGAGGAGGGACAGAGGAGAACGAGGAGGGAGAGAGGAGAGAGAGAGAGGAGGGAGAGAGGAGAGGCGGAAGAGAGGAGGGAGAGAGGAGAGAGATGAGGGAGAGAGGAGGGAGGAGGGACAGAGGAGAGAGAGGAGGGAGAGAGGAGAGAGAGGAGGGAGAGAGGGCAGAGGAGAGAAAGGAGGGAGAGAGGAGATAGGAGAGGAGATAGGGGACGGAGAGAGGAGGGAGAGAGGGCAGAGGAGAGAGAGGAGGGAGAGAGGAGAGAGAGAGGAGGGAGAGAGGGCAGAGGAGAGAGAGGAGGGAGAGAGGAGAGGTGGAAGAGAGGAGGGAGAGAGGAGAGAGATGAGGGAGAGAGGAGAGAGATGAGGGAGAGAGGAGGGACAGAGGAGAAAGAGGAGGGAGAGAGGGCAGAGGAGGGAGAGAGGAGATAGGAGAGGAGAGAGGAGAGAGAGGAGGGAGAGGGGAGGGAGAGATGAGGGACAGAAGAGGGAGAGAAAAGAGAGAGTAGGGAGAGAGGAGGGAGAGAGAAGAGAGAGGAGGGAGAGGAGAGAGGAGGGAGAGAGGAGACAGAAGGGAGAGAGGAGAGAGAGAGGAGGGAGAGAGGAGAGAGGAGGGAGAGGGGAGGTTGAGAGGAGGGACAGAAGAGGGAGAGAAAAGAGAGGAGGGAGAGAGGAGAGGGAGAGAGAGAGAGGAGGGAGGAGGGACAAAGGAGAGAGAGGAGGGAGAGAGGAGAGGGAGAGAGAGAGAGGAGGGAGGAGGGACAGAGGAGAAAGAGGAGGGAGAGAGGAGAGAGAGGAGAGAGAGGAAAAGAGAGAGGAGGGAGAGAGAGAGAGGAGGGAGGAGGGACAGAGGAGAGAGAGGAGGGAGAGAGGAGAGAGAGGAGAGAGAGGAAAAGAGAGAGGAGGGAGAGAGGACAGAGGAGGGACAGAGGAGAGAGAGGAGGGAGAGAGGAGAGGCGCTTACAAAAGACAGTAGGCCCACTGTCCTCAGCAGGGATTAGGAAATGAAAGCGAGATGCAGCAGACATATTGACAGGAGTTCTATGAGACTTGAGGCCTGGTTCATTTCCTCTCCTCCATATGTTCTCTATCTTCATACTTTCCTTCATACGTTCTCTATTTTCATACGTTCTCTATCCTCCATATGTTCTCTATCTTCATACTTTCCTTCATACGTTCTCTATTTTCATACGTTCTCTATCCTCCATACGTTCTCTATCTTCATACATTCCTTCATACGTTCTCTATCTTCATACGTTCTCTATCTTCATACATTCCTTCATACGTTCTCTATCTTCATACGTTCTCTATCTTCATACGTTCTCTATCTTCATACATTCTCTATCCTTCATACGTTCTCTATCCTCCATACGTTCTCTATCCTTCATACGTTCTCTATCCTTCATACGTTCTCTATCCTTCATACGTTCTCTATCCTCCATACGTTCTCTATCCTTCATACGTTCCCTATCCTTCATACGTTCTCTATCCTTCATACGTTCTCTATCCTCCATACGTTCTCTATCCTCCATACGTTCTCTATCCTCCATACGTTCCTTCATACGTTCTCTATCTTC
Source organism: Poromitra crassiceps (assembly GCF_964638095.1). Classification (NCBI taxonomy): domain Eukaryota; kingdom Metazoa; phylum Chordata; class Actinopteri; order Beryciformes; family Melamphaidae; genus Poromitra; species Poromitra crassiceps. The sequence continues at coordinate 7,304,537 of NC_139623.1, forward strand.
ATACGTTCTCTATCCTCCATACGTTCTCTATCCTCCATACGTTCTCTATCCTTCATACGTTCTCTATCCTTCATACGTTCTCTATCCTTCATACGTTCTCTATCCTCCATACGTTCTCTATCCTTCATACGTTCTCTATCCTCCATATGTTCTATATCCTCCATACGTTCCTTCATACGTTCTCTATCTTCATACGTTCTCTATCCTCCATACGTTCTCTATCCTCCATACGTTCTCTATCCTCCATACGTTCTCTATCCTTCATACGTTCTCTATCCTTCATACATTCTCTATCCTCCATACGATATGCTCCATACGTTCTCTATCCTTCATATGTTCTCTATCCTTCATACGTTCTCTATCCTCCATACGTTCTCTATCCTTCATACGTTCTCTATCCTTCATACGTTCTCTATCCTTCATATGTTCTCTATCCTCCATACGTTCTCTATCCTTCCTACGTTCCCTATCAACGAGTTTAGAAAACACAGCAACTCAGAAAACATCCAGCCAAAGAAGCTTCTTAGGAGAGGTAAAAAATTTAAATCCCCAGGATTACGAGAAAGGCAGCTTCGTGAGGAAAAGGTGCTATTCAATCTTTCCGGAATACCTCCTTGGCTTGCATTGTGTTTGGTGGCAATTTCTACCAGCAGGAGACTGCTGCTTTCTGCTCTGCTAATGGCTTTCGACTCCAAGCTGACCTGTCACCTCTAACAAGAAGTGTACCTGCAGGGACTTCAATGTGGCCTTAAGGAGTGGTCACAGCAGCCTGGCCACAGACTGTCAGTCATATCAGGAGGAAAGCCGATCTGTTTTCCACTGACAGCGTATAGTGCAGTATAGGTTGTGGCACTACGGAGTTGCTGAAATGACAGCATTTAGCCATAACCCTCCCCGAGGGAGAGGTAGCAGCCTGTTGGAAAGAGAAAGTGAGGGGGGAGAGGGATGGAAGCATAGGGGTGGCAGCGGGTCAGAAGTGAGGAACCATCTGGTTGTAGGTGAGGTACCATATTTGAACACTGGACCAGGCCCAACAGTGTCTCCAGTGCATCCAGCTTCTATCTGTAACTTAGAACACGGCTCTCTCGAATACTCGATTCTGATTGGTCAATCAACAATATTCACCGGTCATTATTTCTCGACAACCGACCGCTGCTCTGCCACACCTGGATTAATCAGTTGGTAAGAGCATTTTGTCCGCAGATGCTACTAATTAGGCCAACCAGTTGCAGCTGTGGTGTCTTGTGTGCCAATTACGAATGAAACCGCTTTGTGTTGAAAACGCTATTAAAAAATCTATTTGAATAATTATTTTTGTCAGATTATTGAATGATTTAGTTGTAGGCCGTGTTCTAAGCGGGATAATGTATACTGAGCCGGTGATTACTGGAAATAATGACCTTCAGGTGAATATTAAGCCCTCCGCTGCGCGTCGGGCTAAATCATTCACCTGTCGGTCATTATTTCCACAGTAATCACCGGCTCAGTATACATTATCCCTTACGTAACCCACCTCCTTCTGAAAACCTCTCTCTTTACTCTGTCCTTCTTCCCCACTTTTCTCCATCCCTTAGGATATCACAAACACACACACACACACACACACACACACACACACACACACACACACACACAAACACATTTTTATCCCATTGTGTACGTGTGCTCCATCCTTGCCACATCACGTGTCTTTTATCTTGCTCTGTCCTTTTGTCATCTGTTCATGTCTCCTCTATTCTCGTGTCCAGAACGGGAGCGGAGCGTCTTTGACACCACGCGCGCACTCAGAACGGGAGCGGGGCGTCTTTGACACACTCGCCTTTGTCCATTTGTGAGAGACGCATTTCTTTTCCCGGCGCGCAGCTTAACGACAGGCTGCTATGGGGTGAAGGTTAGGGTGCCTCTCTGCAGGACAAAGACGTGATTCCCCTTCACCTTTGCCACGCTTACACCTACTGGACGCAATCATGCTCTCCCTCCCGTCTTGCTCGTGTGTGTGTGTGTTGGAGAGAGAAACATATCATGCGTCTGCAAGTGCATATGAATGTGTGTATGTATGTGAATGCACAGTTATTTGCTTGCTATTGTGAATATTCATGTGTGTGTGTGTCAGCAGTTGGGCCGACTGTGCTGCTGCTGCTCTCGTTTATGGATCTTTTTTTGTCCGTCATAATCTGCACATATGTGATTATTATGCTCCCTCGTTAGACCTTATTATGTTAGGATGTGCGTGGAGGAGAGGAGGCGTGGTCTGTCCGCTGTGGCAGGTGTGTCTGAGGAGGAGAGGAGGCGTGGTCTGTCCGCTGTGGCAGGTGTGTCTGAGGAGGAGAGGAGGCGCGGTCTGTCCGCTGTGGCAGGTGTGTCTGAGGAGGAGAGGAGGCGTGGTCTGTCCGCTGTGGCAGGTGTGTCTGAGGAGGAGAGGAGGCGCGGTCTGTCCGCTGTGGCAGGTGTGTCTGAGGAGGAGAGGAGGCGTGGTCTGTCCGCTGTGGCAGGTGTGTCTGAGGAGGAGAGGAGGTGCGGTCTGTCCGCTGTGGCAGGTGTGTCTGAGGAGGAGAGGAGGCGTGGTCTGTCCGCTGTGGCAGGTGTGTCTGAGGAGGAGAGGAGGCGTGGTCTGTCCGCTGTGGCAGGTGTGTCTGAGGAGGAGAGGAGGCGTGGTCTGTCCGCTGTGGCAGGTGTGTCTGAGGAGGAGAGGAGGCGTGGTCTGTCCGCTGTGGCAGGTGTGTCTGAGGAGGAGAGGAGGCGTGGTCTGTCCGCTGTGGCAGGTGTGTCTGAGGAGGAGAGGAGGCGTGGTCTGTCCGCTGTGGCAGGTGTGTCTGAGGAGGAGAGGAGGCGCGGTCTGTCCGCTGTGGCAGGTGTGTCTGAGGAGGAGAGGAGGCGCGGTCTGTCCGCTGTGGCAGGTGTGTCTGAGGAGGAGAGGAGGCGTGGTCTGTCCGCTGTGGCAGGTGTGTCTGAGGAGGAGAGGAGGCGCGGTCTGTCCGCTGTGGCAGGTGTGTCTGAGGAGGAGAGGAGGCGTGGTCTGTCCGCTGTGGCAGGTGTGTCTGAGGAGGAGAGGAGGCGCGGTCTGTCCGCTGTGGCAGGTGTGTCTGAGGAGGAGAGGAGGCGCGGTCTGTCCGCTGTGGCAGGTGTGTCTGAGGAGGAGAGGAGGCGCGGTCTGTCCGCTGTGGCAGGTGTGTCTGAGGAGGAGAGGAGGCGCGGTCTGTCCGGTGTGGCAGGTGTGTCTGAGGAGGAGAGGAGGCGTGGTCTGTCCGCTGTGGCAGGTGTGTCTGAGGAGGAGAGGAGG
>NC_139623.1:7320316-7327816 GCF_964638095.1 Poromitra crassiceps
CCGAAGGTATGGGCGAGTAGGAGTCCAGCCAGCCGACCACCGTCTTGTCCGGGGCCTGGCCAAGAGACCATGGTGTGGTGTGATCCTGGTGCATTGTGCCTGAGTAGCTGGTGTGAGTCTCCAGCCTGCTAGCTGCTGCTAAGCCTCCACAAGGTAAACTGCTATTATACTTATCTCTGGGCAAACTCTAAAATTGATAACTGAGGTGGATTTGGTTGCGCACTTGGTGCTCTGCTATGTTGGACTCGTTGGACTGTTTGAGTGATGCTCATGTTTGTAAGCTAACGCTAGCTCGATTAGCATCGTGTGCTAACGTGTGAGCACCGTTATAGCCTACTTTAACTGAAATTTGGTGGCGTTATGTTATAGTAATTAATATAACACGGTGTCGTTTGTTTCTTCAAGGGATGGCCGTCGGAGTACCATGGTGGAGCAGGAACAGCACAACAGAACAGAGGCACATTGTCCCTTGGTCAAATTATTTGTGAAAATGAATGCTACGTTTTGATTCCCATGTGCATATTACTGTGAGAATATTGCTGATCATCAGTTGTTCAACCTAAGATATTGCAATAACATAAGCTAAATGCTGACAGATTTGAGACTTTTGATAGATTTACTTTGAGCCATTTGGTATGTATCTGCCAGTGTGTTTTTGTCAATAAACATTGCCAACAAAGAACCTTGTTGTGTAGGCTATGTGCTAAAGTAAATCATGTACCCGAATGTACCCCAAATCTCATAGAACGAGCCCATTATAGTTGTCTGGTCAGAGCAGGCAGGTTGTTAATAAGATGTGATATAAAGATATTTGATGTCGAGTGAACCAGCTTCGACCAAATGACCAGGAAGAAGAATGAAGATGGAGAACCAACCGACTGCTTCAAATCAACGAATGATTTATATTTATTGAAATATGGTTATCTGTAACAATTCGACATAAACAAAGGCTACACCATGCAACATATATTTTGATATCATTCAAACTTAAAGAATGGTTAATTTTCCACCATGGTAGGCTGTACTGCTGTGAAATGGTTACCTATATTTGTATCAAGTGTTGCTTGGTAGATTATCTATATATGCCTAATTTACCAGTAGACATATTCGTGCAAGACCTTAGGCTATGTTGAGTTATATCGATCTGATAAAGTATGTTTTAAAATAAGGATAACAAATTGCTGAGCTTGGCGGATGCCTCAAGACAAGTATGTATCATTTTTAAATGTCCAATACCATACAGAAAAGCAAATTGAACAAACGACCAACAGCATTCAAGTCTGCAAAAACTTGTGATGTTATGTCACGTTAACATATAACCTTATGACGCTTACTGTATAACATGGACAGACCATTTAACGTTAGGCTACTTTACATACCGTTAGATAACGTTAAATGGTCCACCATGTTATGAGCGTCACGTTACATGTATGCCATCTATACAGTTACGTGTGTCTACTAACATTATTAAAATATCATAAAGTAGCGCTATTTTCTGATAATTTGCTAAAGTATGACTTGCTATCTGCTAGCCATACTAGCCTTGTTTTGCTAGGTTTTCTTATTCGTGTACTTTCCGCAGACTAGATGCCTTTGCGGCACATTGCTGCCTCTAACGGGCGGAAGTATTACTGTTTCCCAATATCCGAAGTATATCGCCTATTTTCCTCGAAATGGGGCTATAATTAAAAAAACTGGAGCCTTGAGAGCATGAAAAATACTTGAAATTGTTTTTTCAGACCATAAACTCATTTGTAAAGTGTTTATTTAAGACAGAGACCGAGAGAGAAGTTGGCTCGTTTCACATAGAGTTGAATGGACGTTCAGGGATGATGTTACACAAGCTGCGCCCCCCACTGGCCATTTGAGAGTATGGCAACTTCCGCATTGGCCTCAAAAAGAGACTGGCTGTATTGCCGACTGGGTACATCTCACCCCTCATACAGATGCTGCTCTCTTTGTTATCGTGTACATCAGGTACATCTCACCCCTCATACAGATGGGGCCCTCTTTGTTATAACTTGTACATAAAGTACATCCCTACTCACCCCTTGAGAGATGCCTTTATGATGGCACAAGCAGAAGGTACAAATATAATGAAGGTGCAGTCACAAATGACAAAACACAAGGCCCACAATTACACTTGTACAAGCAGAACCATAGACAGGGGTAGTGAGATTTGTATTGGGCCTATGTGCTGTAGAGATATAAATACAGAGATGGGCCGGGACAAATACATAGGAGCCACAATAGAGTTGAACAGATGGTTTACACTGTGACTGTTCTGTAAATAGGTATGCGCTGCACATTTCTTATATGACCATGGGAAAATGCCATACCGCTCAAAGTGAAAAAGTATGCAATAACCGTCACTGTCTGCCCAGTGAGAGTCAAGGTAAAGCCTCAGATAAATAGATGGAAGCAGATAATTGCCTGCTTGGGACGAATCGAGGGTATTTCTAACATTTCAAATGGCAACACCATCATTCAAATACATCCATTTCCAACGTTGGTGCTGTAATTACAGTTATAATTATAATAATAATAATAATAATAAATATAATAATTACAGTTGTGCATGTTTGTCATATTGCTTACCCGATGCTGATGTTTCTCTATGGAATATAAAGGACAGTGGCATTCTGTAAACTACTCGTCTGAATTGAAAGCAGGAAAAATAACCACCCAAGTTTTTTCTTGTTTTTTGTTTGACTCTGGGTGAAAATAAATCGGTGGTATTATATACTGTAGTTGCAATATACTGTGCAGTATATCCATACCCCGCGCCCTCCCCCCAGTTGATTGCCGTCATACCAGCACCAATTGAGAAGTATTCTTCTGGGATGTGCATTCTCTTCTGATTTATGGATGAACTATTATAGGAAGAACACCATGGATACCCTGTCAGTCAGAATTGCAGGTTTTGCTAGGAGCCGAGCTATGCTTTGTGTGTGTGTGTGTGTGTGTGTGTGTGTGTGTGTGTGTGTGTGTGTGTGTGTGTGTGTGTGTGTGTGTGTGTGTATGTGTGTCTCCAACCATGTCTCAGTGTGTATTCACGGTGCACGGTGTGTGGGAGCCACAAGGCGTGCGTGTCTGTGCAGCACACAGCATGCAGGACGCATGCTGGCTGCGTGGTGAAGGGTGTGAGGATGCATGCTGCGAGATCATCTCTGCTCCACGCAGGAGGCCTCAGGTCAGACAGACATCAGCTATCTCAGCACTCTATCGCTCTTCTCATGTTTTTCTTTTTCTTTTTGCATATTTGGGTGAATCAGTCAGTCAAGAACGCATAGTGAGGTGTCACTTTGTGCGATGCGATCTCGTTTCCCGGCTGGGCGGTGTTTGGACATTCAGGCCAATCACGTTGCCCCTTTCGGAACTGCTAACATAGCTTACGCTACTACGCAGTCCCTTGTTAGTACACCGCCGATGTAGCCTAAACAGGTCGCTCCGTCTGCTAAATTTTTCAAACTACTCGATAAAGTTTCGCAAATGAAATTCCAAATGTACTTACGGACCGAAAAGGGTTGTGTGAACCTGGGCGCATGATGTAGAAACAATACCGCCACTAATAAACATGTTTAATCCCTCACTGAAACCCGGGTGTCATTTCTTCAAAATGAATCAGCGACAAACACTCGTCTTCTTCTGCGCTGCTGTCATGGGTGGTGCGCATATAGCAACCATAGCGCTCGCTATCACTTCCGGCCCCTGGCGGCCGGAAGTGGCACTTTTGTAGTTTTTTGTTACTTTTACTACAAAAGTGCCACTTCCGGCCGCCAGTCCCTTAAAAAGTGATAATGGACACCTCGTCGTGCATTAACCCTTACATAGAAAACATGTACTGTATGTAAAGTTGGTGAAGCCCTGCCCATGGTCATGGAGGTCACATGTGGGGTGCCGCAAGGCTCCATTTTTGGCACTCATTGATCCAGTGCCACTTCCTCGTTGATTCAGTGACACTTGGACTATGCCTACAGTGGACTTTCCCAAAAAAACGTAAAAACAACATGCAGGTCGCACAGAAAAATGTTATCAGATACATGCTCAATGCTCCTCCCAGGACACACATTGGACCTTTTGGATTTTTACCTGTTGAAGACAGAGTTAAAAAACTAAAGCCAACATAATTGTAACACAAGACAATAGTGAGCATTATGTCATGCAGTGTTACTTTTGTCAAAGTTAAGCTAGCAAGAAGCTCATTTTTCTATGCTGGGATCTCTCCTTATGGAGCTATCTGCCCCTGCATCTCCTGATGGAGCTATCTGCCCCTGCATCTCCTTATGGAGCTATCTGCCCCTGCATCTCCTTATGGAGCTATCTGCCCCTGCATCTCCTGATGGAGCTATCTGCCCCTGCATCTCCTGATGGAGCTATCTGCCCCTGCATCTCCTTATGGAGCTATCTGCCCCTGCATCTCCTTATGGAGCTATCTGCCCCTGCATCTCCTGATGGAGCTATCTGCCCCTGCATCTCCTTATGGAGCTATCTGCCCCTGCATCTCCTGATGGAGCTATCTGCCCCTGCATCTCCTTATGGAGCTATCTGCATCTCCTTATGGAGCTATCTGCCCCTGCATCTCCTTATGGAGCTATCTGTCCCTGCATCTCCTGATGGAGCTATCTGCCCCTGCATCTCCTGATGGAGCTATCTGCCCCTGCATCTCCTTATGGAGCTATCTGCCCCTGCATCTCCTGATGGAGCTATCTGTCCCTGCATCTCCTGATGGAGCTATCTGCCTCTGTTGCATATTCAACAAAGCCAAACAAATGCCATTTTTAAAACTAAAGTAAAGGCAGCCTTAAGCCTTTGACATACTCATACCCAGAAGAAAGATGACCAACATGAAAGAAACGTGGAGATATCTTTGGTCGTGGCTACAAAAACGCTTGTCTTGCGTCGCACAGTGAGAGACGTTCAAAGATGGCCATTGTCACAGTCTTGCGACCAAAGATAGCCTAGGACGAATTCTGACACTGTTAGAAATTTAGGGTGACAGCTACGATGATGTCTGATAACAACCAGTAGAAATGCTGCAGGGTCATACTGTATCAGTATATAGACGCGTGCTAGTAGATCAGGGTAATAAATAGTTGACGTTGCCTCAAGCTCTCTCGCAAAATTGGCATCCCATGTTGGCCATGAGCGGGTCCACGTTCTCCTCCACCTTGGATGTTTTTCCATACACATAAATTCCACTTTGCAAGGCCTCCATTCTTGCTAAGCTTTGTCAGTGCATTGTTGACATCTCTACCACAGATAACTGTGGCGCACATTCATTAGTTGGGTTTCCGTCCAAATGTAGCGCAAATTTTATGCGAATTTTCAGAAAGTCGGTGTAGTGACGTGGTGTAGTTGTGTGGTGCCCTGCGTGCCCCACCCCCTTCAACTGCAAACTCCTCCTCCGTGGGAGTGTCTCTGGTGGCTCTGCTCGAATCTCTGCTACCTGCGTCAGGCGACGAATCTCTGCATGGAGCTGGGATAAACTTATCCCCACACTAACACACAGCTTGCATGCCGGCGGAGCTGGGAGAAACTCACCCCCACACTAACACACAGCCTGCATGCCGGCGGAGCTGGGAGAAACTCATCCCCACACTAACACACAGCCTAACACGCACCCAGCGTCTATTTTCAGAGCGCTCCGCCGTTTTTGTGCGCCGGCTCCCAGCGCGACACCGAAAAGCCAAACCGGACTGCTGAGAATGGTTTGGCTTTTCGGTGTCGGGTGCTGCTTTTCTGGCGGCTAATCGTGTGGAGAAACTATGCAGCAGAGACAGAGGGGCTCAGTTGTGGGAGCGGATTGGCTGCTGTTCGCAGCTAACGTTAGCTCCAGCCAGAGCAATCTATACGGCTCTGGCTCCAGCATGCATCGGTTTCCGTTTCATCACGGGGCTTCTTCTGCTGTTTTTCCTCACCTTTCTCTAATCTGGAGAGCACTGTCGCCACCTAATGGGTCCGTAAAATAGCTTATACACCCTCAACATCCACCATATTTTTACAGGAGATGCATCAGGCTTTGATCCACGTCCCACCGTCAAAAAACGCAATTGACGTCTTTAGACGTCATTGGCACTCTACGTTACTATTTGAATTGACGTCTTTAGTCGTCATTGGCACTCAATGAGTTAAGAGATATAGGGAGGTATCGTATCATCTTCATAGTGCTAGAGTGGAGCAAGTAGAGAGATCATTCAAATCTTAGTCATTCAATCAAATGGGATGGAAGGTCATCCATATAATTAAGAAAGGGCTGCTAGATTTGATAGAAAAGATTGATCTTATTCCTTAATGAGTAGGTGATCTTTTCCAAAGGTAAGCAACTCTTCACTTCTGAGAGCCACATTCCAATTGGCACTGGGAGATCTGACTTCCATTTCATTGCAATACATTTTTTGGCAATGACCAGGAGGATTTCTGTAAGCTTGATGGAATGACTATGTGTAAGGTTAGAGTTTGAGAAATTGCCCAAAAGGCATATCTCAGGATCTATTGGAAAAGTTACATTATGAATTGTTGATATGGCATCACAGACCCCCTGCCAAAAACCTTGTAACTTAATACAATGCCAGGTGGAATGAAGAAAATTGCCCTCTTCTAGACCACATCTAAAACAGAGGGGTGAGAGATTAGACTTGAACCCATGTAGTTTAGAGGGGGTGAAGTAAATCTGATGTAAAAAATTGAACTGAATGAGTCTATATCTCGAATTTAAAGTACATGTGACACCGTCACTACATAGGTCTTCCCATAACTCTGGGTCAATCTCTGTATCTAAATCTCTCTCCCATCTGTTCCTGGCTCTTTCAGGTTCAGAGATAAACAGAAAAGGCAACAACATTATTATCAGAATCAGAATCACTTTTATTAAGTTAAATATACGTTAAATAGGCAGTGGATTTACATGAATTTACAGTCAGAGTTAGATAAGAGTTTACATTGAATGTACATGAAATTTACAGGCTAAGTTAAATAGCCATTAATGTGCAGGGAATTTAGATCAATTTACCAGTCCCAGTTAGACAGGCATTAAATTAGATACAGTATGAGTTCCAGCTTTATGGGGGGGGGGGGGGGGGTTCAGTTGAGTTTAGGAGGAGGTAGTGAGTTTGTGTGTGTGTGGGGGGGGGGGGGTTGTTTGTGAGGCCCTTGGCGGAAGGGGTTTCCGGGCCTTGTTGGTGAGGCTGATGGCGGTTGGGCTAGTCTTGTGGCGGCGGGTGGTTCTGGTCTTGGCAGACGTCAGTCTCTTGCCGTGGGGGAGTGTCTTAAAGACCTCAGAGATGGTTCCCATCATTCTTTGACCATAATGAAAGAGAATTTCCATGGGTGACATATCTGGCAGTTTCCACTGTCGTTGAATATTGACCCTTATAAAATTTCTTAATTGCAGATATTTAAAAAAATCTCTCTCAGAAAGTTGATATTTGGGAGCTGTTTCTAGCCTACCTCGATGAGGTTAGGGGCGATGGGTGACTCGCCTGGCTGGTTTCTCATGGA
>NC_139623.1:7337816-7350316 GCF_964638095.1 Poromitra crassiceps
TATGAGATCATGTACAGTATAGGCTCTGTGGTTGGACAGTTCAAACTGCGAGATTACAGTATGATATCATGTACAGTAGGCTCTGTGGTTGGACAGTTCAAACTGGGGAGATTACAGTATGAGATCATGTACAGTATAGGCTCTGTGGTTGGTCAGTTAAAACTGGGCAGATTACAGTATGAGATCATGTACAGTAGGCTCTGTGGTTGGACAGTTCAAACTGGGGAGATTACAGTATGAGATCATGTACAGTATAGGCTCTGTGGTTGGACAGTTCAAACTGCGAGATTACAGTATGATATCATGTACAGTAGGCTCTGTGGTTGGACAGTTCAAACTGGGGAGATTACAGTATGAGATCATGTACAGTATAGGCTCTGTGGTTGGACAGTTCAAACTGCGAGATTACAGTATGAGATCATGTACAGTATAGGCTCTGTGGTTGGACAGTTCAAACTGCGAGATTACAGTGTGAGATCATGTACAGTATAGGCTCTGTGGTTGGTCAGTTAAAACTGGGCAGATTACAGTATGAGATCATGTACAGTAGGCTCTGTGGTTGGACAGTTCAAACTGGGCAGATTACAGTATGAGATCATGTACAGTAGGCTCTGTGGTTGGACAGTTCAAACTGGGCAGATTACAGTATGAGATCATGTACAGTAGGCTCTGTGGTTGGTCAGTTAAAACTGGGCAGATTACAGTATGAGATCATGTACAGTAGGCTCTGTGGTTGCTGCAAATCCACCTCAACAAAGCCACAAACCCATCTGTTGGCAGAGGTGTGTGTGTGTGTGTGTGTGCGTGTGTGTGTGTGTGTGTGTGTGTGTGTGTGTGTGTGTGTGCATGCGTGCGTGCGTGCATACAGTATGTGGCGTGTGTGTGTGTGTGTGTGTGTGTGTGTGTGTGTGTGTGTGTGTGTTGTTGTTGTATTTCTACCCTTGTGAGAACCAGCTGAAGTTTTTCGACTTTCAAAATTGTGAAGTGAGGTAATTTTGGCCAGTCGTCACTTCTTCAAGGTTCTAGTTACGGTTAAGGTTAAGGGTTCCCTTAATCCGGAAACATTTAGCGTTTGCCTGGTAGTTATTACTACAGCAGGGATGTGCACTCTGTAATAATCACAAATAAGGTTGAGCTCCACAGGAGTGAAATCAGTGAATTACTCCTAAGCACATTCCCACTCCTCCTCTAATACTCCTGAAGGTCCTGAGGTAAACATGAACAAGATCTCCCTGTTAATACTGCTAATGCTGTGGAAGAGGGAAATCTGCAGACATTTCCAGGGATGTCTGGTCAACCAAGTTAAGGTTTGAATTAACATTAGGCTTAGGGCAGGGCAGGGAAGGGTTAAAGTTAGGCTTAGGGGCCATTCAGACCAAAAGCGTTTTTGGAGCTGCCAGCGTCTTTCTGCAATTCATCCTTTATGTAAGGACACGCTAAACGTGCTCCTCTTTTAATGAACGCACCTGGCATTTCAGCGCTGGTGGCGTCTGTTGTTTTTGGAGGAGCGCTGTGTGGGCGTTTTAAAGCTGAAAAAAGTTGAACATTAGAGGAACAGCGCCCTGATCGTCTTTTTCACTCCTCCTACCTTCTCTCCTCCCGAGGGATTTTCAACCTCCGCTGCTGCCAGAATTGGCAATAATCTGGCTTTCATGTTGACAGTGAACAACATCAAACAGACAAAACCAGCGCACAATGGAAGCGCTCTCAATATGATTTTCATATCGTTCTGACTGGAAAAAACACTTTTGGTGTGAATGTCCCCTTACAGTATAATGTGTAACCTATGGAAGTCCTCACAGAAGGTACAAATGTGTGTGTGTGTGTGTGTGTGTGTGTGTGTGTGTGTGTGTGTGTGTGTGTGTGTGTGTGTGTGTGTGTGTGTGTGTGTGTGTGTGTGTGTGTGTGTGTGCGAATTGCGAGTCCCCACGATACGATATTATCACAATACTTGAGTCAGGATATAATATTATTGTGATTAAAAACAAAGCGATATATTGCGATTTATGTATGACTTTTTTCAACTGCAAATTATGTTCCCAAGGGGAAGAAAATGATCAGCATCTGTTTTATCTAATGATATCAAGTTTCCAGTTCCAGCTCATCTCACTTCAATCATTTTTATTGCAGCAAAATGAGATTGTCAAGCAGACAGACTGACCAACACTTTCATAGAAACCTGTCATAAAATGCCTGTATGTAGTTGACAATTTATCTAATGAAATAATGCGATACTTGGCATTCGTGCGATATGATGTTTGCCACACAAAATTGTGATCTGCTGTATCGATTCCCCCCACCCCGCAGTGTGTGTGTGTGTGTGTGTGTGTGTGTGTGTGTGTGTGTGTGTTTGTGTTTGTGTGTGTGTGTGTGTGTGTGTGTGTGTGTGTTTGTGTGTGTACATACATATATAATGTGCATGTATTTGTGGTCAGCAGATCATAATAGAGCACTAGGGTTTTTGTCGGTAGTTTACTGCTTAATGGCGTTTGTTAAAGGCCCCTTTTGGACCCATTCAATATGTTTTGCCTCCATGCCTTGTTTTTGCCCCCGTTTGTGAGCTGGCCTGGATTGAGCTGGGTTTCATCCTCTAATCCTTCTGTTTGGTTAGTGACACTGCAGGGAGAGCAGCCCGGCCGCTCCGGCTGTCAAAGCCTAGAACATCTCTCACCAGGATCACGTTCTTGCCTCAGCTCTGGATCTAGAACATCTCTCACCAGGATCACGTTAGTGCCTCAGCTCTGGATCTTCATATTATTGATTGAAATTGTTTATTAGGAATAACCCCTTGAAATGAACCATCTCGTTTTCAAGGAGGTCCCTATACAAGAATACAATACAATAAACACGATTAGACAAGACATTTAAGAAAACAATAGACCAAGTGTGACAAAACAAAACAATAACAATAATAAATCCATAAATAAATAGGTATCAGGTAATAAGATTTGCAAAATGGATCTATATATATTGCTAATGATATATTATATAATACAACAGATATAGTATAATAGATCTATGCATTAGGTGTCATGTATTAACATTCATGATAGTGATAGTGACAATCATAGTATTAGATTAATTAATTGATAGCATATAATTATAATATATATATACATATACTGTATATATATACATACACATACACATACACATACATAAATAAAATGTACATATATATACACATACATACACACACACATATTATGTTGTATGTGTATGCACATGCCTTTTTTGGATGGTACGTGGGTGAGAAGTGTCTATGAATAAGTGAATGACTGGCTACAACAATTATCTTTTCCGACCTCAAATTTCAATATTGTTCCCTCATCTCTGTGTTCCTCTACTGCACAGCGGGGTGATAGATGGGGCGGGCGTTAAAGTTTGTGGGCCGTGGATGGACAGCTCGGCCTGAATATAGTCCGTGGCATGGAGTAAGCACTGGGAATTGGATGAGAGAGAGAGAGGGACAGGGATGGAGGGAGGGAGGCGTCAGCACCTTGCCTCCCATGCATTTTCACTCAGCTGGAGTGAGTCTTATTATGTGACCCAGCTCCTCTTCCCTCAGTGACCTGATAATATTGTTTCAGTGACCCCGCCCAGCCTCTGACCTCATGACACTGTGCAGGAATCTATTACAGTAAGAGTTCCACTTGGCTCTAAGAAGCCCGACACTTTAATAACACTTTTTAGCTTGCGCTTATTTCCCGCGCGGGCGCTAGCGTCCACCGTGCGGTGGCGCCTCTCTGCTATCCAGGAATCAATATTACTGTAATGGAATTAGTATTATAGCGTCATCGGTTACAGCCTGCGATCTAATGTTATTAGTTTATTAGTCTGATGATGCGGGTTTCTACTATAGATCCTCTCACATTGGCTTAGCATGCTCTCACTTGAGTTAGCATAATAATCCTCTTGTTGTGTTTTACCTAGATTCAGGTCGGTATGAAAGGGCAAATCCTTTTCCTTCACTCTGATTGGTCAGCGGTGTGGTTATTTGTTATTTTGAGCAGGAAATCAGAGTCACAATATCATTGAATTAACATGGTTATGTACTGTAGGAGCTTGTTATGCAGCTGAGGTAAATGGAGCAGATATGGGGAATAATCCTTCCCCAATCTGGACACCACAGCTGGTCGTCCCAAGCCCTCCTCATCTCAACACACACACACACACACACACACACACACACACACACACACACACACACACACACACACACACACACACACACACACACACACACACACACACACACACACGGCTCTGAACCCCATGCCAACATGCATAGGGACACAGTGATTGAGTGGGCGCAGCAGAGAGGCAGGGAGGGAGTGTCGATGTGTTTAATTGGGTTTTTCCAAATCCCTCTTAACCCCGATACGCACGCTGTAGCATCACTCGGTCTGTGGGTCGTCCGCACCGCAGCGGACCGCCATGAGAATCTCTCCTCACAAACTTGCTGGCGCCGGGATGGCGCTCGTGTCCCTATTCAGACTTCATCACTACGACAGACTTTTGAAGCCAGGGAGTGCTGCTGAAGGGGATTAAGCAGCTATCTACACTGTCAGACTCATAAAGTCCTCTTATCTCTGTTGCTACTGCCATTTTACTGATGCCTGTAATTGTCATTCCTAGTTTGCGTGACGCGTGCTCTGTCTGCTCTGTCTGCTCTGTCTGCGCCTGCCTGTCTTCTACTGTAGTCAACTGAGAGCCTGATGAAAAAAACATGTTGACCTTGTCTACATCACTGATATGGCAGCTGTACTGTGGAAGCTGGAGCACCAATCAGATCATCCGGTCGCATGGCTGTAGTTAATGCCAGAGCTCAGAGTGTGGATGTAATACTCTCCAGCTCAATGCGCAAAGACTAGCAGGCCTTTCTCAAAGCCCTCCCAAGTCTTGAAGGGTTACCAAGGCCCTTTTTCATTAGAGAAGCCTCTTCCTAAGACCTGTGGAGGTGTCTCTTCCTGACCTGTGGAGGTGTCTCTTCCTGACCTGTGGAGGTGTCTCTTCCTGACCTGTGGAGGTGTCTCTTCCTGACCTGTGGAGGTGCCCAATGAGTTCAAGCCTCTTCCTAAGACCTGTGGAGGTGTCTCTTCCTAAGACCTGTGGAGGTGCCCAATGAGTTCAAGCCTCTTCCTAAGACCTGTGGAGGTGTCTCTTCCTAAGACCTGTGGAGGTGTCTCTTCCTAAGACCTGTGGAGGTGTCTCCTAAGACCTGTGGAGGTGTCTCTTCCTAAGACCTGTGGAGGTGTCTCTTCCTGACCTGTGGAGGTGCCCAATGAGTTCAAGCCTCTTCCTAAGACCTGTGGAGGTGTCTCTTCCTAAGACCTGTGGAGGTGCCCAATGAGTTCAAGCCTCTTCCTAAGACCTGTGGAGGTGTCTCTTCCTAAGACCTGTGGAGGTGCTTCTTCCTAAGACCTGTGGAGGTGCCCAATGAGTTCAAGCCTCTTCCTAAGACCTGTGGAGGTGTCTCTTCCTGACCTGTGGAGGTGTCTCTTCCTAAGACCTGTGGAGGTGCTTCTTCCTAAGACCTGTGGAGGTGTCTCTTCCTAAGACCTGTGGAGGTGCTTCTTCCTAAGACCTGTGGAGGTGTCTCTTCCTGACCTGTGGAGGTGTCTCTTCCTAAGACCTGTGGAGGTGCTTCTTCCTAAGACCTGTGGAGGTGTCTCTTCCTAAGACCTGTGGAGGTGCCCAATGAGTTCAAGCCTCTTCCTAAGACGTGTGGAGGTCCCCAATGAGTTAAAGCCTCTTCCTAAGACCTGTGGAGGTGTCTCTTCCTAAGACCTGTGGAGGTGCCCAATGAGTTAAAGCCTCTTCCTAAGACCTGTGGAGGTGCCCAATGAGTTCAAGCCTCTTCCTAAGACCTGTGGAGGTGTCTCTTCCTGACCTGTGGAGGTGCCCAATGAGTTCAAGCCTCTTCCTAAGACGTGTGGAGGTCCCCAATGAGTTAAAGCCTCTTCCAAAGACCTGTGGAGGTGCCCAACGAGTTAAAGCCTCTTCCTAAGACCTGTGGAGGTGCTTCTTCCTAAGACCTGTGGAGGTGCTTCTTCCTAAGACCTGTGGAGGTGCTTCTTCCTAAGACCTGTGGAGGTGCTTCTTCCTAAGACCTGTGGAGGTGCCCAACCAGTTCAAGCCTCTTCCTAAGACCTGTGGAGGTGCTTCTTCCTAAGACCTGTGGAGGTGCCCAACCAGTTCAAGCCTCTTCCTAAGACCTGTGGAGGTGCCCAACGAGTTAAAGCCTCTTTTTTGGGGTGTGGATCACTTATTGGATATCTGTGTCTCTCTAGGCTCTAGGTTACTAAGGTCGCTTTCACATATAAGCTGTTTGGTCCGCTTTAAAAGCGCCAGAGTTTGTTTTCTCGGATAGTGCGCTGGGGTGGTGTGAAAGCGCAAACAAACTCTGGGGCGGAACAAACAAACAAACTCTGGTCCGCTTGAAAACGTGGGTCTCGGTTCCAAGTGAACCCTGGCACGGTTCGTTTGTTGTGTCAAAGCAAACCGGACTAAACACAAGAGCGCCAGTGCATCTCATGCACTCATGCAGTGCGTCATGTAGAAGACGGTAGAACGTAGAAGGGAGCAAAACAAACACTGTGGTGCACACACACGTATACTACAGTACCTGCGCGCCGCGTGACGTACGTCGTCATAACAACAACACATCGTTTCTCAACAGCTTTTTCATTCGGTACGTAGGCTACTCGTCTCATCTACATAATGAAATGTTCAACAGCTTGCTGCCTCATCTGCTGCTCATATTGGGCACATTCTTGTCAAATATTTATTTGATAGTAACACCAAAGTAAAGCCAGACATCCCAATATCGCAGGTGGTGTTGCTCCATGGTTTGTGTTTTGCGGATTCACTTGTGTTGTTCAGTCAGCCCTCAGCCAGGCAAGAAGCCTGCTGAAGAGGAGAGATGTCCCTTCTCTATCCTGTCCAATAGACGAGTGACTGTTTCGACCACGTGACATTGTTCAGAAAGTTTGGTGCGCTTGACAAATTTCTGTGTAAAAGAGAACTGGACCAAATGAAAATCGCAACAATGTTGCAACTTCACCCCCCCGAATCGCACCGAGTCCACCAGCTTATGTGAGAGAGACCTAACATAAGCCCCTTTCAGACATGCCTTGTAACTCAGTTACCTAGAGGGGACCCGGGTAGCGGTGTATGTATGAACACAATTTGGAGAGGTGTGCGCACTCCTGAGACCCTCCTATGACCTGCCTCTGATACCAAGTCAAGTTTATTTGTATAGCACATTTCATACACAGAGGCAATTCAAAGTGCTTCACATAAAATGGTTGACAGGAAAATAAAAGAAAATAAGAGAGTAAAATGGACATTTAAAAGCATCACAACAAAACTTAAAAAAAAGAGTATAAAAAGTGCATTAAGCAACTTCATTAAGCACACAGTAAAATAAACGAAAAGAAGAAATAAAATGGACATTTAAAAGCATCACAACAAAACTTAAAAAAAAGAGTATAAAAAGTGCAATAAGCAACAGGCGCAGCAGTTGCAGAGAGAGCTAAAACTTATAGAGGACTCATTGGGTTTGCATAGTAGCTGTCAGCAGTTAAAAGCGACGGTAAACATAAAAGTCTTTAGTCTATTTTTAAAAGTAAGTAAGGTTGGGGCAGATCTGAGGTCTTCAGGCAATTTGTTCCAGCTAGCAGAAGCATAGTGGGTAAATGCAGCCTTCCCGTGATTTGATTTGATCCTAGGGACAGTTAATAAGCTGGACCCTGTTGACCTAAGAGTTCTAGACGGTTCGTAGCGTGGGAGCAATTCAGCTATGTATTTTGGGCCTAGGCCATTAAGTGATTTATAGACTAATAACAGTATTTTAAAATCTATTCTCTGACAAACTGGCAACCAGTGTAAGGACTTAAGAACTGGAGTGATATGATCAGCTTTCTTAGTCTTCGTTATAACTCTAGCAGCAGCATTCTGAATGAGTTGAAGTTGCCTAAGTTCTTTTTTGGAGAGACCAGAAAAAAGGCTATTGCAGTAGTCTAACCTACTATAAATGAAGGCGTGAATTCGTTTTTCTAGATCCTGTCTGGACATGTATCCCCTAATTCTTGCTATATTTTTAAGATGATAAAAAGCGGATTTTCTAATTGACTTAATGTGGGAGTTAAAGTTGAGATCAGAATCAATAATAACTCCAAGATTTTTGACTTGATCCTTAGGCTTCAGGGATAGAGACTCAAGGCGTACAGTGATTTTAAGCCTTTGTTCTTTGGGGCCAAACACGATCACCTCAGTTCTGTCTTTGTTTAGCTGTAGGAAATTCTGGCACATCCAGTTATTTATTTGATCAATGCACTGGCACAATGATTCTATGGGGGCATAGTCAGCTGAGGAAAGAGTTATATACAACTGAGTGTCGTCTGCATAGTTATGATAGGCTACTTTGTTTTTTTGCATAATTAGGCCTAGAGGGAGCATATAAAGGTTGAAGAGAACGGGCCCCATAATGGATCCTTGAGGCACTCCGACCACAAGTCATCCTAGTTAGGTCAGATGTGTAATTGCCAATGGAGACGAAGTACTTCCTGTCTTGAAGATAGGACTTGAACCACTGGAGGACCGTACCCGATAGCCTAACCCAGTTTTCCAGTCTGTCCAATAAAATTGAGTGGTCAACAGTGTCAAATGCAGCGCTAAGATCCAGTAGCACTAGAATCGAATTTTTGCCTGAGTCTGTGTTCATTCTGATGTCATTTATGACTTTAGTAAGCGCGGTTTCAGTGCTGTGATGGGGGCGAAAGCCTGATTGGAGTTTATCTAGGAGATCATTTGAGGTTAGGAATCTATTGAGTTGTAGGTAAACAACCTTTTCAATTATTTTGGCTATAAAGGAGAGACTAGATATTGGTCTGTAGTTACTGATTACCGATGCATCAAGGCTACGATTTTTTAGTAGGGGTTTAATAACTGCAGTTTTCAGGGACTCAGGAAAAGTGCCGGTCACAAGGGATCTATTAACTATTTGCAATAGGTCTGACGACAGACAGTTATAAACGCTTTTAAAAAAGCTTGTTGGAAGGGTATCGAGACAGCACGAAGATGATTTAAGGCCTTGCACAGTTTCCTCTAAGATGTCGTGGTCGATAACGCTGAACTGGGACAAATTTATCGAACTAGGGATCTGTGGGTAGGATGATGTCACAGCATTTCTTGGTGTGGAGCCACTAATAGCCTGCCTGATATTAATAATTTTATCCGTAAAAAAGGCAGCAAACTCATTACATTTGACAGTAGAGAGGAATTCAGGTGCTACACAGAGAGGCGGATTAGTCAGTCTATCAACTGTGGCAAATAGAGTGCGTGCATTGTTCACATTTTTGTTAATTATCTCGGAAAAGAACGATTGTCTCGACCTTTTCAGTTCGAGGTTGTAGGAGTGAAGGCTTTCTTTGTAAATATCATAGTGAATGTGAAGATTAGTTTTCCGCCATTTACGCTCAGCTTTCCTGCCATCTTTCTTTTTGCATCTAACGGATGCAGAATTTCGCCAGGGTGCTTTAATTTTGCCAGACAGCAATTTTAACCTAACAGGCGCCACACTATCAATAGTATTCAGAATTGTTGTCAACCTTCCATCCTCAGCCGTTAGTGTTGCAGACACCATCAGTGAGAAGACTCTCTAGTAAGTGCTTGCACAAAGGATAGTTACATCTTGTCCTGTGTTTTTGAATCTGATCATTGACAGAAACTGATGTGGGAGGAGATAAAGAAAATGTCTCCATAAACAGCGCGCTGGTGCCTGCATTAATGTCTCGTCTTTTAACGGTTTGTGACCTATTAATGATCTCAGGGGAGATTTCCATTTCAAAAAAGGTGCAAAGATGGTCAGACAACGCAACATCAATAGTCGACACAGAAGAGGACTTGAAGCCCCTAGTAATAACTAAATCCAGGGTATGGCCTCGGTTGTGAGTAGGCCCTGAAACATGTTGAGACAGATCAAAAGTATCAAGTAAGATATTCAGTTCTTTGGCAAAATTATCCGTCGGGTTATCAATATGAATATTGAAATCCCCAGCAATAGATATACAGTCATGTTCAATGAAAATTAAGGAGAGAAGATCAGCAAATTCAACGAGAAAGCTGGCTGAGTATTTTGGTGGTCTATAGATATTCAGCAGTAACACAGTGGTTGAGCATTTCAGAATAGCAGCAAGGTATTCAAACGATGGAAAGTCTCCAAATGTTACCTACTTACATTGAAACATATCAGAAAAGACAATCGCTACACCCCCCCCCCCCCCCCCCCCTCTTATCAGCTCTGGGACTGTCAATGAAGCTATAATTAGGCGGTGCTGATTCGGACAGAACAACCCTCTATACCAGATTGTAGCCTATCAGGGGCGAGTCGATCCCCCCCTTCCAGAATGCTGTAAAGTAGCTGAGCTAAGCAAGTGTGAGGAGACGGGGGAGCTAGAGAGAGACAGGCAGCGTGACAGATTATTATATAAATAGTTAGCAAGTGAGCAAACATCACGCAGTTTCAGTTTTTCCAAATGAAGCTCGAACCTGCTCCGTGTGTCACCCAACAGGCTGGTTTGAAACGCTGGCTTTGCTCTGCAAAGCTTCACACAGCACACACCACCTTCAAAATATACTCAAGCCTTTTTGGATGCGAGGGTCATCCTGCTTCCCAGTATTGGACATCGCTAGGTAGGATATCTGGATCTGGTTGCGTTCATGCCTTTGATTTCATGTTTATTATACGCAGCATTTGTGACGTGCAAAATGTCAACACAAAATCCAAGCAGTGTCAAGTCAGTCAATATAAAACAGAAACTTCTGAGTACAACCTTTGCAATAATGGCAATTAAATAAAGTAAATGCACGTGTAATGTTTTTTGTGTGTGATCCGAAAGATACAGAACAGAGATAAACTGGAAGAATATCTGCTGCCTTCGAAAAGTCAATTTTAACCCGTAGTGAATCGACTGATCTGTTTTTTGTTTACCAAGTAATAAGTTATTGTTTTCATTTTGAAGGTAAAAACATCTAGCTTCCTGTATTCTGTATATTTCTAGCAGACCTGTTTTCTTTGCAGCACTTGAGACTTGAAGAAATCGATGCATCTGGGCGATTGCGATTGCGCAAATGTTAGCAGGCGGTTATCGCCCATTATGTATTTTTAGCAACTTGTTATCAGACTCTGCATGTCGTGCTAGTTTGTTGAATGTCAATGCGATTCACTTTGTGCCATTAAGGCTGTAGCCTACATGCTCAGACTGCTGTCTTCCATGCATGAAGTGCAGCTGTGTGGTCAGTTTTACAACGCCCAATTGTGTCGTCATGCCCCAATTCCCCCCACCCCATGCTCAGGGGAAGCAACCCAGAGCTGACCTGGAATTCATGTCTGAAAGTGGCTTATATTGATATCTGTGTCTCTCTAGGCTCTAAGTTACTAACATATTGATATCTGTGTCTCTCCAAGCTCTAAGTTACTAACCCCAAGCTGTCATTTGCATTTCGTAATTAAACGTGTTTTTCTTTTCTCTTTTGACAAGTGCCATGCTCTGAGCTGCCACATCCCTGATCCAACTGATTCAGTGTGTGCCCACGCCTCCCTCACAAACACACGCGTGCGCGTGCGCACACACACACACACACACGCGCGCGCACACACACACACACACACACACACACACACACACGCGCGCGTGCGCGCGCACACACGCTAGCACGCACAGGAACTCACAGACACATAGCCTACCAAATACATCACATGCAATCTCCCCCTTGCTTCTGTATCAATCTCCTGGACGTGACCCTATCTTTTCCCTCTTCCTCATATTGTTACTTTTTCACCATAGCGCTTATTGCTTCCTCTGATTCATCTTCCACCATGCGCTGCACTGGTCTGAGTCAGTCACTTCCTGTTGGTTTGCAAAACAACTTTTCATGTCAGCCTTCCTTCCTCCCGTCGCCCCTCTCCCCCCCTGCACCACCCTCCTCTTCTATTCATCATTCCACAGCCCATTTTGCAGTCTCTCTCCGTCTCCTTCCTCCTTTCTTTTCTCTCGCTCCATTACCTTGCTCGTTCTTGTCCCCTTCATCTCCCTTGCTGCCTGTCCAGCCACCTGACAGGGATTCTTTTTACCCTCCCACCACATCTTCCACCTCTCCCCTGCATTTCCCTGCTCCACATTCATCTCCAGGTCCTCTGTCCATCCCCCCCCCCCCCCCCTCTCTCTCTCCATCTCTCTGTCAGGCCCGGGCTCTCTCCCTTCTTCGTCTGGCAGTGGAGCGGCTGCGCTGTTAGCCGTGTTGCTGACAGTGCTGTTTGTGCTGAGCTGTGTGCTGAGCTTCACAGCCCCCTCGCCTCCCATTGCCTCCTCCCCCCTCCTGCTTCCCACCTCCCACCACCTCCATACCCCTCCAGGCGGGGGAATTAACCTTCCAGCCCTGGGCTGCTGGGCTTAATGACTGTCTGTGGGCCAGCTTCAACTACACAGCCCAGC
>NC_139623.1:7352816-7652816 GCF_964638095.1 Poromitra crassiceps
GTAGGAAACAAGCTGTAGAGATTCCCGGAATAAGGAGGAAAAAAGTCTTCCGCGCGTCTAGACACTGAGCTTTCCCACTGGGTATATGACGATGTCCGGCACTGCCTCTTTGGCCATTTATTTGGATCCTAGTCGACCATCCCCACAGTGAGTACGGTTCACTTTCTGCAACCAGTTCGGCTCCGCCCACGAAAATACGTAATCGTTGTTTGTAAACAAAGAAATTGTCTAGCCTTTTGTTAGCAGTGTCAGCACAGCAGAGGAGGTAGGATGCCAAAGCAAAAGGATAGTTTTAAAGAATATAAAAGAACTATTGCTGCATTCCATTTAAACTGGGAGCTGAGGATTTCACGGTTCAAACGTCAGGAACGTCACCTGCCCTCCGATTTTCTCTGACGAACTCTGGGGGAGCCTCACGGTCACCAGCCCCAAAAATCCAAGATGGCAGCTCTGCCCTTCCACAGTAGTTAAATAGTACTATATAGTATACCAGCGATCCTCAAAGTTCGGACTCCCGTCCGCATCCGGACCCAGACGTCGTCCTATCCGGACCTATAACCTACAACCTTGTTCTTGCTAGAACAAGAGCTTCCAATACGTTTCACTGAGCAAATTCTGCTATTCTCCAGCAACCATTCAGTTGGAAGTATATAATTGACAAAGTGTAAAAAGAAAAGAAAAAGCCATATTCAGCAAGAAATCAAATATTGGGCTGTTGAAAGTGAATTGTTTGGGCTGTCTCCTTCTCCATCTCTGCAGTGGAGCAGATCACCGAGGAGTATTCAGTATCGGAAATATAGTTAGGTGGATAGTCTCTATTCCATTTATTATGTATGAGCATAAATGTTACAAACTAGCAGCTGTGAAGACATCCATGTTGCCTCTGCATCTTTCAGGTCTGCTCTGCTCCTTCCAAGCCAGCACAGTGACATTCTAAATAATGGAGCCCTGAATACAGCCCAGCCAGAAAAGAATAGAAAGAAGCCACCCGCATGCTCCTTTGGTCTCATTAGTGTCTGACTATTATGTCAAGCTTTTCATTAGTCTGCACACAGACGGGAGGTTGAACAGCTGGTCCTTTGGTGCAACCTTCAGCTGAACAAGCTCAAAACTGTAGAGGTGATAGTGGACTTCAGGAGGAGCCCCCAGCACTGCCCCCCCTCATGATATCCAACAGCACTGGGTCTAATCCTATAAATTCCTGGGATCCATAATCTCCCAGGGCCTAAAGTGGGAGGCCAACACCATCATCAAGAAGGCTCAGTGGAGGTTGTACTTCCTACACCAGCTCATGAAGTACAAACTGCCCCAGGAGCTGCTGATCCAGTTCTACACTGCCATCATCCAGTCTGTCCTCTGCAACGCCATCTCTGTCTGGTTTGGGTCTGCCACCAAACAGGACAGGCACAGACTACAATGGTGGACTGCAGAGAATCATCAGTGCCAAGGGCCAACCTGCCCTCCATCCAAGACGTGTTACTCCTCCAGAGTCAAGAAAAGGGCAGGAAAGATCATCACTGACCCATCTCACCCTGGCCATGATCTGTTTACACTCCTCCCCTCTGGGAGGCGCTACAGAGCACTGTATGACAAAACCAACAGACACTAAAACAGTTTCTACCACAGACGGACCATTTTGATTTGATCTACGTTTACTGGGAAATAACTGTGCAATATCTGACTCAAAGCCTCGTTCACATTGAACTGCCTATAGCTGTTCAATATCTGGAAACATATCTGTATAAGCCTTTTGCTGATTCTGATTTTGAATGAAATTAAGACGAAAGATGGGGGAATCAAGAAGGTCCTGCAACTTTTGAAATGGTCACTTCTCTACTATGATGGGCGGCTGTAGCTCAAGAGGTAGAGCGGGTCGTCCACTAATCGCTTTGGATAAAAGAGGTCGGTGGTTCGATTCCCGGCTCCTCCAGTCTGCATGTCGAAGTGTCCTTGGGCAAGACACTGAACCCCAAATTGCTCCCGATGGTGTGCCAGCACCCTGCGTGGTAGCCTGCCGCCATCGGTGTGTGAATGGGTGAATGTACCTACTGATTGTAAAGCACTTTGGATAAAAGCGCTATATAAATGCAGGCCATTTACCATTACTATGACCTTAAAAATATAGATTTCACAGAATATTTGAGGGAGTCGCACACCTCTCTTCTCATTCTCTCTCATTGTCTCTCTGCCTCCTCCCTCCCTCCCTCTCTCTCCTGATCTGTTTTCCTCTGTCTTAGAATGAGGAGTGAGAGAGGGGGAGTCCCACTGGCATTCCTTAACATCTCCGTATCTCACTTGTGTTCAGAGAGCCATCTGTAGATCAGGCAGACACTCATGAGCCTAGGCGTCACTCAACAGGTAAGCACAGCTCTCTTTCTCTCATGCAAATTCACACACCTAGTCAAAGATTCTTGGCTTTTTAGAAGGAGGTATACGACCTCTCTCTCTCTGTCTCTCTGTCTGTCTGTCTCTCTTTCTCTCTGTGCACTCTTGGCAGACAGATGAGCAGGAGTTGGTGGAGGTTGAAAAAAGGTTTTGCCTCTCTGTCTCAACTTTCTGCTGGGGAGAGTGTGTGTGTGTGTGTGTGTGTGTGTGTGTGTGTGTGTGTGTGTGTGTGAGGGGAGGGGGGGGGGTATGTCAGAGCGATCCAGTAAACTTGAAGGCTTTGAGCTGAAGAAGACAGAGACAGAAACAACACACACACACACACACACACACACACACACGCACGCACACACACACACACACACACACACACACACACACTTGGTTTCTGTGCTGCTGCTGAACTAGTGGTCCATGCTGATGTGATTTAGCCTGTCTGTCCTTGGCTGAGGTCTGCTCTGTCTGCGCTTAGCATAGCCAGACAACTCTAATCAGACTGCCAAAGGAATGCCATCTTTTCATGCACAATTAATGATTTTGATGTGATTAGGTTCTGTTGATAATCTAATCTGCATCTTTTGGAGGGCCTCTCCATCATTGGTTCAGTGTTAAAGCAGTAATGGGTTCACAACATAGCTTCTATGAGCTACAGTAATTGAACCCACAGGCAACTGGTGGGTATAGGGGGTTCGGCTGAATTGCATGGCTGCACGGAGGTTGAAACTTCATTTTCTGCACATTGACTGATTTCATGGGGTTTCGCGTCAAATTGGTGCAGGATTGAGTGTATTGAGTCGTTTGATGATGTTATGAAAGAAGCCATTAAAAATCTACCTGTCGGGGTCACGCTGAATGGTTCAGCTGCCTCTAATGCCCTTGCGGGCAGAGTGGCTGGCTTGTCTCTGTAAGCGAATCAAATTTCAAATCAAACTTTCCAATTTGCATTTGTAAAAAGTTGGAGAGGGACAAGGTCAAAAAAACTTGTGGCAGCTGGGTACGACTGTGAAAAAAGCTCTTTCTTAGGTTAAAGAATTCCATCCATTATTTGATGACAAATTAAACGGTCTTTCAAACTGGCATTTCATTTGTAATAACTGTTAAATGACACAACACAATTGTTCCACAAATCCTATCACCTAGAAATGGTTTTGCATACAATGGAAGGAAAAGATATAAAAGAGCATGTATCAGCAAATCAACATCTTTGTGGCTGGCCGTACTTTTTAAGCAATTAAGGCGGGTATTTGACTAGGTAATAGCAGTGTGGGAGGTCAGGCAGGCTGTCTGCTCTCATTAAGGGTCTCCAAGAAAACGCTGAGTCGTGTGTCCAGCACGAGTCGTGTGTCCAGCACAAGCCCTTCATTGTTGTCCAGTCCCTCCTCTTCCCCCCAGTTAGGACCTGCAGTTTGAACCTGCAGTTAGAACCTGCAGTTTGGACCTGCAGTTAGGAGCCGCAGTTAGGACCTGCAGTTAGAAGCTGCAGTTAGGAGCTGCAGTTAGGACCTGCAGTTAGGAGCTGCAGTTAGGACCTGCAGTTAGAACCTGCAGTTAGGACCTGCAGTTAGAACCTGAGCTGCAGTTAGAACCTGAGCTGCAGTTAGGAGCTGCAGTTAGGACCTGCAGTTAGGACCTGCAGTTAGGAGCTGCAGTTAGGACCTGCAGTTAGGAGCTGCAGTTAGGACCTGTAGGTTATGACTTGACTGTTTTATTAGAGAGACACCAAATACAGCTTCTGGTCTGGAGATGGCCAAATGGAAATGATAGATGAGAAAAAGAAAAAGAAATTGGCCAACATCAAATGTAGGCAGGGTAAAACGTGTGTGTGTGTGTGTGTGTGTGTGTGTGTGTGTGTGTGTGTGTGTGTGTGTGTGTGTGTGTGTGTGTGTGTGTGTGTGTCAGTGAGAGGCATAAAAAGAGAGACAGACCGAAAGTCTGGGGAAGAGAGAGAGAGAGAGAGAGAGAGAGAGAGAGAGAGAGAGAAGATGGGTACTTTAAAAAGACTTCTTCTTCATTGAACAGGGAGGAAATTGCCCTTGTGTGTTCAAAGTGGATGTTGGGGCCTCTGAAATACACAAATGTTTTGGAGAGTGAGAAATAATTGAGTGTGAGTTAATTCTTATCAAAGCCTGTTGGAGTGCAACTAATCGACTGAGGGGAGACGCCTCAAAGAGCTGTTGCCTTCAATTCATTTTGTCTATTCAGATGAGAAAATATTTAGTTTTCAATTAAGTAAATCACTATTATTTGTTCCACCGCAGCAGCAGATAAATTGGAGTGATTAGAAACAGGCTTAAAATGCACAGTGGGCTCTTCCAAGCCAACTAAAGGAACAGTATTCGATGTGTATGGCATGTAATGGGCACAGACCCACAGCATGGTCTATACAGTCTCAACTCCAAAATGTCCATTCACAAAAAAGAGCATGCAGTGATCCTGACAATGCATCATGACTTATCCATAGGACATTCATTGAGGGGGGAAACGATAGGTAAATACAGTATCATCTCCATAATCCCATACTGTATAATCTATTCTAATCATCTTTATCTAATGTTTGTAGATTTTTCTTCACTTGGTTGTTCCAGGACTGTTGAAGGTCAGGCGTCCGAGTGGAAATGGACTTCTTGTGTGCTTGGATGGTCCTCGCCCTCTCCTCTGCAGCACTCTTGTTCTCTGGGCTCTGGGGTAAGAGAATCAGATGTCACACAGAGGAGTTCTCATTACAACAGCTGCGGCCCTTCTGAGTCACGTCCATTCAGCTGAGCAGTGGGCACGTGTGTGTGTGTGTGTGTGTGTGTGTGTGTGTGTGTGTGTGTGTGTGTGTGTGTGTGTGTGTGTGTGTGTGTGTGTGTGTGTGTGTGTGTGTGTGTGTGTCAGTGGGCACCTTGACATTGTTGAGGACTTCATCACATTTTCTGTGTAACACAACGGCTGCGTTTTCATGGCACCGAGAATTCTCTTCTCAGCCCGTCTGCCCAAATAAACAGGGGTTTAAATTGATGCATGTAAAGATCATAACTCAGTTAGACTAACCTGGTTAATACTCCGATTAGAAACCCAGTTAAAATGCCTGTATTATTCCAGTATTAAATGGGTTAATATGGCATGAAAATATCATTATCTTTTCACTTTTGGTTTTTGCTTGCACAATTCAGACTTGCATAGCGGCTACATTTTGATGTCAACAAAATCCATGGTGGTATGCAGTATTTACCATTATCACTATCACCATTATGACCCCAGGAAGACTAGTTGCTACCTAGTACCTACATAGGTAGTAACTAATGAGGATTCATTTAAAGTCGAGGTGAACCCGTTCGTCACGTGCATCTGAGTCCATTTCAGACTGAAAACAAATTGAGAGGCGGACCATATACGGTGTCGATTATTTGATTTGACAATTCTGAGGACTGGCTTTGGCATTGGCCAATCCTGGCGTGTTCCACCCCCAAATCGGGTGGGATTCAGCGTGTTGTTGTGCTACGCGAGTGGGATCCGGGGACTACCAGGCAACCAGGCTGCTTCGTGCGGAGCGAGCGGACAATCCGATGCATGGGTGCTGCCCGCCCGCCTGGAAACTCCGAGAGTTTGTCTGTCAGGCTCGGAGGCGCGCGCCATTATCGTTATAAATGTAAATAATATTCCTGGAATGTGTGTTTTAACGAGCCAGTTACATTTCTTTGCACTCTTAGAGATTATAGTTTTTGTTTTTTGTTCATGTTTCTAACAATTCGCCAAGTTAGTAGTTAGTTAATGGGATAGGGATTCTGCCAGATGACAGGCACTAGGCGCCATTTTCTCTTTCTTTTGGAAGAGAAAATTATCCTGAAATGAAGATTTGATTGACAGCTGCATGTCGTGATATGATTGGTTGAAATGGGGTAGAAATTTGATAGTACTAGGTGACGTCAGCAAACTGTACATTACTGTTATCAATGAAATCTTGAAAAATGAACTTTTGATGTGAAAAAGTGTGAAAAACGAAAGAAATTAGACTTTTGTGATTTTGTTTGCATACATTATTAAATAGACACGATTTAAACACGATTTAAACACGATACCCAGGTATTTGAACGAAAAGAAAAGAAATGTCATTTTTGGGTTCAGCTTGACTTTAAACAAATAAAGCCTTCCCTTCCCCTGTATTAGAAGTAACTGCTTGCTCAGTCAGAGAGGGGGAGCAGCAGGTAACATTTTAGAAAACAGCCCACAACTTACAGGGTAAGTACAGGGTAACAAAATCAACAAGGGTACAAAATCTGTACTTACAGGCTAAGTACATGGTAACAAGGGTACAAAATCTGTACTTAGAGGGTAAGTACAGGATACCAAATCTGTACTTACAGGGTACAAGATGGGAAATTACCATGCCCCTGTACTTACAATGTAGTTACTATGTAACTATGAGGGAGTTAACATTGCTTTAGAATACAGCCCTGTAGTTATCATGTAGTTATATATGTCAAGACGAAGATGTTGATGTTTTTTGGTAACGCTTTAGAATACAAAAAAACATCTTAACATCTTAATTTTAACATCTGTAACTACAAGGTAACTACAGGGGCGCAGGCCTGTAAGTTGCGGGCTGTATTCTAAAGCGTTACCCTGTTTTGCTGTGGAACCATTCTACCTGTGCGCTGGACAAAGAAATATTCTGTTAACGTGTATATTCATTGGAACAGGGAGACTCAATGCCATGGCTATCAGCGGTTCATGGAAACAGCCTGAATAATATACCCTGGCTATAGTGGCCAATAGCCAGGTCACTGGGTGCATGTAAACGTAGTTAGTGCTGCTTGCTGCTTTAACTCAAGGTAACGCAGCAGTTTGAATGACATGATGATGTTCATGTCCCTTTCTCCTCCTTTCACCTCTGGCATTGAACAGTCTTTTTATTTAAATATTGACACAATTCCACTTCTGCCACTGGCATCATTGTTGTCATTGTTGACTTGTCCCAAATGGGACAAGTCAAGAGCAGTAGTTTGCACCTTATGTAAAACGGAATTAAAATATCACCGACGTACATCGAGTTTGAGCTACCACCTAAAAGCTAAGCATACCAGAGCAGCTAGCGGCCAGCTAGCGGCCAGCTAGCGGCCAGCTAGCTAGCGCGAGGCTCATCACTCATTCTTCCTTCAGAGTCTCGGATGCGCGGGTCCTCTAACCACTGGGAGGTCGGCTCCAATGGCTTCACGCGATATACACATTATCAATACACAGTTTCCAATACCGAGCCATTATTCACATGGAAGTGCCAAAGTTTTTAGCTCAGATACACCCTTCTTCGGCTGTGTCATTTTGGGTTTCGACTGCTCCACAGCGCCCCCGCCGGAAGTATCGGTTCTGGAGCGTATACTGCACTGTTTACAATTGTGCATTTATTTTCTATTCAAGATACATTTTGTAGACATTGTTACCTCCTGTCTACATTGCACTTCTATGGAATTTAAAATAAATCTAAAATTCAAGATCACAAAGTACATTTATTTGCATTCATTTGATTCCCAATCACGACACACTGGTAATAATTATTAATATCTAATTAAAAATGCTTTGAAATGCAAAATAATAGCATTTTAAACATGCGATACAAAGATGCGATTAATCGTGATTAATTATAGTTAATCGCACGATTAATCGGCAACTGCTCAGGGTTAATGTGTATGTAAAAACTGTTTGTATATATATATACAGTATATATTCTTTTTCAATTCT
The DNA here is from genome assembly GCF_964638095.1 of Poromitra crassiceps. Classification (NCBI taxonomy): domain Eukaryota; kingdom Metazoa; phylum Chordata; class Actinopteri; order Beryciformes; family Melamphaidae; genus Poromitra; species Poromitra crassiceps. The sequence continues at coordinate 7,360,920 of NC_139623.1, forward strand.
CAGGCGGACCACCAGGCGGAGTCCGCGGACCACAGTTTGGGAACCAATGTAGTAGACAATTATAGATGCAAATTAATTGCATATCCCTAAAAAACAGCCTAATGTAGACATGGCACTTGCGTTTTCAAACACAGGGCTAATGGATGCAGAAAGAACAGTTCAGAACAGCTGGAGCAGCAGATTTCTTGAGTTAAACCCCTATCATTACCCAATCAAACAACCTCTGGAGAATAAGCAGTGGAGATCAATCAGTCAATCAATCCATTTAGTTAGCACTACCTCAAGAAAGAGATGAAAATTCAATGTGGCCCCTACAGCATTAATTTATTTTACTAGAGTATTATTTACCATAATAGTACTTCAACGGCTATTGTACATCACTCTTGAGTATTCATTTATGTCAACTGTATGCAAATGTGCCTCTGTGTTTGGTTGTTTGCATGCATCCTCTTTAACGGCCAATCTTGCCCTTGACGTGAGGTGACTGGTTCAGGCTTGATGTGAGAGCTGTGCCGCTCAGTCATGTTGTCAGGCGCAGCAGAGCGATGCACTTCACAAACAACTTGCTCATTGTTTCAATCAAGGTCAAGATGCAAGCAGCCTGTTCTCGCTGTGGGGCCATTGTTTCAACCACATTCACACTTACATATTAGCCGCTAATTAGCCCAAGCAGTTGTATTTGGCTGTTGGATTGAATTCATCCACAAACCCCGGTGTATAATTAGCCGATAATCCTGGCCCCCAGCCTTAGAAGCTCATGGGTGGTCTGCTCTGAGGTTACCTTGCTGCCACAAGTGCAGCGGACCACAGCGTGTCACCTCAGAGCCTGCTTGAGGGATGGCCAACCCCACCTATGACAAACAAGGGGGATTAAAGTGATAATCATTACTCTCCCCTGGAGGAATTAGCTGGTGGGACATCGACAGTGAAGAAAAACCGCAGGTGAAACAGGTCTCAGGTGCCCCCTTCTTCTCTCCTCCCCCCTTTCCCTATCTGCATGGCCGAGGGGGGGATTTAATTCACAGTAATTACTTTATTGACTCATTTGCAGGGCCGTATCACTCCAGTTTCCCATCAATAAAACATATGCCAGGATGAATCATGTGGCCAGACACAATGGGGTTCCTTCTCAGACAAAAGACCATGAGACTGCCTCCCTGTGGTGTATGTTTATGTCGTCCTCCCTGCCCTAGCTCTCCTCTCTCCTCCTCTCATTTCCTGTAAACAACTTGCTCCTCCATACTCACGGCGCATTCCTTTTGTATTGGGAACTAGGAATATCCTAGTTGTGTGACGGCACCACATTCCAGTCAGGAACAGTCAGGAAACCAGCCAGGGTTAGCTCTAGCCAGGCTAGCCATTGTTAGCAATAACAGTTGATAACAACACATCTTGCGATATTTTGAGCATACAAACACCTTATAGCAACATGTCCACAGATCGAAGTTATAACAGTGCTGTGTGGACAATTGATTTAATGAGACACAAATAAGACAGAAGTGCCCATAAACAGTATTTACTGCAACTCTCACCACTGTTGGAGCGCGGAGCTGCCATCTTGGATTTTGAGATCGGGGCTGGTGAGGCTCCCCCGAGATTGGAGTAGGAAACCCAAGGGCAGGTGACATCACAAGGGGGGTTCCCGACCTTTGACCCTATAAATTCCTACTGTAGTTCCCAATACAAATGGAAACCGACATCATCACTCCCTTCTTCTCCCCCTTTAACAAAAATCACACCATCCTCCTCCTCGCTTTCACATCTCCAGGAGTGGAGGCACAGCAGGCCTTTAGGCGCGAGCCCAGGAACCTGACTGTGCGCATGGGGGCCACAGCTGTGTTAAGGTGTGAGGTGCTGCGGGCCTCGGGGGCCGTACAGTGGGTGAAAGATGGCCTCCTCCTGGGACCCCAGAGCAGCCTGCCGGGCTTCCCACGCTACAGCATGATCGGAAGCCCCGAGAGAGGTAAACAAGGACACTTAGAGGAGCCTTTCACAGTGATGAGTATTGGGAATGAGGTGTTGGGTCTCTTGGGCCTTGCTGGACCTATTCAAGCTAAATGGATGAACTTTCTGCAATAACAAGCCCAGAGGACAGACACCAGAATCAGTCTCCAGAACTTAGCTGCCTAACTTCACCAAAGGCATGATGACAGATAGGGTCAAGAATAATGTACAAGGGAAGAAAATAACATAGCTATCACTATTAGATTTGTCTTCATTTTTCAAATTTTTATTATGACATCTTGTAGATGGCATGGTGTTAATTATGGAGTGCTGCTGTCAGCTCAGGTAACATACAGAACGGTGTGATGTACATGTAGTCTAAAGTAAATGCGTTTATGTTGTTGCTATGGCTTCAAAGTGCTGTAATAAACAAACCGAGATCTCGGGGACCTTATGGCACACTGGCTCTCCACTCAGGGACCATCTGGGACTGTGGAGGTGACTTGATTGTCAACAGCCTCTCAAACATCCCCCTCACTGTCACTCAAACATGTGTGAAAAAAACAAAAAAAAACTCAGATTGTCAGTGCATCAGTGAATTGTTGCAGGGAATAAAGTGTGTTGCAGTATCTGCACCACAGTCTATAAAAAAGTAATTGCCAATTAGAAGGCAATCCTGAGTAAGAGAAGAGCATCTGTTCCTGATCAGCCGGCAACGCGACAAGGCGCGTGTCCCTGTTCCACAGAGTGGGAGCTTGCATAGGCGCCCACTGACACACAACAACATTGACAGACACAGATGCCAGTGCACACACTGTCCATGCCTATTCATGCCTGGAGTGCACACACTGTCCATGCCTATTCATGCCTGGAGTGCACACACAGACAAACATGAAACACAAAAACAGTTGCCGAGTGATTAGTTGCCAATCAGCCAATCAAGCATGACCGCACGTACAGTGTTAGGAAAAAAAGTTGGAAACTGTCCAATGACACAGGCAACACACATACATTGCAGTACACATGTAGGCTACACAGTCTCACAAACTGCTAAACACTCAAACATAAACTCATGAATAACATCCATCAACACAGGAGCACATTACCACAAATAGAAAATGCAAGGGATACTTTGGCCCGCAGACAAATACATGCAATCACTTTACATAGCAGAGTAAGGGCAAAATCACTTTAACATGACACTTGACTGCACATGATATCACTGATTGTCACCATCAGTGATGTTTATTGATACTTAAGAACACCTGAAATCACACATTCACACAATAGAAGAGACCTGTGATGATTTTAACATAGACTTAGGTCTAATGTACACCGCCTCCGGAAGAGATGCGGTACAGCTCCGGTACGGCTGCGAACAGACCCACACTCATGTAATCTGTCACACGGATGCGGGATCCGACAAAAATAGAACAGGTGCGTAGTTTTTCCGTACCGCATGAATCACCCATCAATTAACATGGGTGAGAGTCGATCCGTCAGTTTTACCGGATCCGCAGCACAGCCGTAATGCATCTGGTGTACATTGCCTGTTACTCTGTCACTGTAACACCCACTGTTTCTCTAACAGAGTGTAAATATGCACGAGTTTGTGTGCAGCTATGCAGATTTGACACACCCACACACACAGATACAAATTATTGTAGATACTAAAGCACAAAATGTAAGTTTTTGTAAAATTGTATTTTGAACCATCAGCCTACATTCAGGCTACAATACATGTAATTATGAATGACCAGACTACTCCCACGAATACAGTGTACCAATGACATGGGAGCAACTGGAAAAACAAACCTCCAACTTGTAAAACAAACACAGATCCTGTACAGACATAGGGGTGGGAAACACAAGTTTAATCACGATACAATGTTAGGGTATATTGATAGTTTGATTCTTCGATATTTCCTGATATCACAAAGTCTGCCACTATACGATTTTGATTAAATTCAGGGGTCTGCAATCAATATGAGACAATATTATATGCCCATTTAAAACAATCATTTACATTTATATCACAAAAAGCAACAAAAATATGATTTGACAATTTTATTTCTGAGCTCTTCCAGACATTTAAAGCAGCTATGAGGAACTTTTAACTGGTTATGAAACAGTCTAAATTTAATACTAATGGCTCACATCTTACTTACCTCAGCAAACGGGGGCACGGTGGCTCAGTGGTAGAGCTGTCGCCTCGCAGTCAGAAGGTCCTGAGTTCGATTCTCGCCTGGGACACTGTGAGCGCTGTGGTTGTGTTCCCCCCCATATCTTCAGTGCCCACTGCCCAGGTGGGGTATCTCGTCGTAAGGGCCTTTCTGTCTGTGTGGAGTTTGCATGTTCTCCCCGTGCTCCCCCAGGGGGGTTCCTCCGTATATAATTGAATTGAATTGAATTAGCCTTTATTGTCTCCCTTGGGAGAAATTCTTTTTGGGCATCAAGAGACACAGCGTTAGACATATACATATTGACATATAGACAGTGCAATCAGACGACAATTAACATTAAATTCCTACAGTGTACATATACATCAAGCGTACCCAGTGGTAAAGTATTGCACCAGCCCTCCACAAAAAAAAAAAGAGAAAAATGTTGAAATGAAAAATTATTAAATATTGCACCGCTTCCCTAAGAATAGAACATGATGAGCTGTACTAAGTTGGTCTGCGTTATCTCTTACTATTGAGTGCTTTAATGGACAGTGGGACAAAGGAAAATTCCTTCTGCCTGACGGCAGCATCTCATACTCTTTATGGAGTATGAGATGGGGGAGTATAACCCCCCCCCATTAAAAACATGCAGAAGATCAGATCGTCATCGTCATCCGACCAGTGACGACAACACCCGAAGTCGGTCCCCGGGCGCTGTACGAGAAAGCGACCACTGCTCCTGGCCTGCCCCCCGGAGGAAAGGACAAAGCCAGGATGGGTTAAATGCAGAGGACAAATTTAACCGGCCACCGTCAGCATGTGTGTGTTTGTGGCCCTCCGTGCATGTGTTGATGTGTAATCGTGTGACAATAAAGACGGGCTTGTCCGTCTGAAATCGTGTTTTTTTTAAATCGTGTTTTTAAATGAGACCATCAGCGAGGAGATTGACAATCTTTATGTCGTTTTTCCAAATTCTTGTGCCCAGGTCGAGACAGCTTGTAATTTTTGTGCTGGCCAGCAAATTAACCAATAACGTTAAACCTTATGTAATAAATAAAATAAAATAGAGTGGGAGGCTCGATGTCCAGGCGGGCTCGGAGAAGCCCTGGCCGGCCTCTCGCAGCTCGCCCAACCCACTGGTCCCAGTGGGGGGAGACGTGTTCAAATGCAGTCTTCATTCCAGGAGAACACTACCCCTTTTGGCCACAGGGGCCGCTAAAATCAACACAAAATATAAAAGTTTGTCATAGCTGCTTTGAATAAAAAACAATCCATTATTTTTAATAATAAAGAATAAACTATAAAGTGCCACATTTCTCATGTTTACTGTCAGTTAACTTAGAGTCCTTCATGACCTTTCAATTATGAACATAAGCCTATGTGAGTCTATGCTTCATCACCTTGGATTTATGAGGCGATTTATCTCTCTTCTAAGCCTTCCTGTTTTGTAAACCGCGGCTCTGTGCTCTGTGCTGGCTTTTAGCGGAGGAATACGGTAGTTGTACGGTTGGGAGAAAAAGCAGTGCCGAATGAAACTGCTGTTTTGCGGAAAAGTAAAGCGCTGAAAATTGTCAAAATAGAGCGTGCATGTACACAGATATCGATTTGTTTAGGTGAGCGTTGTTTTAGGTGGCTGAATTACATTTTAGTTGTTGACCCCACGTACTTACAGAGAAAAGGCTGGTTTGGTTGCTGCTCTGAGTGCCGGGTCTTGTTCCACAATGCGCCCAGCCTCCAGAACACTGTACCTAATTAAGTTAGTGTATCAAACTAGCTGATAGGACCCAACTTCAAACAAACCAAACTATCCCTTTAACAGTGAAAAATCTTCACATTACGCTTTTGGAACATTATGGTTGCAGAGATGACCCAGCTCTGCCTAACTTTACTTAGCTAGCTCTTTCTAGCTAACGTTAGCTGTCTATATTGTCAATACACTGCTGATATATGTAACATTGCATGAATGCCAGCTGATCTGAAGGCAGAAATCTCTCTCTGATTGTGTACTTAGCAGTGAAAATGTGTCCGTGTCCGCTCAAAACAGCGTCTCAGTGGTCTCCATAGAGAGCCGCAGGAATGAGTCCAGAAAACATCGATGCTAATGTGACACCCATAAAAGTAGTCACATTTTGTTTTATGGTATAGGCCAAATTAATTTAATTTTACACCTCTATGTAGTTGCTTTGTACACTTGGGTTGATACAGTGTGATTCGAGTTTACACCACACGGAGGCGCTGTCGCGTCCACAGCGTGATGTAGGAACCGGAACCTGACGTCACCTCAGAATTGACTGAGCAGACTCAGGGAACAACGTCATCTAATCACCCCTGTCTCGTGTTTTCCCCGTTTCCCTGTTAAATACAGGTTAGTATTAAAACACACTGCTAGATAATGAATCTATAAGGTGTCATATAACGTGCCAAATACGTGGGGTTAAAAAGAAGTAATAATTATTTTACAAGTTATGTTTGGTAGCTAAAGGCTAACATAGCTGGCTAACATAGCTAACAGCTTTATAATGGGAGCGGATGGGACAAGATGGCCGACCGCATTTATTTACATTATTTTCGTTGCTTTAGTGAACTGAATTTGGTCCTATTGTGTTTTGGGGATTGTAATTGTCATTGTGGGGTGGGGGAATGAGCTGTGAAGGTGTACTGTCCATTGTACCAAGTGTCAAGTCGTTTTGGGAATGGGTTTATTTATGTAAATTGTCGATAGCCCAGTGCTAATGAAGCTAGTGAGTAGCATTATGTCCTAAGAGTTAGCCTGCTGTTAACACATTCAGTGCCACAGCGCTTCAGTAAAATTGTCTGGAGCCTGTGCCAGATTCACTTCCATTCAGTTGAAAACAGCTATAGAATTTTTTCTATTATGGCTATATTAACGGGGCTGGACTTTAATGAAAGATTGAACACTCCTGCTTCTTCCAAAGAAGAAATTTTGTTTCTAGACAGTTCCATTATGAAATTACAGCCTCTCAAAAAAGTGCACTTTCAATGGTTTTCTGTCGTTTTTTTTTACTTTCCAAGTTATAGGCCCTTTTATGAATACCTTTTGCACTCTAATTTCGACCACATTCACTGACTCTGGCTGGTGTTTTCTGATGTGGTGGCGTGTGGTGTGGTTTCTGTGAAGCCTGTGTGACACACACACCTCTCCCCCCCCCCCCCCCCCTCCCTCCCCCCCCCCCCCCCCTCCCTCCCTCCCCCCTCTCCCCTCTCCACCTCTGAGCTGCGGGCTCCTCCCACACGCACAGTTTGTTTTCTCGTTTTTGCCCCGGACAGATCCCAGCGCGCATCATTTCCTTGATGGGCAAACGCGACTGAACGAAAAGGCATGGCCGTTCGGCTTCGGATGCTGCCTTTCTAGGAAATCGTGTGGAGATAGATAGAAGCATAAGAGCTCAGTTGTGAGCGCGGATGCAGCCGAGCCCACTCTCCGCTGTAGGCAGAGCAATATATACGGCGCTGGCAGAAAGCATGCATCGGTTTCCACTTTCTCCGCTGTCTCCTGTACAAAGTAAAGGATCTGAGGTGGGTGGAGCAGCTCCTGTGACGATGTTTAAGGTGGCGCCGTGTGATCCCTTGAAGGGATTCATGCTCACTGGCTAGGTACGACCTTAAACAGCAGAATTATGGAATAATATGAATTATGATTTTAGGACGTCCACAGACGTCCTTGGCACTCCTCGTTACTTTTTTTTAGGACGTCCACAGACGTCCTTGGCACTGAATGTGTTAAGCTAATAGCCTATACTGGTGCATGTGCTATGTGAACGTATTTAGTTGTATGAATGTTGAACAGTTTATAAGGTTAAAATGATTTAGAAATAAGGTTTTCTCTGATATGTCAAGTCACTCAGATATTTATTTTGACGTTTTAATGCATTTTATGTTGAAAGCCACTGTAATTCACACAGTGACTGCTGGTTGCAACACTGATTGTGTGCAAATATAATTTACTGATATAAAGTAAACACACTGAACTATATTTGAAATATAGTTGTGAAAAGAAATGGGAATATGGAAACCAATGTTGGTGACTGGAATGTTTATTATTTTTTATATAAAGAAAGAAAAAGAAATTTAAGATTATTGTGAAAATAAATAATTGACTGAGCAGACTCAGGGAACAACATCATCTAATCTCCCTGTCTCGTGTTTCCCCCCGTTTCCCTGTTAAATACAGGACACCCTACACAACTATCTGCATACAGAGCCCAATGCCTTGGGACCTGTAACACTAACACTTCCGGTTCTTCACTGTTTCTGCCTATGGAATTTTTGGATGGGTTTTTGGCGTGATGCTTCAAATAAGGTCTGTGGTTAACGCAAGCTTATTCAAACGCGAACCAGTGTTCAGCAGGATAATCTTCACACATGAGGACCACTTTTATGAGTTTTGAAGCTTTTACGTGCCGTTAAAAGGGTGGCTAGCTAGCAAACGGCTAAATGAGACTACACTGTTGAGTCGATGGGGATATTATACGTCAATAACATCATCACTTCAAAGGACGAACACGGAAATTCTCTTTCCCTCACCTGGTTCAGCCCGGGGTAATCAGTGCACAGCAGCGCACACATCAACAACACTCTAGGTTGAGTGGTGACGTGACGTGGAAGCCTATGCGACACTGTGTGTAGTTTTGGAATAGCTTAGCATGAGCTTTTTACTTCTAGGGTTCGCATTTACGCTTCAAAACTCATGAAAGTGGTCCTCGTGTGAAGATTATCTCGCTGAACGCAGGTTCGCATTTGAATAAGCTTGCGTTGCCCACAGACCTTATTTGAAGCAGTGCGACAAAAACCCATTCAAAAATCCCATAGGCAGAAACAGTGAAGAACCCGGAAGTCCGGGACTTCTGCGTTCCGACTACAAAAATCCATCTTCCCTGCGGTACTCTATTACTGACCAGAAGTGGTGACATCACGCAATGGTTTCTTTGTGCTCTCGTCGCTCCAGAGAGGAGCGTTCGATTTGTTGTTCACACGGATGGAGCAGAAACGATCAGAAATTAATTCATATTGAACGTTCTATTAATATTGAATGAACAAAAACAGTGGTCTGCACTCCGTCAGGTCCACGTTGACACACTGCGCAAGTTTGAAGTCGATCCGACCAACGGTTCCCGAGATACGCGAAGGACAGAGAGACGGACAGAGAGACGCGCTAGTCCAGGGCTACTTGCTTTGCCCGGGGGCTACTTTTGTGAAATGATAGAAGGCCAGGGGCCAGTTAATAAACAAACAATATACATTTTTCTGTAGTGGATTGTAGGTTTTTGGGGTGTCAGCCGGAGTTTAATCTGACAATGTTGTGCACATCGGGTATAGCGAGCAGACGGCGGTATTTGACAATTTAGCAGCTAAATCATAGATTATTGAAAGATATTCCATATTCCAGACTGAAATGCTATAACAGAAGTGGAGTATTGGCCAGAATGACATGAACATTTGGACACTTATCCAGCGGGTATCTTGCATGTTGCGTTCAGGTGCACTGTCTTTTTTTTTTGCAATTCCATCGCGGGCCACATGCGGCCCGCGGGCGCCCCCTGTGCGGCCCGCGATGGAATTGCAATTGTTTTTTTTGTTTTTTTTGCAATTCCATCACGGTGCCACACACGGCCCGCGGGCTGCAAGTTGAGTATCACTGCGGTAGTCCAATTATAGTGTAGATACAGCCCATACATTGAGTTAAGCCTTTATTGATATATTTTATTGTAGTAATTGTGCATGTTCAGTCCTATACTACAATACTACTTTGGCCCTTAGTAAGTGTTACAGCTGCAAACCTAACCAATATACAATTTTGTTCATTATAAGATTAATTGAAAGATAATGGTGGTTTCTGAGCATCTCAAAATGGCAAAGTTCTGGTCAGTTACTTTTGAAACCTGTGAAATACAGGACAGAGCCAGAAAAAGATCTAATAAAGACATTTCAGCTGCCTGATGTGTAAAAACTGTTTAGCTTGGTTTTTGAATAGTGAAGACTGTGTAAAGGCTATTGGATCAGGTTGTAGCCTACCTGGTATTTATAGAGCAGCACTGAACACATGACAATGCAAACCTATGTGAGATGGTTGGCGGTTACAGAGAGTCAGAGTAAAAAGATTAACAAATTGCAAAACCAGGTGGTTGGAGTCGGGAGGGGAGGGAGCAGGGGGAGCTCGTACAATGAATGACTCTAAAATTGTGAAATGTTCCTCCAACATAAAGCCTGTTTCTCACATAACAAAACAATATGGATGCAAATCATATTTGGTGCTCAGCTAACAGAATGATGCAAATTGGTTGTCTGTCAGGATCACCAGTAGACACTACTCAGCTTCCCTCCAAACTGCAACTCCCCCATCTATCTGTGTAGGCAGGCATACATGAATGGCTCCTGACAGTGCAATGTTAACCATATAGAATAAAGTTTAAATATGAGGACAGAGATTAATAATAATAATAATACATTTATTTTATAAGGCGCCTTTCACGCAGATTGTATAGTGTGTGTGTGTGTGTGTGGGGGGGTGTCAGAGAATGATTGCTCTATTTGTCCTTATAGCTCTCTATAACACTATCGATAAGTTGTTACAGTTACAGTAAGTTCATGCAAATTCAAATATGAAAAAACATATTTGCTGTGGGAATCACAAGTTTCATCACGATACAATATTATATTGATTCTTTGGACAATGATACGATATTTGCTGAAATCACAAAGTCTTCCATGATGCGATTTAGATTCAATTCAGGGGCCTGTGATCGATGTGAGATGACATTATTTGCCAATTTAACACAATCAGTTACATTTATATGTTTAGTGCAAATGTTTTTTTTTTTTTAAAGAGCCCTTGGTGACCTTTCATTTATGGACATACAAGTAAGCCATGCACATCTATGCTTCATCACCTTGGATTTATAAAGTGTATCTTAAAGATGATATGTATCGATGTTTCACTTCGCATCGATACGATATCAATCAATATAACAATACTCCAAGATGTATAAATGATCTGACGTATTTTTCTGTATTTTGTAACCTTCAAACATGTATGGTTTTAACCTTGCAATTATGCAATTATGTACATTAATTCTGTCCACTTGTCACCTCCTCCCTCTTCCTCCAGCCTGGGCTGGATCAGTCTTAATGATTGGGAGGTTATTTAAAAGAAAACATTTCATTGTTATTCAGAACTCTGATGAAGACGCACCCTGCGTCGAAACGTTGGTTCAATAAAAGTTTCTACTTGATCCGTGTGCTACAGTACTTTTGGATTTTATCCAAAGCCTCTCTTCCAATACTCCAAGATCGATGTATCATCACACCCCTAAAAACTCTCTCTCTCACACACGCACGCACGCACGCACGCACGCACGCACGCACGCACACACACACACACACACACACACACACACGTGTGTGTGAGAGAGTGTGTGTGTGTGTGTGTGTGTGTAAATGACTAACAACTGTAGTTCTTGCAATGAAAACAGTACAATATGGTGTGTGTGTGTAAATGACTAACAACTGTAGTTCTTGCAATGAAAACAGTACAATGTCAATAATGATGTTCATGTTTTTGTTCAATGAATATAAATTAGATGTAGTCCAAACAAATACTGACAAAAACACCATTCTGTCGTTAGATGAGACTACATGAAAAAGGACTGTCATAATTAATTACTTTGAACTTATAGTTCTATTCTAACTATTCTATTATTCTATCTGTTCTAACTACTCTTCTATTTCTAACTTATATATTCTATATATAGTATTATTAGTTATTGATTTTCCCCCTAATTCTTATTATGAGCTGTAATTACATTAGGGTAGATTGTGACAAAATGCATCTTTGGCTTTGAGGCCATTATACACATTCTCACTTGGGAGAAGATGCAATATATTTTGCTACAGAGAGTAGGGGTGGGAATCGCTGAGTAGCTCACGATACGATATCGTCACGATACTTGGCCCTCGATAACGATATATCACGATACTGCGATACTGCGATACTGCGATATATTGGAAGACGATACATCACGATACCTGTGTAACAAGTGAAAAAAATACCTCTGAAGGCAAAAAATCATGTATTATGCATTTATTAGCAGAATTGACATGAACTCTCTGAGTTCACTCACTCACTCATACCATTTTCGATACCACGGAGGAAAAGTTACACATTAAGTCTTTTTATTATTACTATTAAAACAAGAAAACCTATATAACCTACCTACCTACCTATATAATTTCTAAAAGTAGATATTAATGATCAAACATTTCCATTCATGTAGCCTACAGTAGTTATGTTTTTGTTTCAACTACAAACATAAATAAAGTCAACTTGAAACTATGTTTCAACTACCACACACAGCATAATATTTTAGCCTGTTTATTAAAAAAAAAAAAAAAAAAAATTAATTAATAAACATATCGATACTTGGCGCCAGTGTATCGATAACGTATCGCGGGTGGAAATATCGCGATAACGTGGGTATCGATATTTTGTCCCACCCCTAACAGAGAGGCAGCGATTTAGACATACAACATTTCTGAAGGCTGTAGCTGAAATAAACAGAGTTATGGACAAATGAGCAAAACGTGTTGCAACCATCCACCATCTCCGCTACCATAAATACACACTCTCTGCAACTTGATTGCACCATTTGTGAGTAATTTCAGGAAAGGGGAAACTGATTAATAACTTAAATGTGTGTGTGTGTGTGTGTGTGTGTGTGTGTGTGTGTGTGTGTGTGTGTGTGTCTCTCTCTCTCTCTCTCTCTCTCTCTCTCTCTCTCTCTCTCTCTCTCTCTCTCTCTCTCTCTCTGCACTTAATGATAACTTAGATGTGAAAATTGCTTCTGCTGCTTGGTGTTAATTATCTTGCCAGCTAACTTGACACATACATTTTTAGGCATGGGTGGTTGTCAGACCAAGATACTATTTTGCACATGTTAGTAGGCTGCAAGCCAGACAACAGAGCTGGAAAACCACCCCTGAACACCATCTAATCCACACAAGTTATGGCAATGCATCAAACAAATCAAGCTCTGTTGACATGCCAGACAATCAGCAGAGAGATACAGAGAGAAGAACTCTGCCTGGCATCAATTAAATAGACAGTTTATTCAGTCAATGTTTTGCATCTGCAATTGGATTTCATTTACCATACTGGAAATTCATTCTGAGACAAACATATTTCTGAATATACACAACTTACACATGCATGTCACTGCAAATGCCTGCAGCAGGAGGTTCTCAGCAACTGCAATGTTTCCATCATACAGAAATAGTCTATTCAGAATCAAATACCCTGACAAAAGTCAGCAGTCTGTTCGAGAATAGTGTTTTCAGTTTATGCAGATTTTCAATCTGACCATAAAGCAGTATGATGGGCTACTTCAGAGTTCCAAGTGGCTCACTACAAAGCATATCATTATAACAATTAGACAAATGAAACTGACAAATGAGAAACTGCTTTTATTGTTCATTTCCCCATATTTCACACGTTGATAATTGCCTACTGTATTAGCTCAGCCACTCTAACATCATCACAAAAGAATCAGGGCGTACAGTAGGTGGATATACATACAGATCTGAACAAAGAGCGTTATTTTCAGAGTGTGAACAAGAGAAATAAATGAACCCATCCTCGTTTTAATTACTATTGTGCAAGTCCTCACAATCACAAGATAATGTGTCATTATAATGGGAATAAATCTGACCATCTCTCTTCCAGGACAATACCATCTCCAGATTGAAAGGGTCGAACTGGAAGATGACGCCCCTTATGAATGTCAAGTGGGCCAGTCCGAGAGCAGTCGGGCAATCGTTTCCAATCCAGCCTGGCTCAATGTGCAGAGTGAGTAAAACCATGGGGTTGGAATGTGGGTGTTACTGTATGAGCGCTTATTTTATGACGGACCATGAAAATAATGTATTTACCAGGTGTACAAATGCACAGTGAACTTCCCCAGCACCCCAGAAACATACGACCTCCTGACCTGTAATCTGCATATAAAGAGCTGTTAAATATTCATTTATATTGATTATTCCGGTAAAGATAAGGCAGTTACTCTTGAAGCAGTGCACACATAAAGAGAGACATTTTAATTCAATGTAGGGATGCACCGATGTGAAAAATTTGGCCGATACCGATAACTGATATTAACATTGCTGTTATGGCTGATAACCGATGTTTACAGATCTCAATATGATCTGTATAAAAACTAGGGCTGTCAGCGTTAACGCGTTAATCGTGATGCGATTAAGGGCCGACCATAACGCTTTTTTTTTTTATCGCGTTAATCGCATGCCACTATTTTGTCCCTTCGTCGCACCTGTACTTGTAGTCAAGCCGTTCGCAGCGGTTTCCTGTCTCCTGCTTGTGCAGGCATGGAAGAGAAAGACAGCAATATACTTCTAAATGGCTAATTTTACTTAAAAAAGTGGACAAGTCAAGAGCAGTAGGCTAAGCATACCGGAGCAGCTAGCGGCCAGTTAGCTAGCGCGAGACTCATCACTCATTCTTCCTTCAGAGTCTCGGATGCGCGGGTCCTCTAACCACTGGGAGGTCGGCTCCAATGGCTTCACGCGATATACACGTTATCAATACACAGTTTCCAATACCGATCCATTATTCACATGGAAGTGCCAAAGTTTTTAGCTCAGACACAGCCTTCTTCGGCTGTGTCATTTTGGGTTTCGACTAGGGTTGTCCCGATACCACTTTTTTGCTGACCAAGTACGAGTACGAGTACTGACATCTGGGTACTTGCCGATACCGAATACCGATACCGTGTATTTAATTCGTGGTTGACAACGTGTTTTTGTTACACCGTATGGTTAATTAAAAGATACATTTTCAAGATTATGGGTTTTAGTGATTTTCTTTAGTATATATTATCTGCAGAAGTAGGCTACCTAGTTTTCGCAAGACCACAGAAATTTCGCATAATGGGTATCACCTATACTTGATAGTCTCTTCTCTTGATGCCTTATGAAACAAAAGTTTCCCATTAAATAAGGAAATAAGGTTTCCAATTAAATAATTGGAAACTTTGTATTTGTTCTGCTGGTCTATTTTCATTCAAACATTAAAATAGAGGTTCCTTGTGTTCTTATGTTCATTATGTTGGGTCTCGTAGTTAGATTACTACGGTACTTTAATGTTTATTGTAAAAACAAACTTTATTGTGCTTTTATTTTGAAGGCAAAACCGAAATGAAATTGTGACAATTGTTGCTAAATTTGCATTAACGTTACGTTCCACTTTAACGTTACGTTCCACTTTTAAAACGTTAAACTTTAAGGCAGTATGGATTACGGGACACGTAGCACGTATTACAACGATCTGGTAAGCCTTTGCTTGTTCCACAGCACTGTGTTGTCTGCTAGAAGAGCAACTAATGTTAACCTGTAAGTTGAACAGAAAGTGTTTTAGCTTGTTGCAGGCTACGCGGCTAACTGCAGAGCTAATCAGTCAGACAGTGAATAGGCGAGCGAAGCGGTGCAGGCTGTAGCTCACTCAGCTGATTACTGACCTGATAGCTTTTTATTTCTCCTCACAAAGCGCTCCAGGTAGAGATGCAAACAAACAGGCTGTTATAGTGAAGCTTCTCTGCATGCATTAACAGCTGTGTGAGCCTGACGCTGGCTTGCTAGGTTAATGTCACGTTGCATGCCCTAGGTGTAAAGTGGTATCGGGCGCGCGGCCGTGTCAGTATCGGGCAAGTACGAGTACAGCAAAATATATACCGATACTGGCATCGGTATCGGGCCATCTCTAGTTTCGACTGCTCCACAGCTAAAAATGAAATGCAATGCAATGAAATTTTGAAATGCAAAATAATGGCATTTTAAACATGCGATACAAAGATGCGATTAATCGCAAGATTAATCACGATTAAGAAAATTAATCGTTTGACAGCCCCAATAAAAACACATTTATATGATAATCACATTTTTTACATACTGGAAAAACACATGTAAACACCGTGAATTTGAAAAAGTCATGCATTTCTTTATTTCCAAAACCTAAATCATAGATTTACCACATTATTTCCTCTCAATATGAAAAATGTGGCTGATACCGATGCTGATATGTTAAAAAATGACTACAAACATCGGCCGATACGATATGATTGCCGATATATTGTGCATCCCTAATTCAATGTGTCCTTGATCAAATAGAATTCAGTAGGATTCACTGCGGTTTCTATTAAGAGCAGTTCATCGTTGCTTTGAAGCTGTACGCTCCGGACACTGCAACATCGTCATTGCCACAAAAGCACGCTAGACCATGAGAAAAACGTCGATTCGATTCGACTCGACTTCTCAACCAATATTTATTTCTTGGACAGGAAAGCACTATGTGCCAACAGGTCTATGGCTTTAACCAGCAGCTGCACAGCATAGCTTCAGTAGAGCCTGCTTTCTTTCCCTGGCAGCCTCCAGGTGATCCGTGTCTCTCCCTTGCACAGGAATACATTATAACAGAAGTGATTGAAAAGTTCCTACTCAGACATACGCTGGCATAATTGTGCGACTACACCAGACCACCTGTTGGCGCGTTATAACAAACAGCTCTCTCTCTGTCCCTCTCTCTGTCCTCTCTCGCTCTCTCTTCCTATCCCTCTTGCTTGTGGGAGCTAGCCCATATGTGGTGAGGAGAGGACTCTAAAAGAACCTTTCTTCTCGAGGCACAGTTCATTTACTTACATCCCCCTCCCCATTCTCTCCATCGCACCATTTCTCTCACTCACTCTCTCTCTCTCTCTCTCTCTCTCTCTCTCTCTCATGCTTTCTCTTTGGTGACCATGGAGAATCTATTAGCTGGGGGGGGGGGGGGTGAGGGGTGGTGTGTGTGTGTGTGTGTGCGTGCGTGCGTGTGTGTGCATGTGTGCGGTGGTGGGGGTTTCTGTGGCGATTCTAGCGGCTTCTCACTCCTCTGGGAAGAGAGCATGTTTTTCTGACATCAAGGGGGTGGTGGGAGGGTTGCTGGGTGGTATGGTGGGAGGGGTGCTGGGCGGTATGGTGGGAGGGGCGCTGGGCGGTATGGTGGGAGGGGCGCTGGGCGGTGTGGGAGGGGCGCTGGGCGGTATGGGATAGGGAGAGGCACAGACCCAGCAGTCTCGTGTCCTACAGCAGGCCTACACCTGCAGCTCCAGCAGGCCTCACTCCCACATTTATCACCACTGAGAGTGTGATTGCACGCGCGCCCCAAATTCACAAAGTCCAGAGAAGTCTTTTGGTGAGTGGAAAAGGTCATTCAAACATGTGGGAAATATGTGTGTGTTGCATGTGGTTTTTGGTGCTGGTCGTATTTATTTAGCGTGAGCGATACACCTGCTGCTGAACACCCCCGTGTTCCCGACATGCTCCGATCTGAAAGCCCTCCGCACGTCAGCAGCTGGACTGTGGCAGAGGTATAACAGTACTGCAGCCCTTGGTCCTAAAGGGTCATGTGTTCCACCCCACCAACTCCACTGATTTAAATACTCATCTGAGGCTTGATAACGAGCTGATGAATTCAATCTCTTGTTAGTGCTGAAGCGGGACTGGAAAGTGTGCATCCTTTTGAAGAGCACTATCTGTGATGGTTCCCCACAGACGTCTCCATCACTGAACTACAGCTCCCGAGGCCCCACACTCCCTGACCAGTCAGCCGTGACCGCATCCCATCAAGGCCCGCATCAAATCAAAACAGCATAAAGTCTTTATGAGGAGACAGAGTGGGGGAGAGGGGGGGGTGTGGAAAACAAAACAGAGAGTGCTGGTCGTCTAATTGGATTCCTGGGTCAGAGGGAGCGAGATCATGACTGGCTAATTCAAGACAGATCACCGGCAGGCAGTGAATAGCGGAGATGGAGGCAAAAATGTCAATAAGCTCCGTCCGCGGGCTTATAAGAGATGTTTTCAAGACATTTCTATCGCTGCAACATAACTCCTGTGTGTTTTTGCCTTCCTGTGGAGCTTAGATAGGGGATTACTGCAATAGGCAGATCAAGTGGCAGAGGGTAATCCATGACAATAACAACCTCAGCCAGCCCTTCTCCCTTCCCCATCCTCCTGCTGAAACGTACCCCGCACTGAGCCCGTCACTTCCCTATTTGTACCTGACACATCCTCTGTCTCCGTTTATACCATTAGCTTTAATCCTGTTATTAATGAACACGGCTCTCTCTCTCTCTGAACTGCATGCCTGTTAGATGCCCCCTGCATGCCTGTACAGTGCTTTTAGGACATGTTAATCATTCAGTTGCCATGGCTGGGTCTCATGGAGGTGTGTGCGTGTGTGTGCATGTTGTTACCAACCTGGTCTATAGGGTCAGCTGCCGCAACATAAAAGTGACACGAGTGTGCCATTTATTTGACACGTGAATAAATATTGCAGCATAGAAACTGGAGTTTTCACAGAGAGGCATCAACTTCGGGGAGAACTAAATGCCCAAAAGATAAAGAAACAAAAGGAAGCAAACAACTACCGGTAATTACATAACCTCACTAAATCCCTACACAAAAGAAATAACCAAAATACATTTTGCTAAGGCCTACCTCCCTATGCAAAGGAACAGGAGAAAACAAAACTACAACAAAAATGGCAGTTAACCCCTATTGCAGGGGTGGCCAAACTTTTTTGGTTGTGGGCCGCATACAGAAAAATATAAGGAGTCGCGGGCCAAACAATATTAAGCGCGGCAGTTTTCGCGGCAAAAAAATTGGACCAGAAAACCCTTGTGCCATCAAAAATTGAATTTCTACCTAAATAAATATATGACACATAGTTTATTGATGCGCTCACCTATATTACAATGGGTATTTCTGTATGTTATCAAATTTTCTTTTCCTGTGCCAACAGGTTAAGACAGAGATAATTTAACATAACATTAGTATTAAACATTAATTCAGTATTTTTTTTTTTTTTTTTAATAAATAGACCATGTCAGGGTGCCAAAGTATAACCCATTTTCAATGGTTTTAAATTGAAAAAATGAAATGGGGGGAATCCGTTTTTTTGTTTTTGTTTTTCAGTTTCTTTTTCTTAATGTTTTTTTTTTCCGTTTTTTCCCCCGTTTTCGTTTTCGTTTTCCGTTTTAAACTTTGAAACAGAAAAACGGAAAAACGTTTTTAGCAACAATTTTTTTTTTTTTTTTTTTTTCTAAATTCATGGCGGGCCACTTAACTCATTGAGGGCCAGCCACTTTTGGAGAACGGACGCTCCCAGTGCCAGAGTTTCAGAGCGTTTTCAGTGATTTCTCGAGGCCCACAGAATATTGTGTGATATTACTATGTAAACACCGAACACGCACAAAGAACGATGAGACTCTCTTCTATCATCTGCAAAAAAAAGTTTATTGATACCATTTTCCATTCTTTAGTTATGAGCCGGAGAAGATAGGTTGTTTTGAGCAAAAAGACACGTTTCAAATTAGAAGCTGAGTTATTCCGCCTTTTGTGAAATGAAGCATTTCAAGCACATTCACTGAGTCTGAAGCTAATATTTTCTGATGTAGTGACGTGGTGTAGTTGTGTGGTGCCCTGCGTGCCCCACCCCCCTCTCCCCCCCTCAGCTGCAAACTCCTCCCCACACTAACACACAGCCTAACACGCACCCAGTCTATTTTCGGAGCGCTCCGTTTTTGTGCGCCGCCTCCCAGCGCGACACGGAAATGCCAAACCGGACTGCAGGGAAAGGTTTGGCCCTTCGGCGTCGGGTGCTGCCTTTCTGGCGGCTAATCGTGTGGAGAAACTATGCAGACAGACAGACAGACAGAGGCAGAGGGGCTCAGTTGTGGGCGCGGATTGACTGCTGTTCGCAGCCAACGTCAGCTCCAGACAGAGCTGCAGCATGAGCGGTTTCTCTTTCATCACGGGGCTTTTTCCTGCTGTTTTCCGGACCTTTCTCTAATCTGGAGAGCACTGTCGCCACCTAATGAGTCCGTAAAATAGGTTATACACCTTCAATAGCTACAATATTTGTACAGGAGATGCCTGAGGCTTTGATCCACGTCCCACCGTCAAAAAACGCAATTGACGAACATACTCGTCCTTGGCACTCTACGTTAGTATCTGAATTGACGAACATACTCGTCCTTGGCACTCAATGAGTTAAAAACGGGCAGCGGGCCGCAGTTGGCCCGCGGGCCGTAGTTTGGCCACCCCTGCCCTATTGCTTCTTAGGAGACAAGATTATAGATTTAGTGTGACTAAGCATAAGTGGCCCTTCACACTATACGCCGAAGCAATGCCAATGCCATACTGAAGCAACACCAAAGCCACGCTGAAGCCACGCCGTTTCATTTCGGCATCCTTGTTGTCAACAGGTGAGACCGTTCACACCAGCCCCACGCCACGCCGAAGCGCTGAAGCCCCGCTGGAGCGATCGTTCAGGATTCAGTCCTATTTTTCCAGGCGTGACGCGTGAAGCTTGAAGCTGCTAGGCATGAAGTCAATGGGAGTTGTGGGCGGGTTCAAGGCGCGCCGAGGGGGCGCTGAGAGAAAAAGAGAAGGCTTCTTGTGTGAACAGTTAGGCGTCAGATCAGCTTGTGCTGCTTCAAGCTTCAGCTCTGCTTACGTTCGGCGTCCTGTGTGAACGAGGGCTAAGGCCCAATATGTTAGCAGGCTAACAGCAGATGCAAAAGCTAACCGATGATGACAGACAGGTTACCACAGGCAAGAGCCAACCATCAAAAAGTACACACCAGAACAAACCAGCAGCACATAAAACATAAAAGCTAAGATGGGTGTGGAGGAGTGAGGAAATGTAAAAAATCGCCAATTAAAGTTTTTTTGTACTCCCGAGCAAAACAAGGAAGCCATTGAGAATTGGCGAGAAGAAAAATGTGAATCTATCTGTCAAGGAAGTAAGTTGGAGTGTTCATCTTCCGTATATATGATATTTGTGTGCAACATGCGACATAGGAGAATGCCAGGATTGGGGGGGTCGGGGGGAGTTTTTGTTTCCCCCCGTTTTGGCCGTGGTTTCTGAATGATGACGCGATCCACAGTGTCTCTATTAGGGCTGTCAATCGATTAAAATATTTAATCGCGATTAATCGCATGATTGTCCATAGTTAATCACGATTAATCGGAAATTAATAGAATGTTTTTAATCTGTTCTAAATCTACCTTAAACCGAGGTACTGTAGGCTACCTTAAACCTGAGAGCTTTGTGCAAAGATGCACTGTTGTATTAATATGGGTAGCTATTATCATTAGTATGGGTAAGTATTTGGCCATTGGTAATATTGTTATTATTGCTACTAGTTACTGGGAATACACATCTCTCAGCCCCCCCCCCCTCCCGTTCTCCGTCTGTCTCTCACTCTCTCTGCCACGGTGAGAGACGAGACAGACGGGGAGAGATGACGCGCTCTCTCTCTCTCTCTCTCTCACCCAAAATGCAGGACATCTTTCTCGATTTGAAGCTGAACTTGCCAATATACCCATTTTCTTCCTCCTTTTCTGCTCACGGAGCTTTGTTTCTGAAGAGTATATTCATTTTATGATTCCCTGTGATGAATAATGGAACAACTTATAAATGAACGTATAAACAACATAGAACATGACTTTATTCATCTTTGTTCATCATTTTGCTTAAAATATAACCCATCAGACGATGTAGTGTGAATACGGTACTAATAGTGCCATGTGTTTAAGGGATATGGTCTATACCACAGGTTTTCAAAGTCTGAGACTGTGGGCCTCCCCTCAGGCGCTGACACTTGGACAAAGCCCCCCTCCCCCCAATCATGATTATGTTATTTTATCCCATTGCCACTCAACACATTGAGCCAAGATAGCCTGATATTGCTGTTTAGGCATCAGAAGGCAGTACAATTCCCCACAAACGACATATCTCTGAACTATCTCTTCAACCAAATCACACACATTTAGGCTATTCTATGTGATCTCCCAACACTGTGGAGTCCTTCTGCTTCCTGGGAACCATCATCAGCCAGGACCTGACATGGGAGCTGAACATCAGAGCTCTCACCACAGCAGAGGATGTACTTTGTGCGGCAGCTGAAGAAATTCAAAGTGCCAAAGGCAACAATGGTGCACTTCTACACCTCCATCGTTGAGTCCATCCTCACCTCCTCCATCACCGTCTGGTGCGCTGCTGCCACTCTCAAGGACATCAACAGACTGGGGTGGGTGTAGTGGAGGGTAAACGCCGTTTACCCACCTCTTTGAAATGAAGCAGATAGTTTACTCACCTATTTTCAGATCAACTGTATCAATCAACGAGGGCAAAACAAGGTGGCTAAACTACTCACCTCGGATAGTTTACAGACCTCTGTATTTACAGTACCACACTACAACCCCTGACTGCAGCACATCACATCATCCGGTGCTGAGAAGGTGATCGGATGCAACCTACCATCCCTTCAGGACCTGCACACTGCCAGGACGCTGAAACGGTCTCGTAAAATCATACTCGACCCCTCCCACCCCCGGACACAAACTCTTTGAAATGCTCCCCCTCGGCAAGAGACTGAGGTCTGTAAAGACCAAAACCTCTCGCCACAAGAACAGCTTCTTCCCAACTGCCATCGGCCTCATCAACAAGGCCCGAAAGCCCCCTCTAATGACCCTATATGAACTCCCACTACCCCCTGAACACAGTTGAATCCCCCCCCCTCCTACTGACAGAATTTTGACTTCGCACAATCATGAAAATCTGGATTTTTTAATTTAATTTAATTTATTTATTTTGCATATCCATCTTATTTTTGAATGCCCCGCTGTACAAATAATTGTGTGGGTACAAGTTCCGGTTTAACGTGACTTATTGTTGCAGCTTGCCATTTCCTAAAACGGTATTCTACTTGATTTGAAAAGATGGCCGCCTACACTCCCTTGTACCCTGGCTGAATTGAACATAACTTGGCCAATAAGTATGTAACATACCAAATAAAACAAACAGTAATGTCTTTATTTGATGTAGAATGCAGAGGGCATGTAACTGTTTCGTTAAACTCGTGTTCCAGGAATATTGTATTTACTGCGCTGCTCTAAAATAACGTTAGTGGCGCGCGGGTCAGAGAGCCTGTTCGTCCTAGAAGCCACTCGCTTTGCGCCAGAACACAATCGATTTGGGGGTGGAACACGCCAGGATTGGCCAACGCCAACGCCAGTGCCCAGAACTGTCCAATCAAATCATCGACAGAGCTATGGCCCGCCTCCCAGTATTTCCAGTGTGCAGAGATAGATAGATAGAACATTAGAAATATAGCCAGCCACGTTATAAACAACTAAGCAACGCTGATGGAAACGGTTTTGCCCGAAATGGTTAAAAGTTATATCAATTTGGTCATTCAGTGGGGTTTTACTGCCATGTAACATAACTAACTAGCGGCTAATATTAGCCACAGCAGGCGATTACTAGGGATGGGCATCGAATTTCGAATTTTCGAATAATCGTTGTTATTATCAAGGTCGACTTTTATTATTGAAATTCGAAATTCGTTTATTGAAAAAAAAAAAAAAAGTTTTTTCTTTTTTTTTCTGTGAGTGAAATGTTGCATTGTCTCCCCTGATTCTAAGTATAGTTGAATCGCTTGGTTTGAGCAAGTAAAACAATCTTTATAAGCAACCTCTCCCTCTTCATGGGATTTCATCCGCCATTCATTTTTCCATAAACCTTGCTTAAAATGCTTATAAAAATTGTTTTACTTGCTCAAACCAAGCGATTCGACTATACTTAGAATCAGGGGAGACAATGCAACATTTCACTCATATTTTTTTTTTTTCTTTTTTTTTTTCTTTTACATTTTTAATTTTTTTTACATTTTTTTTTTTTTTTCCGAATTTCGATTAAAAGTCGACTTTGGCCAGCGAATTTCGAATAGTGTTTTTGCTAGAAATGCCCATCCCTAGCGATTACCCATGAATGCACTGCGCTCTTAAAGGGATATTTATTGACGAGATTTCTGCCAAGCTGGACCTGATTAGTGATTTGCTCCGTTGGCCCAGACGGGTGTCAAGCTGTCAGCAACAAGGCTGGGAGGATCACACCGGAAGAAGCACCCAGAGGCATCCATGGAACCATAGAAATAAGGTGGATAGGGGAAACACTTTAGAGTGAGCCGCAAGCCATGGCAACTGAATAGTAGAGCAGATTAAAGAAAAATCGTACTAAAATTGGCACAAATACTCCTTGGGAATTGTTCTTTTGATAAAAACCTATTAGCCATGCAAAAATCTAGATTTTTCCAAGATGGTCGCCATTTCCAGCCCAGAAATACTATTTTGGGGGCAACTTTGTGTAGAAATGTCCAATATGAATGATCTTGCTATCAAACCATCTCATATATATTCTCCCAGCCAGAATAGTTCACCGTCAGGACATAGCGCGTGGAAGTATCGGAGCCTGACGGACTACCCCCATTGACTATGAATGGAGCGGGGGGGGGGGGGGGGGGGGGGCACAATCCAAGCAATGGATTGTATGTGAATGGGGCCTTACTCTCCCCCCAACAGGCGCTCCGACCGACCAGAGGAGGCACTAGTGCAGCGATCAAGACACATACCCTTAATCCGGCTTCCCATGGCCAATTGTGCCTGTGGATGCCAAGCCGGAGGTAACACAGGGATACGAACCTGCAACCCTTGTGTTGATATAGGCAGGGAATCCACCGCTGGCTGCACTCCCCGGACGTCTATTCATCAAAAATAATTGTGATGATCATTTTGTCCATGCTCGCCCCCCGGGGGTGTAGTGGAGGGTAAACGCAAGTAAATGCAGTTTACCCTCCTCTTTGAAATGACGCAGAGACTTTACTCACCTATCTTCAGATCACCTATATCAATCAATAAGGGAAACAACTAAGGTGGGTAAACGACTCACATTGGGTAGTTTACACACCTCTGTATTTACGACAGGGGTGTCAGACTCATATTAGGAATTAGGTAGAGGGCCGGATTTGTTCAACTGAGACCTCATGGGGGCCGGATTTCTTTTTTTACTAAAATCAATTCGACTCATTTACCCATTTACTTCACAAAATAAATACTGCTCTTTCCATTTCTCTTGAAACTGCCTGCATTCCGTGTCAACCTTTCTCTTTTTCGACAGCATCTTGTTGATTCCTTTGTTTTTTGGTAGGTAGCCGAATGCGCGATTCAATTCCCGCGTGGCATGATGGCGGCTTTGTTTACACCTGATGACCTACTGACATACTTCCTTGTAGTGCAGGTTAATTAACTTATGAATGAACTCTTAGCTTGCTTATTAGCCACACGTACTTCATGATAATGGGGTGCGAATTTAATAATAATAATAATTATTTAATTTAATTTTTTTTTTTTTTTTAATATTCCAAAACATCTCGCGGGCCGGATGAAACCTGCCCGCGGGCCGGATCCGGTAGCCTAGGTAAACCCAGCCACCACGTGACCTGCTCTCTCAGTTCCCAGTCACTATCGTCTAGCGAACGGGCCATTCAAATCGATTTCCGCGGCGGTTGAAAGACTCCCGCAGACCCGCAGCCACCCCGCAGCCAATGAGTGACGGCGTGACTGCCAACATCAGTCCTGCCGTGATCGGCCAATCAGAGAGTGCGTCTTTGTCAATGACGTATAACAGCTGCAGCGGCTAGCCATTAGCTTTTGGTCTTTCCAAAGCATAGCTCCCGAGCTAGCTACTAGCTATGGCTATGACAGCTACAGCTACGTATTGTTGTGTCGCCGTTAAATGCGCTAATGGAGGACCAGATACGCGAGGCTTCTAATCTGGGAATCAAGGCGTTGCAGATCGGTGGGGTGAATGATAAAGACAAGGACATGGACACTGCAAGCTTGTGTATGCAAGTCCAGAGGCCTTGATGAAGAAAAAGTGGCGAAATATGCTGGCACCGGCTACACGAAAATTAACGTTATTAAATGCTGTAACGTTAACGGTAATTCTCATGTGTATGGTTTATTTAGCCTACTCAATCTCTTCTGAGATTATAACGTTAACCTGTTAGGACGCTGTGAGCTTGTGTATATAAGTCCAGAGAACTTGATGAAAACAAAGTGACAAAATATCCTGGCATCGGGTACACGAAAATTAACGTTATTAAATGCTGTAACGTTAACTGTAATTCTCATGTGTATTGTTTATTTAGCCTACTCAATCTCTCAGCCCATGTTGATGCTGAACCAAATGACCAGTCCGGCTGCAATGGTTGATTTGTGAGGTTAATGGCAGCCAACAGAACTTCATATTGTTTCCATACTGTACTGCATGTTGTACTGTTCATACTCAAATTGTACTTTTTTGAATGGAACTGAATAAAAATGTTTTTGTTTGATACTCTATTCTGTTGTATTGTCATGTGAGAATGAAAACAGCTATATTAATAGTACTTCAAAACAGTGGTTCTCAAAATGTTTCCACATAAGGATCCTTAAACTGAATGTGATGCTAGACCTGTGCTTGTTTATTTAGCAAAAAAAGTGTAGTTAAAGTTATACATTCATAACTTGTTCTGCAGTCATCAATCAGACAATTCTCCAAAGCAAGTGTTAACTACATTCAGAGTGAGCCAGTTATAAAAACATAACATGTAACACATCACAGCAATACTGTAGCCTACAGTCCAGTGGTATGGTGGGCTCACTCTCTCGTCCAGCAGCTGCAGATGTCATTATCCACGTTATTGATGATTATTTATAAAAAAAATCTCATTGTGTAAATATTTTGTGAACGCACCAATAGTTAGAGAAGGAAACCTCTCTTTGCATTTTATTTTGTTTTTTAATAAAAGTAGGCTACTTGTGATATCTCACGTAGAAAATGCAGATGTGAACAGCTAGGTTAATGACAAATATGGAATATCACCCAAGGAAATACCACGGTTTAATGCCAACAGATAAACCATACAGATTTGTTGTAATTGTGAACACAAATAAGGGATCAAAGACATGGTTTTCAAGTATAACACAATGTACAACTTTTATTCAAAGACAGGATTGAAAAATATAGGTCACTTGTATTCACTTCAGACAAGACACTACGTTAAAGTCTGAAATTTACCTAGATTTGCTATAAGAATTTACATTTCAGCTTGTCACCTGATGTCATTATTAATGGCTTAACATCTAGCTAGGTTGCATCTGGAATATGATCTGGATTATGTATAATATACAGCATTTCGGTATATTCCTACCTCTTAACATATAGCTAGCTAGGTTGGATCTGGAATATGATATCAAGGCTTGATACATTTGTAGCCTACTCATACAGCAGTGTGAAGCTCATCTAGCTAGGTTGCACCTGGAATATGATATCAAGCCAGTAATGTCAGGTCTCAGTCGCATTCACGCTAACCTCTTAACGTCTAGCTATAGCTAGGTTACATCTGGATTATGTATAATATACAGTATAATACTACGCTATAGGTCATGACATTCACATTAACGCCTCCAAAAATCTACTGTAGCTAGCTAGCGTTAAATAGGTTTATCTGTAACCACGCTGAAATGTGAGGGCATTAACGTTAATATTTCAATTAGGTCAAACACACCTTACCGTTATGACTGCGGCCGTTTTTGATTAACATTAGCGTTAAGTCCATGATCAAATCTAGCATTTCGGTATATTCAGTGTGTGTGTGTGAAAAGGATGTTAGCATGCTAGCATTATTAGCACAGAATGTATACAGTCCATGGTACAACGTTAGGCCTTCAAGTCCTGAGGCGAACAGCACCGGAGGATGAAGTCTGCAGACTGGCTAGGCTCTTGCATTCAGTGTCCAACAAGCACGCCTGTTTCCTCATCAGGTTGGCAGCAGCTGACTGAGAAGGGTTTAGAATTAATACCTGAAAGAATAAACAGAGAGGACGTCAGTACAGTAGACACATGTAACAGTATAGATCCCCGTTATGAGGTCTGTTGATCAAAATATCACCTCAAGCTATATCGAAATCGCGTTTTAGTGGACGGGCAGCGATCATCCAAACGGGTTCATAGCTGGTCTGCGGCTAGCTAGTAGCTAGCAACGTAGCCATCGATTAAAACAGCGTTACATTTATGATCTTTTAGTGATGTTGGTAGACACACGTAACAGTATATCCCCGTTATGAGGTCTGTTGATCAAAAGATCACCAAACGCTATATCGAAATCGGGTCTGAGCGGACGGGCAGCGACCATACAAAGGACAGCTTGTACAAGCTGGGGCTTCTCATCACCTGGACACATTTTACGGCGAAATTATCTGATAAACTGGCTGCGCATAACATTACTTATTTGCGGGAGTGCACGGGGGAAGTGGAGATTAATCGTGCAGCACTAGTACATTAGGTTATAAGTACATACCTCAGTCAGACTCTGGCAAATCCGACATGATTTGCAATCCTGTTGGTGTAGTTTCACACCAACCCTCTCCAGGCGTAGAAATACCCCCTTCTCGAGTGGTTTGCAGCTGCCCAACTTGCCTTTAGAACAAAGGTTTATCTTACACAACCTGCAACCTGTGGTTGCTAGCAGTAGCCTAGTGAGTTAGCTAGGTGGAGTTAGCTCGAGCGCTAACAACAAAGGTCGCAGAGTGATGACGCCATCTGCTGCACTGCGCATGTGCTCTGTGCACTAAACTGGTTGGATGATGGTTGCGCAATGGAGTGGTCTATCGGGGGGGGCCCAACAACCGCAGGAAATCGATTAACAATGGTGGGATTCCAGACCATAGTGACTGAGAACAGGTCTGAGAGCAGGTCACGTGGGGGATGGGTTTACCCAGGCTACGGATCCGGCCCGCAGGCCGTATCTTTGACATCCCTTATTTACCACTATAGCCCTGTGCAGCACTATTAGCGATGTGGGGAGACACTGTCGAGGAACAACTGAAATGTCTTAAATGGTCTTGTTTCTCCTTGCTCCTGTGTGTTTGTGTGTGCTACTACTTGCTGTGTTATGGTTGCTAGCTGGGGAAGAGGGATGCTGTTAACTGTTATGTAATGGACCCACAAACAAAATGCAAAGGGGCGAGCCGGCGGGGGAAGGGGGGTTAAGGGGGCTGTGGGGGTTATTTCTGTCCCAGACACCTGCTCCACTTCTTCCTCAGAACAGAGGAGAAACAGAAAGAAAAAAGGACTGTTTCAGATATGTTTATTCCCAGAGAATGTGTGTGTGTGTGTGTGTGTGTGTGTGTGTGTGTGTGTGTGTGTGTGTGTGTGTGTGTGTGTGTGCGTGCGTGCGTGCGTGCATGCGTGCGTGCGTGCGTGTGTGTGTGTGAGAGAGAGAGAGAGAGAGAGATAGAGATGTCCATGTCTTTATGTAGGCTACATACTGCATGTATGAGTGTGCAAACACAGCTTCTCTGGTTTGAGCTCATCTGTGATCATCCATGTGTTCCAGGGATAAAGCTGATCTATTTAGGCTGTCTAGTGTGTGTCTGGTGTCTAGTGTGTGTCTAGTGTGCCTGGTGCTGATGAGAAGGCTGCTCTAACTGCTCTCTATCATTTCCCCTCCATCAATTTAGCTTCTTACACTCTTTTTACCTGCCGGCTCTTCTCCAATATGTTCTAGGGAATCCGCTTGGTGACGCATGTTAGACCCTCTATACGCTGTAGTCTGTTTTTAGTATACGAACGATCAGCCGAGCAGCATTTTGGTAAACAAACCGCATCACTGGGTGGCAACGGCAATGGAACCCTATGGAGCCTGAGTTTGAGCGTCTGACTCTAGCCGGCTGACCGTGTTTACAATTTAAAAGCTGCGACAGTTCACACAACCTTAACACGACATGCATATATTATACATCAAACTCTTGAGCTACTTCTGCTCGCACCCAGAATGTCAAAAATATAAGCGATGTGATCTATACTTTTTGAGATATTAATGTTTGTTTGGCACAACTCATACTAGTTAACATGCCATGAAAATATGGCATGTTTTATATAATCTAAGTTGAAGTAGTGTTCTTATTTTGCCCAATGAATGTGTACATTTTGAAAAGCACTGTATTTAACATTGTGTCTGGATCTACCAGGGTAAGATTGGGCATAATTATTTTTTCCAATATTTCCCCCCCGATTTCTTATCTAATTTTTATCCCCCATTAGTGCTAATTTTAATTTATTTATCCTGGTTGCTGCTCCACCCTCTGCCGATCTGGGGAGAGCCGAAACTGGCTCCATGCTTCCTCCGAGACATGGGCAGTAGCCAGCCGCTTCTTTTCATCTGACAGGGGAAGCTTCACCGGTAGGACATAGCACGTGGGAGGTTCACGCTATTCCAACCAGTTCCCCTCCCTCCGAACAGGCGCCCCGAACGACCAGAGGAGGCACCACATCAGTGACCAGGATGTTGCATGTTTTGGTGTGGGGTTCCTATATGAAGGAAACCCCCAGGGGGCACGGGGAGAACATGCAAACTCCACACAGAAAGGCCCTTTTGACGACCCCACCCGGGCGGTGGGCACTCGAGGACATGCGGACGGCCACGCACTCTCCTTCAGCGTCCCAGGTGGGAATCGAACCCAGGACCTTCTAGCTGTGAGGCGACAGCGCTTACCACTGCGCCACCGTGCCCTCCTTAAGAGTGGGCATAATAATGTGTTAATTCCACTACAGGAGAGACTTGATGTTCTCTGAATTTAGGTGTGCGTGTGAGTGTGCGCTCATGTGTGTGTGTGTGTGTGTGTGTGCGTGTGCATGCGTGCGTGTGTGTGGAGGGGAAGATGTGCGCATATATCGGCGTCGGCAATCGCCCAAAAGAGTTTTGAAAATATCGGCATATCGGGTATCGTAAATAAAAAATCCAATATCATGCATGGCATGCCTAGTTTTTAGATTGACCTGAGATGAAGGTAGCTTCTCTGCACATTCACTCATCTGTGTCAGTGTGTTTGTGCATGCAAATCTGCATGTAGACTTGAGTTTATCTTTGGGTGCTTGTGTGCAAGTGAGAGAGAGAGAGAGCATCTGTATGTGAGTGAGCGAGTGAGTGAGTGAGAGACTATAGGTGCAAAGAGCTGCTTCTGCATATTGATGTGTGTGTTAATCTGCTTCTTATCTGCCTTATCCATCCATCCGTCTGTATTTGTTTAAATGAAGTGAATTTTGCGGCTCACTAGAGAGAGAGAGGGAACTAGATAAGCAGAGAAACAAGCAAGCAAGCAGACAAAAAGCAGGAGAAAGAGGTAATTAAGAGAAGGATGTGTAGACTCTGCTCATTGACTTGTGTGCATGTCTAAATTGAATAGAATGTGTTTTTGTTAATGTCCTCATGGGCTATTGTGTCTGTATAGAGAGGCAAAGCGACCGCCTACTTCCTGCTTCAGCACTGTACCAGATATTTTCATCCGCCATTTATTTTCCGGGAGCGTACCTATGTTCCCCGGGTCCTATATTCCCCGGGTCCTATGTTCCCCGTTTTTGTGGGACCGAACCTAACCTCCCCCAGACCCTAACCCAAAACCTAACCTCTCCCACCCCCCACGCCTAAACCTAACCTCCCCCAGACCCTAACCCAAAACCTAACCTCTCCCAGGGAACATAGCGGGGTTCTATGTTCCCCGGTCCCACAAAAACGGGGAACATAGGACCCGGGGAACATAGGGATGACCCCTATTTTCCCATAGACATTTCGTAAAATGCTTATAAAAAATAGTTTTACTTGTTCAATCCAAACAGTTCAGATATATTTAGAAACAGGAGAGGCCACATAACATTTCACTCAGACCAAAACGTAAGAGAATTGCAGATTTAAATATTTTTTCTATGTAGTTTTTTTTTAAAGTTTTGGTCTGAGTGAAATGTTCTATGGTCTCTCCCGATTCGAAATATAGCTGAACCGTTTAGCTTGACGAAGTAAAACTATTTTTATAAGCATTTTACGAAATGTCTATGGGGAAATAAATGGCGGATGAAAATCTCTGGTACAGTGCTGAAGCAGGAAGTAGGCGGTCACTTTGCATCTCTATACAGTATATATAGCCTGTGTGTGTGTGTGTGTGTGTGTGTGTGCGCGCGTGTGCGCATGCGTGTGTTTGTGTGCGTGCCGTTTATGTGCATGCATGCATGTGCGTGTGCGTGCGTGCGTGTGTCTGCGACGCGTTCACCCTGACTGGGCTGATTGGGTCACATGGCTTGCCAGAGTGGAAGTGATGGATGCAGGGCTGGAACACACCTTCCCCCACACTTCCGCAGTTGAACTGCAGTGAAAGAAGGCCGGCATGGGAAGAGGATGTGGGCTCCAGCATATAGGGCTGCTACACAGAGGATGTGGGCTCCAGCATATAGGGCTGCTACACAGAGGTGGGCTCCAGCATATAGGGCTGCTACACAGAGGTGGGCTCCAGCATATAGGGCTGCTACACAGAGGTTGTGGGCTCCAGCATATAGGGCTGCTACACAGAGGTTGTGGGCTCCAGCATATAGGGCTGCTACACAGAGGTTGTGGGCTCCAGCATATAGGGCTGCTACACAGAGGTTGTGGGCTCCAGCATATAGGGCTGCTACAGAGAGGTTGTGGGCTCCAGCATGTAGGGCTGCTACAGAGAGGTTGTGGGCTCCAGCATATAGGGCTGCTACACAGAGGTTGTGGGCTCCAGCATATAGGGCTGCTACACAGAGGATGTGGGCTCCAGCATATAGGGCTGCTACACAGAGGTTGTGGGCTCCAGCATATAGGGCTGCTACACAGAGGTTGTGGGCTCCAGCATATAGGGCTGCTACACAGAGGTTGTGGGCTCCAGCATATAGGGCTGCTACACAGAGGTCAATCCAAACAGTTCAGATATATTTAGAAACAGGAGAGGCCACATAACATTTCACTCAGACCAAAACGTAAGAGAATTGCAGATTTAAATATTTTTTCTATGTAGTTTTTTTTTTTTTTATGTAGTTTTGGTCTGAGTGAAATGTTCTATGGTCTCTCCCGATTCGAAATATAGCTGAACCGTTTAGCTTGACGAAGTAAAACTATTTTTATAAGCATTTTACGAAATGTCTATGGGGAAATAAATGGCGGATGAAAATCTATGGTACAGTGCTGAAGCAGGAAGTAGGCGGTCACTTTGCATCACTATACAGTATATATAGCCTGTGTGTGTGTGTGCGCGCGCGCGTGCGCGTGTGCGCATGCGTGTGTTTGTGTGCGTGCCGTTTATGTGCATGCATGCATGCGTGTGTGCGTGCGTGCGTGTGTCTGCGACGCGTTCACCCTGACTGGGCTGATTGGGTCACATGGCTTGCCAGAGTGGAAGTGATGGATGCAGGGCTGGAACACACCTTCCCCCACACTTCCGCAGTTGAACTGCAGTGAAAGAAGGCCGGCATGGGAAGAGGATGTGGGCTCCAGCATATAGGGCTGCTACACAGAGGTTGTGGGCTCCAGCATATAGGGCTGCTACACAGAGGTTGTGGGCTCCAGCATATAGGGCTGCTACACAGAGGTTGTGGGCTCCAGCATGTAGGGCTGCTACACAGAGGTTGTGGGCTCCAGCATGTAGGGCTGCTACACAGAGGATGTGGGCTCCAGCATATAGGGCTGCTACACAGAGGTGGTTGTGGGCTCCAGCATATAGGGCTGCTACACAGAGGTTGTGGGCTCCAGCATATAGGGCTGCTACAGAGAGGTTGTGGGCTCCAGCATATAGGGCTGCTACACAGAGGATGTGGGCTCCAGCATATAGGGCTGCTACACAGAGGTTGTGGGCTCCAGCATATAGGGCTGCTACACAGAGGTTGTGGGCTCCAGCATATAGGGCTGCTACACAGAGGATGTGGGCTCCAGCATATAGGGCTGCTACACAGAGGTTGTGGGCTCCAGCATATAGGGCTGCTACACAGAAGTTGTGGGCTCCAGCATATAGGGCTGCTACACAGAGGATGTGGGCTCCAGCATATAGGGCTGCTACACAGAGGTTGTGGGCTCCAGCATATAGGGCTGCTACACAGAGGTTGTGGGCTCCAGCATATAGGGCTGCTACACAGAGGTTGTGGGCTCCAGCATATAGGGCTGCTACACAGAGGTTGTGGGCTCCAGCATGTAGGGCTGCTACAGAGAGATGATGGAGCCAAAGGCAGATAAGAGCAGGCGACCATGAGCGAGCGAGGGCAAAATGACATACCTGCCCGCCTGCTTTGCGAACATGTCATTATTCTTATTTGAGCATGGGTTATGCCGCCAGATGCTCCTCAAGCACAACAAGTGATGTGCCTATGTGAATCCTGGGTCCCTGAGTAGATTGAGAGTGCAGGTGCTGTCGATAGATGCATGGCCCCAGTCATCGTCTCAGGGAAGAGGGGGGGGGGGAGAAAGAAAGAAACAAATGCATCTCATTATTGCAGTGCGCGCCTCTGCAGTGCTCTGGGTAACCCATCACGGTCCACACAGATTCAATTGCTTCTTTTAAATCAGTTTGAAGCTGCAGCCACATCTCATCTGTCTCAATAGCAGACTAGCAGCCAATAGGGCCACTCTGCAACACAGCAACAGCTCCTCCTAGTGGCGGGGAGTTGGCCAGTAGGGGAGAGAGAGGCTGCCTGGATGGATGGAAGGCTGGTCCAGCTGTGTTTATCCACACATAAGCAGTGGGTTAACATGGGCATTCGGCGCTCGAGGTCTTCTGCTCGATGATGAGGTGATAAACAAAGATAATAGCTCTCCACTCCTCTCTCTCCTTCCTCTCGGCTCTCCTCTTGCAACCTGTACATTCAACTTTCCATTCTGGCCCCATCTCTCTCTGCTTCTCTGTCAAAGTCTTTCATCTCTCTCACACATGAACTTTTCCTTCCTTTACTTAGTTTCCAACTCCCTCTTCCGTCTCTGAACTCAGGCAGCCTTTGCAGTTGATCTCTGCTGGAAAAAAAACAACCTTAACAGTAACCTTAGTTTCTAATTCTGCAGGCTCACCCACTCACTGAAAGCTGGCACAACATTGGATTTGTTCCTTTTGCTCCACTCCATCAAGTTTGTGTAGTGTGTGCATGATTGAACTGATAGTCTCTTGGTAAAGAGAGAGGCTCACGGATCTGCTGAAATCTCTTTGATGATTTAGTTGGTGACAGATTTCTCAATTCACTGCCAAACAATTTCCTGTCCCTTGTGTTAAAAGCTACTTTTCTCCTGGAATCCCTGTTTATGGTCAGATGAAAGGAGTGTGGAGTAGAATATAGTGTGGAGAAGTGAAGGCTGCTTTGATCAGTCCAGAAAGCACTGATTTAGCTCGGGCTGATTTGAGAAGAGACGTGTTTGGCGTTTGCTATGATTAGCATTGGCTCGGTTAAGTTTCATCACCACTTCATCTCTGTATTCTCCTCTTGTCCACAATTTGTATTCCAACTCAAGCGAACATCAAAGCTCACTGTATAAATCACTCAAAACCTGACAGCATGACATCCCAGTCACTCCCACATGTTATATGAGCTTATTATCATATCCTTGAATAAACCCATCTGATTATGCATCTGTGATAACTTCCCAAACTGTTGTGATGAATGAATATGACCAAAGCTATGACATAGCTAAGAACTGAAGGCTAATAAGTTGTTCCATTGCATCATCAGTGCACAGCAAATCCTCCATTCCCGGTCATGGTGTGTGTGTGTGTGTGTGTCTCTCTGTCATGTTCTGTGCTGTTTCCCATTGGTGCAAGGTGGTGTTTTCAGGCCAAGATGACAGCAGCACTGAAAAAATGGCTTATATACTCTTTGATATTACCGCTGTGTTACTCTTGATCATGCAGTACCCCTTTCCAAGCCCTACTTTGAGGTGGACCTGGCAGCACCTTGGGTGGCAGGGAAGACGTACACAGTCACCTGCGTCGCCCCCGATGGCAAACCAGAGGCTGAAGTCACACTTTATAAAGGTGAGTCAGCCTTTCCACTATGCTACCATTACGTATGTCTAATGTTTAATTGTATGTTTAATAAGGTATATGCTATTTGCACCTGTATGTCAAATACGTCAAATTTAAAATGTTTAAGCACGTCTAAAGTATGCACATGACATGTGCACCTATGTGCAGTGAATATGCCACTGTCCCTAACTTGTCTTTTCACTATACTGCCTTATTGCTTGTTGTGTCTCTTGTTGTTTTTGCACTCATATGCCTTGTTATATTTGTACTATGTTGTAAACGGAGTCCACAGCACAAGAATTTCACACGTGATACTTGTACCATGGAGTGACAATAAAAATTTTGAATCTTGAATCTTGAATCTCAAGTTATGATCACATTACAGAAGTGTGACAGAGTGTGTCTGGCCACCATGGGAATAAAACATGGATTGAGAGTTTAAAAATCGTCAACAGTTGATTGGAGTGACAGGTTACAACAAAGGGTAATTAGCATTTCTCATACAGTCTATTCTGCATTGTGGCATCTCTGTAGATCAACACACCTTGAATTCCTCAACATAAAACAGTGCAGAGGATAAAATGAGAGTTCAGGGACAATTTCTTCTTCCACATTCTTCCAATAGCACAGTTGAAAGGAGCAGACTTTGTGTGGGAGGAAATAGCCTGAACATTTGAAATTCCAATTCCACTGTGTTTACAGTGCCACATGTACAGTGGGTATATCACACGTTTCCAGTAGTTTAGAATAATAGCCACTATTTTCTGTTTCTGCCTTTTTCTCCCAATTCACCCTTAGTATACTGTACCTTCCCTGGGGGGGTGGGAGTGAGAGAGAGAGAAAGAATGAATATATATAAATATACTAGGGCTGGGTATTGGCAAGGACCTCACGATACGATACGTATCACGATACATGGGTCGCGATACGATTGTATCATGAGACATTGCGATACAATACATATTGTTATATTGTTACATATTATATTGCAACACACTGTGTACCACCTAGGTAGTGTAATAATATGTACTGTACATCACTTCATATTGATAACTTAGTGGACAAATTGAGTCAAAACTACTGAGTGTTGAGTGTGTTACTGAACGCACTGAAATAAAAAGTATTCTTATTGTGTCACTGAACACACGGCTGTGCAAAAAAAATCGATATGGTGATATATCACGATATTTTTCTGAAATTTTTCGATACAGTATTGCGGAAAAAATTATCGCGATATATTGCCGTAGCGATTTTATTGCACAGCCCTAAAATATACCAACATAACACTCTGATATTTACCACTGCACAGGAGAATGACACTACTTCAGCAATCACCTCTGATGATCACTTAGGCAATGTCATCACTCTCTCTCTCTCTCTCTCTCTCTCTGAGGATAGATAGATAGATAGATAGATAGATAGATAGATAGATATATAGATAGATAGATAGATAGATAGTAGTCAGGTTCCTAATGTTCTGATTTCAACCTTCGTTCAAAATTTTTGGAGAGTTTGTAAACTATACATTTTTGGAAAGCTTAGAGTGTGACGAAACCCAAAACCAATGTTGCCATTTTTTTCAAAGTCTCTATGGTCACCATCTTGGCCTTTCAAAATGGCGACCACCGAAATTAAACGCCTGCACTGGAAACCCCTATATGGCCCAGCAATGTTATTTCCTATAATCTTTTATGACTGAAATGTCATCTATAGGCCTAGTGGATGAAATTAAAAGTGGTTTCTAAAAGTTGCATCTTGAGCAATTTGAGTAATTAGCATAATGAGCTAATTAATCGCCAAATCGCTAAAATTTTGCTTCAAGTTAACCTAGAAAGGCGATCTAAGAGTCCAAGTCCATGTTTGTCATGTCCAGAAATGCATCTATTACCATAGTGCAGACATGCAACATTTCCTAATTTGCATGATTTGCATAAGGTATGTAAAAATTAGGTCACAATTAGGAAATGGCTAGATCTTTCACTTTTAGTCATCTTAGAATGATGATCTTTCTTTGATATTGGGTCACCATATACTGATACGCTTGGACAAGACTGCCACGGTGGCGTATATCAATCGCCAGGGCGGTGTCTGGTCGCAGGCCTTGAACGAACTAGCGACGGACATCCACGAGTGGGCTCGTGTTCACGTGCTATCCCTGTCGGCGGCCCACATTCGGGGCCACCTCAACCTGGGCGCAGACTTGTTGCGGGGCAACCTGCACAACTCAGAATGGGTTCTCCACCCACAGGTGGTGGAACAAATTTGGGCCAAGTTCGGTCGAGCTGGCGTCGATCTCTTCGCATCGCGGCACGCACACCATTGCCCCCAGTGGTTCTCTGTCATCGGGGACGACCCACCGTTGGGCCACTGCCGCACGTCTGGCCGGGGGAGGCCCTCTACGCGTTCCCCCAATCCCCCTGATCCCACAGGTGCTAGCCAGGGTGAGGCAGCAGGGCCTGCAGCTCATTCTGGTAGCCCCACATTGGCCGTCGCAGATCTGGTTCGCGGACCTGATTGCTCTGGCGCAGGAGGCTCCGTGGCTGTTGCCACGTCGAGTGGACCTACTGTCGCAGGCAGGCGGGGAGATTCTGCACCCTTCCCCACACAAGTGGAAGTTGGCAGCTTGGTTCCTGAAGGGGAACGGTTGTTAGCCCAGGGCCTACCGATGAACGTGGTACAGACCATACAGAGCGCTAGAGCTAGCTCCACTCGTGCACAGTATACTCACAAGTGGCAGTCCTTCGCGCGCTGGTGTGCGGAAAAGGACCTGGATCCAGTGTATTATGGCATACAGTGCATTCTCTGCTTCCTCCAAGGCCTGTACGAAGCGGGCCAGTCGCCACAGTCCCTCAAAGTATACTTGGCCGCAATCTCTGCCTGCCACATGGAGACTGAGGGCAAGACAGTGGGAAGCCTGTCTTTGGTTTCTCGCTTTATGAAGGGCGTCCGCAAGCTTCGCCCCCATACGAGGAGCGTCTTCCCTAAATGGGACTTGGTTATGGTGTTGGAGGGTCTCTCGGGCCCTCCCTTCGAACCGATTGACACAATCAGTCTGAAACACCTTTCGCTGAAGACGGCATTGCTGCTAGCTTTGTCTTCCGGCAAGAGTTGGTGACTTGATTGCCCTGTCGGTGCAACAGTCATGCATGGTGTTCTCTGATGATGAGCGCAGGGTCACGCTTCGCCCCAACCCCGCTTACCAGCCCAAGAACATTAGGGCCGGGTTCAGGTCTATGACCATAGATCTGGTAGCGTTTAACCCTCCTTACTCGGATCCAATGGAGGAGAGGAGACTCCAGGCGCTTTGCCCCGTACGGGCGCTTCTAGCCTATGTGAATATGACGCGCACATTGCGCACTTCTAACCAGCTCTTGGTGTGCCATGGAGCTCAGGCTTTAGGTAAGCCTCTGTCCAAGGAGCGCTTGTCGCATTGGATAGTTGAGGCCACTAACCTACTCTGCCGTTGGGAAGATTCCACCGGAGGGCATTAAAGCTCACTCTATGCGGGGTGTTGCTTCATCTTGGGCGCGATTGCGCGGTGTATCGGTAGAGGACATGTGTGCTGTGGCATCATGGTCAACCCACGACACCTTCTTGAGGTATTATAGCTTGGACGTGGTAGGCACAACGTTCGCTCACACCGTCTTATCTTCTTCCCGTGCGCTATGCCATGACGGCCCTTTTTCGTCCGAAGGTCGCACCGCGGTGCTTCGTTGCAGCAAGGACGGTTGTAGGTAGCATTAGTAAAACGTAGGGGTTGTGCAACAACCCAGGTTTTACGAGTGAAAGCGAGAGCTCTCACTATCCAGCCTTGCTGTCCGGGTATATACTTGGCTCAATGTTGAATGCTTGGAGTGGGGTTCCCTGTCTGGCGGGCCGCTACAAAATGGCTGACGGTCGCATCCAATCACAGACAGGGTTCGGCCAGGTGATGCCTTCAGGAGCGGCTGCGGTGTTCCACGTCACGTCACGTCACCTGGGTGGTTCGAAAGGTTAACTTTTATGGAATAAAAGGTAAGAGCATTCAAGTCTGTGCACTATGCGTGCTAAAGTACGGAAGCTTTCAGATGACTCCAGAGTAATGGAGGAACAACAGAAATGCTTGGCTAGGTTTGTGTGTGCTGCCTACTGCCCAAAAGGAAGAAACATTAAGAAACATTCCAGAGCTGCATTGGCACATGTTCTGCAAGTATATGGCAGAGAGTTAAAGGCTACCACCTACAGAGGGTGCCTTGAAAAAGCACATTGATAGGGTACATGTGCAAGCTCATGTTTGGGGACAGGCAAGCGTTGAGCAGCAAGTACCTTTAAATCCTCTAAAAAATGGCTACTTCAAGGCTGATAAAGGCCAGTTAAGACCCACTACCACTGATGTACTACCAGCTCCTGAGTCCAACATTGAAATGGTGAGATGCCGCTGCAAAGGAGATTGTTCAACACAAAGATGCTCCTGTAGGAAGAGAAACTTACAATGCACTGACCTTTGCCTTTGCAGTACACAATGTGAGAACAATGAGGATTCAAGATCTGAAAACCGGGATTCAGATGGCAGTGATGCTGAAGATCTTGAATTAGATGGGTTTTTAACTAACAGAAGTTAGTTATAATTGCAAATGATGAATTTCAATATGCCTTGACGTACAGAGATCTTTGTTACAATCCATTTGTTATGGATGCTTGAATTCAAATTATAAATATATTTACTTTATATTATATCCAATTGATTTTCCTTCCCTTTTTCCTTAAAGTGTTTTGAACATTTGTCGTTTTTAAAATCCAAAATGGAATTGACTAAAGCCAAAATATAGATGTCCATTTCAGCCTAATCATATAATTTATGCTAATTATGCTAATGAACAAAGGTTGCATGATTTAGTTATGGCAAGACATTAATTTCTAGACATCAAAACATAGACTTAGACTCTAAGATAATCGTTCTAAGTTGCCCAAAACAGAAGATTTCCTGATTGTTACCTTTTTTTAACCAAATCTATACTAATTATGCTAATTAGGAAAGGTTGCATGACTGCACTATGGCAATAGATGAATTCCTGCACATAACAAACATGGAGTTAGACTCTTAGATCATCTTTCTAAGTTAACTGGAAGCAAAGTTATAGCCATTTTCCAGTTTTCGGCAATTAATTGGCTCATTATGTGAATTACTCAAATTTCTCAACATGCAACTCTTAGCAACCAAGTTCAATTTCATTCACTAGGCCTATAGATGACATTCCATTCATAAAAGCTCATAGGAAACTACATTGCTGGGTCATATAGGGATTTCCAGTGCAGGTGTTTAATTTTGGTGGTCGCCATTTTGAAAGGCCAAGATGGCCACCATAGTGACTTTGAAAAAAATGGCAACATTGGTTTTGGGTTTCGTCACACTCTAAGCTTTCCAAAAATGTATAGTTTACAAACTCTCCAAAAAAATTTAACGAAAATACATAAGGACCTGGACTATAGGTAGATAGATAGGTAGATAGATAGATAGATAGGTAGATAGATAGATAGATAGATAGATAGATAGATAGATAGATAGATAGATAGATAGATAGATAGATAGATAGATAGAAATAAATACTGTATCTATTTCACCATGTGTATCACGTAAACATCACTCTCAGGGCGGGTCCTTGGTTCGGGCCAGAGAAGAGGATGATACATTGTTTCGTTTTTCAGCTGGTTCGGTTTGCGTTCACAAGGCCAAAATCCACTAGTCCTGCCCACACGGACCAAAGTCACGTGGGCAGAAATCTTGTTCTGTTTATCCACCTTATTTTTGTGAGGCTCCGCTGTAAAATAATTCTGGGAGCAATATCCGGACTAGAACGTGAGCAGCTGTGTGTTTACGCTGGCTTTACGCTGCCTGGATACTACTCTGCACTGTATGAGCGAGAAGCGCCCGGCTAGCGGGGTAATCTGCACTGCAGCCCATGACATGCAGCGCGTGCCTCCTCACATCGCATTTCCTTGTTGAACTCCGACGTTAAAAGTTTGCCCGTTACAAAATAACACTAGTTTTGGGAATGTAGCCTAATAGTGTTTTCTATCACATCCGCTAACCTGTTGCTCGTTGAACAAGTCGGCATTTATCAGCTCAGCTGCAACGTTTCCAGACAGGTACATAGACGGGCTGTGTTGTGTCAAGCTAGACGTAGTCTCTCCCCAGACTCAAATATTACGTTGAATCGCTGTGCTCCGCATACTACATATGCGTATGCGGAGCACAGCGACTAGTCCGGGTGGGGTTCACACCAGAAATGGGCCGCTCCAGAGTTCGCTTGAGAGCAGACCGAGACCACCTCTCACAGGCGAACCAGAGCCGCGGTTTTTAGTCCGCACCAGAGTTCGAGTAGGAGCGTTCACACCGACCCTATGGACCGTACTAAAGGGGAAAGGTCCGATAGACCGGACTAAACAAGGCTGGTGTGAACCCGCCCTCACTCATTCTTACACACAGGCATAGCATGCACACATTTACAGACAATATTCTTCCTTTTCTGTCCTCCCCCCCA
Source organism: Poromitra crassiceps (assembly GCF_964638095.1). Taxonomy (NCBI): domain Eukaryota; kingdom Metazoa; phylum Chordata; class Actinopteri; order Beryciformes; family Melamphaidae; genus Poromitra; species Poromitra crassiceps. The sequence continues at coordinate 7,403,344 of NC_139623.1, forward strand.
TTGTGTCTTTCAGACGGAGTGGAGCTGACAGGTGCAGAGTCTTCCACCAGGTCTGGCTCAAAGGATAAGCTCCTGAACACGCATGCTGAAGTAACGTATGTGTCGGCCTGCCTGCCAGACCCATTCTCCTCAGCGACCTGCTCAATCTGTCCCAGTCTGTCTTCCTTTCTTCTATCTCTTGTTTTCACAGCCCTCTTATTTTTCTCTTTCTGTCTTAGTGAGTGTAATGAATGTCTACACACACTGTGTGAGTGAATTACCTTTTGTCAAAGACACAAAATTACATTTCAGCAGCAAGATAGATCCAATCCTTGCTGGTTCACCAGGTGCCTATATACATTAAACAGGGCCATAGATGAGTTTAATCCTGCCTGTCTCCTCTATTTCAAAGATAATAACCTCTTGTCATATTCAGAGATAACATTGGTACTGAGGTGCTGCTGCGCTGTCTTAAGCAATATATAAGCAATATTTATGCACCTTCCTCCTATTTGCATTGAGCCTATATGCCACTGGGCCATGTCCAGGTGTGATAGACATAGCAGCACTGTCATTTGACATTGAGGACATAGCCCAGAAACAGTGAAGTGGGCTGACAATAATTCCAGGTTATTGCTGGTGGTTGGTTGTCCAGTACGTCAGGGGACTTGTTAGTGAACCTTAAACCCCTGACACACACAGCCCATAATCGGCGGTCGGCAAAGTGAGTCTGGGCTGTCGGTGAGCGTCTTTGCTGTCTGTCCCACACTCCCGCACCATTGTACATGTCGGCGGCTTTATTGATTGGCCGATGCTACATGCTGAATCGGCGTCAGGGAGTCAGTGAAAGAAATCACTCTGATTGGCTGGTCAGCTGGTTAAGTGAAGCAGTGCAGGAGAAGAGAGGGCACGCACAAAACGTTCTTCTCACTTTTCAACTATATCTCATCCGATGATTCCAATACACAAATATCTTTACACAGACGTGACCGAAAGCCTCTTGATCATGTCACTGTATGGTATCACCCATTTACAGTAGTGTGGTTTCTCCTTATTTTTCACATCAGCCTCTTCCTTTCTTCTTCCAGAAGCAAAAGACCAGGCGGGCTGACAACGCCAGTGCCATCTGCAACTTTTTATCAGACATATATTCTCCATTTAGTGGGGCGGCATAGCTCAATATATGAGACCAATGGTTCATTTTGTGATAAAAGCAGCACATTTTGCAGATGTGTTCAGATATATATTCTGGGAAAAAAATGGATATTGGGGCATCGCAAATTTGCCCCCTGGTGGCCGTGGCAGACATTTTTCAAAATGGCCACCATCGATTTGTCAATTATTTACTGTCCCATTGGACACACATGCAATACCAGACATAATATAGATCCTAGTAAGCCTGAGAACCAAATAGAAATACCGGTACTCATTTGAAATTACATGGACTTTTACAAAGTAATTGGTCATTTCATTATATTCTGTGTGTACATTATAGGCCTATTAGTGTGGCTATTGTTCATTTTGTGATAAAAGTGCCAAATTTGCCACAGAAATAGCTTAACACATTCAGTGCCACAGCGCTTCAGTAAAATTGTCTGGAGCCTGTGCCAGATTCACTTCCATTCAGTTGAAAACAGCTATAGAATTTTTTCTATTATGGCTATATTAACGGGGCTGGACTTTAATGAAACATTGAACACTCCTGCTTCTTCCAAAGAAGAAATTTTGTTTCTAGACAGTTCCATTATGAAATTACAGCCTCTCAAAAAAGTGCACTTTCAAGGGTTTTCTGTCGTTTTTTTTTTCTTTCCAAGATATAGCCCCTTTTATGAATACCTTTTGCACCCTAATTTCGAGCACATTCACTGACTCTGGCTGGTGTTTTCTGATGTGGTGGCGTGTGGTGTGGTTTCTGTGCAGCCACACACCCCTCTCCCCCCCCCCCCCCCCCCTCTCCACCTCTGAGCTGCGGGCTCCTCCCACACGCACAGAGTTTGCTTTCTCGACTCTGTTTTTGCCCCGGACAGATCCCAGCTTTGCTGCGCGCATCATTTCCTTGATGGGCATCAAGGAAATGATGCGCGCTGGCAAACGCGACTGAACGAAAAGGCTTGGCCCGTTCGGCTTCGGATGCTGGCTTTCTAGGAAATCGTGTGGAGATAGATAGAAGCATAAGAGCTCAGTTGTGAGCGCGGATGCAGCCGAGCCCACTCTCGCTGTAGACGGAGCAATATATACGGCTCTGGCATAAAGCATGCATCGGTTTCCACGGCTTTCTCCGCTGTCTCCTGTACAAAGTAAAGGATCTGAGGTGGGTGGAGCAGCTCCTGTGACGATGTTTAAGGTGGCGCCGTGTGATCCCTTGAAGGGATTCATGCTCACTGGCTGGGTACGACCTTAAACAGCAGAATTATGGAATAATATGAATTATGATTTTAGGACGTCCACAGACGTCCTTGGCACTGAACGTTACTTTTTTTTAGGACGTGCACAGACGTCCTTGGCACTGAATGTGTTAATATCTGTAGAAGACATCTGGATATTGGGGCATTGCAGATTGGCATTTCTATGACCATTTTCAAAAATGGCCACCAGCCGTAGCTCAACATATGAGACCAATCGTTCATTTTGTGATATAAGCACCAAATTTTGCAGATATGTTCATAGATATATTCTGAACAAAACTGGATATTGGAACATCGCAAATTTGCCCCTTGGTGGCCGTGGCACACATTTTTCAAAATGGCCACCATCAATTTGTCAACATTTCCTATTCCAATGGACACACATGCAATACCAGACATAATATAGATCCTAGTAAGCCTGAGAACCAAATACAAATACTCATTCAAAATTATATGGACTTTGACAAAGTAATTGGTCACTTCATTATATTTTGTGTGTACATTATACGCCTATTAGTGTGGCTATTGTTCATTTAGTGTTAAAAGTGCCAAATTGGGCACAGAAATAGCTTAATATACATAGAACACATCTGGCTATCTAGACATCTGTAGGGGAATACTCACACACACACACACACACACACACACACACACACACACACACACACACACACACACACACACACACACACACACACACACACTATTATAGGCTACTTGAATATTGGGGGGAAGTATCCTTTATCTCACCCTGTTGTATCTTTGCTTTCGTCATGACACTATACAAGAAGTAACACAAATTACATGGTATAACAATTGACACGATTTTGCGTCACTCCATCCGTGGCTGTACCCCATCTAGCCACAACCCAGGGATGCCTGCCGCCGCGGTGGCCACACGCCGCACGTGGTCCTGGGACGAATTTGCCCTTGTTAGCTTTGTGTTGCCTGATGTGAACCTTTCTTTTCTTCCCTTCCTCTTCTCCGTTTTCCCTTCCACAGGGTCACGGCTCTGAGCTCTGACAACGGGAGGCAGCTGGCATGTCACGCCGGGAGCCCCGCCCTCGCCCGGGCTCTGGAGACCACAGTGACCATGAGGGTGTACTGTGAGTGTCTCGACCTGTCTGGAACACACCCAACCCCATCCCACCCTCACCTCCACCCCCCCCAAACCCCACCCCAACCTCACCTCCACCCCACCACAAACACAAACACACACTGACCCAACCGCAGGGAGGCCCAAGGGTATGCGGCCTTGTGTGCTCAGTCTGTGTTAGCAGTCCAAGGAGAAATGTTCAACCTGAGACTCACACCTGCTGCGGAAAAGCACTGAATGTGGCTGCCCACTGGTCACAACGCTGCCCCCGGAGGACAGAGATTGATACGACAACAGGAGACCATTGGTTCCCAAACTGGCTCGGCCTGGTGGTCCGCCAGAGAATTGTTTTTATTTGTTTTTCTGTTTTTTTTAATACAGACAACAGTTTTTACATAATATACACATTAATGCTGAGGAGTATCCGGCTTGGGCCTATTTGTTTGTTTATTATTTATTAGTTTATTTGTCAACACGCATATACAATAAGACATTAAACCCCATAGGGGAAGAGATGCACTGTAACAGATTTAGCCATAGGCTCATTTCCATCTGGAGTCCCTGGGCAGGTGGTTTCAGAAACCATTCAGAGTTAAGAAAACACAATAGAATACATAAAGTGAAAACATGCAATATCCTACTGAGCAAAAAGAAGGACCTGCAATTAAACAGGTACTAACAGTACACATTCAAATATGGAAAGGGCATTGGTTAGTACAAAAGATCACAAGATAAAATAATATGGACAATAAAGTAAAATAAATATATATAAAAAAACATCCAGATACCAGACAGCAGCAGGCAACAGTATAGAAGTATAGAATATACGAGTATAGAATACATACTGTACATGCATACATCTATACAGATTCCAAAAATAAAACACCACACACACACACACACACACACACACACACACACACACACACACACACACACACACACACACACACACACACACACCAGACAGTACCACCATGTGGTTAGTGCTGGCAACACTGGTTGCTCAGGAACCACTTCTTAGCTTCACGGGAGAAACTATTGTAGGTTGGAAAGTTCTTTATATTACTGGGTAACTTATTCCACTCCTTTATTGCTTTAAAGGAGAAAGCAGTCTTCGCGAATACAGACTTTCTCAGAGGATTTTAGGAAATAATTATCGCGATATTTGGGAAATATCACAATTTTGAATTTCCTTTTAGAGGCTGTAGTGGGCTCAGTTTTAAAGCCAGGGTGAAGTTTCTGGTATCATATGAAACTATAATACCTAAGGCATCAAATGGTACCCAAGTCATGCTAGCTTGTCAGGAAGGTGGCTAAATAACACTCCAAATTTAGGCCAACTTTTGGTGAGGGGGAAAAAACTAGGGGTGGGAATCACAAGTTTGATCACGATGCGAGCCGATATCGATTAATTTGACAACGATGCGATTTCTGCCGATATCACAAAGTCTGCCACTATCATGCAATTTGATTCGATTCAGGGGGCTGCGATCGATATTAGACGATATGCCCCATGATATGTCCACAATCAGTTAAACAATCAGTTAGAAAAAAAAGCAACTAAAATATCATTTGACAATTTTATTGTTGATCTCTTAGACATTTAAATTAAAAACAATCTATTCTTTTTAATAAAGCATCATTTTTATTTCTTTTATGGCGGGTCATAGCGATTAATATCGATGTTTTCACTGTGGATCGATGCAGTTGGATCGTTGATCATCTTGCCACCCCTAGAAAAAACCTTTTCAATGGGGTCCTCTTTTTCACAGACTAATGTGTGTGGGTGTGGTTGTGGGTGCGTCCGTTTTGAGCCAGTAGCCTTATATTGTTATTTAGCCTTTCTGCTGCTATTTCATGGTTAAATCAGTTAATTTTATTTCATAGGGGGAACAAATTTGCTATAGATGGTTTTCACGGTCCTGCTCACAGCTCTAATGTCCTGTACTAGCAAACACTGCAACAGGAAGTGACCTGGGATTTAATTTAGAATGTTTTTGTTCTCAAGTTAAAACCGTTTATACGCAGTGGAAGTGGTCCCCCCGGAAATTTGGTTTGGTACTTGGTCTGAAAAGTTTGGGAACCAGCTGCTTTAGACTACGGCACTCTGCCTACTCGGTGGTAAACAGTGTAAAATCATACACTGCCGGCATAAGATTTGAATAAGTTTAGTTTACATTTACTACTCTAATAATTACGATCATTTACGATCATTTCATAGATGCCTCAAGTCTTATTTCTCCAATGTTAAACAAAACGCATAACCCAAACATTAGACTAAGTGAGAATGATTATAATAATGAGGCTTCAAGAGCAAGTATTATTTTACAATGTAATCATAATGACTAATATGTGAAGTTACAGCACAGCCACATTGATAATAATGGATTATACAAAACAACCCGCAACTTTTACGATCATCAGCTCAAATTAATTTAGAATCCACTGAGGCAGGAGTGGGGGGGGGGATAGGTTACTGTATATTGCTTTATCTTTCATGTTTGTGTCACAAACCCTTTGAAGTTATATAACGTAAGTTTACATACATGCTGTTTCTCCACATTTGGTCTTGCTGTTTTTCTCGTGTGACATGGCAATATAGTGCCGCAGGAATGAGTGTGGAAGGAAGTATACTTCCGGGTTTGTCAGGGGAAAAGTGAATGGGGTCTTAGAATGGGGATTTCATGAAATAAGGTCTGTGGTTAACAACATTTTATGAGAACGCGAATTTGGGTTCAGCAGAATAATCTTCACAAACGTTAATACGTTTTATGACTTTTGGAACGTAAATGCGTTTTTTTTACACACATTTTAAAAAAACTTTTCAAAAGCCATAAAAGTGATAACGTTTGTGAAGACTATCCTGCTGAACCCAAATTCGCGTTCTCATAAACTTTTGTTAACCACAGATTATTTGTTTCAGTTAAGTGAAATCCCCGTTCTATAACCCCATAGACTTTTGTACTGACGAACCAAAATGGCGGCAATTTCTGCTTAAGCTTGCAAAAATATGTCATCGCTGTGGTACTCTATGCAACAATATGAGCTAGTGTTGTTGAATACATAAACTGTGTGACACCCCAGCTAACTGTTTACCAGGTCTTGCATTTCCTTTTCTCCAGACTGTGTTGTTGATCAGTTGAAGTCATTGATTGTTTAGGCCTGAGAGTCTGCCCACCTGCTTCTCCTGGGCCTAAATCATGTTGTTGATTAAAGTGGAGCAGTGAACACAGTAGTGCCTCTCCCTCCAGCTCTGCTGCCACCACCCCCGTATTCTCCACAGCTTAGGCTGACTAGACACCTTCATGTTGTCTCTATCTAGACTGTTTTAAACGCCACCAATAACGGTGAACACTCCTCCTCCTCGCTATCTTCTCTGCTCTGTGCAGCGGGGCTCTATGCGCTAAGTGCTAATGTTGCAGAACGTCCAGGGACCACCGCGGCAGGCTTACTCAGCACACCGGCCCATCACAGCCAGCCCAGCGCGGTGGCCATTTTCAGCCAGCCAGATTGTTAGCAAGGTGGCAATTTGTCACGCTGGCCCAGGGTCTGCAGCCCCCGCTCTCTGAAACTGATTGCAGCAATAACAAAAGACCCGTCGTCCCCTCGTTTATTTTACCGCCTATATTTTATTCAAGGAGGCTGTAATTTATTCATATTCCAACGTTGCCTTATGACTGTTTAAACATCTGTTATTTTGCTTTATGGACTGGATCCAGCTCGCTGCTCCCCTCATACCTAATGCTTTCATCAGATCTACACCTCTTATCCCACGGTCGTGTTGAATGGGCCCAATTTATTGGCCCTGTCTCAATAAAATAGGGAAGCTCCCTACTCAATTGAAAAGAGTGTTCCTCTCATCTCAGTTTGTATTCTTTACTCTTCTCTTCCTTTAATATCCTTTCTATCCTATTGGTGGTCACTCTATTGGTGGTCACTCTATTGGTGGTCACTCTATTGGTGGTCCCTCTATTGGTGGTCACTCTATTGGTGGTCACTCCGTCCCCTTCTTTCCCCGAGTAGCTTCATCACTCCATTTTTCCTCCTCACCTTTTTTTCATCACTTTTCCATCACCCTCCTAGAGTAGAGTAGAGTAGAGTAAATCTTTATTTATCCCCCCTGGGGCAATTCATATGCAGCATAACAAAAATAATTTGAATTTAAAAACATACAAGACATAAAACAGTAAAAAAAAAAGTAGGGATGTCTTAAAACAGTATGTTTAAAAGGACAGGAAAACCATGCACGTTGTAACAGTAAATAAAAGGGGCATGAAGTAGGCTACTATTCAATTCAACAGTTCAGACAGCGAATAGCCTCAGGAACAAAAGAATGGCTGTATCTGTTCCTGCAACAGCGGGGCATCCTATACCTGCGCCCAGAAGGAAGGAGGGAAAACTCAGGGTAAAGAGGGTGCTGTGGGTCACGTAGGACACCCTGTGCCTTCCTGAGAACCCTCTTATATAGAAGACAGGTCATTCAAGTTGCAGCCAGCTGCGGCGGAAGGGGGGGCTAGAGGGGGCTTGAGCCCCCCCCTAAAATTAGCCAAGCCCCCCCCTAAGCCCCCCCTGGAAATTTCTTTGGAACAAAAACTTAATTTATAACAACTAAACTAGATACTATATATATATACTAATACATATATACTAATACACAAATATTCTGAAGTTTATTCTAAAAATATCAATTAATTAAAAAAATAATCCACTGATCGATGTATTGGTGCTCTGTTCATCAATAGTAGAAGTGAAAATTCCCAGCCTCCTTGAACACAGCATTTACACACCCCCGTGGCTGGCTGGCTGCGTCTGACCCATGCGCTGCACCGGGCCGGCCCATTTTTTATAGAGGGGTTCTCCCCCTACTGGCAAGTGATTATGACATGGTGTGAGAGAATGACCTCCCCTCTGCTCTGCTCAAAGCATGGAATTTATATTTGATATACATAATGGCTTTGTTAAGACTGTGTTGCCTACTGTGCTGTTGGGTTTTTTGGCCGCCATGCCGTGCTCATGCGTGTGGTGTGAATGTGTTTCAGTGTTTGTATAGTTAGAGTCTTATTTCATGACGTGTGCGCTTCATGTACAGTACAAGGACGATGTGCTGCCTTGTGGCGCCGGGCAGTTGTGTCGGGGATGGCGTTTCTCTGAGGCATGTGAAGCTGCTGTATGCATATCAAACCTATTGGACTGTTGCTGACTGTTACATAACTGTTGTTCTCCCATGAAAGTTTGTTGTTTTAGATCACAACTTCTGCGTGGGAAGTGGGCGCCTCTTTCAGGCCCCGTTTGTGTGCTCAGTCTCAGGGCGGACACTCGGACCACAAGGCCACTGAGCTGGTTTTGATAAAAGTATCAAAACGCCTGTTGTCCAGCTCAGTCACTATACAGTCTTGTCACTGGTGTGATTGTTATATAGTGCAGTCTATATGAATGGTTCTATTTCTTTTTACTCTGGCACAGACTATTGATGAATGGATGTGCCTGTGTATGTGGCACTGTTTATTTACATATAGCCTATATGCAGTGATTAGCCTAATTTGTCTCTAAAATATAGCACATTTTAAATCTTTTGTGTAACTTGTGAATATAAACTCTTGATTTACCATCTAAATGTGTGTGCTGCATATAGCCTTGTGTAACTGGACTCATCAGTCTCAACATACAGTGTGGCATAGGGCTAAATACACAGTCAGTCTTCAGCTCATTGAAGCACTTACATGCATAATGTTGGGTTGGGGATTTGGCTCTCAATGGAAAAGCAGTGGGCCCTCCTTGTCTAATAGTAGAGCCTAATTCACACCCTATCAATCATATTATTATTATTTCTTATATTAGTGGTTCTCAACCTTTTTACACAAGTACCTGAGAAATTACCACCATATGAATGTATGAGAGGGAGGGGCCCCCGCGTACCACAGGTTGAGAAGAGAACCACTGTCTATGTAGAAAAAGTTAGCCCCCGCTGTAAATATTTAAGCCCCCCCTTAGCCCCCCCCCAGCCACAATTGGCTGGAGCCGCTACTGGTTGCAGCCTGTGATTTTGGAGCTCGTCCTGACAATTTTCTTTAGCATGTTCTTGTTTGTCAAGTTTAGGTTCCCAAACCAACAAATACATGCAAAGGTGAGGACTGACTCAATACAAGATGAATAGAACATTTTCAAAAGTGACGTGTCTACGTTAAAACTTTCTTAGCTTCCTTAAAAAGAACAAGCGCTGATGGCTTTTCTTTAGAATTGCCTTCACATTAGGCTCAATGCCCTTAAAGCACAGACACACCAAAGATTTCCGGCGGGCGTATGTCGCTCGGTGAGTGTCTGTCGCCCTTGTCTTTGCGGTGTGTCCCACACCATTGGCTCTATCGGCCTTGACGTCAGGCATCAGTCGACGAGAGAAATCACTCTGATTGGCTGGTGGTCAGCAAAGCAAATCAGTCTGATTGGCTGGTGGTCAGCAAAGCAAATCAGAGCACAAGAAGAGATTTTTCAACTTCATCTAATTGAATCATTCCAATACACAAATATTTTCACAACTGCATGGCCTTCAGGAAAGCCCCTTGAGCCTTTCGCTGTATCACCCGTTTAGTGCTATATCTCTTTCTTTTTCCACTTCCTGTGTTGTATATCCGCAGTCCCAGGTCTCATGCTAACACAGAACATACGTGCTAGTTGACCGTCGGCTGTAGTATTTGTGGTGTGTTCAAGTGCAACTTTTGGCTACGACACGAGCTGACGCAACAGTCGTGCTTCGTTGCCGCTAATCCTTTGTAGTTCTCCTGGTGTGTCTGAGGCTTTAGGGTTAGGGTTAGCTAGGGTTAGGGTTACCACCATTCGCCACCTTTTGCAAATCCATGTTGTGTCCCTCTCTTGCTTCCTGGCAGTCCCACCGCAGCCTCCAGTCATTGAGGGTCTGGAGAGAGAGGAAGTCAATGCAGGGAGAACGCTCAAGTTGGTGTGTGTATCTCAGGGTGGGAACCCCCTAGCCACTCTTCACTGGACCAAGGTAAAGCTGCTGCTGCATCATCAGCTCCAGGAGCTACTCAGAACACACCAAAGAAACTGGGGGAAATGAGCAATAGTAGATCAAGAACTCGCAGTGTAACCCAGAGCAACTGAACTGCATTGACTGTGCTATACAGGAAAATATTTGATTGTCCAGATATATTTTGGATATAGATGTCAACAGTGAAACAAAATAATTTTACAAATATATTTTTAATATACAGTACATCAGTGGTTCTCACATTTTTTCACATGAAGGACCCCTAAAAGATTAGACCACGGACCCCCATCTGATAGGATTTTGTCCCACGGTCCCCCATATGATAATAAGATTGATGCTTTTAGATGTTTTATTACAGAAAGTGTATAAAACCCATGACCAAAATAGTAATTGTGTTACTTATGAATGGAATTATAGCGAAAATAAATTACCCCCCTTTTGGCTGGGGACCCCCTGGAACCCCCCCAAGGACCATTTGAGAACCACTGCAGTACATCATCTACATGAAGCCTACAAACATGCTTTTGTGTCATTTGAATTCAATCAAAACATCTGCTGAAGTATACAGTTTGTGTGTATGTGTGCGCGTGCGTGCGTGTGTCCGTGCGTGTGTGTCAGAATGGGGAAGTTCTGTCCACCAGTTGGGAAGAAGACATTGAGGCACGGAGGTCCAGCAGTGTGCTGTACCTACAGGTGACCCCGGAGGAAAACCAGGCAGTGCTGTGCTGCGAGAGCTCCAACCTGGTGTCCCTCAAGCCTCTGGCTCTCAGCCGCACAATCACTGTGCAGTGTGAGTGGAAATAACACTTAACATAGTGCACAGTGCACGCACGCACGCACGCACACACACACACACACACACACACACACACACACACACACACACACACACACACACACACACACACACACACACACACACACACACACACACACACACACACACACACACACACACACACACACACACACACACACACACACACACACACACACAGCCCTGGCAGGACTCAAGAGCTATATGGATTATTGAGGGTATGGTCATGAGGCAGAGCCATAATAATTCTGCTCTTAACTCCAATACCAATCCTTCTGCTGTCCCTGCACAAAGTCTAATGCTAATATTGTTAATGAAACTAATGCTTATTATGGCTTCAGCCCATATTTCCCTCTGCATTAGAGTCACGGCATGCTCTTTCATAGCCAGCTCATTTAGGAGAATTGCTTCAATGCACAATCCTGAGGCAGTGAAGGCTTCGCTTTGTGCCATGATAACGCCAAATGGTTAATAGATTATACTTTCCTTCTATGGATCTAACAATACCCTGATTTCCACTAAGAGCCAGACGATGGATGTAAGCCAGATTGTTAAACGCTATTCGATGAATGCACTTATCTTATCTAAATATGTTTTGAATTGGGGTTCGGCCCTGGAAGAAATCTCTCGCCCGTGCTGTGACAAAGTGGCTGAAGTTGCAGCAATGCGTCGATCTCCCTTCCTCACTAAGCCCTCACCGAGCCCTGGTGCCGTACCTCCCAGCCATCCACTCAGAGGTGCCGTACCTCCCAGCCATCCACTCAGAGATGTGGAAAATGGGTTGCTGACTGCCTGTCTGTGCTTTAGGCGCTGGCAGAAGCTGGAGGGCACAGAATGAGTTTTGCTGCTGTGATATGAATATGACTCTTTTGCCTTACGGCGCCTACGTCATTTCCACGCTCTTTGTGTGTGGCGTGCACGTCTGCGCCCCCTTTCTGTGTCTCATGTGGAATACACTCCAATATGCATATGATATATACGCATGGTACCCCCCCCACCCCCCACCCATATCTCCAGGTTAGTCCCCGGCTTTGGTATTCCCCCTGGGGCTTTATGAGGCTGCATCTCTTTGCCTGCAGCTATTGTACATTGTCTCCCCTTGTGCTTGAAACTTAGCAGACTTTAGAAACCATATTGAAAATCTCCAGAGAAGACAAGTTGCCAGTCAAAGTGATTTTCCTCCTCACCCCTGATACAACTGCTTTTCACATCCAAAAATAGTCGCACTGCCACTGTGATCAGAATAGGTAGCTGTTCCATCTGCTATTCACGGGCCGGTGTTTTTACTGACTCGTCTTTGCATATTTGTGTGTGTGTGTGTGAGTGTGTGTGTGTGTGTGTGTGTGTGTGTGTGTGTGTGTGTGTGTGTGTGTGTGTGTGTGTGTGTGTGCGTGCGCGCGCGTGTGTGTGTGTGTGTGCGTGCGTGCGTGCGTGCGTGTGTGTGTGTATGTGTGTGTGTGTGTGTATCAGTTGAGCCAGAAGAGGTGATGGTGTCAGGTTCCTTCAAAGCCATCGAGGGGAAGGAGTTGACTCTGTGCTGCTACGCCACCTCCAGTAACCCTCCAGTCCAGATTCGCTGGTGGCTGGGCTTCAGGGAGCTCAACACCACTGTTGTCACCATGGAAGAGGTGCAGCTAGGATTTTCACACTCGACACCAAGCATAGATCTTTAATTGAATTCAATAGGCCTGCTTTGCAAATGAAATTAGTATTCTGCTGCTCTTCTTCGTCTCTTCTGTGTATGTTAATAAGATCAAAGTGAATAAAAGCTGACACGGCAGATGAGTATTATTAAACCAGCTTTTGGTTCATTTGATCTTCCAGCAGGCACTGAGTGTGCTGTGTGTGACTTTAATGCATCTGAAACAGCACTGAGTGTGACTTTAATGCATCTGAAACAGCACTGAGTGTGCTGTGTGTGACTTTAATGCACCTGAAACAGTGTGAGGTTCATGAAGACTGACACTTCTGTCCAATCTCTTTGTTCGAGCCTTCCTGGCAGTGGCTTTTACCGTAATCATCACAGTAATAGCCTTAATAACCACATGAGCTGCAAAGGCACGACCACTAGCATACAGGTGCAAAATGCTGCTTTGCTCAATTTATTACCAGTGTGCAAAGAGGAACAACAGTCAGATGAATTTGCTTATTTATTATCGACCATGCACAACACCAATTAGTACAGCAGCTAATTTGCCATCTGTGTTCGCCGAGACAGTACAGTGTGGGCTTGTTTTTCTTCTGTAGATGTTGCTTCTCCCTCCTTAGACAGAGTCTGCCAGAGCCCAGAGGCTGCTGGCATGTCCCCAGACTGAACTGCCATGTGTGCTTTGTGTCTGCAGGGAGACAACGGTGGGATGACAACCATGTCTAACATGACCCACCGGGTCTCCCGTGAGGAAAACGGGCTGCCACTCACCTGTGAGGCCTTCAACAAGGGCACGCGCTTCTCCAAGAGCCGCACCACCAACCTCAACGTCTACTGTGAGTGAGCTTCTGACAGTTCTGTTTCTAGGAGGCATCGGCACGCCACGAAAATTCCAAAAGGAAAATGTATCTTTCACCTGAAGTGAAGTGATATTTCACTTTGGTACAATATGTTGACATTTTACCAACTGCATTGCCATAGTAGTTCAGGAGCAGTCAACTGCCAGGGAGATAATGTCACCTCCAGCATTCAGGGATTTGTCTTTTGACCATCTCTATGAATAATTGCGAAAGTATGACCCTGGGCCTACTTTGCCATGTTTTTAAGACCTTTTTTGTTTGTTTGTTTGTTTATGGACTCCTAGAGGTACTGTATGTTAACTACAAGTGTTGAAAATATTCTATGGAATGTCACTCCAACTCTGTTTGACCCCACCGCCTTTATGTCAGATCCTCCTCTGAAGGTTTGGCTTGATGTTCCTCCCCAAGAGCTTCCTCTGCGCTCAGGAACCACAGTCCGTCTCATCTGCTTCTCTAGTGGGGGCAATCCCACTGGGACCCTCGCCTGGTTCAAGGTGTGTGTGTGTGTGTGTGTGTGTGTGTGTGTGTGTGTGTGTGTGGGTGGGTGGGTGTAGGAGTTTGTGTGTAGGAGTTTGTGTGTGTGTGTGTGTGTGTGTGTGTGTGTGTGTGTGTGTGTGTGTGTGTGTGTGTGTGTGTGTAGCCACTTCTTAACTCATTGGCTGCCAGCCATTTCTGGAAAACGGACGCTCCCAGTGCCAGCCCTTTCAGAGCGTTTTCAGTGATTTCTCAAGACCCACAGAATATTGTGTGATATTACTATGTAAACACCGAACACGCCCAAAGAACGATGAGACTCTCTTGTATCATCAGCAAAAAAAAGTTTATTTATATAATTTTCCGTTCTTTAGTTATCAGCAGTAGAAGATAGGTTGGTTTCACCAAAAACAGATGTTTCAAACTAGAACCAGAGATAATGAGCCTTTTGTGAAATGAAGCATTTCAAGCACATCACTGACTCTGAAGCTAATATTGTCTGATGTAGTGACACCTCAAATATCTGAACAGTAATTTCCTTCAATAAAACAGCAAAAACAAAGGAATTTTGATGGCAAAATAATATTTTTTAGCTGCAACCAGCAGCGCTGGCCCCTGCGTGCGCAGACCCTACACCTTCTTGCTGGTCTTGATTTACTGCTGGTGGGCATCAGGTATTCCAGCTTGTGTTTGCCAATCTGTCCATTGAGCCTGCTGTCTCGGTGTTGTATGGTGCCCTGCGTGCCCCACCCCCCTCAACTGCAAACTCCTTCTCCGTGGGAGTGTCTCTGGTGGCTCTCTGCTCTGAATTTTCTGCTGCACGTTTCAAAGTGCGCTGCACCCAACGTCTATTTTCAGAGCGCTCCGCCGTTTTTGTGTGCCGGCTCCCAGCGCTCTCAGCTGAGAATAATTTAACTTTTCAGAAAGACGCTGGTGTCGGGTGCTCCTTTTCTGGCAACTAATCATATGGAGAAACTATCGCAACAGAGACAGAAAGGATCAATTGTGGGAGCAGATTGGCTGCTGTTCACAGGCACAGCTAACGTTAGCTCCAGCATGCATCGGTTTCCGTTTCCCCACGGCTTCTTCTCTGTTTTTTCCTCACCTTTCTCTAATCTGGAGAGCACTGTCGCCACCTAATGGGTCCGTAAAATAGCTTATACACCTTCAAAATCCCCCATATTTTTACAGGAGATGCATCAGGCTTTAATCCACGTCCCACCGTCAAAAAACGCAATTGACGTCTTTAGACGTCAATGGCACTCTACGTTACTATTTGAATTGACGTCTTTAGATGTCAATGGCACTCAATGAGTTAACATGCAGTGGAATCCGTATTATAACCTGCTCCTAGCCGGTTGGCCTGCATGTTAAACAACAATTAGCCAGCCTACGCGCACTCCCGCGAGTCCATATCTTATTCACCTCGACCGCCGGTATAAGATCCGCTTCCACGCAATCGCAGCTGCAGTTAAACAGTGGCAGGTCATTATCCGCAGATCCGTCTGAGTGGGCGGGTGTGGCTCTTCGTGACTCACTTCACTTCACGTTCACTAGTTTATTAATTAATGAATCGTTCGGGCAATCGCTTATATCAACGAATTAAACGAGCAAACTCACGGTTTCCTCAAGTGCTGCAAACGGCTTTGAATTGTTTGGTAGAGCTAGGGATCCCAACGCGCTTCGGCTATGCAGGCAGGCAGGTCCATCATACCGAGGAGAGGAGAGAGCTTCCTGCTGCGCTGCTGATCCATGTCAGAAAAAGTGAGACATAGGCCTAGTGATCAATCAATCAAATCAATCGCGCTAATTTTTGGCACATTGCCACCCCTCGTTGTCGGAATGGACTCCGTTAAAACAGCATGGAAGTCTCCAGATTTGTCGCTAACGTGATGCAGCCAATTCTATTGTGTGAGGCAGCCATTTCAGGCAGGCAGTGTTGTGTGACTGTGCGTCCACACTGCGGAGTGGATAGGAGCTGACTGACTGATAGGCTATCAAACTTTTGTGGGGGGAAATACATTTAAAACTAGTCAGATATGACTTGAATGCCACTTGTAAAATAAATCACCCACAGTGATTGACGACAGTGCGACCACTATTTTGACTGCCTCATTTTTGGCACAATGCCACCCCTCGTTGTCGGAATGGACTCTGTTAAAACGGCATGTTTTTGAATGGAGTTTGGTTACAAATTCGCTAAAGCTGTTTCCTATCACATTTCTTGTTTTCGATACATGCTACCGTGCCAACGTTGTGAAGTAATGACCCCCTGACCCCAATACCCCAGCAGCACCTCCCATAGTATCTCCCAGTGAACAGTCATAAGAAATCCACAAAACATACTGTAGACCGGATGAGCATACTCCCACGCAGGCCCCCTCCAGGATCCTTACGAGAGTGAAGAGCTGGTCCATTGTTCCATGACCAGGACGGAATCTGCATTGTTCGTCTTCAATCCGAGGTTCGACTACCGTCCGGACCCTCCTTTCCCTTTCCAGCACCTTAGAGTAGACTTTCCCCGGGAGGCTGAGTAATGTGATGCCTCTGTAGTTGGCAGACATCCTCTGGTTCCCCTTTTTGAACAGGGGAGCTATACCACCTCTGTCTGCCACTCCTTTGGCACGGCCCCAGACTTCCACGCAATGTTGATGAGACTTGTCATCCATAGTCTCAACGCCAGACCCATGAGAGTTCTTACGCTGATACACTACGTTACTGCATGCTGAAGAGCTCTCTCTGGGTCTGGGACACTTTCCCTCAGAGGGCTGGTTATGGGAGGGAACCGTTCACTTGGCCAGTCATATGCCAGTGATGGATTCAGTCCTCCCTATCAGTAACGACTTTGCGATCAGACGACACTGGAGGCGCAGCCCATTTTTCGAACCGCTCTCTCATCAGTGCTACGACCTGTCATTCAATTTCAACCTGCCTTCAAAAACCAGCCGTGGCTGTGAAGTGGCACAGACTCACTTATGTAGTATGCGGAGCGCAGCGATTCAACGTAATATTTGAGTCTGGGGAGAGACTATGTCATCCATGACAGCCCCTCAACACCCAGAGCGTTCAGAATTTCCGGAGGGATCTCAATAATCCCAGGGTTTAAAATTCCCGGCGCGGGATTGCGGGAATCCCGCATTTTTTCCCGAATTCCCCCATATTTTCAATTTATAAAGGGGGAGTAATCCCGCAATGGTTTGTGTGGACCAATCTGTGTTTGTGCGGAACGTTGCTGGCCAGACGCGTTACACGCGCGGACCAAATTTCACTCCCTTTAGCCAGTTGACAACAAACATTAGCACGCTAGCTCTGTCCGCTCAGTCAGTACGTCATCAGAAGGGGGACCCGCTCAGAAAAAACAAACGGGACAAGTCGAACAACAAGGCACTTCTAGTGGTAACGTTAACGTAACACCGAGTAACATCAGTGTCAGTGATGTTTACGTTATTGACGATGAAGAAATCGATAGTGACAATGACATTAATAACGTTAATTCTCCCGATGCCGAGTGCCAGTGATGACGACGTTGTTGATGACCCAGAGAACGAGAATGACGTTAATGAACCCGAGACACGCAGCACCCATAATGTAAAGACGAAAAAGATCAAACCTAAAAATAAGTTTCAGCAGAAATGGTACATACTATTTCCATGGCTTGAGCATAAGGAGGGTGAAATGACCTGCTCAATTCGTAAAATGCATGATGCTGTGTGAATTACATACTGTAGTGAATTCAGCTGCTTAACATTCTGTAACTATGTACTTTTATAATATGAGTTGAGTAGGCTATAAAGGATCTTCAACTTCTACAGTACCTGAGTCTATTTTTAGTTGAGTATTTGCAATTTTACTGGGAATTGTGTACTGCCATCATGGTGCCTGGGAAGAATAGGACAATGTAAGACACATAGTTGAACTCAGGTCAGTGTCTCGCCCCAAAGTCTATAAATCCCCCCCAAAGTCTATAGATTCCCCCCCAAAATCTATAAATCCCCCCTATCTGAAGAACATGAGCGGGGAATTCCCCCCTAGTTTGCAAAGTGAATTTTAAGCCCTGAATCCCCGGGCTTTGCCACTGTGCAGTCGTTTGACTACCTCAGTGACCTCCTTCATCCTCCAGCTCTGTCTCCATCACAGAGGGTGATGACCTATGACCTATGACCTTGACACCACAGCTCCCAGCCGCAGCTTCAGCAATGGAAGTTCTGAACATCAGCCACTCTGGTTCAATGTCCCCAATCTCCACAGGGATTCCAGAAAAGCTCTGCCGGAGGTGGGAGTTGAAGGTCTCCCCGAACAAGGGGCTCCTCCAGACGTTCCCACTTCACCCGCACTACACGTTTGGGCTTGCCAGGTCTGTCCAGAGGCTTCCCCCAGCCACCTGACCCAACCAGCCACCTGACCCAACCAGCCACCTGACCCAACCAGCCACCTGACCCAACCAGCCACCTGACCCAACTCACAGCCACCTGACCCAACCAGCCACCTGACCCAACTCACAGCCACCTGACCCAACTCACAGCCACCTGACCCAACCAGCCACCTGACCCAACTCACCACCAAATGGTGATCAGTTGACAGCTCTGCCCCTCTCTTCACCCGAGTGTCCAATACATGCGGCCTCAGATCAGATGATACGATAACAAAACTGATCATTGACCTTTGGCCTATAGGGTGCTCTGGTACCATGTACACTTATGAGCATCCTTAGGCTTGAACATGGTGTTCGTTATGGACAATCCATGACTTTGCACAGAAGTCCAATAACAAGCCACCGCTCCGGTTCAATCGGTCCTTCCAATCACGCCCCTCCACGTGTCTCCATCGTTGCCCTGCACGTGCACGTTAAATCTCCCAACAATAGTCACGAGTCTTCTTCCCATAACCCTTAGACATAGGGAGGTGACCCGTCTACTGGGGTGAACTCCAACGTAGCGACACTCAGCCGATGATTTGTGAATATCCCCACACCCGCCTGGCGCGTCACACCTTGGGCAACTCTGGAAAAGAATAGAGTTCAACCCCCTATCCAGGAGTAAGGTTTCACTACTACTGTAATCAAAATAATACAAGTACATTTCAAGTTCTCTGTATAACTTCTGTTTTAGGATGGAAAGACCGTGCCAGGTGCATTGAGGCAGATGTCTTTTGATAAGGGTGTGTCTCGAGAACTGATCCTGGTCCTGAGCCCGAGTGACAACATGGCCGCCTACCGCTGTGATGCAAGAAACGAGGCAAAGAAGGTCATCTCTGCCCAGACCAAGCTCATGGTTCAGTGTGAGTTATACTGGAGCGCTAGCCGAGATATAATACATCATCATATCCTGACCTTTATTCCAATCAATAACTACAATATTGGATGAACTGAAACATGGATTTGATATAAACTCATTCACATAGATTTCCAGCCACTAAATGTTATACTTTTGATCTGGGAGTAGGTCAGCAAAGTTAGACTTTTCTTGTTCACTCCACTGATCCTCAGTTCCAGCAGTGAGTGTGAAGATCATAGCCAAACAGAAGGAGCTTCGTGGGGGCCAGACCATCAGCCTGGAGTGCCTGTCAGGAAGCAGTAACCCCAAGGCCAACATCTCCTGGAGCTTGGGCTCGCTCAGGTTAGGGTAGCGATGCCACCGACAGCACAGGGGCCAATTTGCACAGACATGATGAAGGCTTTTTCATAAAGAATACATGAACTGCAAGTCAAACTGGAGGCTGAGTGATCTTGACCATGCTCCCTGGGATGTGTGCTATAGGCTCAAAGGGGTGGACCAGCCACCCAGGAGGGCAGAGTTTGGCGGTGTGTCGGTCCGTAGCACCGTCTCCTTGAGTCTGGCTTCACAGCAGCACAGGCAGAGGGTCGTCTGCCACGCGTACAGCCCTCTGCTGGCTGAGGGGGTTAACACCTTCTACACACTCAATGTGCTGTGTAAGTCAAAGTCTCTCTCTCTCTCTCTCTCTCTCTCTCTCTGTCGCATATATCTTAATGATACATAATAATCCAAAATGGCATGGATGTATGCTGCTTCGCTGGTGTGCTTTTGTGTGGAGCTGTCCATGACACTGTATAGTACAGTATGCATACGTGTGTTTGTTGTTGTTTACTGGAAACCTTTGTTGTGATGTGTTGTGCTGTGTTGAGCTCTGCAGCAGTGTGTCCTAATTGTGCATTTGCTTTGCTAGCATGGCCATGTTTGTCTTTGATGCCATTTCACAGGCAGCAGCCAGCCCCTGCTTCAAAGCCTGCTGCTGTGTACGAGCATGGAGGAATGTCACCGTTTGTTTGTGTGGAGCTGCGCTTGGACAACAGCACTGTCACTCGCTGTTTGAATGGCTGTCCCTCTCCCTCCCACACCTCGCCTCACTTCACTCCCCCGTTGCCTTCCTGTGTGGAGTCGGTTAGATCTGGAATTATTGGTGGGATGTCGACTTTCTACTGCTTTGACTCTCATTACTGTCTCTCTCTGCTTCTGTGCTCAACACGTGTGTGTGTGTGTGTGTGTGTGTGTGGGTGTGTGTGTGTGTGTGTGTGTGTGTGTGTGTGTGTGTGTGTGTGTGCGCGCGCCGCGCGTGTGTGTGTGCGTGCGTGTCTTTGTGTTCTATCTTGCTGCTTCTTGTCTTTCTGCACGCCGGAGTTTGTATCTGTGCCTGTCCTCGTGAATCCGAATTTGTGCACATCCGTGTCTGTGTGTTACTGTGTCTGTATTAGACCCGCCAGAGTTCAGCGCAGAGCAGCTGAAGCAGGTCCAGGTGGTGGAGGATGAGATGGCAACCGTCCCACTGTTGGTCTCTGCTAACCCAGGAGAGATCTCTTGCATTTGGCTGCGCCGCCGGGAGAAGCTGGTCAAAGGTGATGCATGGGCTCTGTGATGCCTCTATAACCGGGTCCTAGTCGAGCTGAGCCAGCAGCTAAGCACTCCGCTCTGCCATTCAGGGGTCTGAATAAAACATGGCAGGTTAGCCAGCATGGGAGCCTGCCAAATGCGATTCTCATTATGGCTGTAATGTATGCAGCCTAAATGAGGATTGCTGTCTCTCTGAATACAACACAGCCATTCCAAACCTGGCTTGTGCTCAACGCCGGTGTCGTCATGAGGACACTACTGTAGCCGCATTCTCTCTCTTCATTAACTCCATTACCTACACCGTAGACCTGCCCCCCCACCACAAACTTCCTCTCTCCCCAATGTGGAAGCCCACCTCTTCCATGTGGAGTGCTGTGGTGCAGAAGGTGTCCCTCACACAGCCTATCACAGCCTATTGTGGCTTCATGTGGGAATCGTGCCGGCCAATCAATAATGCAGGATTAGATGTCACTTAGAGACCAGTGGCCAGAGGACATGCACTTGATGAGCATGTAATGAATACTTCATTTACCATTTTACCGTGTGTGTGTGCGTGTGCGTGTGTGTGTGTGTGTGTGTGTGCGTGTCCGTGAGCGTGCGTGCGTGCGTATATGTGTATGTTTGTAAAGAGAGGGATCCACGCTACTACTGGTCAGAGGATTCCTCATTGGAGATCAAGAATGTGACAAGGACAGACGCCGGGGTTTACAATGTACAGTGTACGAACGACGAGGGTGTCAACCACACCTCCATCACCCTGGACGTCCAGTGTAAGCACCTATACACAGCACATGGACAAGAACAGACACTTACACATACAGCCTATACAGCCTAAAAAGTTAATTAAATTGCGATGTTTTGCCTTAATTAATAAATATTAATGCCACCAAATAATACATTCGGTCAGGTTGGGAACTAATAGGTATATTTCTCCTTGATGCATAAAAAATATATATATATATTTCCCGGGATTCCCGGGAAAGAGGGCTTCATTTCCCGTTTCGTGGTATGCCTCATTTTTGGGAAAAATATTAAGCTCGCTGGGAAGCGGGTGTAACATACATGTAGCTCCAAATTCGGGCAACATTTTTGACAAATATAAATGGGCATGACTACTCAATTGGGTCCCTTGACCTCTCACATCAAGATATCTGAATGAAATTGGGCTAATTAGTCTTAGCTTTACAGCCATATCTGACATATGTCAGCTACATAGGGTTTATGAGCCAGTGTTCTGCATGCAGTGAAAATATGTTATTCTTGCCTTTTTTGTTTCCCCATTTCTGCCCACTGTGGTACCAAAACATGGAATTGTATAAATTGGGTATGGCTACAAAGCTGCGACTCTTGTGAATCTAAAGAGCCCAATCACATTAATGATGCGATGAAATATGGCCTCATAGTAACCATCTCAAAATGTGATCATACAACTTTTTTTACTTGACCTTATACCGTATAAAATGACCTATTGTCAGCTCTTGGATCATCACAGCCTTGTTAAACTCTCTATTCTAGACCCAGAATGTAGATACATAAAATTGTATGGGGTGTCCAGGTACATGGAAGATAAGTGTGATTTTCTGAGCCATTTTCAGAAAATAGTGCTGGTCATCCAATCGTCAACATTGTCAAAATCGCACAAAATCTCCAATTCTCAAAAGTCATTGATACACAGCATCACCTTTTCCCCCCAAGGTGATAAGGTCATGAGGTGGTGTTTTGGGGAGTTTTTAACCAATGCACTTTATTATTTTAGTTAAAGTAGTCACAGGCCCCTATTCTCCCACAGGCCTTCGGCGCTAAAACGGGCCTTCGGCGCTAAAAAACGTGCCTTGCGCCTGCCTCGGGAAGATATCAACAGGGCTTTAGGCTGGTAAATGTGCTTTACGCTGAATGGGCGTGGCGCACTCCCTGAATGAGCGAGAATGGGCGTTTCGGCCTTAAATATCGGCCTAATGATATCTTCCCAACTGGTGTAAATTTAGCGCTTTGCGCTTTTGAAAACCAGGCCTATTCAGTGCGCTGGTTGCGCGGAGCACTCCTCTGGCTCTCCTCTGTCACCCTTCTCTGTGTCACTCCCTCTCTCTCCTCAGTCTGACAGGCACAATACAACTCTCTCTCTCTGACTCCCTCGCTCAGACAGACACAACACGTCCCATAGGAAAAAGAAGTTGTAAGTTCACTGCCTGTGTAATGTCCCAGCATGCATTGTGCTACTCCATTTCACTACTAAATAGCAACCAAATGAGCCGAAATAGATATAAAGGTAGTTCTAAATAATGTGTAATGGTAACACAACCTGCAATTGTAGAACATTTCAATATTGGACCAAATAAAACATCGAAATGAAAACACCACCCTATGTGAAACCTATATGTCATCCTGGGCCTATATATATCCCTTGTCGATTTAACGTGATTTAGATAAGTGACAGCGTAACGCGCTTCTACTGTCATGTCCTACTGTGATGTCCGCTCCAATAAATTGGCTCTACTTCACATTTTAGTTTTACAATAAAAACACATTTATGCAATGACTTTACATAATGTAGGCTATATTTATGTGTATCATCCTACCTGCAGCAGGGGAGAGAAAACGATATCTTTCTGGACAAACTTTCACTTTCAATAATAGCCTATATATGGAGACAGACAGACGGGATGAAGGGAGGGGGGGGGAGCAGAGCGCTTGGCTTTGTCTGGTTTTGCTGGACCACTGGAATTGGAGCTTAAAAGGCAAGCGTGTGATTTGTTTATTGCACTTATCCAATGAGCATGACGGTGCATAATTTTACGCTTAAAAGGCGTGGTTGTAATGTTTTAGGCTGCGTGTAGCGCCAACACCAAGATATCAAGTGCGCTGGTCCACGCCCACTGATCAGCGCTGCGCCAGGCACTCAGCCTAGTTTCTACGCCGATGCAAAGATAGGGGCCACAGTGTTTCTTATTCTGAATTGTGGTTTATGGTATATTTACAGAACGTTTATGGACAGTGAATTGAAGCATTGGAACAAATCCTCACTCTATGGCGGTACACCACAAATAGATTTTGATCGCCACAAAAATTGATTTTGACTGCCACATATTAATTTCAACTAGTTGACTGCAAACTCCTGCTTTAGGGCTTACAGTGTATATAGGTATTGTCTTGCCTGAACATCATTGCACAAAGTTAGGAAATTCCCCTTTTGTTATTGTATTATTTTACTTTTGTTTATGCCTACAAAGCAAATGTTACTTTGTACTTGATTTCTCCCCTGGAAGTGATTTTGGTATAGATGGGCCACCATTGTATTTAAGCAAGCAATATTCTACTGCCATTCTACCTGTATGCAGATAATATATATGGAGACAATTATTTTTTCATCATTGTAAAGGCACAGAACAGTAAAAAGGATATTATGTGTGTAGTTCTTTATAGATGTAGCCTCTTCATTTTGCTCTCAAAGTGCACCAGATTGATTCATCTTTACTTTAAAATGTACAAGATTTTCTCCCGGGGGGGGACATGCTCCCGGACCCCCCTAGGGGGGTCTGCGGTCTGCGATACTTTAATTGGGGGCTAGAGCTACCCCTAAAGGTCTGATCCTAAAACCGCCCCTGGCCTCAGCTGTGAGAAATGACCTTCTATAACAGAACACAGTAGTGAGCATTGATATAAACAGCCCCATAGCACTACTAAGTGACCATCACATATCTGTGGGGGGTCAACAGTTGCTGACCAGTACGAATGATTGAATGATTACTTGCCCTAAAGAGCACATCTTTCTCCTGAGCACCGGCCATTGCAAAGAATCAACAAACACACAGGCCCCCGCACAACGTATGATGATGGTCGCATCAAAGTAAAGAAAACACACACCGTGGAGTCTCAGTGAGGTGCTGGTGGCTGAGAAAAAATCCAGTGAAACATTTTTGTATAACAAACACTGCTGCTCTCTGCACCAATGTAAGACTACAGTTTGTTTTGGTTTCACTGGCCTTTTCCTTACCCCATGTACATGCTGTGTCATCTTTGTTCATGCCTGTCAATACAGGTAGATTGGTTTGCATTCATTAAAAGTGGCACCAGCATGATATCTGAAGATTCCCCCAAATCTAAGTTCAATTCCAAGTGTTTTGATGGTTTGTTCACATTCTTCACAATGATCTTAGCAAGCTTGTTCAATAGTTTACAGCAATTAGATTTCTAGATTACCCTTTGGAGCTCAAGGCAAAAGGCATCACACATGCCTGATGACAAATATGGAAAATGAACTTGTATAGCCACAGATCTATTGTACTTTTTAAAACTAATATTTTATTTTCTCCAGGAATCCACCCACAATAATTCATTCTTTTTCCTGAACCTAACCTGCCTGATCTGCAGGTATGCTCCATGAGGAAGTCATCACTAGTCTCCATTAAATAATTAATAATAATTACTTTTACTGCAGGGCAGGATTTTGCTTGTTAATTGTCCACTTTTGCTTGCCTGGGTCCAGAACTCCCAATCTGCCCACTCCACTTCAAAAACACAACAACTTGAAAGGAAGCAATTCCCATTGACACATGTTTACATGCAGGTGATGGGCAGTCATGTGACTAATCATATAGCGAGTTCCTATACAGATAATAGAACATTAACATTTCAACAACAAAATACTATAAAATGTTGAAAATACTGTAATATAAAGAGTTAATTTGCAAAAACAGATCTCCGTTTGTATTTTTTATGGTTTCAAATTAGATATTGATGTATTTATATTGTAATTCATTTATTTTTGGTATATTTTTTACTATCAATCACAACTAAAACATATTTATCTGGTAACTTTCACATAAATTACCTCAAAAATGTTTTGTATGTGCAGTCCAGGGTGTATCAAACAGGTGTTGTTTATTCATTTTAAGAATGGCGTTTACCTGTTTTTGCAAAACTTCATATATTGTAAGACAATAAGCCAGGGCTTTTAATGGACGACCATAGTAAAATCACTAAGCGACTGTATAGGCTGTTGACATACTGCCCAAATAAATTGTTAACGATTAGTCAATGAAAGTGCTGGTTTTACTTTTCAAGTCAAAGCTATTAAGCACTACAACCATCAGTGTATGCACATTGCCACACACACACACACACAGACACACACACGCACACGCGCACACACGCACACGCACACGCACACACACACACACACACACTTACACACACAGACTTTCAGCCACAACCCAGTGAACCTGCTTCGTTCATTAGCCCCACATGCAAAGCCCCTCCACCTCCACAGCCGCCCCGGGGCCAGTCTCCAGCCCCAGGCCCTCTGCCCCCACTAGTAATGATTTAATAATAGCAGTGTTGAAAATGTAGGTCTGACTGTTCCACCAAAGCCCACAGTACAAGCCTAATGGATACTGCCGTCTTGATCTGATTCGACTTGACAGTTGTAGATATTCATTATGCATGGAGGATTGTAATAGCTTTTATGGGTGGCGGTGTAACCCACTTAACAATGTCGTTCCTGGTTAACGGGCAGATGCGGGTGGCTCCCGCCAACCCAGAGGTCTGTGCGAGGCCACTGTTCTGTGTGTGTGTGAACATAGGTTTAGACAAGCACCCACTAATGGCCTTATTGTTATAAGTACATCACACCCACGGGAAGCTGGGGAGGGATGCAGACGAGTAGAGGAGCCATGCAGCCAGGACATGTATGATGAGGAGATGGTGGATGGATGCATGGGTGACCAGCCAGTCTGCTTTAGACACGTGCTGTCAGTGGAGGGCATTCCTCTGGATCATATGACTCATCCTCAGCTTGGTTAGATAAGCATCTGTACTGTAGCAACATATCCAGAGGTTAATGTATTTCCATTACAGAGGCCACTTAGGATAAGGGTTATGAACAAGTTGAAAGACAAAAGAGTGTATGGGTAATTATAGCAATGTGGCATGTTTGTGTAATGGGTTGGCAGTTGAACCTTTTTGCCTTTAGTTTACCTCAGGGGTTCCCAACCTTTTTTGGCTCGTGACCCCACTTTGACGTCACAAAGATCTAGGGCCCCGAGACATTCAAATTCCAGTACACCATCGATAATATCATCAGTGATGTCACATAGTATGCTTCTTTTTTCCTGCAGAATTCTGACTTTAATCTCAGAATTCTGACTTTATTCTCAGGATCCTGATTTAAAGTTATAATCTCAAAGATTTTAATCTAAATAAAATAAAAATAAGAGGGTCGCGACCCTAAGGTTGGAAACCACTGGCTCACCTTAACCTTACCTTAGCCCAGGCTCTTTGCCTTACCTTAAGCCAGCTTCTCCTTACCTTAACCCAGGCTCTTTGCTTCTCCCAGATGCCCCCAGTGTCAAAGCGGAGAAAGACCGTGTGCATGTGAACCTGGGGGAAACAGCGGACCTGATATGTGTGGCAGACGCCAACCCCATTACATCTGGCATGTTTTCCTGGCAGTGGCTGGTGAGATCTGCATGTAGACACACACACACACACACACACACACACACACACACACACACACACACACACACACACACACACACACACAGACACACACACAGACACACACACACACACACACAGACACACACACACACACACACACACACACACACACACACACACACACACAGAAACACGGTCTGGTCAGCCCCTGCATTGTATTTCCTTGATCTGGCTTTTTCTTTTTATTATTTTATCCGTTTTTACCGTTCATCACTCGTCCTTCTAAATGTACAGATGCACCATTTTTCACCGGCTCTAACTATCCCTCCACCCCACCTCTCCCTGTTCCACACTCAGCCCAAATCCAGAAAAATAGCTTTCATTACGGCCGCGCGACTAAAGGGCACATTCGTCACCGTGGCGACGGCGTGGTCTCTGCGTCTCAGCCTCTCTCCCACCCCCCCTGGCTGTGCTGTGTCCTGCACTCCATCTACATCCCCTCCTCCTCCTCCTCCTCTCTCTGCTCCTCTCCTCCTCCTTCCCCCCCTGGCTCTCCAACCCTTGCATTATCTCTCTCTATCCTCCTCCCCGACTGGCCCTGATGCGCCTCTCCTCTACTCTCACTCTCTGTCTTACCTGTCTTGCTCTCTCTCCGCTCTCCATGCAAGGCATCGCTCACTGCACACCGCCGCACACAACCCCTTCTCCAGCTCTCACCCAGGAGCAGGGGAGGGAGTGTATGGAGGGATAGGCGCTGTCCGCCTCTCATTGCCCCCTCACTCTGTCTTCCACAGGGGGAAGGGGAGGCGGAGATGGAGATGGGAGAGGAGACGCAAGAAGAGCAATCCGGCCTGCTGACCATCCGCGAGGCGACTCGGGCTCATGCCGGACGTTACCAGTGCACAGCCAGTAATGGCATAGCGCCCCCTGCCAGTGCAGATGTGCAACTGGTGGTGCACTGTGAGTTTACTAATAGGTTAAAGGTGGAAAGGGGGGGGAGGGAATTGTTTGTGGGATCATCATACGCATGGTTTTGCACCTGTCAGTGAATACACGTGTATGCATCTGTAAAGCATTGCATGTGTTTATGCATGGGTCACCTCCATGCCTGCTCTGCCTTGTGCAGTCCAACCAGAGCTTCAGAAGGGAGCCCAATGGAGGAAGGTGGCGAGTCGAGGGGATGGTGCCACTACAGCTGAGGTGGTGTGTCAGGCAGAGGGCGTCCCACGAGTCCACTTCTCCTGGGCCAAAAACGGCATGCCCATAGACTTTGCAAATCCCAGGTTGGAAAAACTGTAAAACTGTAATAATCATTCTTTCACCATTATCACTGGGGCTACTGTCAGCATTTGGTTGCATATTGATGAATCCTCACAATTAGATTAGGTTCTACCCTAATATTAGGCCTATACTAAATCCAGATTTAGTGCATTTTTATACTTTGCTTTTCACTATGCAAATACCTGTTTAATGCTTCTTTGATGTGTGAAATTGGGGGACTTAGTTCACACAGCAAACCTTTAGTGCTCGAATCAGATTTTTTGATCAGATCAGATTTTTTGTGTGGCTGTTGCCACAGACTTTTTAAAAGTGGCCCATATCAGACTCCAGTGTGAACAGATCACGGACCTGAATTGACCTGCATGTGCAGAACAACAACAATAACGTCACACGCAGCACACTGCTGTAGCCTGTACTACGAAGCTATCTTAACAGATCCGCGATGAGTCCCTTTGATCTGGTTTGACTGAACAGGATCAAAGCTATCTAGTTAACCGATACTACGACGCTGGTTTTCTACTCGATAACTGAAGCTGGCTTTATCTGGGATCTGCCTGTGCACGCGCACGTTTTTCGCTCGTGCACAGGCGCGCGTCCACGCGAAAGAGGTGCGCTAGCCAATCACATTATGAACAGCTGAGTTGATCCACGCCCACACCCATTTCTACACCCATTTCCTCATTCAATGAAAGCGCAGTGCGTGATCAGAGTTTTAGCGGATATTTAATGTAACCTATGTCAGAATGAAAATCCGCGTTGGATATAGTCTGCTGAAGGACTGCTAAAGCTGCCGCTTGTATTCACATCAGTCATTTGATTTACTTTGATCAGCGATTTCTGTCCCCTAAATGTGTAATCTCAGCCTATAAATTTCCACAATCTGTAAACCTATTTAGACCATAGATTTAGAAACGCATGCTCAATGAATAATGATCTCTATCACTCATTATGTGTGTAGTTGCACTGATCGAATAATTAATATATAAAATAATGATAATGCTGATGCCTAATATAAAAGAGAAAACTGCTGAACTGAATTGAGACGATGTGGGCATAGTTTTCATTGATAAAAACTAGCCTATTTTTGCTCATATATTGGCATACAGCCTACAGGACACAGTTCCAGCTGAAACATGCAAGAATTGCCTGCATATTTAGTAGCCTATTGGGGCTATCCCATATTTATCCCATATCTATATTATATGTATAGGCTTTTCTGGCATGTAGGAGAATATCACCCTCACTCCATTTGAGGCTCCGTGTATGATATGCGCTGCGTGATTAATAGTGATCATATTTCTCCACGCATCGTTGAGCTGTTAAGACATAAAGTGGTAAGTAGGCTTAATTTAATTATGTAGCCTACAGAGCCACAAATGTTTTTCTTGTTACATTCTCAGTTGATTGCAATCTATTTTTCATATGGCGATCTTATATGAACGGTGAGTGACTCCAGAGAGCCGATTATATGGGTCTGTCATGGATTTTGATCTTATCCTCTGAAGCTAACCTGGTCGCGACCAGGTTAGCTTTGCAGCGTCAGTTGCCATGGTGATTGAAAGTTAACTTGCTTTGTAGTACGGCTAAACCAGGTTTAAACTCAAACTTACTCGGATAAGGCATTAAACTAGCTTCGTAGTACAGGCTACTGTTCTACGTAAACCCGGAAGAAGACAGCAGTAAACATGGCGGTAGCTGATGATGTTGTTTCATCTGTTGTTTAGGGTTTAATTTACAAGTTATTCTGCAGTGGAAGCCAGCGAAGACGGGAGCAGATGATAGCGAGGAAGAGGAGAAAGAGAGCCAAACTTTTAATAATGGCTTTCTGTGGAGAAATAGCTGCTACTTCTTGCTAATACTTATAAGGTCTAAAACCTCACTGTCCCTCCACTGATTAGCTCCCTCGCAGCTGTCCTCCATGTTTGTAATCACAATCACAAGTCCTCCCTCCTCCTGCCAGCGCAGAATAGTGACGAATGTCGCTCTGGAATGACGTAAAAGTCACATTGAAGCATTAAGTCAGATATGGGCCAGATGTCTGTTCACACTGGAGTCACATTCCAAAACATCAAATTCGAATCTGATGTTTTTCCACATTTGAAAGTAGCCCAGGTCGTCTTTAAAAAAGTCACTTTCAATGTGACTTGTAGGCCTACTGTTCACACAGTCATGAAAAAGACTGACCGGAGTCACTTAGAGGGGAAAAGATTAGATTCAAGCACTAAGGATGGCTGTGTGAACATAGCCTTAGTGCAATCTGCAGGACATCACAATCCCTGCTGTCTGCTTGCTAAGGACTTATCTCTTTGCGTGTGTGTGCGTGTGTGTGTGTGTGTGTGTGTGTGTGTGTGTGTGTGTGTGCGTGTGTGTGTGTGTGTGTGCGTGTGTGAGTGTGTGCGCGCACGCGCGTGTGTGTGTGTGTGTGTGTGTGTGTGTGTGTGCGTGCACGCACGTGTGTGCATGTGTGTATGCTGTAGGTATGAGGAGCGGACTGTGCGGGAGGGCTCCTTTCACACCAGCACAGTGGTAGTGGTGAATGTGAGCGCTGCGCTGGACTACGCTGTCTTTACCTGCACCGCCCACAACTCCCTGGGGGAAGACACTCTAGACATCCAGCTTGTCAGCACAAGTAGGCTATGTCTGTGTGCATTGTGTGATTGATTGATTGATTTTATTTGACAGATTTAAAAACATAGATGATATAGCCCTTAAGTCGCAAACACACATAGTACAATTATTGTGGAATTAACCCTTGGTCCCCCAAGTTCTTTTTTTGTTTGTTGCTCTAGTTGCTCCTGTCACATTTGTACTCGCTGTGGTCTCATTTTCCACTGCATATATAGGTCCTGCACCTATATGGAAACAGCACCATGGCTAGAAGTAGAACTGAAAAATATCTTGCAGTGCAGTATAAGTTATATGTCATAAATCATAAGGGAGGGGGGAGGGTTTGGGGGAAGCATAGGTTGAATTTCTTTGATAATTAATTTTACCCAAATTTAAAAAGGATGGAATCTATACATTTTCCAAGTGCCCACAAGTGTTACAAATATTGGGGGGAGGGGCACCACACTGCTCGTGGACGGGCTTGGGGTCAATAAAGTCAAAAAGACGTATTTCCTTTGTGGCCCTCATACAAAGAGTGAGTGTCTTTCCATCCAAAACACATATTAAAGGTCCCAATTCGTGCAGCTGTAACCTCTTAAAAACGTGTGTCTCTGGTCCATAAAACATGATTCTGGATTAATCTGTTGAAAATATAGCAAACCCGTTTGTTGTGACGGAGTTCTCACTTCCTCATCTGGTCGCTTCCCAAGAACGGCCTGTTTCTATAATATATTCAGAACTAACAGTTCCCATTGGCCGCTGAGGGAGAGCCCGCCCCAGGCTCCCAGCGGCCAATCAGATTAGCGTCTGTGGACCAGCACGCTAGGTTGCGAGTTA
The DNA here is from genome assembly GCF_964638095.1 of Poromitra crassiceps. Taxonomy (NCBI): domain Eukaryota; kingdom Metazoa; phylum Chordata; class Actinopteri; order Beryciformes; family Melamphaidae; genus Poromitra; species Poromitra crassiceps. Next base: position 7,435,637 of record NC_139623.1, read on the forward strand.
TCGTTAACTAAACGGTACTACGCTAAAGAGGACATCTCAAAATGCCTACACTTACCGAATGCACCTCTGCAGTTGCTGGATCACGTACAGTTGGCGTCGCTCCAGCTAGAAGTGTTAATTTTGTGGCTATAGCCTAAATGGTGCAGGTAGCTTGTGTGAGAGAGACCCGCGCAGTATGCAGGAGGAAGCTAGTGACGTCCCGATTCCCCCAGATTCCCCTCTGGGCAAACGAAGCGTTTGGGGGTGTGGCTTGGAGGAGACTGCAGAGGGACGCTGGATAGGGACAAATCCAACTGTGGCAGTTCTGAGCGTGTGACCACTCATTACAGGGAGGGCTGACAGCAGTATATATGCATTTACAAGTAAAAACAGCTTTTGCACGGAATGGGACCTTTAAATGAATGGCAAATCAAAACACATATTAAATGAATGGCAAATCAAAACTCATATTAAATGAATGGCAAATCAAAACACATATTAAATAAATGGCAAATCAAAACACATATTAAATAAATGGCAAATCAAAACACATATTAAATAAATGGCAAATCAAAACACATTAAATGAATGGCAAATCAAAACACATATTAAATGAATGGCAAATGACCAAAGTTAAAGGTCACATAACTTTGATTTGATTTGATTGATTTATTTAGACGGGACAATGCAAAATTAATGAACACAATAACCATGGAACAGATAAAAACATCTGGAACATAATAAAAGTGTAAAAATCGCCGGATTTAGCACAAGGCTAGTTTCCATCCGTTGTCCCCGAAACATAAAACACAAAAACATAAAAACAGAATATATAAAACAACAAAACATAGGCATCAAAGTGCTTTACACCCGTAAAACAAGTATACATGTGCAAAACAGCAAAACACAAGCAGCAGTAATACACTCAAAAAACACAACAGTATACATTAAAAAGAAGAAAATAAAAAAATAAAAAAATAAAAAAAAGTTCAGAAATTGACCTTTTTACCTGTGGCCACAAGACTGGTGGCTTTTCAGCCATTCCTTCAGTGAACCCTTAAAAGTGGCAAGTGAGGGACTTCCCCTTATGGGGCCTGGCAGACTGTTCCACGTTTGGCTGCCTTTAACTGAGAGGACGTTCTGACCAAACGTGGTCAGTCTGCGCTGGACCTTGCAGTCGCCTCTAGTTTCAGACCTGGTGCCAAGTCCACTAGTTCTGTTTCATCTGTTTAACATCCAGGAGCACAAATTTCCTTTTGGCCTTAATTTGGCAGCGAGCATCTCAAAATGGTGGTGTCTGTCGTGTAGAGAGAGATGGTGTCTGTCGTGTAGATAGAGATGGTGTCTGTGGTGTAGATAGAGATGGTGTCTGTGGTGTAGATAGAGATGGTGTCTGTGGTGTAGATAGAGATGGTGTCTGTGGTGTAGATAGAGATGGTGTCTGTGGTGTAGATAGAGATGGTGTCTGTGGTGTAGATAGAGATGGTGTCTGTGGTGTAGATAGAGATGGTGTCTGTCGTGTAGATAGAGATGGTGTCTGTCGTGTAGATAGAGATGGTGTCTGTGGTGTAGATAGAGATGGTGTCTGTGGTGTAGATAGAGATGGTGTCTGTGGTGTAGATAGAGATGGTGTCTGTCGTGTAGATAGAGATGGTGTCTGTGGTGTAGATAGAGATGGTGTCTGTGGTGTAGATAGAGATGGTGTCTGTGGTGTAGATAGAGATGGTGTCTGTGGTGTAGATAGAGATGGTGTCTGTGGTGTAGAGAGAGATGGTGTCTGTCGTGTAGATAGAGATGGTGTCTGTGGTGTAGATAGAGATGGTGTCTGTGGTGTAGATAGAGATGGTGTCTGTCGTGTAGATAGAGATGGTGTCTGTCGTGTAGAGAGAGATGGTGTCTGTCGTGTAGATAGAGATGGTGTCTGTGGTGTAGATAGAGATGGTGTCTGTCGTGTAGATAGAGATGGTGTCTGTCGTGTAGATAGAGATGGTGTCTGTGGTGTAGATAGAGATGGTGTCTGTGGTGTAGATAGAGATGGTGTCTGTCGTGTAGATAGAGATGGTGTCTGTCATGTAGATAGAGATGGTGTCTGTGGTGTAGATAGAGATGGTGTCTGTGGTGTAGATAGAGATGGTGTCTGTCGTGTAGATAGAGATGGTGTCTGTCGTGTAGATAGAGATGGTGTCTGTTGTGTAGAGAGAGATGGTGTCTGTGGTGTAGATAGAGATGGTGTCTGTCGTGTAGAGAGAGATGGTGTCTGTCGTGTAGATAGAGATGGTGTCTGTCGTGTAGATAGAGATGGTGTCTGTGGTGTAGATAGAGATGGTGTCTGTGGTGTAGAGAGAGATGGTGTCTGTGGTGTAGATAGAGATGGTGTCTGTCGTGTAGATAGAGATGGTGTCTGTCGTGTAGATAGAGATGGTGTCTGTGGTGTAGAGAGAGATGGTGTCTGTCGTGTAGATAGAGATGGTGTCTGTCGTGTAGATAGAGATGGTGTCTGTCGTGTAGATAGAGATGGTGTCTGTGGTGTAGATAGAGATGGTGTCTGTGGTGTAGATAGAGATGGTGTCTGTGGTGTAGATAGAGATGGTGTCTGTGGTGTAGATAGAGATGGTGTCTGTGGTGTAGATAGAGATGGTGTCTGTGGTGTAGATAGAGATGGTGTCTGTGGTGTAGATAGAGATGGTGTCTGTGGTGTAGATAGAGATGGTGTCTGTGGTGTAGATAGAGATGGGAGTTCTGCGGTGGGCCAATAAGCCAAGCCAGTGTTGGAGAGTAGAAATCAGGTGCTCTTCAAGGATGGGGCAAACAGGAATAAAGATCAAAAGGCAGCGACTGTGCAGCTCAATTACCAAAGGAAGTCCACATGTTGCAGGTGGCAGTCAAAAACAGCATCCGAGGCACTGTGATATATAAAAAAAAATCCTTTAATTGAACATGAATACATAGTATTGTTGTTGTGTCTGTATTTCCTTGCTTTTCCAGCGCCGTTACAATAGTGTCTGTGTATAGTTACAACAGTGTCTGTGTATAGGCCCTTGAGCATGCTGAATTGTCTCTGCCGGAGAGAGTCGGTCCTCCCGAGCGTCAACCCTTTAGGGAACTTATTCCATTGCCATATCTCGAGCTTATTATTGAGCCTATAGCACTACTTCTCTTCTTCTCTCTCAGATAATGCTGCAGCGATACGTTTCCCTCTCCCAGCATGCCTCCAAGGTTAGCAGTGTATCCACCACCATCAACACAAAGTCCCCCTCTCAGCAAAGCCATCATTTGGACACATTTTAATGTTGACCATAAAAGGCGTAAAATACAACACCCTTGTTTTCCCCCCACTCAGTTTTTTTTGGGCGCTGTGAATATTCATAATTAATCTGACACAGCGATAATACATTTGATATGCTTGCTTATCATTTGAGCGCCTGAGAGGAAGAGAGACTTCTTTCCATCGCCTGGTGCTTTTTTACATTTTGAAGGAGCCAGAGAGCCAAATGAGGCTGACCTCTTTGCCCTGGCATCTTATGAGTGGAGCTGACTGTGGGAATTATTTACTCTGCAAACGGAGCTGCAGCCTGCAGACAGAGACGAGTGGAGCATCCCCCTCATATGTTGCTGCTGCTCCATCTCTCCTCCTCCTCCTCCTCCTCCTCCTCCTCCTCCTCCTCCTCCTCCTCCTCCTCCTCCTCCTCCTCTCCTTGCCTATCTCTCCCCCGCCCTCTGCCCCCAAAACCACCCCTCGTTTTCCCGCATCCTCCAAATGCAAAATAAGCCACTTTCTCCTCCCTCACTCCCCTGACTGAAGGGGCCTGTGTCAGACTGAAGGCCTTGTTAGCCTGGTTGATCTTTGTCCACGAATTGGATCATAATCGTGCAGCTGCATCCTTCAGAGCAAGACCTTGGTTGGATAAATTGAACAAATCAGCCACTTTGTTCTGAGAGGGATGGGCTTTTAGCTCTGCTCGTGTTTCCCCTCCTTCACTCATTCACACAGTGCTGACCCCTAGCTGCCACAGCGTCTGCTAAATGACATCATGTCATGTCATGTAGGCTAATGTCATGTACTAGATAATGTGTAGAAAAGCATCATTAGGGGATAAGGAGAGCTGCACTGTTCAAAAATGCAAAGTTGCTGCTGTCAAAAAGGTGCTCTTTGGAAAACAGGGTAAATAAATCATGATGAGAATTGGCAGTATGGTCTGGAAATGATACAACAGATACAGTGTGGAAAAACAAAGTGCCGTTCTCAAAAAAACTAACATGATGCCTTCATTGAGATGATTCACAGTGACATCTTTAGATCTGCATGCCTTGACCAGGGGGACATGTGTCAACTGAGCAAAGCAGCAAACACCCAGTCAGCAATCAATTACTGCAACCACTGTGACAGTAGCTGTGTTTCCATTACAGTTTTTCGCAAAAGAATTGCGATATTTCTACAACTTCGACAATGTACAATTGCGACTTGTAGGCGTTTCCATTGAAGTTGCGTTTGAGTGATTCCCCGTTGCAGCAGCTGCCACAGTGATTACGCACGGGGATCTGCCCCATATCCCGTCCCCTGCATGCTCAAATCCAACCAATGGTCAATGCAAATCCCAACATGAAGTTACAATGCATATAAACGAGCCTGATTATCAATTCAAAAGAAAATGAGTCGCAAAATGTTGCTGGCTGCGTGAATGCAGTCAGCGCGACAGGCAGAGGAAAAAAGGTAGCCTAATAGCCTACAACTGGTCCGATTTAGAGATGGAGGGGGGAAAAGGCTGATTTGGTTCTATAATTGCACCTGAAACGTGTGCAATGTATTAGCCTACTCACAGTCACTGTATTCACTTCAGACAGCACCACCGCACCAGTGTGTGCTTTTCATCCTCTCATCTCGCCGCTGTGCCAAATGCGCGCACACAGGCAGCCTGCTGTCACCATGGACCGATTTCTGCCATTAAACATTATCTAATTTGCCCGGCTACGCTTTTGCATAACACTCGTCTTTCTGCTAGGTAGCGTTGCTTCAAAGTTTTCCACTTGCTGCGGAGGTTTTGACACGGCTATCGAACCTTACTTACCAAACTTATTTTCCGCTCCTTTTCCAAGGGATAATATGGGTCACATGACGTGCAAATGCGAAAAATGTGTTTCCATTACACTTTTGCGATAAACTTCTATATCGACACGTCTGAAAAACCACCTCATGAGAGCGAAAAAACTTTTTGCGATATTTGGGAGGTTTTTCGAAATTCACGTGTTTCCATTACCCAATTTCTATTGCGATATTTAGATTTTGCGCATTTCTGAGGGTAATGGAAACACAACTAGTGACAGCATGGATTTTTATAGTATGAAAAAGTCCAGTCAGCAATATCACAGGAGACATACAAAGCCAAGTAATCAGTGATTGCTTGTTTTACTGCCTCACCGTCTACCTGTCTTGCTGTCTTCTCTTTCTGCTCCTCTTGGACGGCATCACTCACTGTATGGGGGGAAGCGACTGTCCTCTCATTTCCCCTAACGACCCCTACACACCACAGTGACCTTATTCCCTCTAACGACCCCTACACACCACAGCGACCTTATTCCCTCTAACGACCCCTACACACCACAGCGACCTTATTCCCTCTAACGACCCTACACACCACAGCGACCTTATTCCCCCTAACGACCCCTACACACCACAGTGACCTTATTCCCCCTAACGACCCCTACACACCACAGTGACCTTATTCCCTCTAACGACCCCTACACACCACAGTGACCTTATTCCCTCTAACGACCCCTACACACCACAGTGACCTTATTCCCTCTAACGACCCCTACACACCACAGTGACCTTATTCCCTCTAACGACCCCTACACACCACAGTGACCTTATTCCCTCTAACGGCCCCTACACACCACAGCGACCTTATTCCCCCTAACGGCCCCTACACACCACAGCGACCTTATTCCCTCTAACGACCCCTACACACCACAGCGACCTTATTCCCCCTAACGACCCCTACACACCACAGTGACCTTATTCCCCCTAACGACCCCTACACACCACAGTGACCTTATTCCCTCTAACGACCCCTACACACCACAGTGACCTTATTCCCTCTAACGACCCCTACACACCACAGTGACCTTATTCCCTCTAACGACCCCTACACACCACAGTGACCTTATTCCCTCTAACGGCCCCTACACACCACAGTGACCTTATTCCCTCTAACGACCCCTACACACCACAGTGACCTTATTCCCTCTAACGGCCCCTACACACCACAGTGACCTTATTCCCCCTAACGACCCCTACACACCACAGTGACCTTATTCCCTCTAACGACCCCTACACACCACAGTGACCTTATTCCCTCTAACGGCCCCTACACACCACAGTGACCTTATTCCCCCTAACGACCCCTACACACCACAGTGACCTTATTCCCTCTAACGACCCCTACACACCACAGTGACCTTATTCCCTCTAACGGCCCCTACACACCACAGTGACCTTATTCCCCCTAACGACCCCTACACACCACAGTGACCTTATTCCCTCTAACGACCCCTACACACCACAGTGACCTTATTCCCTCTAACGGCCCCTACACACCACAGTGACCTTATTCCCTCTAACGGCCCCTACACACCACAGTGACCTTATTCCCTCTAACGACCCCTACACACCACAGTGACCTTATTCCCCCTAACGACCCCTACACACCACAGTGACCTTATTCCCTCTAACGACCCCTACACACCACAGTGACCTTATTCCCTCTAACGACCCCTACACACCACAGTGACCTTATTCCCTCTAACGGCCCCTACACACCACAGTGACCTTATTCCCCCTAACGACCCCTACACACCACAGTGACCTTATTCCCTCTAACGACCCCTACACACCACAGTGACCTTATTCCCTCTAACGACCCCTACACACCACAGTGACCTTATTCCCCCTAACGGCCCCTACACACCACAGTGACCTTATTCCCTCTAACGGCCCCTACACACCACAGTGACCTTATTCCCTCTAACGGCCCCTACACACCACAGTGACCTTATTCCCTCTAACGACCCCTACACACCACAGTGACCTTATTCCCCCTAACGACCCCTACACACCACAGTGACCTTATTCCCCCTAACGGCCCCTACACACCACAGTGACCTTATTCCCTCTAACGGCCCCTACACACCACAGTGACCTTATTCCCTCTAACGACCCCTACACACCACAGTGACCTTATTCCCTCTAACGACCCCTACACACCACAGTGACCTTATTCCCTCTAACGACCCCTACACACCACAGTGACCTTATTCCCTCTAACGGCCCCTACACACCACAGTGACCTTATTCCCTCTAACGACCCCTACACACCACAGTGACCTTATTCCCCCTAACGACCCCTACACACCACAGTGACCTTATTCCCCCTAACGGCCCCTACACACCACAGTGACCTTATTCCCTCTAACGACCCCTACACACCACAGTGACCTTATTCCCTCTAACGGCCCCTACACACCACAGTGACCTTATTCCCTCTAACGACCCCTACACACCACAGTGACCTTATTCCCTCTAACGACCCCTACACACCACAGTGACCTTATTCCCCCTAACGGCCCCTACACACCACAGTGACCTTATTCCCTCTAACGGCCCCTACACACCACAGTGACCTTATTCCCCCTAACGACCCCTACACACCACAGTGACCTTATTCCCCCTAACGACCCCTACACACCACAGTGACCTTATTCCCCCTAACGGCCCCTACACACCACAGTGACCTTATTCCCCCTAACGGCCCCTACACACCACAGTGACCTTATTCCCCCTAACGGCCCCTACACACCACAGTGACCTTATTCCCCCTAACGACCCCTACACACCACAGTGACCTTATTCCCCCTAACGACCCCTACACACCACAGTGACCTTATTCCCCCTAACGGCCCCTACACACCACAGTGACCTTATTCCCCCTAACGGCCCCTACACACCACAGTGACCTTATTCCCCCTAACGACCCCTACACACCACAGTGACCTTATTCCCCCTAACGGCCCCTACACACCACAGTGACCTTATTCCCTCTAACGACCCCTACACACCACAGTGACCTTATTCCCTCTAACGACCCCTACACACCACAGTGACCTTATTCCCCCTAACGACCCCTACACACCACAGTGACCTTATTCCCTCTAACGACCCCTACACACCACAGTGACCTTATTCCCTCTAACGGCCCCTACACACCACAGTGACCTTATTCCCCCTAACGACCCCTACACACCACAGTGACCTTATTCCCTCTAACGGCTCCTACACACCACAGTGACCTTATTCCCTCTAACGACCCCTACACACCACAGTGACCTTATTCCCTCTAACGACCCCTACACACCACAGTGACCTTATTCCCCCTAACGACCCATACACACCACAGTGACCTTATTCCTCCTAACGACCCCTACACACCACAGTGACCTTATTCCCCCTAACGGCCCCTACACACCACAGTGGCGGTATTCCCTCTAACGGCCCCTACACACCACAGTGACCTTATTCCCTCTAACGACCCCTACACACCACAGTGACCTTATTCCCTCTAACGGCCCCTACACACCACAGTGACCTTATTCCCTCTAACGACCCCTACACACCACAGTGACCTTATTCCCCCTAACGACCCCTACACACCACAGTGACCTTATTCCCCCTAACGGCCCCTACACACCACAGTGACCTTATTCCCCCTAACGACCCCTACACACCACAGTGACCTTATTCCTCCTAACGACCCCTACACACCACAGTGACCTTATTCCTCCTAACGACCCCTACACACCACAGTGACCTTATTCCCCCTAACGGCCCCTACACACCACAGTGACCTTATTCCCTCTAACGACCCCTACACACCACAGTGACCTTATTCCCTCTAACGACCCCTACACACCACAGTGACCTTATTCCCTCTAACGACCCCTACACACCACAGTGACCTTATTCCCTCTAACGGCCCCTACACACCACAGTGACCTTATTCCCTCTAACGGCCCCTACACACCACAGTGACCTTATTCCCTCTAACGGCCCCTACACACCACAGTGACCTTATTCCCTCTAACGACCCCTACACACCACAGTGACCTTATTCCCTCTAACGACCCCTACACACCACAGTGACCTTATTCCCCCTAACGACCCCTACACACCACAGTGACCTTATTCCCCCTAACGGCCCCTACACACCACAGTGACCTTATTCCCTCTAACGACCCCTACACACCACAGTGACCTTATTCCCTCTAACGACCCCTACACACCACAGTGACCTTATTCCCCCTAACGACCCCTACACACCACAGTGACCTTATTCCCTCTAACGACCCCTACACTCCACAGTGACCTTATTCCCTCTAACGGCCCCTACACACCACAGTGACCTTATTCCCCCTAACGACCCCTACACACCACAGTGACCTTATTCCCTCTAACGGCCCCTACACACCACAGTGACCTTATTCCCTCTAACGACCCCTACACACCACAGTGGCGGTATTCCCTCTAACGGCCCCTACACACCACAGTGACCTTATTCCCTCTAACGACCCCTACACACCACAGTGACCTTATTCCCCCTAACGACCCCTACACACCACAGTGACCTTATTCCTCCTAACGACCCCTACACACCACAGTGACCTTATTCCTCGTAACGACCCCTACACACCACAGTGACCTTATTCCCCCTAACGGCCCCTACACACCACAGTGGCGGTATTCCCTCTAACGGCCCCTACACACCACAGTGACCTTATTCCCTCTAACGGCCCCTACACACCACAGTGACCTTATTCCCTCTAACGACCCCTACACACCACAGTGACCTTATTCCCCCTAACGACCCCTACACACCACAGTGACCTTATTCCCCCTAACGGCCCCTACACACCACAGTGACCTTATTCCCTCTAACGACCCCTACACACCACAGTGACCTTATTCCCCCTAACGACCCCTACACACCACAGTGACCTTATTCCTCCTAACGACCCCTACACACCACAGTGACCTTATTCCTCCTAACGACCCCTACACACCACAGTGACCTTATTCCCCCTAACGGCCCCTACACACCACAGTGACCTTATTCCCTCTAACGACCCCTACACACCACAGTGACCTTATTCCCTCTAACGACCCCTACACACCACAGTGACCTTATTCCCTCTAACGACCCCTACACACCACAGTGACCTTATTCCCTCTAACGGCCCCTACACACCACAGTGACCTTATTCCCCCTAACGACCCCTACACACCACAGTGACCTTATTCCCTCTAACGGCCCCTACACACCACAGTGACCTTATTCCCTCTAACGACCCCTACACACCACAGTGACCTTATTCCCTCTAACGGCCCCTACACACCACAGTGACCTTATTCCCTCTAACGGCCCCTACACACCACAGTGACCTTATTCCCTCTAACGACCCCTACACACCACAGTGACCTTATTCCCTCTAACGGCCCCTACACACCACAGTGACCTTATTCCCCCTAACGACCCCTACACACCACAGTGACCTTATTCCCTCTAACGACCCCTACACACCACAGTGACCTTATTCCCTCTAACGGCCCCTACACACCACAGTGACCTTATTCCCCCTAACGACCCCTACACACCACAGTGACCTTATTCCCTCTAACGACCCCTACACACCACAGTGACCTTATTCCCTCTAACGACCCCTACACACCACAGTGACCTTATTCCCTCTAACGGCCCCTACACACCACAGTGACCTTATTCCCCCTAACGACCCCTACACACCACAGTGACCTTATTCCCTCTAACGATCCCTACACACCACAGTGACCTTATTCCCCCTAACGACCCCTACACACCACAGTGACCTTATTCCCTCTAACGGCCCCTACACACCACAGTGACCTTATTCCCCCTAACGGCCCCTACACACCACAGTGACCTTATTCCCTCTAACGGCCCCTACACACCACAGTGACCTTATTCCCTCTAACGGCCCCTACACACCACAGTGACCTTATTCCCTCTAACGACCCCTACACACCACAGTGACCTTATTCCCTCTAACGGCCCCTACACACCACAGTGACCTTATTCCCCCTAACGACCCCTACACACCACAGTGACCTTATTCCCCCTAACGACCCCTACACACCACAGTGACCTTATTCCCCCTAACGACCCCTACACACCACAGTGACCTTATTCCCTCTAACGGCCCCTACACACCACAGTGACCTTATTCCCTCTAACGACCCCTTCACACCACAGTGACCTTATTCCCTCTAACGACCCCTACACACCACAGTGACCTTATTCCCCCTAACGGCCCCTACACACCACAGTGACCTTATTCCCTCTAACGACCCCTACACACCACAGTGACCTTATTCCCCCTAACGGCCCCTACACACCACAGTGACCTTATTCCCTCTAACGACCCCTTCACACCACAGTGACCTTATTCCCTCTAACGACCCCTACACACCACAGTGACCTTATTCCCCCTAACGGCCCCTACACACCACAGTGACCTTATTCCCCCTAACGGCCCCTACACACCACAGTGACCTTATTCCCTCTAACGACCCCTTCACACCACAGTGACCTTATTCCCTCTAACGACCCCTACACACCACAGTGACCTTATTCCCTCTAACGACCCCTACACACCACAGTGACCTTATTCCTCCTAACGACCCCTACACACCACAGTGACCTTATTCCCTCTAACGACCCCTACACACCACAGTGACCTTATTCCTCCTAACGACCCCTACACACCACAGTGACCTTATTCCTCCTAACGACCCCTACACACCACAGTGACCTTATTCCCTCTAACGATCCCTACACACCACAGTGACCTTATTCCCTCTAACGGCCCCTACACACCACAGTGACCTTATTCCCTCTAACGGCCCCTACACACCACAGTGACCTTATTCCCCCTAACGACCCCTACACACCACAGTGACCTTATTCCCTCTAACGACCCCTACACACCACAGTGACGGTATTCCCTCTAACGGCCCCTACACACCACAGTGACCTTATTCCCTCTAACGACCCCTACACACCACAGTGACCTTATTCCCTCTAACGACCCCTACACACCACAGTGACCTTATTCCCTCTAACGACCCCTACACACCACAGTGACCTTATTCCCCCTAACGACCCCTACACACCACAGTGACCTTATTCCCTCTAACGGCCCCTACACACCACAGTGACCTTATTCCCTCTAACGACCCCTACACACCACAGTGACCTTATTCCTCCTAACGACCCCTACACACCACAGTGACCTTATTCCTCCTAACGACCCCTACACACCACAGTGACCTTATTCCCCCTAACGACCCCTACACACCACAGTGACCTTATTCCCTCTAACGACCCCTACACACCACAGTGACCTTATTCCCTCTAACGACCCCTACACACCACAGTGACCTTATTCCCTCTAACGACCCCTACACACCACAGTGACCTTATTCCCTCTAACGACCCCTACACACCACAGTGACCTTATTCCCCCTAACGACCCCTACACACCACAGTGACCTTATTCCCTCTAACGACCCCTACACACCACAGTGACCTTATTCCCTCTAACGACCCCTACACACCACAGTGACCTTATTCCCCCTAACGGCCCCTACACACCACAGTGACCTTATTCCCTCTAACGACCCCTACACACCACAGTGACCTTATTCCCTCTAACGACCCCTACACACCACAGTGACCTTATTCCCTCTAACGACCCCTACACACCACAGTGACCTTATTCCCTCTAACGACCCCTACACACCACAGTGACCTTATTCCCTCTAACGACCCCTACACACCACAGTGACCTTATTCCCCCTAACGGCCCCTACACACCACAGCGACGGTATTCTCACGTACTATTTGCGTAGCTGCTTGCTTGTTGCTGCAGCTTGATTTGCTGACTTGCTGTCTTTCCCTCTTGGATTGGTCGATTTCAAATTAGCCCCTCCTCTCATCGCTTTCCTCCGCCGTCAGGTATCCCAGCATGCTTTGCAAGGCGATGAGCGGCGTATTCAATACAAAATGAATGGGCAGCCGCATCTACATGCTGTGCTGTGTGGGGGCTGTAACGGTCCCTGCACAGAGTGAAGATATTTACATGTATTCACTAATCAGATCAGTAATCTAATCAGAAGGTCGTGGTTCGATCCCCGGCGCCAGTCCGCATGTCGAAGTGTCCTTGGGCAAGACACTGTACCCCAAATTGCTCCCGATGGCTGTGCCAGCACCCTGCGTGGCAGCTTGCCGCCTTCGGTGTGTGAATGGGTCAATGTAGGCACACTGTAAAGCGCTTTGAATAAAAGCATTATATAAATGCAGTCCATTTACCATTTACCATTCACGTAGCTGCTTGCTTGGTGCTGCAGCTTGATTGGCTGTCTTGCTGTCTTTCCGTTTTGAATTGGTCGATTTCAAATTGGCTCCTCCTCTTGTCGCTGTCGTGCGCCGCCAGGTATCCCATTCCCAGCATGCTTTGCAAGGCGATGAGCAACCTATCCAATACAAAATGAATGGGCAGCAGCGACTCCCAACACCTACACGTGAATAAATTTGCTGATTTGCTTTACTTTTTATTTTGTTTTTGTTTTTTATGCATTTTATTGATTTTGCTTTTATATATTTTACATAGCGTCTTTTATTATGTTTACTCATTTTATTGATTTAATCTGATTTTATTGATTTATTGTTTTTAGCTGATTGCTCTTCAGTACTCTGTACAGCACTTTGGTCCTCCTCTGGTTGTTTTAAAGCGCTTTATAAATAAAGTTGGATTGATTGGATTGTCATTGTCATGTGCCGCCAGGTATCGCAGCATGCTTTGCAAGGCGGTGAGCGACGCATCCAATACAAAATGAATGGGCAGCAGCGACTCCCAGCGTCTAGGGGGCTGTAACTCGGTCCTCTATGGAGTCCCGGATCTGCCGTATCAACAAATAAATGAATAAATGTATAAATGAGCAGATAAATACATATATATGTATCATAAATATATGTAGAAATAAATGTAGATGACATAAATGTATATATATGTGTATTTTCCTATTTTTGTACGTTTTATATATTTATTTAATGATTTATAGGTGTATTTATACATTTATACATTTATTTATACATTTATACATTTATTTATACATTTATACATTTATACATTTATTTATACATTTATTTATACATTTATACATTTATTTATACATTTATACATTTATTTATGGCATTTATTTATGTGTGTTTTATTTTATTTATGTCTGTTTTATTTACCTCCCATTTATTTATGTGCCTTGTATTTAGTGATGTCTCCTTTGTATTTAGTGATGCGTCCTTGCTTCCTTTCCTTTTCTGTATGCATTTCTGCCTACTCAATGCAAATTAGGGGGGCGGCCCGTGCATTTATGCCTGCTGCTCAATGCAGATTAGGGGGCTGGCCGTCATGGGCTCAAGTCTTTGCCTATTGGCTCGAATGCACATTGTCCTATCTGCTCCAAACTTGTCATGCATGATAAGTGTCCATGCCTGAAGATATCTGCACATCAATATCCATTTACACTCATAGCGCCACCTACTGGCAACAGGAAATGACATGTTTTACACTTACATGAACTGCTCAGAGTGGGTTGAACACATCCACCTCGGATGTGGTCAGAAAATCCTTTACCACCCAATGCAGCTTCATTTTGACGATTATGAGTGCTCATTGACTGGCGTGGGCGTGGCGCCATGGCGAATGTTGATGTTTCGCCATCACACAGGAAGTTGGAGTAACTTCATTGTAGATTGTCCAATCTGCTCCAAACTTGTCATGCATGATAACTGTACATGCCTGAACACATCTAGATGTCAATATCCATTTATAGTCATAGCGCCCCCTACTGGCAACACAGAAAGTGCCATGGGACTACAGGTGGAAACTAGCCCTTGGGCTAAAACCTGGCATATTTACTGTACGGCTGTACTGTCCATTAATGTGCAATGTCCCATCTTCTAAATAAATAAATGAAATGAAATGAAAGTGCTTTGTAACTTGGCCCTACATGCTCACACGTGCACCAAACTTCACATGTTTGATGAGCATCCCAGCCTGAAGACATCTAGATGACGATTTCGAGTGATAGGCAGAGCACCCCCTACTGGCCACGCAGAAAGCGGTTTGTAACTCGGCCGTACATGGTCACACCCGCAACAAACTTCACATGTTTCATGAGCATCCCAGACTTCACACATGTACATGCCAATATAGCATTATAGGCAGAGCGCCTCCTACTGGCAACACATGAAGTTGATTGTAACTCAACTGAACGTTGTCCTATCTGCTCCAAACTTGTCGTGCATGATAAGTGTCCATGCCTGAAGATATCTGCAGATCAATATTCAGTGATAGTTACAGCGCCACCTACTGGCAAAAGGAAATGACACAAGTTTTACACGTACATGAACTGCTCATAGTGGGTTGACCACATCCACCTCAGATGTGGTCAGAAAAGCCTCAAGCTCTCGATTAACCTTCATTGTGAGGATTATGGGTAAGACATTGATATGTCAATATCCATTTATAGTCATAGCACCCCCTACTGCCAACACATAAATCATTTTGTAACTCGGCAGTACATGGTCCCCCGCGCACCAAAATACACATGTTTGATGACCATCCCAGCCTGAAGACATCTAGATGAACATTTTGAGTGATAGGCAGAGCGCCCCCTTCTGGCCACACAGGGAGTTGGAGTAACTCCATTGTAGATTGTCCAATCTGCTCCAAACTTGTCATGCATGATCAGTGTACATACCTGAAGACATCTAGATGTCAACATCCATTTATAGTCATAGCGCCCCCTACTGCCAACACAGACAGTGGTTTGTAACCCGGCCCTACATGCTCACACGCGCACCAAACGTCACATGTTTGATGAACATCCCAGCCTGAAGACATCTATAGGACCATTTGGAGTTAGTGGCATCCCAGACATCCCAGACTCCATGTGAAGTCTGGGATGCTCATGAAACATGTGAAGTTTGTTGCGGGTGTGACCATGTACGGCCGAGTTACAAACCGCTTTCTGCGTGGCCAGTAGGGGGTGCTCTGCCTATCACTCGAAATCGTCATCTAGATGTCTTCAGGCTGGGATGCTCATCAAACATGTGAAGTTTGGTGCACGTGTGAGCATGTAGGGCCAAGTTACAAAGCACTTTCTGTGTTGCCAGTAGGGGGCGCTATGACTATAAATGGATATTGACATCTAGATGTGTTCAGGCATGTACAGTTATCATGCATGACAAGTTTGGAGCAGATTGGACAATCTACAATGAAGTTACTCCAACTTCCTGTGTGATGGCGAAACATCAACATTCGCCATGGCGCCACGCCCACGCCAGTCAATGAGCACTCATAATCGTCAAAATGAAGCTGCATTGGGTGGTAAAGGATTTTCTGACCACATCCGAGGTGGATGTGTTCAACCCACTCTGAGCAGTTCATGTAAGTGTAAAACATGTCATTTCCTGTTGCCAGTAGGTGGCGCTATGAGTGTAAATGGATATTGATGTGCAGATATCTTCAGGCATGGACACTTATCATGCATGACAAGTTTGGAGCAGATAGGACAATGTGCATTCGAGCCAATAGGCAAAGACTTGAGCCCATGACGGCCAGCCCCCTAATCTGCATTGAGCAGCAGGCATAAATGCACGGGCCGCCCCCCTAATTTGCATTGAGTAGGCAGAAATGCATACAGAAAAGGAAAGGAAGCAAGGACGCATCACTAAATACAAAGGAGACATCACTAAATACAAGGCACATAAATAAATGGGAGGTAAATAAAACAGACATAAATAAAATAAAACACACATAAATAAATGCCATAAATAAATGTATAAATGTATAAATAAATGTATAAATGTATAAATAAATGTATAAATGTATAAAAAAATGTATAAATGTATAAATGTATAAATAAATGTATAAATGTATAAATAAATGTATAAATGTATAAATAAATGTATAAATGTATAAATAAATGTATAAATGTATAAATACACCTATAAATCATTAAATAAATATATAAAACGTACAAAAATAGGAAAATACACATATATATACATTTATGTCATCTACATTTATTTCTACATATATTTATGATACATATATATGTATTTATCTGCTCATTTATACATTTATTCATTTATTTGTTGATACGGCAGATCCGGGACTCCATAGTCCTCCACAGGGAGAGGGGAGATGTAATCATGTAATTATGCTTATGTCTCCTCCTTGATTACATTGCATTCAGTTGTTGTTTTTAGCTGTCATTAGCAGTTATTTCCAATTTTCTTTATTAAATGTTGCACATTTTAAATGTATCAACAACGAGCCCGCTGTAGAACTAGGAATGTGTCCTCTGAAGCAAAAAAATAAATGTGTGTTGAGCGTCAGTGACATAATTAGGCTGACTCTCACAAACAGACACTCACAGATCAGACGTTTTACTGAGAGGAACAGTTCGAGGAAACTCTAAATAAGATGTTGTAGCAGCCTGCCTTTTTCAGACTTTATTAACATAAGTGATGAAAAAGATTTCTTGAGCTGCAACAAAAAAGAAAATCAAGTTTTCAATCAAAACAATAATATTGTAAAAAGGCACAGCACGTGAGGTAGCCTGCAGAATCTGTATAAATGGGGAAAAGACAATAATATCTCATTTTAGGAGAGAGGGAACTGAGAGACGGAACTGCTCTCACCTTCAGCATTTCTATTTTCAGTTTATAACAGTTTCAAAGCAGGAGGGAGACAGTAGGGGAAGACACATGAGACAAAGTTCTATTTGGACTGGATTCTAGGCCAGCTGGGGCACATGTGTGAGTGTGACTCCAGAGGCAGCGCATATCATAGAATCAAGTGTCCCTGGGCACACAGCTCCGTTTTTGAGCACATGAAGCGTTTTTAAATAGCCACTGGGGGTGTTACACTCCTGGTCAGCATTCTTGCAGCATCCAGTGTACCTTTGCTTTTAACAGCCTCTCTTCTCTTGTCCTCACACACACCAGATCGCCCGGACCCTCCCTCACACCCTCTCTTCTCTTGTCCTCACACACACCAGATCGCCCGGACCCTCCCTCACACCCTCTCTTCTCTTGTCCTCACACACACCAGATCGCCCGGACCCTCCCTCACAGCCTCTCTTCTCTTGTCCTCACACACACCAGATCGCCCGGACCCTCCCTCACAGCCTCTCTTCTCTTGTCCTCACACACACCAGATCGCCCGGACCCTCCCTCACAGCCTCTCTTCTCTTGTTCTCACACACACCAGATCGCCCGGACCCTCCCTCACACCCTCTCTTCTCTTGTCCTCACACACACCAGATCGCCCGGACCCTCCCTCACACCCTCTCTTCTCTTGTCCTCACACACACCAGATCGCCCGGACCCTCCCTCACACCCTCTCTTCTCTTGTCCTCACACACACCAGATCGCCCGGACCCTCCCTCATCATTCCGCCGAGTCGGTGTCACCCAGGACTCGATCACTCTGGAGTGGATACCCGGCTTTGATGGCGGCTTGCAGCAGCGTTTTCGTATCAGGTGAACTGTCATGAAAGAATGACTACGTTTACATGCACACAATATTCCACTAATTATTCCTTTTTCCGAATTTAGCATTTTCTCGATTAAGACATCTGGGTTATTCCAGTAGTATTCGGGTTTTAGGAGGATTCTTTGATCATGTATACAACGCATTTGTAATATGTGTCTCAATCATGATTTTTACCGCAGTTTGCGATGCATGTTGCCTGTTTGTGGTCAACTGATGTGTGCTAGAAAGCACTAGAAGAGGCGATATAATCATATAATTCATCATCTCTGGCATGCGAAAAGAAAAGCCGACATTTCTGATCGGGAGGAGATGAGAAACATCAATTTAAAGAGAGAGATATTTAAAGAGAGTTATGAAAGACTTGGATGCGCAACGCCAAACTTTTCAGCAGCAGGCTCCTGAAATGGACCAAGTGATGCTGGTAAGAATAGTGCTACATCTCTCTCTCTCCCCCCCCCCCTCCCTCGTGTCGGGGAGGACGAGCTACGGCTGCATGTAAACGGGAATATTAGTGGATTATTAATTTAGTCGGAATATTGTCATTTTCCGAATATGGGCAAAAACCGGAATATTGTGTGCATGTAAACGTAGTCAATGACATCCTTTCATCATCAAACATGGGCGAGTAACAGGAAATGGTTCACAATGCCTTTTTGCTTGACAGATACCGCTGGCCGCAGTCACACAGCTACCTGTATGTGGATGTCTTCCCGTCCAGAGCAACTACCTTCACGGTCACCGGTCTTTCCCCTGTCACCACCTACAACCTTTCTGTAAACGCCCTCAATGCAATGGGAGAGAGTGGCTATGCTGACAACAACGCAGTACTGACCATCACCACCGAGGGTCAGTTTGGAGTAACCCCCAACTTCACACTGACAGGACAAATATGATCCATTCCATTCCACGATCAATTTTTTAAATATAACATAACGTTGCTGTCAGGTGAAAACCTTGTCTGTTCAAAATGCAGACTTTTTAAGAAAAGACAACCTTTTTCATCCCCCCCCCCCTCCCCCCATGCATTTTTCAGTTTATCCATTTAGTAGCCCAAGGGGTTTCTCAACCCATAAAGAAGCATGGAATTCTTCAATTTAAGTCAAAACATGAAAAACACAAACATTTGAATTATGGGTTTTTTTCACAGGACAACAGCAATAAACGTGCTCATTCCACAAGGTTTTCTAGCAGTGTGGTATGCTATTTGTGCAATTCTCTTTTCTGCCGTCCTTCTCTACAGAAATGCCAGAGGCAGAGGAGGTCCCAACAGACGATGACTCAGGCTCACAAAGTAAGTCTTTTATCACAACTCCCCGAAAAAGCTCTTAAGGGCAGTTGGAAATTGCTGTTTGCACAGCAGCTAGCTTCATTTGGCTAAATCATGTTAATGTATGCACCTCCAAGGCTCTTAATGTTTGCTCTTTGAGAGCTAGCGGTTGTCATGGCACCCACCCATACCTTTCCCCATCTGCAATTTAATCAATAAAGACAATTGAGAGAGTGATTGGGTCTCCAATCAATAATTTTTTTTATCATCACAAATTTCCATCTTCCTCTCTTTCATTCACATTATTATGCATTAAAGTCGAACTGAACCCGTATCGTCACGTGCGTCGCAGTCCGTTTCAGACTGAAAACATAATTTGTCTAAGATGACAAATTGAGAGGCGGGTCATAGTATCATGTCGATGATTTGATTTGACAATTCTGTCGACTGGCTTTGGCATTGGTCAATCATGGCGTGTTCCACCCCCAAATCAAGTGGGATTCAACGTGTTGTCGTGCTACGCGAGTGGGATCCGCGGAGTACCAGGCAGCCAGCTGCTTCGTGCGGAGGGAGCGGACAATCCGATGAATGGGTGCTGCCCGCCCGCCTGGATCTCCGAGGGCAGACCCCTGACAACCACGTTCTCAAATGCTCTCAAGCGTGCGCCTTTTACGCTATTTCTGTAAATACGATATCCCTGGAATGCGCGTTTTAACGAGCCAGTTACATTTCTTTGCATTCTTAGAGATTATAGTTTTTGTTTTGTGTTCATGTTTCTAACAATTGGCCAAGTTAGTAGTTAGTCTATGGGATAGGAATTCTGCCAGATGACAGGCACTAGGCGCCATTTTCTACTTCATTTGGAAGAGAAAAGTATCCTGAAATGAAGATTTGATTGACAGCTGCATGTCGTGATATGATTGGTTGAAATGGGGTAGAAATTTGATAGTACTGGGTGACGTCAGCAAACTGTACATTACTGTTATCAATGAAATCTTGAAAAATGAACTTTTGATGTGAAAAAGTGTGAAAAACTAAAGAAATTAGACTTTTGTGATTTTGTTTGCATACATTATTAAATAGGTGCACAGTGCATACCCAGGTATTTGAACTAAAAGAAAAGAAATGTCATTTATGAGTTCAGCTCGACTTTAAACTAATGTTCGTAATTGTTGGGTTGTCTTGTGAACTACGGTAGGTGCAACCGGCCTGCCGACCTATTTGACAATAACGTTGACCGTGGTGTTTGGAGTCCTGCTGACACTGAATTCATTGGGTTGCTTCCTGGGATTGAGGTGGAAAAAGAGGCGGGGCCAGACAGGTAACCATAGTGATCTTTTCCATCTATAAACGTGAAAGTTGTTTTCTCCCACACTCTCTGTCATTACAATGTCCCAGGCCTTCAACAAGACTTCAAAGAGATTACTCTGAACCTTGGTGCAACTGTCACCTCACCTCTCTCGGTCTCCTCTCATCTCTCCTTGTCCCTCTCTCTGTCTCCTCTCCTTCTGCTCTCTCTCTTCCTCCCTGCCTCACACATTCATCCTTCAAAGCTGTCCCTTCTGTGTTTCTTCTGTTCCTTTTATCTCATTTGCTAGCTTCATGTCTGTCCTCTATCTCCCCATCTGTCTCTTTCTATTTGTTTTTCAGCATAACTGTCACTTTGTCCCCCTCCAATCTTTTACTTTCCACACCTCGCCTTCTTCTGCCCTCTAACTTTTGCATAGACTTTTCACCTCTTACTTCTTTGTACTTTGCCGTTAGCCTGGTTGGTAAAACTGATCACGTCAAAACTCACATTCTGTTTCGCTCCACGGATCAGTCTGGACTTCTACAGCCAATTTCTCAAATTAGAATGTAACCGGCCAATCAGGAACTGCACCATAGTTGACAATGTAACCAGCCGATCAGGGAAAAACAAAACAGTAATTACATGACATTACATTGTGTCATTTAGCAGACACTTTTATCGAAAGCGACTTACAATATCACATTTTGTCAACAGTAGAGAAAACAACTATGCAACACAATCAATGACAGCTAAGACCTTTTGATGGACTAGACTAGAGTAACACTTTGTAGAAAGTAGTTTGAGAAAGAATGAGTAACATTAGTTTTCTTTTTTAGGCCGGTGCTTGCACTGGCCTATAGGAGCATGTCTGTCCCAATCGCTGCAGTCACCACTCCTGGCACCCTTTCTGGCACCCTTTCATCAAGATGGGCTTTTACTTTGAAATTTGTTTTATTTGACGAATGTCCGGTTTCGGACTTCCTGTCCGTCACGTGTGGCTAATCTTAGCGGCTAACTGTTACTTTTCGTTACTTTACATGGCAGTAAAATGCCACTGAATGACCAAATTGATTTAACTTTTAACCATTTCGATTTCCACTTTCAATACGGACCCCCAGCATTGGTTAGTTGTTAACGTCGTGACTATATTTATAACGTTAATATTACTCCGGTTTGCGGGCTGAATCTGTGTGTTGCGCAATAGACCCTTTTCACGGGGGCCATTTTGTGTCGAAAAGGCAGGGTCAACACAGGTGCAAGCAAAACACTAATGAGGGTTTCCAAATTCCAATCATGGAAGTTGGAAACCCTCATTAGTGTTTTGCTTGCACCTGTGTTGACCCTGCCTTTTCGACACAAAATGGCCCCCGTGAGAAGGGTCTATAGCTCCAACCCCTCAGCACTCTGGCTGTAGACCCGAGTTATAAACTGGAAACCGGAGTAGCCTACGTTATAAATGTTATAAATATAGTCACGTTATAAACAACTAACCAATACTGGGGTCCGTATGGAAAGTGGAAATCGAAATGGTTAACACCTTGATTGCCAGCGACGAGTGTACTCGTCAAACACAATCCAGCTGTTAACACATTCCCTGCCAACAACGTATGAACACGTTTTCAGAATCCAGCTGTTCCCTGCCAACAACGTGTTTACACGTTTTTGGCATCGATTTTTTTTTTTTGACGGTGGGTTGTGCATCTAAGCCTTTTACATCTCTTATATAATTATTGGAGCCACCGAACGTTTACAACCCATTCCACCGACCCACTAAGTGGCAACAGTGCTCTCCTTGCTAGAGAAAGGAAAGCATTTTTTTAACTTGTCAAGCCATTCTCAGCCCAGCCATTCTCCTTTTCGCGCTGATTGCTGGCGATGCGGGATTGCAAATTTACATAATAGATTCAGCCGATCTACTATGATCGGGTGATAGATAACAGGTGGAGGAACACACTTTGAAACACGCAGCATAAATATGACCAGAATCGCAAAAGCTTCTCTCAACCAAAACTCCAAACAAGCGAGTCCATCCCGACTTCCTCAAACAGCGGCCGTGCAGACAGGCCAGACAGGCACAGGAGAGCAGCAAAGCACTGACTGGTGACAAGCTTGTCCGCCCACGGAGGGCGGAGTTGAAGCAACTCGAGAGGGAGGGAGAGAGAGAGAGAGAGAGAGAGAGAGAGAGAGGGAGGGAGAGCGAGAGGGAGGGAGAGAGAGAGAGAGAGCGAGAGGGGGAGGGAGAGAGAGAGAGAGAGAGCCAAAAATGAATGGTTAAAGTGACAGTTCCATCCAATTTCACAAAAAGCCGTTTATCTCTGAATATTCTTTTTCACGCTAAAACCATGCTGTATTCAACTGCTAATGCTTACATAACTACTAACTCTACAAACTAACTCTTTTAGACAGAGAAAGTACACATTCTATTAGTACTTTTGAGATATTGTATGTTCACAAACT
Source organism: Poromitra crassiceps (assembly GCF_964638095.1). NCBI lineage: Eukaryota > Metazoa > Chordata > Actinopteri > Beryciformes > Melamphaidae > Poromitra > Poromitra crassiceps. The sequence continues at coordinate 7,459,341 of NC_139623.1, forward strand.
CCAAGCTGAAACGAATCCTCGGCTCTTATAAAATGAGCCATAATCCTCAAAAAACGGCTTGGCAGAAGCTACCTACAGCAAAAAAAAACGTCTGGCAGTCAATGTGTTAACTGCCAGCGACGAGTGTACTCGTCAAAAAAATCGATTTTTTTTTTTTGACGGTAGGTTGTGCATCTAAGCCTTTTACATCTCTTATATAGGTATTGGACGTGTACAACGTGTACAACCCATTCCACCGACCCACTAAGTGGCGACAAGGAAGGAGGAAGGCAAGCAAAAAGCAGTGTGACTGAAGCCATTCTCATGAAGGTGGATTGGCGAAGGCGCTTTCATTTTCGCGCTGATTGCTGGCGGTGCGGGATTGCAGATTTGCATAGTGGATTGCGGGTGGGACACACTTTGAAACACGCAGCATAATATGACCAGAATCGCAAAAGCTTCATCAAAGCCCTCAACCAAAACTCCAAGACGCGAGCGAGTCCAACCAGACTTCCTCAAAGAGCGGCCGCACAGACAGGCACACACCCGCACAGCAGCAGCAAAGCAATGGTGACAAGCGGGGACTGCCCCCTAGTCCGACACCAAATTGGAAACAAATCCCATTCTAAAAGGCTTTTAGAATGGGATTTTCAACCCATTCTTTTTTGTTTCTTTTTCGCTATAATTTAGAGTAATTTAATTTCTATTCAGAAATTTATTTGAGAGGTCGAGAGTATGAGAAAGTGCATTTGCAAAGGTAGGAAAGTGCTTGTGACACCGCTGCAGCAAAAAAGAACGCCCACAGGAGGGAGGAGTTGAGCAGAGGGAAGTTTACTGCTGTTATGGAGGAAATTACTGTTCAAACTATTGTTTAGGTCTTACTGATGCCAAAAATGAATGGTTAAAGTGACTGTAATATCGAATTTCACAAAAAGCCGTTTATCTCTAAATATTTTTTCTGATGCTGAAACCATGCTGTATTCAAGTGCTAATGCTTACATAACTACTAACTCTACAAACTAACTCTTTTAGACAGAGAAAGCACACATTCTATTAGTTATTTTTAGATGATTGGTGTTCACGAAGTCGTAACAGAAGAGAAACCTCGGCTCTTGTAAAATGAGCCTAGAATCCTCAAAAAAAAACCTGGCAGAAGCTACCTACAGCAAGAAAAAAATGGCTGGCAGTCAATGTGTTAAAAGTTAAATCAATTTGGTCATTCAGTGGCGTTTTACTGCCATTTAAAGTAACGACAAGTAACAATTAGCCGCTAACATAGCGCTTACCCATCAGCGCAGCGTCATTTGACGTCAGCACACTCTTCTAACAGCCTTGTGTCTGGATGATGTGTGACCATCTTACATGGAGCATTTGTCTTTCTCCAAAAGGATTATTTTCTGCTTGGACTTTGTGAACACAAAGTTCACAAAAGTACTAATAGAATGTGTGCTTTCTCTGTCTAAAAGAGTTAGTTTGTAGAGTTAGTAGTTATGTAGATATTAGCCGTTGAGTACAGCATGGTTTCAGCGTCTGAGACTGAAAGCTGAGATAATCGCAGTTTTGTGAAATTCAATCAAACAGGCAGAACAGTCACTTTAACCATTTATTTTTGGCATCAGTGAGATATCAGACATCTAAACAATATAGTTCTGAACGCCCTCTCCTTCAAACTCCTCCCTCCGTGGGCGTGTCTGGTGGCTTTCAGCAGCGCGTTTGTCACAAGCAGTTTCTACTGCCTGTCTGAGCAGTGAGCAGCCTCCCTCCCTGGGAGTGTGGATGGGGCTCACTCGTTTCTTGGGTTTGAGAGCTTTGATGAAGCTTTGTGCGATTCTAGGCTTTATGCTGCGTGTTTCAAAGTGTGTTTTCCACCCAGTCTATTTTTGGAACCCCCCACCATTGTGCGCCCGTGTGCGCCAGGTGAAAGCGTTTTCGCCTACAGTATGAGAATGAGGCTCGTTCGTTTCTGGGTTTTCGGTTGAGAAACCCCAAGAAACGGGGTTTCTTTTGCGATTGTGGTCTTATTTATGCTGCGTGTTTCAAAGTGTGTTGCACCCATAATCTATTATGCAAATTTGCAATCCCGCACCGCCAGCAATCAGCGCGAAAGCGAAAGCGTTTTCGCCAATCCATTTTACAGTAGGAGAATGGTTTCATCGCGCGTTCCCCTGCAGTTTTGGCTCGACTTTTTCTAGAATGGAGTGCACTGTCGCCACTTAGTGGGTCGGTGGAATGGGTTGTACACGTTCGGTGGCTCCAATATTTTTATAGGAGACGTGGGGGGCGTTGATCAACGTCCCACCGTCAATTTTTTTTTTTTTTGACGACTCAACTCGTCATTGGCAGTCAACCGTTGGATTTTTTTTGACGACTCAACTCGCCATTGGCAGTGAACGTGTTAAGAGCACTGTTACTGAAAATTGTACACCATTGTACTGTAAGATGATGATTTTATGTTGGACTGCTGCTAAACTCAGTTGACATTGCACAAGGTTTTTGGTATTCCTCCTGAAAGTGACTTGAATTTAATTTATTCTACTATTTTATTTTGAATTGCACTATATTCATTTTATTTGAGGACAAGCTCTTGCTTTAATTTTATTTGAGAGATTTTATGTTGGACTGTTAACTCATTGAATGCCATGGACGTCCTTCGACGTCCAATTAAATAGTGACGTAGAATGCCACGGACGTCCTTCGACGTCCAATGCGTTTTTTGACGGTGGGACGTCGATCAAAGCCTTCCGCAGCTCCTGTACAACTATAGTAGCTATTGGAGGTGTATAACCTATTTTACGGACTCATTAGGTGGCGACAGTGCTTGCTCGGTGCAGTCCAGATTAGAGACAGGTCCGAGAAACAGCCTAAAAGCCGTGGATCAAAGACAACCCGATGCATGCTCCCAGAGCCATTTGCTCTGTCGCGGGAGCTGACATTGGCTCCGAACAGGAGTCAATCCGCGCTCACAACTGAGCCCCTCTGTCCCTGTCTGTCTGTCTGTCTGTCTGTATAGTTTCTCCAACCGATTAGCAGCCAGGAAAGCAGCCCCTGACGCCAAACCATTCAGCAATCCGGGTTGGCTCTTCCCTGCTGTGGCGCTGAGAGCCGACAGCAGCACACAAACGCAGCACTCCGAAAATATAATGGTTGCGTGAGGCTGTGTGCAGTGTGGGGAGGAGTTTACGGGGGGAGGGGGGGAGGGGGGTGGTGCACGCAGGGCATCACACAACAACTACGTCACTACATCAGAAAATATTATCTTCAGACTCAGTGAATGTGCTTGAAATGCTGCATTTCACAAAAGGCGGATTATCTCAGCTAATAATTTGAAAAGCCTGAAAACGCTGAAAACAACCTATCTTCTCCGGCTCATAACTAAAGAACGGAAAATGGTATCAATAAACTTTTTTTTGCTGATGATACAATAGAGCCAGCTCGTTCTTGTGCGTGTTCGGTGTTTACATAGTAATATCACACAATATTCTGTGGGCCTCGAGAAATCACTGAAAACGCTCTGAAAACTCTGGCACTGGGAGCATCCGTTCTCCAAAAGTGGCTGGCACTGAATGAGTTAAAGAGAATGAGATGGTTAAATAAAATACAGAAATTGAGAAGTTTTTGGTTATTTATTTGTTTTGGGTAAATTTATTGTTATATAATAAAAAAAGAATAATAATAATAATCATTAGATTAATCGACTAATCGAAAAAATAATCCTTAGTCGAATCGATAAGAAAATAATCGTTTGGGACAGCCCTATAGCCGTGTCCCATAATGATTCCATTACAAATATTGCATTGTACACGTGACATGTTATTTTACTAAAAATAATACATTTTACCATCATTTCAAGTAGAATGATACCACCCAAGCAAGAATATTTCAAGTGTTTCAAGTGCTTTACTGAAATATTTGGACCATATAATGATAATACAATTATCTCAACCTTAAAAGGTTACATATAGGTGCCAAAAAGCCATAAATTCACATCAAAGAACAAAGAAAAACAACAATTATAATTAAAGTTTAAACAGTAAGTGTGCAGCTGCAGCATTTATAAAAAAATAAATAAAAAAAATCTTTATCCTGCATCCCTAAACACAATAATAATAATAATAATGATTGGATTTATATAGCGCCTTTCCAAGGCTCAAAGCGCTTACACAGAATCATTATTCGTTCACACCATTCGTACCGGTGGTTCAGAAGCGTGGCAGCCACACATTGGCGCTCAACGGTCCCTCCGAACCACCATCATCATTCATGTCTACATTCATACCAATCATACCAATCATACCATTCATGTCTTACATTCATACCAATCATACCAATCATACCAGGCAAGGAGGGTTAAGTGTCTTGCCCAGGGACACAACGATTAACAGCTGGGAGGGAGCGGGGATCGAACCGCCAACCCTTGCGTCATTGGCTGACCCGCTCTACCTCCTGAGCTAAAGCCGCCCTCAAACAGGGAAAAAAGTTGGAAAATCAGATGACGGCTTATATGTGTTATGTTGATTGTTAAAATGTGTATGGGTATACATGGGTGACGATCTGCACCGGCCGTATGCCAGGTTTCGACCTGGCCTTGTTTAAGAAGAGAGAGAAATATGTTACTTCAAGAAGGGCCGAGGTGTAGCCTGAAAAGGTGAGTTTTTAGTCTCTGCCAAAAGATTGGCAGCGATACAGCCGTTCTGAAGGAAGGGGGGAGCTCGTTCCAACATTGTGGCGCCAGGGACGAGAAGAGTCGCGATCGGGACGAGCGATTTTGAGCCCATGTAGCGGTGGAGGGGCGATGCGATCTGGCCGGGTGGAGGAGCGGAGGGAGTGATGCAAGGTTTGGAATGGCTCAGTCTCTGACCTAAGGGTGGATCACTGGTGGGGGACAAGATGTTTACTGTTTGCTTGTTTTTAGTGAGACTTAGATAAGATTTCCATTGAGATCTGATGTGCGGTTTCAGAGATGGAGGTCTAAATCACATCTCTTTTAACTGCACTTCTTAATCTAGCAGCATCTATAAAATGTCAACAGGCACACATGGGTGCTTGTAATAAAAAAAGAAAGAGAAAAAGACCAAATTTTGTTATTTTCTTTTTTTACTAGACGTAAGTAAATAATAATTTATTTCCGTCAATTTGTCAGTTTCACATAAATGCATTACAGTAATAATGTGCGTTTACATATAGGAGACCGAAAAGGTGTAGGCTGAAGCCGCAGCTTATGAATGCTACCCTTTTTTACATCTCATTACATCAAAAAACAAAAACAAAAAATAAGATAGTTGCAAGAATCAGTTAACAACGAGAAGGAAAGTTTGCAATAGATCGTAGAAGCCCTAATGATAGCTTATAAGTACTTGGTCGTACTAGGGTTTTGTATTTGTTAAGTGCTCTTAGTTTAAACATTTTTTTGAATTTACATATAGAATTCCACAATTTTAACTCATCGCAGAGACTATTCCACAGTTGTACACCTTTGACAGAGATGCATCTACTTTTAAAGTTTGTTCTTACTCTCATTTGTTTGAACATGCAGGTTCCCCTTAGTTTGTACCGGCTGACTCGGGGTGAAAACAATTTCTGAATGCAGATGGGAAGAGGGTTATTATGTGCCTTGTATAAGGGAGGTTCTGAGCTCAACTAGATCTTCAAAGGCTCCAGGCTGTGGCCAAGTTTGTGTTACCATCCCACATGTGCAATATATCAAAGTGTAGATAATAATAGTAGTAATGACATCTCCTGAAGCAACCAGCTGTAATGTTAACGTTAGCAGAGTAACAGAGCCATAAGTATAGTTATTGCAGAAATATACAACAATTAAACAAGAACAAGGGTATGCACAGGCGGATTTTCTCCACACAAAAGTCATTTTCATAGTTTTCCGAGTGGATTTGGATTAGATTTGGCGACACTGATTGGCTGAAGGAGTTCTCCCGCCCACTGAAATCGCTGTGGGTGGCTGGAGGTCCAGACTGATATGTAGAGTGAAACAGAATATGAGGTCATGTTATCAAGATGGCTTTACCAGGCTACTTTGCTATGTCTTTATTTTTCACTCTATGGCCTCTTCAACTGCTCTGACCTATTTCAGTGCTTAGAACTTCAGATGATGCCCCTCTCTTCAAGTTCTCATTTGCTAATAGTGATAGCTGTTTCTCTTCCACCTGCAGGTGCTAGAGAAGACAGTGTGTTGAATGTCTCTCTTCCACCTGCAGGTGCTAGAGAAGACAGTGTGTTGAATGTCTCTCTTCCACCTGCAGGTGCTGGAGAAGACAGTGTGTTGAATGTCTCTCTTCCACCTGCAGGTGCTAGAGAAGACAGTGTGTTGAATGTCTCTCTTCCACCTGCAGGTGCTAGAGAAGACAGTGTGTTGAATGTCTCTCTTCCACCTGCAGGTGCTAGAGAAGACAGTGTGTTGAATGTCTCTCTTCCACCTGCAGGTGCTAGAGAAGACAGTGTGTTGAATGTGTCTCTTCCACCTGCAGGTGCTAGAGAAGACAGTGTGTTGAATGTCTCTCTTCCACCTGCAGGTGCTAGAGAAGACAGTGTGTTGAATGTCTCTCTTCCACCTGCAGGTGCTAGAGAAGACAGTGTGTTGAATGTCTCTCTTCCACCTGCAGGTGCTAGAGAAGACAGTGTGTTGAATGTCTCTCTTCCACCTGCAGGTGCTAGAGAAGACAGTGTGTTGAATGTCTCTCTTCCACCTGCAGGTGCTAGAGAAGACAGTGTGTTGAATGTCTCTCTTCCACCTGCAGGTGCTAGAGAAGACAGTGTGTTGAATGTCTCTCTTCCACCTGCAGGTGCTAGAGAAGACAGTGTGTTGAATGTCTCTCTTCCACCTGCAGGTGCTAGAGAAGACAGTGTGTTGGATGGAAAGAAGAGTGAAGACGAAAGGTAGGTTAAGCTTCTGCACGAGAACTAATAGAGAGGCTACATCCAATCCACTTGACAAAGTCTGAGACCTGACCAGCTGATCCAGCAGCTACAACAGCCCAACAGGCAGAACAACAGGCTCCTGTCACTTTCCATTTAGATTAGTGTCATCAAGCAGCCACCGCAATCCTGCATTAATTGGTTCCATGTATCACAAGCTAACCGCTTTCTCATTAAAGAGCTCATAACACGTATAAAGGATGCTGTTATGAGCTCTTTGTGTGTATCTGTGTTTGATGTTGGGGATTAACAGCTATAGAGCTGAACAGTCATGTGACATCTCTTGCCCTGGAAGTGAGTTTCCCCTTCATTTTCTCCATAGACATTTCAAAAAATCGTGAGTGACCATAAAACATTTCAGTTGGAGCAAAAACAAAAAAATAAAACAAAAAATTCAAACTGAAATGTTTTATGGTCACTCACGATTCAGTAGGTCACTGGTTGGCAAACTGTCTATGGAAGAAATGAATGGGGAAACTCACTTCCGGGGCAAGAGATGTCACGTGAAGAATCTGCCCCTCTCCTTTCAGGTCCAGCCAGTCCACTGGAAGCACCTCCAATAGGTATGAGAGCAGAGAGAAGATCAACGCCGCGGCCCAGCGCACGCTCCTCATCGACTCTGGATCTGAAACAGACGGCAACGTGTACGAGAGCTACGCTGGGGTGAGAACAGATAGAGAGAGAGGAGGAGGAGGGAGGAGAGCGGGGATGGAGGGAGAGAAAAGGGCAATCGAGAAAATATGTAAAGACAGGGAAAAGGTTGAGTAAACAGGTGAGGAGAGGAGAAGAGGTTGGGCCGGGGGTGAAGGCATCTGCCAGGAGAGGAAGTGTAACAATGCAGGCATAACAAGGGGAATGGATAGATAAACTAATGAAAACCTTTAGCTGTGCTCAGAGATGGAACACAGATCAATAACCCACAATTAGCATTCAAAATACACATCGATGTCAGAGAAATGATTATTGCACTTTGTGAAACGAGGATTTGAACCTTGAAGAGAAATGTTGAGTGAGGTATAACAAGACAGATAGCACTGTTCTGTCATCCAGGATGTGTTCTAATGAAACCGTAACTCCCCATGGAGACAGGCTTTAGCTAGCCGTGATTTAAAACAATTCACACTTTATGCACTCAGCGGCACGCTTCTACGCGGCGTCATCATGTACACCCCTGTTAAAACACATGGAATTATAATTCACTTAAGTCAATTAGAGGTCAAAGTTGTAACCTAATTTTATCTCTTGTTTCTGTTTGACTCATTCCAGCAAAGCTCCCACTACTATTACCCCACTGCTGAATACTGGCCTCCTCTGTGTCCACACCCAGAGGAAACACACAGGCTTGGTGAGACACACCCAGACCACAGAGGCAATCAATCACCTAAGTCGTTGTTCACGTAACATAATGTCACCAAATGTTATCCTCATCTCAAATATACAGAAATAGGCCTTCTCTCATTTAATCATCCTCTTTCAATTCCATATTATCTTAATATTTACAGTATAGATGGCACGGTGGCTCAGTGGTTAGCACACAGCAAGAAGGTCCCGGGTTCGAACCCAGGTCCTTTCTGTGTGGAGTTTGCATGTTCTCCCCGTGTTCGTGTGGTTTTTCTCCGGGTGCTCCAGTTTCCTCCCACCATCAAAGACATGTATGTTAGGGTTAAGACCAGGGCCGGTTCCAGAACAAGATGACTAGGGATGCATCCTAGATAGGAAGGGGTGCACATGCACGGGCCGACCCGTGCCAAAAAATTTGACATGTTATTTTACTAAAAAATAATGCATTTTACCATCATTTCAAGTAGAATGATACCAGCCAATCAAGAATATTTCAAGTGTTTCAAGTGCTTTACTGAAATATTTGGACCATATAATAAAAAATTATCATTATATGGTCCAAATATTTGTATTATCATTGATAATACAATTATCTCAACCTAGTGTCCTCTAGAGAGAGAGTGGCGTCAGCGGAGGACCAAAAATAATGCGAGACTCATTAGCCAATGAACAGCCAGGAATGGGTCTTGCGCTACTTTTGCATGCTAAAATAAAGCTGATAATGTACAATTTGATTCAAGGGGGGAAAATCCCTTTCAGAGTACAACACAAACTGTCTATTTTGCTGCAACTCGACAGTGCTGCTTAATCCAGGACCTTACTTCCTGGAACTCTTGAGAGTAAAAAACTGGTCCATTGGAGTCAATGGAGATGTCGGGACTCTTCTATCTATACGGCTCTGTCTCAACCTGAAAAGGTTACATATAGGTGCCAAAAAGCCATAAATTCACATAAAAGAACAAAGAAAAACAACAATTATAATTCAAGTTTAAACAGTAAGTGTGCAGCTGCAGCATTTATTAAAAAAAAAGAAGTTACCACTCTTTTCAACTGAGCATGCAGACAATTAAAATAAGGGTGCAATGCGGGCTTTTGCACCCCTGTAAAACCGGGCCTGGTTAAGACTCCTGTCAGTGCCCCTGACCAAGGCTGGCAAAAAGAACTGGAGTTGGTCCCCGGGCACTGCACTATGGCTGCCCACTGCTCCTAGTTCTAGGAAGGTTCCTAGTAGAGGATGGGTCAAATGCAGAGGATGAGTTTCCCCATGGGGATAAATAAAGGATCACTTAATCTTAAGTTAATGATTAGCAACTTTTGAGTCAGAGGCATATTTTTTTTAAGTTTGTTTAACATCCCTTTGTCTATCTTCAGGTTGTGATATGTGTATTTATTTCCTTCTGCTGTCATTCTTCAAGATGTCACCCGCTACCCAGTGGAATGTCAAAGCCATGTGTATGAGGATGTAAGAGACTGCCATCTGTATCAGGATGTCCCTGGCTCCTCTCTCCCTGCCCCTCCTGCCTTGTTTGACCACAGATTGCCACATCAGAGGGGCAACTGGATGCCACCTGCCTACTACCCTCAGGTCTGTAGCAATAAGCAAGCCATACAAGACTTCAATGTCTTCATGCAGTCCAGAACATCTCAGCAAGGTAGATCACATGCCTTAATAACACTAATGCTGATGCAACCTGTCTATCACCAGGAGACTGGCAGAGTCAAGGAGTCCATAGATGATCGACCACCGCACAGAGATTATGATCTGCCATTTGAACTTCGAGGCGAGTTAGTCTAGAGAGCGAGAAGGTCAGAGCTTTGTTCAGCAACCACAATGCAGCACTTCTGACTCAACAGCAGACATTCAGTTCAATGTTGTATAAACGTATTTATTTAATTATATTTGAATGGCATTTTCTCAAGCTGTCTTGAATGCAATTAGGGTTTATTATTTTGGCCAGCATATGTTTCTTTTCTTTCTTTTTTTCAATCATAAATGTTTTCTTCAAAAGCTTTGAATGTAAAGTGGTGTGACCGGCTGAGCAGAAGCAAGGCGGAGTGATTTGGAAGCTTCAGAAAGCTCATACAGTCCAGTATGTCAGAATATGAAACCATACATTATTTCCCCCCCAACATGATCCCCACTACACCACCAGCTCAATTCCGTCTTCCCACCTCCCCACGAACCTCACTTTGTTCTGCTGCAGCCCCATCAAGGTCAGTACCCACAGTCCCCCTGCTTTGGCCTGCACATACACAGGCAGACATGAGTCAGTCCCCCCCTGCTTTGGCCTGCACATACACAGGCAGACATGAGTCAGTCCCCCCCTGCTTTGGCCTGCACATATACACAGACATGAGTCAGTCCCCCCCTGCTTTGGCCTGCACATACACAGGCAGACATGAGTCAGTCCCCCCTGCTTTGGCCTGCACATACACAGACATGAGTCAGTCCCCCCTCCTTTGGCCTGCACATACACAGACATGAGTCAGTCCCCCCTGCTTTGGCCTGCACATACACAGACATGAGTCAGTCCCCCCTGCTTTGGCCTGCACATACACAGACATGAGTCAGTCCCCCCTGCTTTGGCCTGCACATACACAGACATGAGTCAGTCCCCCCTGCTTTGGCCTGCACATACACAGGCAGACATGAGTCAGTCCCCCCTGCTTTGGCCTGCACATACACAGACATGAGTCAGTCCCCCCTCCTTTGGCCTGCACATACACAGACATGAGTCAGTCCCCCCTGCTTTGGCCTGCACATACACAGGCAGACATGAGTCAGTTCCCCCTGCTTTGGCCTGCACATACACAGACATGAGTCAGTCCCCCCTGCTTTGGCCTGCACATACACAGGCAGACATGAGTCAGTCCCCCCTGCTTTGGCCTGCACATACACAGACATGAGTCAGTCCCCCCTCCTTTGGCCTGCACATACACAGACATGAGTCAGTCCCCCCTGCTTTGGCCTGCACATACACAGACATGAGTCAGTCCCCCCTGCTTTGGCCTGCACATACACAGACATGAGTCAGTCCCCCCTGCTTTGGCCTGCACATACACAGACATGAGTCAGTCCCCCCTGCTTTGGCCTGCACATACACAGACATGAGTCAGTCCCCCCTGCTTTGGCCTGCACATACACAGACATGAGTCAGTCCCCCCTGCTTTGGCCTGCACATACACAGACATGAGTCAGTCCCCCCTGCTTTGGCCTGCACATACACAGACATGAGTCAGTCCCCCCTGCTTTGGCCTGCATACAGTATATACACAGGCAGACATGAGTCAGTCCCCCCTGCTTTGGCCTGCATATATACACAGGCAGACATGAGTCAGTTCCCCCTGCTTTGGCCTGCACATATACAGACATGAGTCAGTCCCCTCTGCTTTGGCCTGCACATACACAGACATGAGTCAGTTCCCCCTGCTTTGGCCTGCACATACACAGACATGAGTCAGCCCCCCCTGCTTTGGCCTGCACATACACAGACATGAGTCAGTTCCCCCTGCTTTGGCCTGCACATACACAGACATGAGTCAGTCCCCCCTGCTTTGGCCTGCACATACACAGACATGAGTCAGTTCCCCCTGCTTTGGCCTGCACATACACAGACATGAGTCAGTCCCCCCTGCTTTGGCCTGCACATATACAGACATGAGTCAGTCCCCCCTGCTTTGGCCTGCACATACACAGACAGACATGAGTCAGTCCCCCCTGCTTTGGCCTGCACATACACAGACATGAGTCAGTCCCCCCTGCTTTGGCCTGCACATACACAGACATGAGTCAGTCCCCCCTGCTTTGGCCTGCACATACACAGACATGAGTCAGTCCCCTGCTTTGGCCTGCACATACACAGACATGAGTCAGTCCCCCCTGCTTTGGCCTGCACATACACAGACATGAGTCAGTCCCTCCTGCTTTGGCCTGCACATACACAGACATGAGTCAGTCCCCTGCTTTGGCCTGCACATACACAGACATGAGTCAGTCCCCCCTGCTTTGGCCTGCACATACACAGACATGAGTCAGTCCCCCCTGCTTTGGCCTGCACATACACAGACATGAGTCAGTCCCCTGCTTTGGCCTGCACATACACAGACATGAGTCAGTCCCCCCTGCTTTGGCCTGCACATACACAGACATGAGTCAGTCCCCTGCTTTGGCCTGCACATACACAGACATGAGTCAGTCCCCCCTGCTTTGGCCTGCACATACACAGACATGAGTCAGTCCCCCCTGCTTTGGCCTGCACATACACAGGCAGACATGAGTCAGTCCCCCCTGCTTTGGCCTGCATATACACAGACATGAGTCAGTTCACCCTGCTTTGGCCTGCACATACACAGACATGAGTCAGTCCCCTGCTTTGGCCTGCACATACACAGACATGAGTCAGTCCCCCTGCTTTGGCCTGCACATACACAGACATGAGTCAGTCCCCCCTGCTTTGGCCTGCACATACACAGACATGAGTCAGTCCCCCTGCTTTGGCCTGCACATACACAGACATGAGTCAGTCCCCCCTGCTTTGGCCTGCACATACACAGACATGAGTCAGTCCCCTGCTTTGGCCTGCACATACACAGACATGAGTCAGTCCCCCTGCTTTGGCCTGCATATATACAGACATGAGTCAGTCCCCCTGCTTTGGCCTGCACATACACAGACATGAGTCAGTCCCCCCTGCTTTGGCCTGCACATACACAGACATGAGTCAGTCCCCCCTGCTTTGGCCTGCACATACACAGACATGAGTCAGTTCCCCCTGCTTTGGCCTGCACATACACAGACATGAGTCAGTCCCCCCTGCTTTGGCCTGCACATACACAGACATGAGTCAGTTCCCCCTGCTTTGGCCTGCACATACACAGACATGAGTCAGTCCCCCCTGCTTTGGCCTGCACATACACAGACATGAGTCAGTTCCCCCTGCTTTGGCCTGCACATACACAGACATGAGTCAGTCCCCCCTGCTTTGGCCTGCACATACACAGGCAGACATGAGTCAGTCCCCCCTGCTTTGGCCTGCACATACACAGACATGAGTCAGTCCCCCCTGCTTTGGCCTGCACATACACAGGCAGACATGAGTCAGTCCCCCCTGCTTTGGCCTGCATATACACAGACATGAGTCAGTCCCCCCTGCTTTGGCCTGCACATACACAGACATGAGTCAGTCCCCCCCTGCTTTGGCCTGCACATACACAGACATGAGTCAGTCCCCCTGCTTTGGCCTGCACATACACAGACATGAGTCAGTCCCCCCCTGCTTTGGCCTGCACATACACAGACATGAGTCAGTCAGATAGAGTCAATGCTAACAGTCTGATTCATATCGCTCTGGCTGGCACTGTGGTAGAAGCAGCACATAGTCATCACGATGCCCTGCTGCAATCTGCTGCCCTTTTGCACAATCCAGAGTTGACATGTGTCGCTCCGGGCATCTGACCTGCCGCTGACATCCGACCACTTCAGCTCATCCAGAACGCTGCAGCCCGTCTGGTATTCAACCAACCCCAATTCTCTCATGTCATTCCCCTCTTCCGGGACCTTCACTGGCTTCCCATCTCTCCACGCATTAAATTCAAGACACTGGTTCTGGCCTACAGGGCAGTACACCAGACAGCCCCTCTGTACCTTCAATCTATGGTCAGGTTCCAAAACTCTCAGCGCTCCCTCCGCTCCTCCACCAGTGCGGGACGCCTCGCCCCTCCTCCACTACGGGGGCTCAAAAGTCGCTCATCCCGTTCGTGACTCTTCTCGTCCCTGGCACCTCAATGGTGGAACGAGCTTCCACCTTCGGTCAGGACGGCTGAATCACTGCCGATCTTTTGGAAAAGACTAAATACGCACCTTTTCAGGCTCCATCTGAGCCCTTCTTGATCTAACTTCTTTCTCTCTCTCAATTAAAAAAAACAAACAAAAACCAAACAAAAACTACTAACTAAACTTTACCACTATTCCTTCAGAAGTTGTAGTTGTCATAGACTGTGTTGCATAGTTGATTTCTCTATTGCTGACAGAAATGTGTTATTGTAAGTCGCTTTGGATAAAAGCGTCTGCCAAATGACCTAATGTAATGACAGACAGACGAGGACCTATTGCCAGTGGCCTTCCCCTCCTTTGGCCCATACCAAGAGGTTTGGAGCTCCCAGCTAGCCACTCCTGTCTCTACAATGGGCTAATACAAAATGCTAATTGGGCGTGATAATGTATTCAGAAGGTAAAGCCATATCTTGAGCCAGACTCCTCATCTTGTTTTCTCTCAGATTGAAGTTCAACTCCCAAAATCAGCGAGAGAGAGAAACCTTACAGGGAATTTGTCTTAGAGAGAGGGGGAGATGTCTTAGAGAGAGGGGTGTGCAGGGAGAGAGGGGGAGATGTCTTAGAGAGAGGGGGGATGCAGAGAGAGGGGGAGATGTCTTACAGAGAGAGGGGGGATGCAGGGAGAGAGGGGGAGATGCAGAGAGAGAGGGGGATGCAGGGAGAGGGGGAGATGTCTTACAGAGAGAGGGGGATGCAGGGAGAGAGGGGGAGATGTCTTAGAGAGAGGGGGGATGCAGAGAGAGAGGGGGAGATGTCTTAGAGAGAGGGGGAGATGCAGAGAGAGGGGGAGATGTCTTACAGAGAGAGGGGGGATGCAGGGAGAGAGGGGGAGATGTCTTAGAGAGAGAGGGGGAGATGCAGAGAGAGAGGGGGGCAGGGAGAGGGGGAGATGCAGAGAGAGAGGGGGAGATGTCTTAGAGAGAGAGGGGGGATGCAGGGAGAGAGGGGGAGATGCAGAGAGAGAGAGGGGGAGATGTCTTAGAGAGAGAGGGGTTGCAGGGAGAGAGGGGGGATGCAGGGAGAGAGGGGGAGATATCTTAGAGAGAGAGGGGGGATGCAGGGAGAGAGGGGGAGATGTCTTAGAGAGAGAGGGGGGATGCAGGGAGAGAGGGGGAGATGTCTTAGAGAGAGAGGGGGAGATGTCTTAGAGAGAGAGGGGGAGATGTCTTAGAGAGAGAGGGGGGATGCAGGGAGAGAGGGGGAGATGTCTTAGAGAGAGAGGGGGGATGCAGGGAGAGAGGGGGAGATGTCTTAGAGAGAGAGGGATGCAGGGAGAGAGAGGGGGGATGCAGGGAGAGAGGGGGAGATGTCTTAGAGAGAGAGGGGGGATGCAGGGAGAGAGGGGGAGATGTCTTAGAGAGAGAGGGGGGATGCAGGGAGAGAGGGGGGGATGTCTTAGAGAGAGGGGGAGATGCAGGGAGAGAGGGGGAGATGTCTTAGAGAGAGAGGGGGAGATGCAGGGAGAGAGGGGGAGATGTCTTAGAGAGAGGGGGAGATGCAGGGAGAGAGGGGGAGATGTCTTAGAGAGAGAGGGGAGATGCAGAGAGAGAGGGGGAGATGTCTTAGAGAGAGAGGGGAGATGCAGAGAGAGAGGGGGAGATGTCTTAGAGAGAGGGGGAGATGCAGGGAGAGAGGGGGAGATGTCTTAGAGAGAGGGGGAGATGCAGGGAGAGAGGGGGAGATGTCTTAGAGAGAGGGGGAGATGCAGGGAGAGAGGGGGAGATGTCTTAGAGAGAGAGGGGGAGATGTCTTAGAGAGAGGGGGAGATGCAGGGAGAGAGGGGGAGATGTCTTAGAGAGAGGGGGGGATGCTGGGGTTGAGCTAAGCTGCAGCTGTGGCTATTACAGCAAGTCTACTCTTGTCCTTTCGTTGGTTTTCATTATTGTGCAAGACAGTGCATGGTAGTTCAAGGAAAAGTAGTTAATTGCAGGATTTTGCTCCTCTGTCAACATGGTCAGATCTGACCAATATACATCTATTTATGACGTACATATGCTACAAAGAGGTTTGTTGTTACACGTTATATCATCCTGACAATAGACAGTATATGCATACTTATTGGGTACAGTATGTTCTTATATTCCAGTAACAGGGTCTGTGTGCTCTGTGTGTCAAATTTGAGTCAAAAAATACAACTTCCTCAAAGTTTCCATCGCTTCTCCAAGTTCCTTCTGCCTCATTGTATGTATTACTCGAACAGTCACTGGGCTCCTATCCCTACACACACACACACACACACGCATGCTGTTTCTGCTTCCTCATTCTCCCTCAAGCTTGATTTGTCACATCAGTTTCATGAACACACACATGCACAATGACACACACACACACACACACACACACACACACACACACACACATCTCTCTCTCTCTCTCTCTCTCACACACACACACACACACACACACACACACACATCTCTCTCTCTCTCTCTCACACACACACACACACACACACACATATCTCTCTCACACACACACACACACACACACATCTCTCTCTCTCACACACACACACACACACACACACACACACACACACACATTATTATCTTTATTTACTGATCCCATGGAGGGAAATATAATAAGCCACAGTTTTTCTATTTTAATGAGGATGATTTGGACTGTTTCAAGCGTTGTTCTATTTCTGGGCCAATGTTCCCACGAGATCTCATATTTACTGTAGTACAATAGAACACTCTCATCAAATCATTTTCAAACAATAATTGCCACGGAAATATTTACTTATGTGAGAGGTGATATTGAGAGATGGCTACACTGGTACTGTCCACGCATTTCTCCACACCAACAACATTTGTTTCCTCAGTGGGGACTGCTGGGAGATAAATCTCAATGATTCACTGAACTGGTGGCGCTTTCTCTCAATTAGGCTTGCTATTCTCCATCATGAACTGTCAAGGCATGTTTGTCTCATTACTGAACAATTGTTTAAGTTCCTGTCAAGCTGACTGCTGTGTTTTTACCAAAGGCTGCTCTCACTCCATGCATTATTTCTGCTCAGGGAGGAACAATAATGTGCTAAACTGAAGGTTTGACAGCTCAATGCTGTACATCAACATCCATTTTTCTTCCCTCGTTTCATGCATATTTTGATATGTTATATACAGAAGGAAGGTCCCGAGGGAGCTGGAACACACAGCCTGCATGAGTGCACAATTTAGTTAAAAGAGAAACAAATAAGAGACTTTAATTAGCTCAGCATTGTTTCCATTTCCATGTGCTTATATCCCTCTCCTGAATGTTTTTATTTTAAATAATAACATTTTTATTGAATAATAATACTCCTTTATCACTATCATTCGGTGTGTTATCAGTAAGGAACTAACTTGAGTTCTGCAATTCTGTCATTGCTCTCATTCAGATATTTCTATTTGCATTAAAGATAAATAAAAAAAACAGGTCTTACAAATTAGAAGATGAATTAATTGGCTAATATTATCACTCTGTCTGTGGCTCTGCTCTCCCAGTGTCAGTGAAGGGAACATAAATTGCCTTCCAATATGGATGGAAAAATAGACCTGAATGAATATAACATCAGTCCATGAAAGACAACTTTGAAATGAAAACACAATGAAATGTTAATATTTGATGAGGAGCAATTTGAATGCATGCTGAAAGTAAAAGAGCATTGTGATCCTCTTTAACTATGGATGTTGGTTAATGGTTTTGATGGCCTGGCATGGATACTGTACCAGGCCACATGGAGAGAGAACACAAAATAAAACCATCCATTCAAATGGTAGCATAGAAGACTAATGACATTTGCATGTAGCCTAATGGTCCAGGGGGGTTGCAAATCAAAGGAGTTGAGTTGAGTTATGGTTATCTAAACATCGCACTGTTAAACACCACATGGGTCTCTCCAGTATCAGATGCTGTATTGTTGTGTTATTAGGGGTCCAAGCACGAAGTGCTAGGATCCCTATTGTAATTGTACGGTTTATTATTATTTTACTTCTCCGCTGAAACAGTAGGGATCGACCGATATGGTTTTTTCATGGCCGATACCAATTATCGCGAGTCAAGCAGACCGATAACCGATATTTTGGAACCAATATACATTTGCAGTAAAATTGAAAATCTTGGTGTCAAAATTTTTAATAACACAACCCATTGAAAATAGTCACACTATTAACATTAAGCAAAGTGGTGTGTGTGTGTGTGTGTGTGTGTGTGTGTGTGTGTGTGTGTGTGTGTGTGTGTGTGTGTGTGTGTGTGTGTGTGTGTGTGTGTGCTCAATCTAGTGGAGACTTGGGCATATTATCAAGATAAAGCTGTGGACTTATACTTTTAACAAACTAACACCGACTCACTACAGTAACAAAATAATAGAGGGTTTCCCTCTGCTTACACCTGACACTAACCTCACCCCCAGGCTCTCAAAGGAGAATACTGAAACAAACACGTTCATCCGTGCATCCGCTGACGTAATGTCTCATCCTTGTTTATTCGGTTCCTTGTTTCATTCCAAACAAACAGAGAGTCCGCTGACGAAATGTATCGTCCTAGTTTATTCGGTTCCTTGTTCCAAACAGAGGCAGAGAACAGAAAAAAAGTCCGCTCTGCTTGCCCAGACATGCCAATGTATTTTTTGGACACGCAGCGCGACTGGATCAATAAAACAGCTTTGCTACTGACAACCATGGCCATTTGATTCAAAAAGAGCGACGCTACACCGTGGACACGCTACTATGGAACTAAAAACTAGTGCCCCAATGCTTTGTGAGGTTTACTAGGCTATTGCCCTTTTCAACAGCGGGGGTGATAAGTTTGAGTTGCACAGCACTGCAGGCACCAACGTTACTCAAAGATATATTATGCTATCGGTACACAAATAATCTCTCTTATCTTGTTATCGCGTTATCACTGCAACAAAGTGCATGCACGCATTTTCAATGAAACTGCTTCATCTCTCTCACATAGACAGACCTATCTCCACACTTTGCACTGTGCGAGGCTGCCAGGCAGCGCTTCATATGAATCGCTCATAAGATCGTGGTGTTTTTGCAATGTCAGCGTAGGTAATTATGATGTATATTCACTTTATTACAACTTCGGCATGGCAATATCTGCTGCTTTACCTTAACACTGTGACTGTCACAGTCACAACAGCCAACTCGAGTCCGCTGCACTCGCTCAGGCAGCAGAGCTCCGACGACCGATGAGCCTCTGTGCAGGCTGAAGAGAGAGAGCACTGAGGTGTCAGATTTAATCTCTGAGCCCTCTGATAGGCTATTGCTCGATGTGTAACCAATCAGATAGCGTTGTGGGCGGGACATTGCTCCAGATCACACAGAGGGAACTACTGTAGGAGAGGCTTCTTCCAGGTGCAGCAGCCGCAAATTAGCGCATTTTTTAATACATTTATTATATCGGCAAACAGCCAATGAAAATGCCGATACAGATAATCGGTAAAATGCTAAATATCGGCCTCGATAAACCGATAATCGGTCGACCCCTAAACAGTATGCACGTCAAAAACCCACTACTCCCACTACTACTATTACTACTACTGCTACTACCGCTTGGACCCCATCAGGTCACTGGATCTCAACCAAACTTTGTGCACTTGTGCACATATCAACTCTGCCTAAATCCACTCCCACTACTCCCACTACTATTACTACTACTGCTACTACCGCTTGGACCCCGTCAGGTCACCGGATCTCAACCAAACTTTGTGCACTTGTGTACATATCAACTGACTAAATCCACTCCCACTACTCCCACTACTATTACTACTACTGCTACTACCGCTTGGACCCCATCAGGTCACCAGATCTCAACCAAACATTGTGCACTTGTGCACATATCAACTCTGGCTAAATCCACTCCCACTACTCCCACTACTATTACTACTACTGCTACTACCGCTTGGACCCCGTCAGGTCACCGGATCTCAACCAAACTTTGTGCACTTGTGTACATATCAACTGACTAAATCCACTACTACTACTACCACTACTACTACTACTATTACCACTACTGCTACTACTACTACTACTACTGCTTAGGACCCCGTCACATCACCGGATCTCAACCAATGGCTCATTTCCACCACATATAACAGCACAGTACAGCTCTACTCGACCTGGTCTTACTCGTCTCTACTTGATATAGACTCTGTTTCCATAGCAAGTTTACTCGCCTCCGCCCACACCTGGTCGTCATACAGTAGCGACTGCATATCTGTCCTCCGCCCATAGCCAAAGTAGGCTATAACGTATAACGTTAAAATTAAATCCATACACAGAACTTTTAAACTGGTTATGAAATACTGGTGCCTGTAAATTACCTACAGTGTACATGAGCAAATATGAGAATCGGCCAGGAGAATGGATATCACTTTGTTGTTACTCAAACTCACATGCATGCACTGCGCGGGGGATGGGAGTTGCGCTACGGGCAGAAGGGAAGCCTCTACCCCGGCGGCAACTCACTAGGCAAGACCGCGGCTTCGCTAAACCCCCGCCTCCGGCCTAGCGGAGCCGACGTTACACGCAACTACAAAGGGCTTTCTGAGGAGCGGACTTTTTCTCTCTCAAAACAATTGAAAACCACCGTCATGTTAAAGCTGAGCAAGGAGATCGATTTTATTTCACCAGAGCCGAAGGCAGCAACACAAAAGACTGATGGAAATAACAGAAGAGAGCCGGGATGTGCAGAGAACATTAGAGGGGCAGGGGCTCAAATTCTTAAAAGGGCGCTTTATTGTTGCTTCGATTGTTTGTTTATTGCTAATTTGATGTCATTTGGATTGCTTGTTAACATTGTTTATTTGGGCAAATCTGTGTTCTTGTTATCCACAGGCAACATGCTGATTGCCTCACTATCACTTTTGATGTTGGGAAAATAAAATCACCCAGCACCTTGTCCTGCTGTGTCTGCCATCTTTTCTTGTAGTTGTATCTGGGTCCAGTGCTGAGGGGTCACATTGCCCTCACCTGTTCATAGGTGTGACACTCATTACCGCTCATCCTGGCCGATTTTACCACATGTTGAGCAGAGTTGCTTTAACTTAAAGTCCCTGGAAACCAAAATCCACAAAAACGTTCTAACTATGTTATTTAGGGTCTTATGTTAGTAATTTTGTGCCTCCGAAATTATTATACATTACTTTCAACCCAAAGCCTTAAAATCGCCACTTTTCTACAAGATTCTACAAAGTACTTCCTCATTGAAGACAGCAGTGCGCGAGGTGCTAAAACGCAGGAGCTTATGACGTCATAAGCTCTATATAACCTTTGTACACGCGCGCAATCCGCACCCACCTATGGCAAGTCCGTTCTTTGCCCCCAGTGACAGCGCTCCCTCAGTGTCCGTCTGCCTCCCACTCTGTGTGCCGTCTGCCAAGCGCTATGCTTGTGAGATTAGCAAGGTGTCGGATTTCAGGCCATGTGCTTCTCTCTCTCTCTCTCTCTCTCTCTCTCTCTCTCTCTCTCTCTCTCTCTCTCTCTCTCTCTCTCTCTCTCTCTCTCTCTGGACTAGTGAGAGAGAGCGAGAGACACACAGGCTGGTGGCTCTCTCACACACACACACACACACACACACACACACACACACTCGCAAGTGCTGTGTAACTTGATCTCTTTCTCCGTTTCCCTCCCCCCTCTGTCTCGCGCTCTCTCTCTCTCTGAAAACCTGCTGTAGATGGGACACGCCCACACAGTCCGCGGGAGAAATACACTCTAAAAAATAATGATTTTCTCATGAGTTTTGCCAGACTGTCAAACCTAAATTTATATACTTTGCGACGTTCATCATCGTTCAAATTTGGCTGGTGGCTTATTAACATAGGGTCCTGTGATGTGATGAACTCAAAATGCTAAATAATAAAGAAATATTTCTGGTTTCCAGGGACTTTAAGAACACACAATTTGATAATTGTAAACTCAGGTCACCAATGTTTACACTGCAAAATGTATCACCAATGCATTTTACATGAAACAGTAGTTGGCGGGGCTTGTAATCCTGATGTGTGACTGACATCACTCTGAGCCAATCAGAGTTGGGCTGTGGTCAGGCTTTACCAGGTGCATTGAATCATTCAGATGAATGGAGATGGTGCAAGACAGTTGGCAGTGTAGAGGGAAAGTTTTTTTTTTTTTTTTTTTTTTTACATCCAATTAAGGTAAATCTTATTGAAACCTGCTGAATGAAACCTCAAAGCCAAATCGGTGAGTAAAGGGAGGTTTACACAATCTGAAATATAATTTCAATGTTATGTAAAGGGAGGTATGAACGTAATTTTAAGTGACAGTAATGTGTTGTGATTTGAAATGTATTCCTATCCTTGTGTTTAATTAAAGCCAACTAAGATGTTAAGGAGTTTTGGCCTTAAAGGGACACTCCAAAAATCAATGCTGATTTATTTTGCACATAATCTCACACATATCCGAAAACACTTTTGCAGGCATTAATTTACTTTGACACTTATTGAGTTGATTTGTGAAAGGTATATTTTGGTTTATTTGAAGTGGGGTCCTATGCGGTACTTGCATGCAGTCAGTGTACTGGGTAAAGCACTCGACGCATCACACACTGATGGGAGTACTGCACTCCAACCACAACAGGCACAGAAAGCAGTCTGCTGAGTGAAGTTGGCCATGAGCAAAAATGTAAAAAACTGAATACATAAAATGCTTCCATACTGCTCACCTGGTGTAATCAAAGTCTCCACAAGCCCTGAGATGCCAAGTTGACTTGAAAATGTAATTTACACCCTGATTCAAGCTTAAATGTTCACTGTAGCAAGGTTGTACCCTAGTTGGTGTACTTCAGCACCTAGCTCCAATGCACATTGCCAAAATTGGTGCCTCTTTGCACTTACCAACTCTGACTAAATGTGCACTATTTGGTGTCTGTCACATTTAACCCCCAGGTCACCGGATCTAAACCAAACTTGGTGCACTTGTCCACATATCTCTGACTAAATGTGCACTATTTGGTATATCTGACGTATAACCCCCAAGTCACCGGAAGCTTGGACCCCACACACACACGTACACGCACACACACACAACTACACTTACACATTACAGTATTAATTTATTTTTCACTGAGGAAATATAGCCTACTTGAAGAGAGAAGAAGTAGCCTGTGAGAACTGTCAATTGGTTGAGTCTCACGGACAATGCGAGAGTTGGCGGAATTCTAGCCCATTACTTTTGGGCATGTCACACAGCTGTTCACTTCACATTGATTTAAATGCGTCGCACAAGTAAACACCAGATCGTATTAATCACCTCCCATGTAAACACTTGCCCTGGAATCTTCAAAGCGATTGATTTCAATCAGATTGAGGAAAAAGTGTGCATGTAAATGCAGCTAGTGAGTAATACATGTTTCAGGTCGGGTGCAATGTTATAATACACGAGTCATGCATGACATTCTGATTATCACACCAAATCCCCCCTTTTTTTAACCTCCAATGTAATGTAATTTTTTGTTTTATATGTTGCAAAATGTATTCAGTAGAAACTATTTTGTTTGTTTTACAGGTTGGAATTATATCATTTAATTTGGCCTGAAGATGGCAATTTTGTATCCAACTATTGGAAACCATTTTGGTACCTGATTTTCTGCCATATTATGGAATAAGTATTAGATAGTCCTGGTATTTAATATTAAGAAGATACATGAATAGAGTCAGAGGCGATTAGTATCACTTGGTTCCTTTCATGCCATTGTCTATTGTGTTTATAGTTTGATAGATCAAAGATGAGTTTAATGTTACACTCCAGATCAGTAGGTGGCAGTACTGCACCCAAAAGCTAGCTGTCAACCAATAATCCAACCAAAAGAAGAAGAAGAGGACTTGGTGTCATGTGACATCGTTACAAGCAGACTTGCTCAGGAAGCACAAAGGTAAGCATCATGAAATGTGTTGCACAATAAGTTATTTCCTTAAAGGAATCCTTTGGTCTATGCAATGTGTAACTTGTACTGCAATGTTGTCGTCCAAAGTTTTGGACTGAGAAAGCATGATGATGAACATAGTGCTATGCAACTAGATGATGTAGACTATATTTATCTTGGGTGTGCTGAGCTAATGCTGCTAGGTCAGCTAGTTACAAAACATGGTACAACACAATTCATGCAATGGAATGAAGTGAACAGCATCAACCTGCATGTCCTTTATTATACTCCTACTCCTAATATGTAATGTATACCTGCTGAAACATAAAATGGATTATTCTAATTTGGATGTTCTTGATTTTGTAAATGTCTATATACAATGAATGTACTCTTAGTATTGACATCATATGATATGAGGTCACACAAATTGCAACAAAAAATGATCTTCCCACTCTCCTGGTCCTATCTTTCACAGGCCTGCTGTTAGGGTCATTAGGATGATTGGGGGCACCTGGGCCCAGTGCACTCATTGGGCTCAAGATCATCTTCAGATCTTGCAGTTTCTCTCCTCACAAATCTGTTAATTTGTTTCATATATTATCTAGTGTCTATTTGTTTTTGTTCTTATTCTGCCCTAAAAGTGTGTGGATCTCAGAAACCATAAGGCCCACAACAGCCAAACTCATGGATCTATACAAAATTCACTTCACACAATCTAGGGGCATAACTCAGTCAATATATAACATCAGGTGTGTAGTGCTATCTGGAGAACTGGGGGAGCGTTTTGAACAGAAAGTCGTAATACATGTGTAATACATAGCCTACTGCATAAAGTGAATACAATTTGCTAATTGAACCCCAATTACTGCTCATAATCCTCCAGTGCGATTAACACCACTGTCAGCCAATCAGAGTTGACTCAGGTTCTGTATACCCCTGATGCTGTGAATCAACCTGATTGAAGCTGCATAGAGCGCCAGGTTGGTAGAAGGTAAGCTACATCCAATTCATTATTACAATCTTAACATGAGGTGTAAGGGTATTGCTGATTCATAATGTCCACCAGAATTGAATGAGTCAAATGTTTTACATGCTAGCTTATTAACCAGTAGCCTGATAAGCTAATAGGTGTTTGGTTTGCATTGAGTTGAAGGGAAGTTTACACAACCTTATGTGTCAACATCTTATGCCAATTCTGTTCACTTTAAAGAGACTATGGATCTAATTTTAAGTAACATAGTAACTGTGCTGATGTAATTTGAAATGTATTCTTATCCTCTGTTTAATAATGCAAACTATTTTAAGAGTAAGAGTTCTGGCTTTGTGCTTATGCAGGCCAAGTTTGCTACTACTGCTGCTACAACTAAGTCAAAGAAAGGTAAGAATTTTTTGGAATCTCTATCAATACAATATACTAATGGACAAGAAATTATGCCAATAACTAACAATGCTGCAACTTTTACCTCCATTTCAAGTTAACAATGAAAAGCCAAAACTCCAAAACTAGAGTTCTGTGGATATATACATGAGGTGAGCCTCCTGAAATGCTTCACAAAGGACCCCACCATGCTACAAGAAGCTGACAGATTTACAGACATCGTCTCCTTCAACTCAAAACTCCATAACCCCTTCTTGGCTGCTCAAAATAGCAAGTCTTTTACATTCTTAGCAATTTTATTGTCTGTTCCCTTCATCTGACTGTACTGCCCCCCCTTTTAGTTGTGCCTTCATTTCACCTAATCTACCCACACTTTACATACATATAGCCATTTCCTGTAGCCACTAAACAATCTATCTTTCTTTCACTTATGTTACTGCTTTCCTACAATTAGGCTGTCTGCCGCTCAATGCCTTTGCCCAGCCAGCCAGTGACTCATCACAGCTGCTTGTTCTCATCATGCCTGTACTCTTCTCTCTAGACACCCTGTCAAACTGGAGAATAGAACTTTCACCACCTCCTTCCACTCCAAACCGGACATCAAAGTCAACCATCAGTCACCCATCAGCCCTCTGCGTGAACTCCCATTTATGTATGATGCAGCCTTCACATCAAAACCCACCCAAATCAGCATTGCCCAAATTCAAGCTGAAGGCATCGAATACCAAAAAGTAAGTCTACTGCTTTTCCTTGCACACTATACATGGGTGAATGTACCTACTGACTGTAAAGCGCTTTGGATAAAAGCGCTATATAAATGCAGGCCATTTATACAATGCCACAGAAGTTACCGTACATTGGATGGCACATGGCATGTAAACAACACAAATTGCACCTACTGAACCTTGGCCCATATCCCTTGAGTCTATAAACTGCCACTGTCTATTATAGACATGCATTACACAATGCATGACACCCGATTTTCTCAGTCAACCTTTATATAAATGGTCATATCAATGTCAAGTAGAGGTTAAAACATACAATATCAGGCAAAACATGCTTCATCATTTTCCTCATGTCTATGCCATTCTCATCCGCAGATCAACATCACTGCCAAAACCCTCCAAATCCAAAACCCCTCCACTGAAGCAACAATATCTTCGGCTCCACCATGACCATCACCAAGTACCTCATCAGTGACTCGACCGGGACTATCGACTTGGCTGTATGGGGGGGGCGACTCAGACATCACCCTAGACTACTGGTACAACCTCACTAACCTTTCCATCCGATCCTTCCAAGGCAAGAAATGTTTATCCACCACCAAAACCACCACATCAACACCCACCACTGCACCTGGACCTCATATGCCAGCACCATCAGTCAAACACATCCGAGATCCGAGGAGCCACAGTTACACGTAAATACTTCTGCACTTGTACAGCATTCATGCAAACAATTAACCCGGACACCCACACATACAAATGCAACCAACGCCGCAAAACCAAAACTGCCATCTGCAAGATACACATACAAATCATGCTACTAGTCAACAATAAAACTCCAGAAAATGCATAGACAATCCCACTGCCACTCATCACCCCACTACTGTCAACCCCACCGACCGACATGACCACCGACGAAATAGAAGAAACCCTGATGCGACTAGACAACATCCAACTCGACATGACTGATCAAATAACCTGGTTCACTCCCATGACTGACAACCCAACCAACCCCGATGCAACCCAAGACAACCTCGAGCCCAATGACAACGCCTTACTAGAGGTGACACTGTAACTTCTGTTTTGGCACCAATGTTTATTTCCAGATTTTACTTGAGTGCTCAATTTCTTTTTTGCATGACTTTTTTTTTTTTTTTTTTTTTTAAACATGGAGGCAAAGATTGGCCTGTATTTGTATCCAAATGCAATTCTATTTGGCCATAATGTATTTGTCTATTTATTTTCTTTGTTTTTCTAATACAAGGTACCTTTTTCTGAAATCAAACCATCTCCTGAGTCTTTCTGAATATTGTCAGTGTAATATTGCTCCTCCACTGAGTTAGGTTTGTGCCTGGATAACCATTGTACTATGTATGTTGGATGGATGGAGACCTATATGCAATTCCTGTTTATATAGTAGTTGAATGTATATTTGACTATGTATATCCTAAGAGAGACTATGTGCTGTATCTACATCTGTGTCAAGTCAAAATGGACCTCAGAACAACGCATGTTGTTCTGTGCATCAATGACCTTGACCATAAATCAAATATCAGAAACAGAAGTAGCTAAAATCATCTTCTCCTTGAATAAATCTCATGCGAAAGACGTCTATGGCCTGGATACCAACTTTCTGAAAGAACATAATTGGACTCTCTGATTTGCCCTATTACACACCTGATAAACCTGATAAACCTATCGATAAAACACTGTTGTCCCGGCCGCATGGAAGGTGGGCATGGTCAGAGATGGGCGAAAATACATCATAAAGTATTTTGATACAAATTACAAATACTTGCTCAAAAAATGTATCACAATACAAATGCAAAATACTGGTTTGAAAGATTGGGGGGGATAGAGAAAGAGAGAGTCGGAGAAAGTCAGGGTAGTTGCGCCAAGGCAGCCAAGTAGGCCAAGCCGGGAAGCGCCAAGCTAAACTTTAATGTACCAAGATCGAAGGCCCGACCGAGTTGGGAGCGCCAGCCGCAAATAGCTGTAAGTCGCTAAAAAGGTCGAAGGCCGGAAAAGTACAATCGCGAAGCGCCAAGGCGGCCAGGTAGGCCAAGCTGGGAAGCGCTATCGCGAGGTGCCCGACCGAGTTGGGAGCGCCAGCCGCAAATAGCTGTAAGTCGCTAAAAAGGTCGAAGGGAAAAGTACAATCAACTACTGGCGCCTGCAGATCTCAATTAACCTCCGGTAATCAGATCTTCCTTTTGGGGGATCTCCTAACCTATGCAGGTGCCCTCCTCTTGCCTCAAGAGCAGCGCCACTGGCCAATGGAGTCAAGCGCCAAAGTATTTGCCATGCATGCCGATTGCTAAATAAAGTTTGTCTAATCCTACCAACTGGCCTCTCATGATTGAAGTGAGGTCTCCAGACCATATTTCAAGCTGAAGGCCACTCATGCATAATCCGATCATCCCCTGACGACAGTCAAGTCCTAGCATAACGTGGTCAGTCAAAGTCCTAGTATGACGTCTGCTATGACGTCTGCTATGACGTCAGTTAATCCTCATATATATAGCAAGGGTTCTACGTCACCTCTCTCTCTCTGGCCGATCATACTGTAGCAGCAGTAGCTTCCATCTCCCTCGAAGCCGTCCTCCGAAGCGTTGTTTTGCCCCACCCACCTCCCCAGTCCGCCACCAACGAGTCTTGACTCCTGATCCCCCACGGGGGGGGGATCTCCTAGCCTATGCAGGTGCCCTCCTCTTGCCTCAAGAGCAGCGCCACTGGCCAATGGAGGGGATCTCCTAGCCTATGCAGGTGCCCTCCGATTAACGTTACATGGATGCGAGTTTTACTGCCGAGTGCGACTTTCTGCTTAACTGCATGTAACGTTAAAATTTTATCGTCCATGTATTCCTGGGAGTGCTTATTCTTTTCGTGAATGGATTATTTTACGTCGCTGGATTTGGAAGGGAAAGCAAATTGCACTACATTTCAGCTGTTGCCGCCAGAATGAACCGTTCGCCCCATGGACCTTTCGGTCTGCCCAGAGTGCCCGAGATGCTACGGCACTCCAGCTTCAGCGCTTCTCCAAGCCGGTTCCCGTCAATCACCGTGAATCTGCCCGGCGGCCTGGAGGTCAGTGCGACCAGGAAGTACGTGGCGTCTCGCGGCGGCCCCGCGGCCTGCATTTCCCCAGCGGCTCCCGGCTCTCGGGGCAGCTGCCTCTACTGGTCTTCGCCCGCGGCCTCTCGCACGTCCGCGCCGAGCGGCCTCTCCCTCCGGCACGCTCGCACGCGTTCTTGGGCGTCCACGGCGCGGCGCTTCGTCTTCTGCTCTCCTACCGGGGCCGTCGCAGTGGCGCGCCCCGTGCCACGGGAACGCGCGCTGGGCCTTCTCGTCGGGGCTATGCTGGCAGCCTGTGGTCCGGTCGCTTCGCCAACGTCTTCCACGGGTAGAGAAGGCTTGTGGGTGCTGATTCGGTCTGCAGATCTGGTGCAAAACAACGCTTCGGAGGACGGCTTCGAGGGAGATGGACTGCCGTGAAGCTACTGCTGCTATGATCGGCCAGAGAGAGAGAGGTGACGTAGAACCCTTGCTATATATATGAGGATTAACTGACGTCATATTTGACGTCATAGCAGACGTCATACTAGGACTTTGACTGACCACGTTATGCTAGGACTTGACTGTCGTCAGGGGATGATCGGATTATGCATGAGTGGCCTTGAAATATGGTCTGGAGACCTCACCTGTATTTTGAAAATACATAAAAATACATTTGATAAAAACTGATGAAGAGCTGCAACAATTAGTCAATCCATCAATTAATTGCCAAATATTACATTAATTGCCTATTTTGATAATCTGTTCATTTTGAGCCATTTCTGTAAGGAAAATGTCCTAATTCTCTGATTCCAACTTCTCAAATGTGAAATTTTCTGGTTTCCTTAGATGGTAAATCATCTCTTAGTCCTCTGTGACAGTATTCTCCTTTGTGTAATAGGGTTGGCACCATGGATGATGGCATCGACCATCGTCGATGGGCCGACCCCCATCGACCTCTGACCCTTCTACATCGGACCATCGTGATTATCTGTTCGAATTAAAAATTTGGCAGATTTAATAATAAAAAAGGCTAACTCCACTCAACCGCGACACACGGGGGACGCACAGGCGGCATTAAACAAGCGGCGAAGCGTACCTTATCCCCAGTTCAGAGAAGTGGTAAAGTGCGCGGAGAGGAATAGAAGATAAGCAGAAGTCGGTTGTGTTGTGAAAATGTTAAGAAGAAACTTCACGTTCTTTCCTGTTTTCAACCCAATGTGAGTAATGTTACAAGTCTTCAACTGTGAATTCAACTCGCCTGTTAACAGGAACTCTCTCCATTACATACTGTGTAGGCTGCCTGCTGCTGTGTTTCTATTTCTCCTTAACGTAACCCAATGTTAGATTCAAAACTGAGCCCACACAAATCTAACGTTAGCCGCCAGTAATTCTGCCCCTTTTCTGCCAGCTAGTTAAATTAAACACACACGTTGTTTGTCACGATCTGTAACGTTAACGTTTTGATTGTTTTGCGCCTTTCAATATTGCTGGTAGTGATAGCCTACTGTTTGAATTGCCTGGCTCTGTGCTGTAGTAGTAGCCTATCCAAGCCTGCTGGTCTCTCATGACATGTAGAGCTCACCTGTCCTGTTGTAAACGTGAACGTACATTGCAGTGGCGCAGCCAAACGGCACCGCATGGACTTCATAAATCATTAATTAACCCCACCCCCCATCAACGACGATGCAATCGTCCATCGCGATGTTTCACTGTGGAACCATCGCGATGGTTATTTAGGTGACATTGCACAACCCTATTGTGTACCCTCTAACACATTAAAGTTCTTTCATTTCAGTTTTAGCTGTTTTTCAGCACAGCTAATTTCTCCCTCACTTCAGCTGTTAATCACCTTCGGTGAGGGCTTTTGACTTACAGGCAGCATTTCTACATGTTAACCTCAAGTTTTGGAACTTTGACCATGTTAGCCCTAGATATCTGACATAACAGTATCCCTGGAGATGATGTGCCATGGCTGCAGTTATGGAAATCGCCGGCTCCACGGGCTCCCAAAATCATGACTGACAGACAGACACTGCCCACCCACCTTGGTGCCATCGTGCAAATGTGCGCCATCGGCTCATACTACATCAGAGTTGCTCGAGTGACATCACTGATGACATCACAACTGCCTGAGTAACATTACAGTTGGGCAATCAGTGGCTCGAGTGACATCACTGATGACATCACAATCATGACACACACTGCCACCACTTTGCCGAAGATAATTAGTTGTGTCTTGATACATACAATATGATACACTGGTTTGAATATGCAGTAAACCGTTTCAAATGCCAGTGCCTGATAGGCCAGTGCAAGCAATATCTAATCATCAATTTATATTAGTAATTTATCTCTGAGGGAATTTCCACCAATACAAGGCTTCATACTAGACGAAGAAGTGATGTGCCTCTGATTTGTCGTTGAGTTTGTTCTGAGGGTAAGCCAATCAGAGGTAGAGTAGTAGGTAGTGACAGTGACATGTCAAAAAAAAAATCTCCACAGTTTAAACCTGTGTCAATGGTAAGAATGTGTCAATTTGAGAATAGAATTAAAGAAAAAAGTATTTTATGTATTTAAAATACACAAAATACAAGGTCTGAAAGTATCTTGATACAAATTACATCTTATTTTTCTCGGTCCAGCCAAATACAAATGACAAAATACACAAATGTATTTGAAATACATGTATTTAAAATACTGCCCGCCGCATGGTTACCCCAATTTTTAAATCCGGAAGTAAATCCGACATTAATAATTACAGACATATCGATATTGGTTTGGTTTATTTCGGATCAAGAAATGCATAAAAACCATTACAAATTTACAATTAATACAGTAGTAAAAAAAGTACACAATATGTAAAACGAAAGTAAAATGATCCAAGGATAACCCAGTAAAGCAGCTTAAAGTTACAAACTAGAAGCCTGCTTATTTCCACTGGGGTCCTTCAAATATCAAAACCTTAATATTACACAATTGTACTTTATAAAAGAAAAACAGAAAAAAGAAGTCTATCGATGACACATAAAATATATGATATATACAAATGAAATCTCAGCGAAGGTGATATTCTCCCAGCTATCTCAAAAATCATAGAAAAATGGGTGGTCAAACAATTGATAGAACATCTCAACAGTGGCCTCACAGCCCTGCACCCAATGCAATTCCGTTTCCGCGCCCACCACTCCACAGAATCGGCTATAAGCATGTTAATTGAAAGAACCAAATGTCTCCTAGACAAGAATGGCTGTGTCGGTGCTCTGTTCCTCGATCTCAAGAGGGCCTTTGATACAGTCGACCACCGTGTACTGCTGACCAAGCTGGCCCATTTTTAATTTCTCGGCCCAGGCACACAATTGGATTAAATCATATCTCTCCAACAGAAAACAGTGCGTGGTGATCAATGGAGTCAAATCTAGCCTAGGTAAACCCAGCCCCCACGTGACCTGCTCTCTCAGTTCCCAGTCACTAGGGTGGAGGGGGCAGCAGTTACCGATGTAGGGAAACACTTTCTCAGTGAATGTGGCATCAAAACGGTGTAGCACCTCCTGGGTCTCAACATCAGTGAACAGCAAAGATCCACCATCACAATCCAGATGCACTCGGATTCTCCGGGGTTTGCGGGTGATTCCCAGAGGCGTCCCCAACTCTGTTACCAGGAAGCTCAAAGTGTCTTCTATACTCTGGTCTGGCCTGGATACTTTGTACTCCCCTTGATCAAGTCGGAACAGCCATCGGCCTGCCAGCTGATCGTATCGGTCAATACCTTCAGCTACTATGCCTACTTCAAAGTACTCACTGTCTCCAACCTCAACGTCCCAGCTGTGAATTCCTGAGACAAAGCCCTGAGATCCCATGACTCCAGGACACTCAAACCTTTCTGGGTTGTGAGGAAGCATCTGTTTATCCTCATAACCTATGAATGAGACGCCGGTGAGATCTTCTGATAGGAGGAGACTGCAGTCTGCAGTGTTGGGGTCTAGAATCACTGGGGTGTAGGATGCAAACTTCTCCATTTTCTCCCACACTCTGAACGTCAGGTTGCCCATGTGTTTGGGCACATTGATGAGAGCCCCAGTGACCTCCGGTAGATCATACAGTGGGAGCTCCGTTACTTTTATTATGGCCTTGTACTTCTGGAGGAAAGAGATCTTCTGCTCAGGAGATGTTATATCTTCATTAAGTTTCATCACCTCCTCTGTGGTTCGGATTTTGTCTGAAAGGTGTATCTGTCTTCTCAAACACTTAATGTTCTCCTCCATCGCACAGCTCTTCTGGTGTTCTTCCTCCCTCAGTGCAGCTACCATGGCCCGCTCTTCCTCATGCAGAAACTGGTGTAGCTTCCAGAACTCCTGCGTAATCTGCTTCTCAGAGTGCTCTGCCTGGACCTTAATGTGTTCTGCCATTTCATCGCAGGTCACTAAAAATCTCTGAGTTCACACGCATGCGCAACAAGATCTTGTGATTAAACCAAGCTAAGCCCTCGAGCTCCTCAGCAGCTTTGCTGATTGGTCTGAATGTGTGTTCTCTGTGGCTTTTTGAGTCCTGACAGACAAGGCAGACTAGAGCCGTTTTCCCACTCCTGTTGTGGTTGCAAGCTGTAGCCTAGTGAATGAAGAAGGTGTTAGCTCGAGTGCTAACAACAAAGGTCGCAGAGTGATGACGCCATCTGTTGCACTGCGCATGTGCTCTGTGCACCAAGCTGATTGGATGACGGTTGGCTGGTGGAGTGGTCTATCGAGGGGGGCCCAACACCCGCTAGAAATCGGTTTGAATGGCTCAGGCTCCAGACTGTAGTGACTGAGAACAGGTCTGAGAGCAGGTCACGTGGAGGCTGGGTTCACCCAGGCTAAGTCAAATCACCATACATAGACTGTCCACTAGGGGTCCCCCAAGGATCCATTCTCGGCCCGATCTTATTTTCTTTATATATTAATGATTTTTTTGATGTATGCAAAAATGTCCATGCACAGTTATATGCGGACGACGCCATAATCTTTACGGCTGCAGCAAACGCCGCGGATGCTGCACAAACCCTCACGGCAGCGATGTTCCACGTCCAGGAATGGCTCAAAGATTCCTGTCTCTTGAATACAAAAAAAAACTGTCTGTATGATGTTCACCAAAAAAATTACAAAACTGTCACTCAGGTGTATTCCTGAACGGTGAGGAACTCGCTCTAGTAAACGAGTTCAAATATCTCGGGGTCACCCTGGACTCAACCCTCACCTTTCAGAAACACATTAAGAAAGTGACCAACTCAGTCAAATACAATCTGGCGAACTTCAGACAAATCAGAAATTTCCTGACGGACGATGCTGCCTTGATGTTCTTACACCCTATGATTTTTTCCCACATTGACTACTGCTTAACGAACTGGGGCCGGTTGCACCAACTGGTCTTACACTGGTCTTAAGCTAAGTTGGTCGTAACTTTATGACCTAACAGCTACGCCGGTTGCACCAAGACGGCTTAAGCCTTATTTTCACTACGACCACGCGTAACTCCTACGCCTGGTCAGGAGGAGGCGTAGAGCCTGCCTGTAACAGAGATCTCCGCGGAGACCTTTTTGACCGTCATCGTCGTAACACCGCCAGTTCGCCGTCTTTGAAAGCACGACGTTAGATTATAACTAACTAGTTGTGTGGCTTAGCCTTCCAAAATGTTGCCGTTAATTTTTTAGAATGTAATACATAGAATTGGGAACGTTACATTCAATTTCATTCAGACTGTCTTTCTGGCTCAATCGCCGCCATTTTCCCCCCGGAGCGAGGGAGGGTGAGAGGAGGGAGGGTGTTTTACAGTAGTGGCTGAGAGAGCGTAGTGGCCAGTGGCACAGTGCTCCAAACAGGTCGCGAGGCACATTTTTTGCAACATCATCCAATCAGGGTGCATTCCCTGGCAATTCACATGGACGCGCATTGCTACGACCAGCATAGTTAAGACCAGACGTAAGCCGTGTTGGTGCAACAGGCGTAAATCCATGGTCTTAACTAAGACCGACGTAGGAGTTACGACCAGGCATAGTTAAGACCAGTTGGTGCAACCGGCCCCTGGTGTTTGGCTTGTAAAACAACTCTTAAGCCGATTGAATCTCTCTGAAAGCCCTAAAGATCTTCGATAAAAAACCCATCTTCGCTCATATCTGTAACATTATAAAGAAGCATAATTTCCTTGATTTTGACAATTTTAAAACCTTCAGACAGGCCTGCTTTGTTTTTAAGTGTCTCCATGGTCTTGCCCCACCCACTCTGGGAGTTTTTTAAGCGGAGGTCCGTGGAGGGCATGACCACCGGGGCGTGTCAAAGAGGAGACTGAGTTAGGCCACAGACGCACCGCATTCGGAAAAAACGTCCTGTCCATTGTGGGCGGAAAGGTCTGGAACAATCTCCTGGCCGTAGTAAGGGAATGCCCCACATACCCTACCTTTAAAGTCAAACTCAAGGAATGGCTCAAAACGAAACAACACTGCACCCATAATAAGTAGCCTTCTCTACAGACATTTAATCTTTTTATCATTTTATTATTTTATCTGTTTATCTTGTTTGTGTGTATTGCTTTTATCCTGTGTATGTATTGTTATCCCTTGTGCATTTTTATTATATTGCTTTTTTTATTCCCGTATCCTGTATTTATCTTGTAATTTTTAGTTGTCTATGTCCCGAGGACTGCGGGTGAAAATTAGCTTCGGCTAATCCTGGCACATTTACCGTTGTCACATATGGATGATTCTGTATGTGTAAAACTGTCTTATTAATGTGTCCTGTCTAAATAAACAAAGTAAAGTAAAGCATGTAAAATAATTGCTATACAATCAAAATGTAAAAACTGTATGTCCTCCAAAGTGTGCTGGCGATGAAGGAATTAATAAAACAAATGAATTGCTTCTCATTCATATCTAAAATCTTCTAATCAACCTACTCCACATGACATTAACTTTCTATTCTATTCATTGGCATCTGTATGTCACATTTAACCTCACACGCTGACTAAATGTGCACTATTTGGTGTCTATGTCACATTTAACCCCCAGGTCACCGGATCTAAACCAAACTTGGTGCACTTGTCCACATATCTCTGACTAAATGTGCACTATTTGGTATATCTGATGTATAACCCCCAAGTCACCGGAAGCGTGAACCCCGCATCGCCGCTTGCGGCTATATTTATTATTATTTTTGCTATTTTATTTCCATTTCACGTAGCAGTTCATATTTATTTTTCCCCTCATGTTTTTGCCCAAAGGTTTACATTTAACAAAAAGATTATGAGGGAAAAAAGTTCATGCTTGTAATCCTATATCAACCTGAGTGTATTGAATGTTTCTCATTAACACATTTGCTTTTGTTTGCATTTGTTTAGAGAATGAAGACCCTAATGTATACAAATATGCATTCATAAAAAATTATTTGCATGTGTACCTATCTGTACCTGTCTGAGGAAGAGGGATGGCTCAAAACGTCACTTGCTGCTGGATGGCTAAATAAACGGTAAATTGGACCTTCAGTGTGCGGACCTTCCCTTTTTTCATGTGTACCTATCCACATAATTACACCAATATAATATGCACTGAGATGCAAAAAAAATATTAATAAGAAAAATATGTAAATCAATCAAATTAAATATCTACATAGACAAAAAATTGACAGGTAAGTAAACAAATTATTATCGAAATAAGAATTAGAGATTGAGAATAGTGAATCATAAATTATTTGACTTAGAGTGTGATGGGGAGTGTAGGAGACAAGAATGGAGTAGTAGAGAATATTTGAGGGTGTGAGAAGTTACCGTAGTTTTTAGAATTGATAGCTGTTTAGACCTTGGGACATTTCAATAAGCAGTGCAGATTGTGAAATAGTTGATACCAAGTTTCGTGATGTTTTTGATTTGAATATCATGACAAACACAATGTTGAAAAGATATAGATAGATACTGTAGATACCGTAGATATCTAGATAGATAGACAGATAGAGAAAGAGTGAGAGAGTACTTTATTTATCCTCGGAGGGAAATTCTTGGGTTACAGCAGCGAGTCAATGACAGTAACATAACATACTTATTTCAAAAACACACAAAGAAAAGGGTTAGGGTTGTATATAGATGGTATATACGTACATACCATAAATATATAATACAGTATATATACTGTATACATTGAAACAATATATACATATTTTACACAACTACTACTGTCCACGTGTATCATATTATAATATAATACTATTATTACTATCATTCCAAGTACACGTGTGCTGTGTGTACAAAAAGTGTACAGTGTGCAATGTGAGTTAAGTAGTGCCTTTATGGGAGGGGAGGAGAGAGGGAGAGGGAGGGAAAGGAGGAGTCTCCTCTCTCTGCATGTATGGGAGTTATTATATATGGTTATTCCGGTGGGCACGAAATACCTCCTGTAACGGTCTTTACTGCATGGGAGCTGACGGAGCCTCTAACTGAAAACACTCCGTTGTCCAGCCAAGTAGGTTGGGGTGTGTCGTGTTGTGTAGGGGGTGTGTCATGTTGTGTCGGGGGTGTGTCATGTTGTGTAGGGGGTGTGTCGTGTTGTGTAGGGGGTGTGTCGTGTCGTCTATTATTTTGAGCACTTTGTGCAACATCTTTCCACAACCACCTCCAGGGCCTCCAGACGAGTCCAGAGTGGTCCCCAGCACCGAGCCAGCTCTCTGTATCAGTTTGTTCAGTTTCTTAGTCACCCGGCTCCAATGCTGCTGCCCCAACTGGTGGCTGCAAAGAGGATTGCACTTGCCACCACAGACTGGTAAAAGATATGCAACATCTTGCTGCATACATTGAAGGATCTAAGCTTCCTCAGAAAGTCTACTCTGCCCCTTCTTGTATACAGCCCCAGAGTTGCATTTCCAGTTGAAACCACAGCTTCAGCAATGGAAGCTTTGAACACTAAGCCCTCTGGTTCGATGTCCGATCAGCCTCCACAGGGATGCCAGAAAAGTTCCGCCAGAGGTAGTTGAAGGTCTCCTGGACAGGGGCTTCCGCCAGACATTCCCAGTTCACCCTCACCACCATCAGATGGTGAGTTGACAGCTCTGCCCCTCTCTTCATGTGACTGTCCAAGACATGCGGCCTCAGGTCAGATGACACGATGACAAAATCACTCATTGACCTTGGTACTACGTACACTTATGAGCATCCTTATGCTCGAACATGGTGTTTGTTATGGCCAATCCTTGACCATCCATTTAAACATTATAGCATTTACGAATCTTTAGTAAACTGTTAAGCCATAGAATTAATTACTTGATAGTTAACAATAAAATGGTATATAAGTAATGTTGATCCTGTCAATTCATTATTCATTATTGTAAACTTCTTTTGAGAAACCAGAGGTGGAGAATGTGACCGGTGAGTGGACAAGCTGATGCCAAAGCTCCCCCGACTGCTGTGACAAAGACTGTCCTCTCTGTTTGGCAGGTTGAATTGCAGTCTTTGTCCATTGTAACAGGCTGAATTGTGCTCTGTTGGGTAATGTGGTAGGGTTACAGTCATACTGTAGACACTGCTCCTGTGGCCTTGAAGCTACACAATCTGCAAATATCCCATTTTACCAGCTTTGCAATGCCACCATTTAACTGCATTTCAGTGTGAGACCTGAATATCTGCTTGATCTTCTCCTTCCAATGCAAGCATCAGGTGTATTTACAAAAACATTTAATTTATTAGGTTGGACAGAGCTGGACCTCTTGAGGGCAAAAAATAAATTTTAAAATAATAAGAGTAGCAGTAATAATAATTATTATTATTAGTGGCCGGGCCAGCGAAGCGGCAGGGCCACTTATTGTATTTGCCTGTATTCTTCTTCTCCCGGGAAGTTACGACTTCCCATGCATGAAAATAAACCAAACTTTGCACAAAGGTCTAGTCCCATGCCAAACTAAGTTGACGTGAATTTGGCGCCAATAGTCCTGATGGTGGCGCTACAGCGACCGTCTAAAGTTTCAAACTTTGAAAATTCATAACAAATCAGGCATATGGGCTACAGCTTTGGCACTTCCACCGAAATGTGCGCCCAAATGAGGAGAAACTTTTGTACACTGCAACCTATGGCCAATTATGAAGTCTAAAGACTGTAAAACTGTAAAACGAATTAAACCCTACTCCTCCCACATTTTTTCTTCAAACGACACCAAACTCCAGCATCTGCATCGTTACTGTCCTACACAAAAGTATAAAAACAGATTTTTGATAGATCAAAAATTGAGCCTACAGTGCATCAAAATGTTTTACTGTAAATGGTACTGTAAACACCTAGTGCAAATTCTCGCTAAATAAAGCTCAAAACTTCACGGAAAAAAACGACCAAGTTTTGCTTTCACAGTATAGTTGAAGTGTGTAAAATATCAGAATGCTATCTCAAAAACTGAACTTTTGACAATATTTTGAATTCTGCCCTCATGTAGACTACAGCACCGATGCCTTTGCCATCCTGTGGAATGGTAGGACATGCCCTCACCATCCTGGGAAAACATACACACTTATGATGTCATAACTGATGTCATCAGTGATGTCACTTGAGCAATTGTGCATTGTGACATCACTGATGATGTCATCAATGATGTCATCAGTTTTTGACATCACTGATGATGTCATCTTCATCTATAAATTGCTCAGCCTTCCTCTCCATCTCTCCCAGTACCTCATCCACTCCACAACAGCAAGGAGGCAAGTAACTTGTGTGTCTGATTGTCTGTACACCTTTCTGGAGATGAAGAAATATTTCTAGCCGTAGTATGAGTGTTAACATATGATAGTGTTTTATTGTGTTTTAGGAAGCAAGGGTTCAGCTGCACCCTAGGACAGAGAAGACAAGCTTCCCAAGTGGCTACTAGTCACTCAGCCTCCCTCTCCAGTGCATCTAACATCAGCTCTCTCAGTACCTCATCCACTCCTTCACAACAGCAAGGAGGCAAGTAACTTGCGTGTGTGACTGCCTGTCTGTATGTCTGTGCACTTTTTATGGAGACGAAAAATAATAATATATTAGCAACCCTAGTATGAGTGGTAACTTATAACGTTTTATTGTTTAAATGCAATGTTGTATTTATGCAACATTGCACAATTGTGCATTGTGACATCACTGATGATGTCATCATTGATGTCATCAGTGTTGTGACATCACTGATGATGTCATCTATTAATCGTTCATGCTTCCTCTACATAAGTTGGACTTGTGACTAAAAACTTGAGACGTGACTTGGACTATAGCTAAAAG
Organism: Poromitra crassiceps; assembly: GCF_964638095.1. Taxonomy (NCBI): domain Eukaryota; kingdom Metazoa; phylum Chordata; class Actinopteri; order Beryciformes; family Melamphaidae; genus Poromitra; species Poromitra crassiceps. Next base: position 7,499,702 of record NC_139623.1, read on the forward strand.
ACTTGAGACTTGCCCGGCCACGACCCATTGCTGCGCAGCAGCTATAATTATTATTATTGTTATTATAAAATGTGACAAAAACAATCACTTCTATAGATGCTGGATGAAGTCGGTATTTAATGGACTTGAGGGCCACAAATATTTCAGAATAAACGTCAATGTCAGTGTGTTCAAATGTAAAAATTTAATTTAATTTCCGCCAATACATCTTACATTGCTTATAGTGAGTGTACTTTTACCAGCTATCGCCAATTACCGCAAAAGGCCAGCATTCTCATTTGTTGAGATAGTAGCATTCAGGAAAACACATGACAGATGGGTTGGGAGACATACAAACACACAGAGAGAAAGTCAAATAGACAGAGTGACAGGCAGGCAAAGCCCAAAACAAAGGTGAACACGCACATACAAAAACACAGACACAGACAAATCAAAGGATACAGAAATAGGAAGACGGGCTACCATGTTGGGAGACAGCTGAGCTGCAAACAGACATGCCTCAGACAAAATGAAAGAGAGGAATCTGAAGGACAAGAAGTAGAGCTGCATAAGAGGAAGACAGAGGAGGCGGCCATGTCATGTGAATGAGAGTGGGTGAGCGAGAGAGATTTCAGGCAGTTGGATGAGGAAGTTGTGATGGTTAGCACACGGGTGTGGTTGACTAACCGTTGCTCCATCAGCCATTACTACAGAGAGGACAGCACCGTGACATACAGAGAGGACAGCACCGTGGACGATGAGGCTCTGGATACCAATGTGGAAGGCACACCACAGGATGGATACTAAGGTGAGCATAATATGGATGGCTAAATATCAGAGGGCAGAGGGGTGTTGTTGGTGGAGGAAGCCGAGAAGAGATTGATGGAGGATGACAGACAAATGGACGAACAGCGTGCTGGATGATGTGACAAACAGGCAGGTGGGTCAGTGTATAGGCCGCATTAGGCCGGGGAGGGAGACACGCTTGTACAGCCTGGAGGGAAATGAGGCCTCATCTTGACATATGCTCTGGAGTGAAATGAAGACTGGCACGAGCCGCTAATCTGATGCTGTCACAGTCCATGATGGCCACGCTCACCTGTCACAGTGTCCCGAGCCCCCCGAGGACGAGCTGCCACCGGGATAGGTCAAAGATCGAGGTTAATTTCTGCCGGGCGATGGATTCAAACCAACAAGCCACTGGCCCAGACCCATAGCTCTCCCCCTGCATCCTCTGTCGTCTCTGCTGCCTGTGCTGCTGTGAAATAATACAGTATTGGACCGGTTTTTTGTTTTTCATCTATTTTAGAGTTATTTTACTCATGAGGTCAATAAAAAAATTTGAGAGGGAGGAGAAATATTGTTCCCTCTCAGAATGCTACCCTCGGACCCAGAGCATTTTTATTACCGTATTGAAGCGTCCTCATAATTTGGCTTTTAATTTGTGGCAGTGGCAAGCTAAAAAATATGATGAGGTTTGATCAGTAGTGGAGAAAAGTTCAAAAGGCGTGTGTGGGAGGATTCCAGATGTAACCCTACATGTGGGCTCAATCATTTTTCTTTGACAAATGAGACAAAGCTGGTTATGTTGGGAAACTTATACTGTTTGATATTCAAAATAATAATCTATCTTACTGTGTGAGGTATGTGGGTGATATCAGCCCCATGAAACGTTAAAAGCAGCTCCCTGCCTTCCTGAGCATGTCTTCCTGTCTGTTAGTCACATGTAGAACCTGAGTAACTGAATACAGAACAACAGGGTTTGACAGTACAAATTGTTCCGTGGAGGATTCTCTTAGTAGAACCATCTGAGAAGACCTTGCTTGTACTCTTGTCCTGGTATAACAATTTGAAAAACATTCCTGTGACTATAGAGACAGATTACATATCAACAGTGTCTTTATGTACTAATGAGATGTGCATTTATGTGACCTGTATTCATTATAGAGTCACCTGTGTGACCCAAGGGGCTTCAGATGATTTAGCAGATTTCAGTTGAAGTAGCAGAGCTTCATCTTGCATTAATGACAGGAGACAACACGTTGCAACACCATGGAGAATGTGTTTGACTCTTCTACTCTCATGTCTTTTCTCTTTCAGATTCATTTGACTTGCATGACCTTTTTCATGTTTCTCATATTAAAAGGTGAGTACACAAAATCTCCTTTTATCTCCTCTGCACTCAAACACCTCACGCTACGGGTGAATTCACAACTTACCCTCTGCACAAATCCAACAATCTATAATTATATATCTATCTATATATCTATCTATCTATAATACCAAGACCATCTGTCTGTATCTGCATGTCTGTATGATACATGTCTGTATCTCGAGAACCGTTCGTTGGATCGAAGTCATACTTGGGGTGTGACTAAAACAGCGCTGCGCTCTCCGCTGTCCTGTTGTTTTCCTATGGGGGAGAGCCCCTTAGTGGAGCACGGTGGCCTGAATGTGGGAGATCGGCAGTTTGAATCCCGTGCGGGGCGTTGCATTTTTAAATTAAGATCCTGGTGAAATATGGTCTAAATGTGAACGTTCAATCAACAACGTCTGCAAATAGTGGGTGAAAAAACTTTAACTTTTGAACTTGTCTTTTTTTTAAATGTCTTTTCAACGGAAAAATGCTCGCTGGGTCAACTAGGTGGCAGCGCTCCCCTTGGCGACGCGCACAGCTCGATTTTGCCACTTTGCTCCGCGCTGTGAGTGCTGTGTGTGGGGGGGGATGAAGAAAGAATTGCTCAAAGTGACATCACTGGTGACATCATAATTGCTTGAGTGACATCACTGGTGACATCACTGATGACATCACATTTGCTCGAATGACAGCTTCGTTCAAAGCAACATCTCATCCACTCAACAGATGAGGAAGCCTGAATCTGTGGACCGGGCGGATTCCACACCCACACTCCCACACATCTACAATCCTATGACATAATCAGTGATGTCATAGACATTGTGACATCATCAGTGATGTCATAGAAAATAGCCCTGTTTGGAATCGGTCCCTATGACAGAAATAGTGGGCTATTCAGTGTGTTCACTTGTACTAGTGTCCGAATTCTCAACTGTTAATTTGATTCACTATGTAGTCCACTATAAAATAACCACAATGCACAGCGATTTCTAGTGAACAGTGAATGTACCCTACATTTTAGCCGGTATACCACGATGCAATGCGGTTGGTTGTCTTTGCCGAAGGAGAAGAAGAAAGTCACTACAGTAGCTCGGAATAGTGAGTAAATGAATGAGTGAACCATTCCGAACACGGCGATTATTGTGACGTCATCAGTGATCGAACACAATCAACATCCACAATCCATGACATCATCATTGATGTCATAGACATGGTGATGTCATCTAGGATGTCATAAATCCTTCCGTGCTGAGGTTAGAACAAGGCCAGGGTGGGAGTAGGCCAGGAAGAAGTAGGGAGCGAAGATGTTCAGCAAGTGCTGTGGCTATGGAGCCATCAAGCTCTCACTCCCTTCTCTAACCCAGTCCCCAGCACTGAGCTGCAGACTCTCTCTCTACACAGTGACAGCCATTCCCACCAGTTCCTCTCCAACATCAGGACAATGGGATGGATGCGTTGCCATTAACCTGATGCTGCCAGATGGGGGCGGTATTGTTGTGAACACAATACCGCCCTGGTCTGGCAGCATCAGGTAAGGTTGCCATGCCAAGCTTATCGTCAGTGATGTCATTTGTGCATGAATGAATCAAATGACTTGGTCAATGGGATAAATTATTTGTAGCTATCGCAGCGGTATAGAATTTATTTTTTTAAATTGAAGATATAGTTTTATTACCACTTGTATCTCACTGTAGTGTATTGTAGGCATGCTTCTTTGTTTTTGACCCTGCATTGTCCCGTGCTGTTTACCTGCAGGCCATGTGATGAGTGCCTCCTGTCCCATTGAGCTGAGCCCTCCCACTGTGGTGGTGCGATATGGAGGCTCCGTGTCAGTCAACTGCAGCACATCAGCACGACATGAGGGGATGGGCTGGGAGGCTTCTGTGGGAAGCCCCATAGGTCTACAGGAGGGTGTCAACCATGTGACCTGGACAGTGGAGAACCTAACCGACGGGAACATCACTCCCAAATGCTTCATCAACCAGCTCCTACCAAATGGGACTAACAAGTGTCTAAAGAACCTGAACCTAACAGTGCTTCTTTACAGTAAGTCTTGTTTTCATCCGCCTTGTGCATTCTGCAGCTGTTCTTTCTTATAACCTCTACAAGTCTCTAGCAGGGCTTTTCAAAGTCAAAACAATAAAATAAAAAAATCACACCCGGGTGTAAGCCATGCAAGGGATTGCGTGACATAATTTCCAGTTGAGTGACATCACTTCACACACACACACACACTGCCCGACTGACATCATTAGTCACAAAATTGTGACTAAGATAAGATCACAGTTGCTCGAGTGATCAGTTAATCACCCTATCCCCTTCCAGGTGAACTTTTCGGTGACTACATCTCAGGTGAACTCTTCGCTCATACACACAAAGTCACTCAGAAAAGCAGTTGCACCGCTTAAAAATGAGAAAAAGAATGGCTCACTGTCTTCACTTGCTCAAAAATGGAAATTTTAATACGTTTCAGTACAAGACCTTTTTCAAGTATATACTATATACTATAAATATAAGTCTATTATTATATACTATAAATTTGGCAAAGTGGACTCTTTTTTTTTCCCCAAAATTTTGTCCGGCCACAGCTATGCTGTTTTACGTGCGATCGAGCGGAAACTTTCAGTGTGGCGACCTGACTGAGCCAGATTTTTTTATTTGGGCATATCAATTGCCCTAAGGCTGTTTGCCCTAAGTCTGAGGCTATAGTTCAGTGATGATGTCACTGATGATGTCATCAGTTACTACTGATGTCATCAGTGATGTCATCAGTGATGATGTCATGGCTCCTAGGCTCGCCCGCACAGTGCGCGCGTGAGATGCCTAGTCTATCTATGTATCTATCTATCTATGTATCTATCTATCTATCTTATTATAATTTGAGAAGTGTCCGTGTGCATGCGTGTGAGTGAATGAGCTGAATTTTGTCCTTCCGCCGCTGTGCCATTTTACGTGCGATTGGGCTGAAACTTTCAGGGGTTGTAAAGAGCACCCGTGCGGGTGACCTGACGGACCTGGGTTTTTTAATTAGCTGATTGCCCTGATTACCTAATGATGTGATGTCATCAGTGATGTCAGTGATGATTTCATCAGTGATGATGTCATCGGTGATGTCATCAGTGATGATGTCATGTTCCAGACGAGGGGGGCCTAACTCCAGGTTACGCTATGCTGGAGTTGAAGAGAAGAGACTAGCCCAATAGTACAGTGCGACCAGGCCAGACTGAACTATACCTGAAGAACCACCAAGACAGGTTGAGAGCAGACCTGCACAACGGGCTGCAGGATGCTCTGGCCCAGGCCAAGGCAGACAAGACGGGGACAGAGCTGGAGAATGTCACACAGATGATTATCCTCCCCTGGCTCCCCGCGCTACATTGTCTCCACCTTAGAAATTGAGCATGCAAAATTTCTAGTACTGTAATAATAATAATAATAATAATAATAATAATAAAAATAAATAAATAAGAATTCATCTATAATTCAGAAGCCCCCTCAGTAAAATGTTGAAGTCAGCTTAACATGGGTTCAATAATTGAGTTGTAATCACAGTAGTAGCTTCAGAAAGTAGGGCTTTGTAGTGCTTCATTAATTAGAATGTGCTGAGTGAGTACAGTGACAATGGCCTCACTGTCCCCTCGCCTCAATACAACAAGCTAGCTCTGTTTTAGCCAGAAGCCACTCTGCCCCCCTCACAGGACTATTATTATGACTTACTCTGTGCGACTGCAGCAGCCCTATTTCCCTTCTGTAGCCTGGCAGACACATTCTCAAGTCCCCCGCCAGGAATACATCACAGCATTGTTGGGGAAAGTACACTGTTCTTTGTTCTTGCTGCAAAGTAACATTGCCGCACTACGAGGCTTAATCTGTGTTTTTGGTGTGTTCAAATGTATCTTTTCCTCACCCCCCCCACAGATCTAACAACGGTGAATATGACCAGCAGCATTATGGCACGCTCAGCAACGCCCACCCCTGCTCCTCCTCCCGCTGGTAAAGTCCTCTTGGCTATTCTGAGATGCCACTTTGCAGCCTTTAGAGTCTGCAGACTATTTCATATTTTCCCAGTAGCTTTCCATGCTCATTCATCTCAGGACCTTGTTCTAATAAAGGCTGCTCTTAAAATCTGGACGATGAATAGAAATCAATGTGCATATTGCACTATTGGCTTGTACACCCGAGCTTTTAATGGCTCTTTGTTTTCAGGTCTGTAGATATTTTCTTTTTCTTTTCCTATTTGTATTTTATTCAATTTAAATTAAGTTTCAAATTCCTATTAACCCCTCCTGGCCCCATAATAACAAAACAATTTCCTTCACAGCACCTTAAGGAGAACTTCACCGAAAAACAATGTTGATTTATTTTGCAGATGATCGCACACATGTCCGAAAACTGTAAGCAGTTCTGCAGGCATTCACAGTTATTAAGAGTTGATTTGAGTTCAGTTGTGGACCAGTGATGTAGTCATTTGTGCATGAATGACATCACTGGTCCACAACTTAAATTAACTCTCAATAACTGTCAAACTAAATAAATGACTGCAAAACTGTTTACAGTCTTCGGATATGTGTGAGATATGCAAGATAAATCCGCATTGCTTTTTGGTGAAGTTCTCCTTTGAGCATAACAAAAAGGACAGAAGGCTTTCAGTCTTCCCTAATGTGACAGCCATACCTTTGTGTAACAGGAAGAGTCACCCGAGAGGCGGAGCCTTCAACAGGTGCTTCCCCTCCTAAACTGAATGCCGACCAGAACATTACTGCCAACAAGCCAGTGACCAACAACTCCATCACAGCAGCAACTAAGGCTCCAACAGGTAGCCACACTGCAAAATAGTCATTCATTGCAGAGACACTTGTCATAAATTTAACATTTTTTTTTTTTGTTGCAACGAATGGAAATACATTGATGTTTGGCGCTGTTGGCTCCGCTCTTTACAGAAGATATGCTGGATTAGCCAAGGAGCATGCTAAGCTAATCAGGGAGCATGATGCAGAATCCCTGATGGCTATACAAGAGTGAGCCCAAAGCAAGACATTGAATACATGTTTCACCTTTGAGCCGTGCAAGACTCTGAACTAGGCAAAGCTTGGCAGCAGCGATGTGTGTGGTAGCATTGGAGTAGCAAAGACCAGTGTAGAAGGCAGCCCCATTTAAATAGACCACCTTGTGAGAATGGATGAGATTGGTGAATGCATTTTTAATTGAATTTAAGTTAATTTTTAGGGACTAATACAATAAATTGGTGAATAAATTCATATTGAAATCCAAAATACCACATATATTTAAGAGTCAGTAGTACACAATTTTATCATTTTCACGTGCAATATCTGAAGATTAAAAAAATAACTTTTCTTCAGGGGCATACGTATTACTAGTGCAGTGCCCATTCCCCCCATTCACCACCCCGGGGCGCTACCCCCAAAGTTCACATAGTTTTGGTCCATAACTTTTGAACCGTAGCATCTACAATCAAACGTATTTTTCCCTGGATTCCTTGGGTCATCCCGGATCTGCTGATATAGGCGCCGCCCATTTCCGTCTAACTAGATTTTCCGCCATTTTGAATTTGGTCCAAAAGCGTTTTTTCACTATTTCTCCTTCAAATTTTGTCCGATCTTCACCAAACCACATCACACAGTGTGTGTGGACTGCCCTGCATAATTTTTTTTTTTTTTTTTTAAAGATATAATCGACTCCTGAATGTTTGTGGGTGGGGCCTATTTCACAAAAACCACCATAACTCCGGACCATATTGTCCGATGCGAACCAACCTGGTCCAGGTGTGCACGTATATACTCTTAGCTGAGACAAATCAAATTGTGTCATTTCGCCTATAGGGGGTGCTATAGCAACATTAAGTACCTGTATCTTACAAACCATAAGACCGACTGTTCCCAAATTGGGTACATAGGTTCATAGAGTACTCTTCAACTTGGGCCTAAAAAATTACACCGATTGACCTCACGCTGGCGCTATAGCTGCCCTCTAAATGTTTTGGTCCATAACTTTGGAACTCTAGCTTCTACAATCAAAATTATTTCTGCCCTGGTTTCCTTGGCTCCTCCCACTTCTACTCACATACGCCTGCCCATTTCCCGCCCACAATTACTTAGTACAGCCTAACAAACATTTACAAATGCCATAGCGATCAGCCCTAGCAACCAGTTAGTACGCCATTGTAACCGTCTATAGAGACATCCTAGCTACACATTGCCGATTGGGGCTGTATTTATACTGGATGGAAGGGCGGGATCAAGGGCAGGGGCATTGCAAGGGGGAGGGGGCGTCGCGAGGGCAGCAAGCACAATTACATTTTCTTAAGGAAATTTAGCCCGTTCTAGTTTTCCATGCAAGTCAATTTGTTTCAAGATGTTTTTGGAATCAATTGTGCGGCATAGCACCGTCGCCCCACAGCAAGTAGGTCGTGGGTTTGAATCTCCACCCCGGATCTGCATGGGGTTTGCTATCCCCATATCATGTCATGCTAGTTTCCTCGCTATACACTCGTACTAGCGTCACACGGACTTCCATAAGGCAATGGGGGAACGGCTGTTCAAAACGCTCTCCTACCCGTCTCCGACATCCGATTGCAGATCCAAAGATATAATAATCCTCGAATGGTTAAAATGATACTGCTGCATGAAACAACAGTTTAAAAGCAGTCTTTCCACAGCCTGTGCCGTATTTAGGAGAGGAGAAGCTTCCTAGTGCCGACAGGAACCTTGGGAGTTTGAGTATTTCATGACATGTTTTGCTTCCCAGGTGCGCTGGATTATTTGGATGATTTGATCACTGACAGCCGCCTCCGTCTCCGTGTGACTGCATGTGTTTGCTCGCCACGTGCAAGTGGTGCACCATGATAGTGAGATCAAACACACCCTGCTGTAAATTCAGCACAGGCTGTGGAAAGATGGCTTTTAAACGGTTGTTTCATGCAGCAGTATCATTTTAACCGCTCCGGCTAAATTACTGGCTTCCGTAGGAGGACTATCATGTCTTCGGATCTGCAATCGGACATCGGAGATGGGGAGGAGAGCGTTTTGAACAGCTGTTCCCCCCTATTGCCTTATGGAAGTCCGTGTGACGCTAGTACGTGAGTGTATAGCAAGAGAACGAGCGTCACATATGGGGCTAGGGGGTTTGCATGTTCTCCCTGTGTTTTCGTGGTTTCCTCCCACAGTCTATGCTCTGTCTGTTTGTGTAGTATCATAATCTAGTAAAACATGGGTAACGCTTTAGAATACAGCCCGCAAATAAGCATGTAGTTAGAGTATAACAACGGGGTTTAAGGAGTGTAGTTAGAGTATAACAACGGGGTTTAAGGAGTGTAGTTAGAGTATAACAACAGGGTTTAAGGAGTCTAGTTAGAGTATAACAACGGGGTTTAAGGAGTGTAGTTAGAGTATAACAACGGGGTTTAAGGAGTGTAGTTAGAGTATAACTACACTCCTTAAACCCTGTTGTTAGACTATAACTACACTCCTTAAACCCTGTTGTTATACCATAACTACACTCCTTAAACCCCGTTGTTATACTCTAACTAGACTCCTTAAACCCTGTTGTTATACTCTAACTACACTCCTTAAACCCCGTTGTTATACTCTAACTAGACTCCTTAAACCCTGTTGTTATACTCTAACTACACTCCTTAAACCCCGTTGTTATACTCTAACTACACTCCTTAAACCCCGTTGTTATACTCTAACTAGACTCCTTAAACCCTGTTGTTATACTCTAACTACACTCCTTAAACCCCGTTGTTATACTCTAACTACACTCCTTAAACCCCGTTGTTATACTCTAACTACACTCCTTAAACCCCGTTGTTATACTCTAACTACACTCCTTAAACCCCGTTGTTATACTCTAACTACACTCCTTAAACCCCGTTGTTATACTCTAACTACACTCCTTAAACCCTGTTGTTATACTCTAACTACACTCCTTAAACCCCGTTGTTATACTCTAACTACACTCCTTAAACCCCGTTGTTATACTCTAACTACACTCCTTAAACCCCGTTGTTATACTCTAACTACACTCCTTAAACCCCGTTGTTATACTCTAACTACACTCCTTAAACCCCGTTGTTATACTCTAACTAGACTCCTTAAACCCCGTTGTTATACTCTAACTACACTCCTTAAACCCCGTTGTTATACTCTAACTACACTCCTTAAACCCCGTAGTTACCCTGTAAGTACAGTGTGGTACCCCGTAATTAGCCTATAAGTACAAACATTTGTCCCCTGCTTTATAATACAGCCCGCGACCCCGTAGTTAGACTATAAGTACAGATCTTGTTACCCTCTAGTTAAAGTATTTTTTCACTCCTTAAACCCCGTAGTTATACTCTAACTACACTCCTTAAACCCCGTTGTTATACTCTAACTACACTCCTTAAACCCCGTTATACCATAACTACACTCCTTAAACCCCGTTGTTATACCATAACTACACTCCTTAAACCCCGTTGTTATACTATAACTACACTCCTTAAACCCCGTTGTTATACCATAACTACACTCCTTAAACCCCGTTGTTATACTCTAACTACACTCCTTAAACCCCGTTATACCATAACTACACTCCTTAAACCCCGTTGTTATACCATAACTACACTCCTTAAACCCCGTTGTTATACCATAACTACACTCCTTAAACCCCGTTGTTATACTATAACTACACTCCTTAAACCCCGTTGTTATACTCTAACTACACTCCTTAAACCCCGTTATACCATAACTACACTCCTTAAACCCCGTTGTTATACCATAACTACACTCCTTAAACCCCGTTGTTATACCATAACTACACTCCTTAAACCCCGTTGTTATACCATAACTACACTCCTTAAACCCCGTTGTTATACTCTAACTACACTCCTTAAACCCCGTTGTTATACCATAACTACACTCCTTAAACCCCGTTATACCATAACTACACTCCTTAAACCCCGTTGTTATACCATAACTACACTCCTTAAACCCCGTTGTTATACTCTAACTACACTCCTTAAACCCCGTTGTTATACTATAACTACACTCCTTAAACCCCGTTGTTATACTATAACTACACTCCTTAAACCCCGTTGTTATACTCTAACTACACTCCTTAAACCCCGTTATACCATAACTACACTCCTTAAACCCGTTGTTATACCATAACTACACTCCTTAAACCCCGTTGTTATACCATAACTACACTCCTTAAACCCCGTTGTTATACTATAACTACACTCCTTAAACCCCGTAGTTAGACTATAAGTACAGATCTTATAATTCACTCCTTAAACCCCATAGTTAGACTATAACTACAGCCCTAAACCCCGTTGTTATACTATAACTACATGCTTATTTGCGGGCTGTATTCTAAAGCGTTACCAAAACATGTATATTGTTGCGTGTGGATATATGTTGTAGTATATGACTGTGATGATGCAATGTAAAACCCTGTGAGACAGACATGATTGTGATGCTTGTGATAAGGGGCTATAAACATAACTGAACTAAACTGTTCTTGATAGTAATGCATTGAGTCTGGTCTCTCATTACCACTGTACACAAGAGCATCTGATGTACTGTAATTCAAATTAAACGAATGTCATTTTCATGTTTCTGCGCCTTAGCTCCCAGGACGCAGACAACACCAAAAGCCAAGCTCACAAACACCACTCAAGGTACGAGCATGTCCCTCTCATTGACTTGACTGTCAACACCCTGTTGGTGGAGCCATTGCGTTTGGCTGGAAGATAGACCATGAGCACTCTGGTATCACAGCCCCCTCACACCAATTGCAAACACTTAAGCTTTCACATCAAGAATGCAGAAAGCTTAAAAACTAATTATCAGGTAGGCTAATTAGAAATGTTAAAGTCCCAGGCCTTGTTGAGATATACAGAGGAGTATTTCTACTGCATTTCACAGCACTGGGGAGAGAGAGAGAGACGGGGGGGGAGTGCTGATATGTTTTAAAAAGTGTCGTTAGACTAAATTTCCTCTGAGGGTCGTACTATTGAAATATGCAGAAATTCAATTAAAAAATGAGTTAAACGTGGCAATGCACCTGGAATTTAATGAGAAGTAATTATGTATGGACTCATATGGCAAAGATAAGGAGTCAGTATGCCCCAGACAAAAATACAGACTATGTTCCAATATGTGAAATTACGCTATATGATTATAAAACTGGGCATTTGATATTATAAATATTAAAGAAAGAGGGAAAAGAGATTGAGAAAATGAAATAATTCAGGGAAACTAATGAATGGTTTTTGTCTATTTTCTCAGCATCCAATGGGACATCCTCCCGAGCTACACCTACCAATGGTAACTAAAAAAATTCCTACTCCAATAGATACCTTAAATGCCACAGGCATCGCGGTTTTGCCGTTATCTCAGAGCAGACTTGACAGTATCACAATTCCCAAATCTCCCAAACAAAACCCACAGAGGACTGGGAGAACAGAGCACCTCACTTCATCTCTTGCCAACATATGAATGCTTGATTGTACCTCACACAAGAGATAGGATATGTACAGTATGTCCCCCATGCTGTGCTGCTTTTACCATAAATAGGCTTTTGATACACCATCAGCAGCACGTCAACTGGGCCAGTAGATCTGTTACACCATCTCTGACTGTTGTTCTCTGGTGACTTTTTTTCTCTCACTGTAGATGCTTCCTGTGTTGTACAGTCAAAGTTAATTCAATACATTTCCCTCTACTTTGCTTCTTAGCTACTATTATAGATCCAGAATTGGAGAAACGTTTCACCTATGGTAAGAGAGGCTCAATTTGATTGTTTTCAACCAAGCTTTGATACACCTCAAGTGCAGCACATTAACAGCATTGAGGCCATTTACACCTGGCATTAACATGTGTTTTCTGTGATCAGATTGCAATCAGATTGTATTTGATCACTTCAGCCTGATTCCATTTACACCTGGCGTTAACATGCATTTTCTGCTATCTGATTGCAATCTGATTGCAATCAGATTGCAGAAATGGGTGTCGTCTCAATCCGCATAAAGTTGCTGTCTCCAGATTGAGAGGACACTATGCATTTACACTTGTGTTCAATGTGTACACAATGCATCCCTGACCACCTCCGGAGGTGGTTTGGCCGATCAGATTGCAATCCTTCTTCAATGCGTTTTGGGGGTGTTTACACCTGGCATTTCAAGTGATAAAACACAATCTGATTGCAATCTGATCACAGAAAACACATGTTAGCACCAGGTGTAAATGGCCTCATTGTGTTTCACATGTCCAGATTACCATTCTCTCCGTGTTGCTGGACTGACCATCGCAGGGGTGCTCTTCCTCATGGGCATCATGGTCATCGGCTGTAAGTATGACACTTAAAGTCACTCCTGTCTATAGTATCTCTTGCATTTTTTGAACCATTACTGTATTATTACTATTATTGTTATACTATTATTATTAATATGACTGTTACTGACCACTCAAACCACCCTCGCTATCTTTCTTTTTCTTCATCACTCGTTGTAGGTGGCAAGGTCAAGTGTCATAAGTGTCGCGTGGGGTCAAAGAAGAAGTAAGTATATGCAAAGATTACAAAGATTGTAATGCTTAGGGGGCATGATGTACAGTACTGTATTCTTCCATTTGTACTTCAAGAACATTAAATCATCTTTACATTTTGTAATTGCACAAAAGTGTGTTCTCAACATGGCATCTGGGGACCACCAGGAGTCCTTGAAGGGGTTCCGGGGGGGGGGGGCAGCAAATTGATGGATTGTTAAATGTCAGCATTATTTAATTCACAAGAAGTTAACACGATTAGAGATTGTAGAAGAAGGACCATATTGTTATCTCTCTGCCTACAATACAGAAAGTTATTATGGAGCTCTGGACAAAACCATATCTGACAATAACAATATTCTCAGATTTAGGTTTGAGAGACAAGATCAAATCAAATGGGGGTGTTGTGGGCCTAAATTAGGATCCTTGATATAAAAATGGTTGATTATCATTGGTTTAAAAGTATGCTGCCAGCAACAACATTGAACATTTGAGAACAACAAACATTTGATTGTTTAGTAAATCAAATGTGCCTGAAGGACAGCTGTGTTTATATAATGTTGCTATAAATTGCAGTTGAACAGGTTAAGTGAATGGTTTTGAGCTCGTATGATACTGGATAATATACGGTAAATAATTAGTCACTTCAGACACACCTAATAACTCGGACTGCTGACTAAAATCCATGTGATGATGATTCATGGATGACAACAATTACGATTAGGCAATCTGTTGGGCAATACTATAATAGACTGAACTGCATAACAAAATGTTGATCATTTTCCTGATTGTGTGGTACATTTAGGCTTGACTTATTGTTTGATTAATTAGTCTTATTGTCCAAGTGTTCCGTGTGTTTATTTTACAGGTCATATCAAGTGGGCAGAGCATAAGCAGAGGACAATTGTACAGTGAGAGATACACCGAGCTACAGGGAACCATCCGAGAAAAACACCAATCAACAGCTGGTGTGCGCAGACACACACGCATCATTGTGCACATGCGCGTGGGTTAAATGACTGTACCTTGCTTAGGAACAGCGAGATGGAAAAACACTGAATAAACAAAGTAAAATGAATCATGCTGACAAGTGAAGGAAAGAGGCATTATGACCCGGTTAATCTTTGTTAAATGTTATTTCCATTACTTTGCCAACATGAACTGAAAAGTAAATTGATTATCTAGCCTGGTGGCTAATGAAGAGATGATTCATATGTTAATCACACCTCAACCATCAAGAAGGCTAGTTTCCATATTGTTTCTTTGAAAATCTTGTAACCCAAAAAATGATAGGTTTCCTGGTTGAAGCCGCAGCCCCCCTGCAGAACACAATGGAGAGAAAGGGTAAACAATCACTGAGAAAATCACAGCAAAATTACAGTTGAATAGACATGTTTGATGTGAGATGGGCTCATTTAATACAAGCAATGTCTGACCTGTAGTCACCTCTTTTATCTTTTCTTATTTTATTTTCTTCATAATTTTTTTGGTTTTATTTTAATACTAGGCATCTCACGCGCTCGATTCCGGCTCACCCGCTGAGCCCTGCAGCTCGCATACGCAGCTCGCCCGCTACGCAGCCTCGCCCGCAGCGCGGCTGCTGCGTGCCCTCGCCTGCCCTATAGGCATGCGCCTATGACATCAACAGTGCCTATGACATCATCAGTGATGTCATAAGATGATTTTACTCTTATGACATCACTATGACATCATCAGTGGGACAGAAATTGAAACAGAGAACAGACAGACAGAGATTGCCCACTTACCGCTTTTATATACTGTAGATAGATAGATAGATAGATAGATATGCTGTTACACTTGTATGGATGTGTGTATATGCCTTGTTTTCCCCTTCTGTCTTGAGTAATCCACAATTTGTGTTGGATTAAAATTAGTGTACTGTCAATTCATTGGTAAAGATAGGACACCATTTGATGTACGCTGTCCCGGAACAGATATAATTACAATCGAAGAAGACTACATTTACATCAATGTATGGATCAGACAGGAAGGATATGTTGCAAAATAAGTGTAATTGTATATGTATCTCCGTTTGTCATATATATGTGGAATAAAAACGTAAAAAGTAAAAAGAATCTTATAACCGATAACAGCAGCATGCAGGATTATTAAAGGTTATGAAAAACAACCCATAACATCTCGTATTTGACAATCTTTTACCCTCAAGTTCTATCAGGGTCTAAAAACGGAGCTAGGCCACTTCCCCTTCCTGATAGTTTCTGCATGCTCTTTATACTTTTGATCTCAACTAAAATGTGATGTAAGCGGTGTCTAAGCCTCTTAGTGGCTCTGTGCTTGTGAGTAAAGCCTAAGATTAGACAAGATCCACTGGCACATAATGTTTATGGCACCAATGCAGACAACAATGACAAAAACACAGTAAATTATATAACAGATTTAATGTTAAAATCAACACAATCAGTAGTATACTGTAGCTACATAATATAGTATTCACTTTTCTAATTGATATCAGAACAAAGTTGAGACTGCTGTACAAAAGGAATTAAATCATGATATACCTACTGTAATTGTTTTATGAAAGATATGGTCTGGTATTATTGAAACACTTTGTTAAGTTGTTAACAAAAAAGTTAAAGTACATATAAATGAAAACCACTGTGAATGTCCTTGGCAAACAATATTAGACATATGGATTAACCTGGATTAATGAGTGCATATGAGGATAAGTAAAATGTATTGTCCAAAATTCAACTTTGTTATTGCAATAAAACACACAAAAACACCAATATTGTACATACAGACTTTTTGGCAAATAAAACGTTACAAAAAAAAAGTGTGCAGAAAAGGCATCATCCCTGACCTGATCAAGCATATAAAAAGTCCTTTTAGCCAAGATATTTCTTTTCCATAAAAAGGCACATTGCAAGTGCATAGCTTGGTTGATTAGTGAATACCTAATGATACAGTATTCTAAGCCCAAGTACAAAAGAATAGCCTGATTTAAAAAATGCATGTCCTTTCCACAATATATGATGAGACAGAAACAAAGCACAGCAACGTTTGTTAATTTGACAAGAGCAGCGTCATAGCGGAGAGGCTTTACTGGAAGAACAGTGGAATAGAGAGTGATCACGTGTGGGGCAGACTGGACAAAATATTTCTCTTTGGCTTTCTGCACATTGTTTGGTCCTCGGCTCATTCCACAAATCTGTTTGCTTTGTACTGTACATTTTGGAAAAGCATTCAAAGAGAAGACATTCAGAAGTTATTGCATAGTGGTTTGTTTGTCCAACAGAAATAGCGTTTTTTCCATGAATAGGATATGAATATGAATGGTTAGACTACAAAGACTTCAACTGAAATGTTTTGTACTGCATGTGTCAAATACTCCCTTTGAAATGCTGACACATAGGGAAGGCTTACTGGGCTACACTCTGCTTATTAGAAATACCACATACACATGTACACAGTGCTCAAATGTGAACACTCAAACATACTGTACACACACACACAAACGAGCAACAATCACACCTGACGAGTTGTCTCATTCAAATAAACTGGGAGGCTTAATTGTCATGAAGGCACTATAGAAAAGATCTCCATCCAGGCTACACTCCACTTGTTTTTGCTCTCTCTAAAAGTCTGGCTGGAATCAAGCCAAACCCGGCCTCCACTCATGAGATTAGAGTTGCAAGCAAGGAGGTTGAGTGTAGGAAAAACATGTGATGCTGTTTTAACCAATCCAGTGGTTTCAAGCCCATGTGGCCATTCTCAGATGTGTCGACTCTACAATAAGTACTCCTCGTGAAGCTACAAATGAAAACCTGCGTGGTGCCAAACATCACCAGGATGTGCCCTTCTCCTTTAACCTTCGCCAAGGCAACTCATAATAGGAGCAGATAAGCCAACGGGTGCCTCGGTCCCAACGCTTCTGTTCACACGGCACAGTTGATTTCCATCTAAATGAAAAGGAGAAGCAGCGAATGTGCCGTCATGCTCGGTATGAATGAAACATGGGCATTGTGGGTATATTCCCAATCACCCCCCCTCCCTCCCACACCCACAGTCTCTTGTTGTATGAGGCATTAATCTAACCCTCCCCGGCCATCAGAGAGCTATTTACAATGTGTGAGGCCGCCGACGTTGTGTGAAAAAAGCCTTTGAAAGGAAAAAGAGAAGGGGAAAAGAAAACAACATCATTCATGGCGGTCGATTCATTTGCTGCCTTGGAAGAGGCTGTTCACACTGGCTTTTTCCACGTGTTCCTTTTTTTTACCCAGCCTGAGAAGAGGGTGGAACAAGCTTCATCTCCCTACTGCATCGCCCCTTGTCACTCCTAATGGGCCACGGACAGGAGATGTCAGACAACTGAATGGGAGAATGAAGTGAGAACTGGGCTGGCTTACTATGGATTAGCATGGTTTGTCTTCTTATTCAAACAAGAGCCACACACTCCACACACACACAGGCAGGTCTGTTCAAATGCACCGAATCAAAACGCAAATATATCGTTTCAGCAAATAGCTGGTGGGAATAATTTCTCGTTTCAGGTGGTAGAAAATGGGGCTGTGCTAAATCATCCCTTTAAACAAAGAAAGCTTTTCCACTTTAAGCCATATTCAATGGCTTTGGATGCCTCAAATAGAAACCAATTAGAAGGTTTGAACGTGTTCCAAATGTCCCAGGCTAAACGGTGCTACTGGTATACTGTAAGCAGAACAAATGTCTGGGACAGAGACAAACCAACACAACAGCTATATTACATTTTGAGTTGACGGCGTGGTGTAGGAGCGCGGAGCAGGGAACCATACTGTAAGAAGCAGGCTGTTGTGCAAAGACATTATATGATAGAGCTCAGTGCATCGTTGGTCATCTCTCGCTGGTGTGCTGTGGCGATTGGAGCGGTCCGTTCCAGGGGACTAGACTGCCCCTTTCTGGCCCTGCTCTGTAGGCACAGAGTAGATCCTAGAGAGAGGGAGGACAGACAGGAAGGAGAGAGGGAGAAATCAAGACGGGAGACAGGGTGAAACCCAATTTAGTTCATCTTTTGGATATTGAGGGTTTTTCCACAGTTTTGTTAGCAGGGATAGCATGTGCGGCTTGTGCTGCAGGCGTCTGACAAGGTACAGGAGGAGGTGACTGCATCACCTCAAAACACAGCTCATCCCCAGGTGGGACTTCTAAAAGCTGGCAGGGCACTGTTAAGCCAACAAGCACGGGGTTGCTGTGCGATTAAGCCTCTTTTCAGCAGAGCGATCAGTCAGCACCAAACACTGCCAGAGCTGACTGCAGCCCTCCGGGAGGCAGCCAGTAATCCTGTAGAGGAATTTAACCCTTACAGATTGACTTGGGTGTCTGCTCCACAATGCCTGGATCCCCTGGCGCTCGGAGATCTCTGGAGACTAATCTGAACTCTGTAACCCCACTAACCCCCAACTGGCAGGTCACGGTACTGTATTCCTGCACCCCAGAACAAAAGAAAGTGATTGCGCCGCACAAAGCCGGCCCTACAGAGCCAACCATGGTTACACAAGAGCAAGGTGGGAGGAGGAGGCAGAGAGAGAGACTCTCTGCTCAACTGGTTTAGGCTGTTCTGCTTTCTGATGGCTGCTGGCACATTGTTGTCATGATGCCAGGATGAGGTTTACTGCTTACAAGGTTAGTTTCTTCTTCAGCAGAGTTGTCAAGGCAGGCCTCAGTTCAAGGGGGAGCTTGGGACATGTTAGCTCCTTTCCCATTTGGTCATACAGGCCCGCAGGCTCGCTTGCTCGCTCTCTCTCTCTCTCTCTCTCTCTCTCTCTCTCTCTCTCTCTCTCTCTCTCTCTCTCTCTCTCTCTCTCTCTCGACTATTGTCTGATGACTGAGATGGAGAAGGTGATGGGTGGAGGGGGTGTACTGGCGCAGGTGGAGGGCCCCAGGCTGTGTGTCATGCTAATTGCTGTACAAGTCCAGACGGGCTCAGCTGGGTGGAGGCTCAGTCCAGACAGGCTCAGGTGGGTGGATGCTCAGTCCAGACAGGCTCAGGTGGGTGGATGCTCAGTCCAGACAGGCTCAGCTGGGTGGAGGCTCAGACAGGCTCAGCTGGGTGGAGGCTCAGTCCAGACAGGCTCAGCTGGGTGGATGCTCAGTCCAGACAGGCTCAGGTGGGTGGATGCTCAGTCCAGACATGCTCAGGTGGGTGGATGCTCAGTCCAGACAGGCTCAGGTGGGTGGATGCTCAGTCCAGACATGCTCAGGTGGGTGGATGCTCAGTCCAGACATGCTCAGGTGGGTGGATGCTCAGTCCAGACAGGCTCAGGTGGGTGGATGCTCAGTCCAGACAGGCTCAGGTGGGTGGATGCTCAGTCCAGACAGGCTCAGCTGGGTGGAGGCTCAGTCCAGACAGGCTCAGCTGGGTGGATGCTCAGTCCATACAGGCTCAGCTGGGTGGAGGCTCAGACAGGCTCAGCTGGGTGGAGGCTCAGTCCAGACAGGCTCAGGTGGGTGGATGCTCAGTCCAGACAGGCTCAGGTGGGTGGATGCTCAGTCCAGACAGGCTCAGCTGGGTGGATGCTCAGTCCAGACAGCCTCAGCTGGGTTTTGCCACATGATGTTGTTTTCCGGTGTTGAGGCTGATGAGTTGGGTGAAGTAGATCAAATTGGCAAAGACTGTTACCCACCAGACTGGTTCTGTCACCTGCTGACTGACTTAGCATCAAGTGGAGCATACATGTCTGTAAGAGACTGGTATGTTCAGCCGCTACAGGAGGGAAGCATTTGTTTGAGTGCTGCTAGTGAAGTAAACAAAAATTGGCCGTGGGCGATCACTATGAACAAAAACCCTCTTTAAAAATAATAATAATAAAATAAAATAAAAACGTTTTACAAACCAAAGACAAATACAAACTTAACTGAGAGTAAAGGAAAAAGTGCAACGAAATGTGACCTTACCCTTGCTGCCTGTTGTGCATGTTGCGTCTCAACAAAACTATGGCTGCAAGAGAGAAAAATGAAAAGGTCAGAGCTGCACAAGAGAAGAGTTCATATTTGCTTAAGTATTAACAGAGCTTTACGGGCCACAGGTGAACTACAGCAATTCAGGTCAAGTACCACAGGGCTTAACAGCAGTGTGCTCGTTAACTGTGGGAGCGTAACAGGCAGCGTTTTCACAGAAAACTAAAAAGTATGCCTCGTTAAGACTTTGAATACTTACCGACTATCGCTGCGACTGATAGAGCCAGTACACTCACAGCTACCACCACCACGATTAGAGTGAACTGATCTAAAACACAACATCAGTGATGTTAGGTTATAGCTTCACTTGGAAGAAATAAACAACAAAATAAGTTGATAGGATGATAGCTGCACACTATGAATAGGCCTTATGCTGAAGGTCACGTGACCAAACCGGAATACGATACTCTCAGCTTCCGCTGCCTAGCTGGGCTCGCTGTAAACATTGAATTGACGGCGGCGATATACTGTAACATGTCCAATGACTAAGATCACATTTGTTTTTACTGTTTTGATTTGATTATCCTTTTTGAATATGGCGCTATTTTATACAAGATGCCCCCAGGAGCTACCAAAGATGAGCATAACCGATGTCCATCGCAAATGCAGGGTGACATCTAAAACTCCTGTCACCAAAATGGATTTAGAGTTTTAAGCTTTATGCTTCTTCACACATCTGTGACTAGATGTATTTGTCCCGAACAAGCATAATGGAACGTTACTTGTGTTATGTCACTAGCTGACGCTAATCTGATAGAAAACGTGTCACCGTTTGTGGCACAGTCGGAGGTGCGTCAGGCTGCAATGCCCAGCAGGTATACCCACCTGTGCTTACATTTAGCTAGCGTTAACGTAGATGTCCCGAACAAGCATAATGAAACCTTACTTATGTCACTAGCTAACGTTCTGATTAACGTTACTTGTAGCCTATGTTTGCTAACATTAGCTCTGCATCGTTAGGTTAGTAAGGGATGCACGGGTTGGGTTCTGTTCCGAGTTCTCTGTTCCAGTTCAGGGACAGCTTTGAAGCCTCTCTGCATCCCTAACGTTACTCTCGGGCTGTGTGGCTTTTCGTTTTTCTTCAAGGCTGCCCTGATGCTGACAGCACCAGTCAGCCTGTCTTTGTTTGATACTGGGGAAGGGAAGTGACAACGTGATTAGGTCTTATACCTTAACGTTATATCATCAGCTAGATAACGTTAGCAAACATAGGCTACAAGTAACGTTAATCAGAAATTTGCAGAGTGACAGGTTTTATATCAGATTAGCGTTAGCTAGTGGCATATGGTTTCATTATGCTTGTTCGGGACATCTTCAAGATTCAAGATTTTTATTGTCACTCCGTAGTACAAGTACGCACGTGTGAAATTCTTATGCTGTAGGCTCCGTAGGCTGTAGGCTACGTTAACTTTATAGCTAGCTAGCTAATGTTAGCAAGTATCCGAAATTTGCAGAGTGACAGATTAGCGTCAGCTAGGGACATAACACAATTAACGTTTCCTTATGCTTGTTTGGGACAAATACATATCTGACGTAGTCACATGTGTGTGAAGAAGCATCAAGCTTAAAACTCTAAATCCATTTTGGTATCAGGGGTTTTAGATGTCACCCTGCATTTGCGATAGACATCGGTTATGCTCATATTTGGTAGCTCCTGGGGGCATCTTGTATAAAATAACACCATATTCAAAAAGGATAATCAAATCAAAACAGTAAAAACAAATGTGATCTTAGTGATTGTACATGTTACAGTATATCGCCGCCGTCAATTCAATGTTTACAGCGAGGCCAGCTAAGCAGCGGAAGCTGGGAGTATCGTATTCCGGTTTGGTCACGTGACCTTCAGCATAAGGCCTATAGCATACAATATCGCCTGGGAGATAAACCCTAAAAGAATCAGTTCAAAATGAAAACAGATTTATATAGTTCAGATACAGCATATTCCAACCTGAGGTTTCTGCTTCTCCTGTAGTTTTGTCTACAATAGTGCCAGGATCACCTTCGTCCACGATGGAGTTTTGGCCTGGAGTCACTATAAAAGGCAAAGAGAGTAAGAGATAACAAGCTATTAATTGTACATTAAAGGATGGGTTTGCCAGTAATCAACCCACTTTGTATCATATATAATCTCGCTAATGTAAGCACATGGGCAGTGTTTTACCTTCTCTCTCTGTTTACCTCATGGAGAAAAATGCTCCTGCTGCTGCCTGCAGAAACTCCGCCCCCACCAGCTGCAAGTCATTAAGGCTCGTTAAGGCTCTCCATGCGATTCTCCATGGATGTGCGCATACTTAAAAAATAAAAATAAACAATAACAGCCGCCCTCGGAGCAGATTCTGCCTCTCCAGCAGAACTTCCGCAGCTCCGTTGTGACGCGTTGTGACGTAAAACGCGTCACAACGGAGCGCTTTTGCCAGAGGAGGAAATGGGAGATCTCTGTGAGGAAAACAGAGCGAGAAGGTAAACACTGCCAATGTGCTTATATTACAAACAGAGAGAGAAGGTAATCACTGCCCATGTGCTTATATTACAAACAGAGAGAGAAGGTAATCACTGCCCATGTGCTTATATTACAGAGATTATTAATGATACAAAGTGGGTTGATTAACGGTAAAGCCATCCTTTAATAGTATGCAGAGGTGTAACTACCATACTGTATATGCAGCTAATGCAGCTGCATTGGGCCTCTCAAAGGTTTAGGGCCCGCCCTCACGGCCCCTCCTCTTTATCTCACTATATATTGTATCTAGCCTGGATTGAAAAACCTCGCTCCGAGTTTTCCGGCTATGGGCGGAAGACTGTGCTGTGCACGAAAACACTGCAGCACAGGCCACCGGAAGACAGGGGCGGGTCTTCTTTTGTCTTCCTGCCTCAGTAACGCATGCCAGGCTCTGAGAGAGCCTGGTGACGCGAGGTTAATTGTATCATAAAACTCTCCAGATCTATGATACTGACTACAGTATACATGCAACCACTAAGCTTTACCAGTAAGCAGTATGTAGTACTCAATGAGCCAGTGCATCTGTTCCATGGTGTCACATACATCTTTCATTCACCAAATAAATAACAATACAATAACGTAAAAAAAACTGTTTTACATATATTATTTTACATATAGTATCAAG
This sequence comes from Poromitra crassiceps, assembly GCF_964638095.1. Lineage (NCBI taxonomy): Eukaryota > Metazoa > Chordata > Actinopteri > Beryciformes > Melamphaidae > Poromitra > Poromitra crassiceps. The sequence goes on from NC_139623.1 coordinate 7,523,467, forward strand.
GTGCTGTTGTGGAATTTCCAGGTGGTAAATTAGGAGTCCAGAAACATAGTAATAATAATGTTATAACAAAAAGAAGATTGATCTGAGTATGCATGTAGGAGCCAAATATCTATTTTAATCAATCATTTTAAGAGCATTGTCTGGACTTCTCTAAACAGTGATCCCAGCTGGGCTCAGACTTGTCCTGAGTACATCAACCCTTAATAACCCTATCCAGGCTGTCTTAATGGAAACACTATGGGCTCTATCGTTGCAACAGCCTAAAAACAGCGCTTAGTGCCAGGCGCAGCGCAGATTAGTGGGCGTGGACCGGCCCACTCGATATTTTGGTGTCGGCGCTACACGGGCCTTAAGCATTATAACCACGCCTTTTAAGCGTAAAATTATGCACAAGCTGCTCATTGGAGAAGTGCAGTAAACGAATCACAAGCTTCCCTTTTAACCTCCAATTCCACGGAGCGATCCAGTCTGGTCAGAAAAGCCGACCAAAGTGCTCTGAGCTCCCCCCCTGTTTCATCCCCGTCTGTCTCCATATATAATATTCCATATTATTATGCTTCTCAAACCAATCTCACTGCAGTTTAAATACTGCAAGCATGTAAATACGCTACACTATAGCAAGATCAAAGTGAAAAGAATGTTCTAAATGCAGGCTAGAAAAATATAGCCTATCCCTATGTCATGGTGAGATTAGATTGGTGAAAGTTTGTCCAGAATGATATCGTTTTCTCTCAGTACCTTTTGTTCTCCTCTGCTGCACAGGTAGGATGATGCACATAAATATAGCCTACATTATGTAAAGTCATTGCATAAATGTGTTTTTATTGTAAAAGTAAATGTGAAGTAAGAAGTCTTATTGGAGCGGACATCACAGTAGAACCGTGTTACGGCTGTCACTCATCTAAATCACGTTATATCTGCGAGGGATATATATACCACCTGGATTAGATATATGTTTCACATAGGGTTGTGTTTGGATTTCTATGTTTGGATTCCATGTTTCACATAGGGTTGTGTTTGGATTTCTGTTTTATTTTGGCCAATATTGAAATGTTCGAGAATTGCATGTTGTGTGAACATAAACATTATTTCTATCTACCACTTTAGGCAATTTAGGCTGATTTGGTTGATATTTCTTGTCGAAATGTATTAGCCTCAATGCATGCTGGGAGATTTCACATGTGGCTCAACAGCCTCTGAATGACAGGGGCTCAAAACTAGATATAACAACTTTTTTTCCATCGGTCTTTGTGCCTGTCTGACGCGCGAGAGAGAGGAAGAGAGAGAGAGAGAGAGAGACGCGCGAGAGAGGGAGAGAGAGAGAGAGAGGGGGAGAGATTGTGAGATCGGCAGAGGAGAGCTGTGCGTAAATACGCACAGTAATATCTGCGGCGCACTGAATAAGGCCTGGTTTATGAAAAGCGCTAAGCGCTAAATTAACGCCAGGCGGGAAGATATCGTTAGGCCGGTATTTAAGGCCGAAACGCCCATTCTGGCCTATTCTGGCACTGCGCCACGCCTCTTTGGCGTAAAGCGCATTTCGGGGCCTAAAACCATGTTGCTATCTTCCCCAGGCAGGCGCAAGGCGCGTTTTTTTGCGTTTAACGCCAGTGGGAAGATCACATGGTATGGAGCACAATCAAAACAATCCAAAAACAATATACAATGGCACACGGCATGGCTAGTGCATATGTCATAGGCAAGACATTCTATAGAAAAGCACCTAGTTTACACGTAACTCTTGGTCTCTCTGATTGTAGTAGTAAGATCAGCAGTTTAAACATAGATGGGCGAGTTAAATAATATCTGTGTAAATATAACTCTCTCAAATTCAAAATAATTGCATTCTTACATTCAAACACAATATGATACTCGTCTCCCACACAGCCATCATCACCACCGAGGTTACAGATCCTCATACTTCTATGCAGTCCTTTATATCTGCCAAAAACCTTGGGGATTCTGCTGTTATTAACCCTGAAGTTACACATTGCATGTCTATACTGTACCTTTGGTTTACATACAGCAGATAACTTTCCAGTTTGAGTGCTTGTTTGAATTCTACATACAAGTCACAGGATGTCATGCTTCTGAGCTCACTTTGCCATTTCTGCATAAACTGATCCTTAAGACTTTGCTTGACAGTTAGCTTCAACCAATCAGAGCTTTTGCACTGCTGTGTAAGCCAGAGGTAAGACAAGCCACAGTCATCCAGAATCTGTTTAACCCGCACGACCCACGGCGACGCATAGACGCCAGAGTTGTGCAAATCAAGCAGGCACTTATACATGATACGGCTAAGTTTGTTCTCCTTGCCTTCAATCAACCTTGCCCAGTAGTAGCCGATCATTCTTTTTTTGACAGTGACACAGAGTGGGTAATGTATCTCCCCAGCTCCCCATAGACCATATTGCACATTGTCGTTGTAACTTTTAAAATATACTTGAGAAATCTGAGATGTAGCTTTTCCAATATATACATTTTTTCAAACCCCCAAGCTTCACACGAATACAACTGGTGAAACCAACTTGTCGAAAAGGTCCAGGTCCAGGTAAATAATATTTATGTATACATTTAGAAAAAAGGGAAAACATAGGCAGCACGAGAGGCTTGCTTATACAGCTCCTCAATGGCGATCTTAAATGATCCATTATAGTTCATAATGACACCAAGATACTTGAAACAATGGACAACTTCTAAGTTCTCCTCATCACTTCTCAACTTGTTGACAATGTTATTGTATTATGTTTTTATGTTATGTGTTTGGACCCCAGGAAGAGTAGTCTCACCTTGGTGCAGACTAATGGGGATCCACAATAAACAATAAACAATAAACATTTAAACTTAAATGTATTACTGTAAATTTTTCGAGAACCAAAAACTGTGACTTTAGTTTTATCACTATTAACCTTTAATTTCCATTTCTGACCAAATTCACACATATGGTCTATTTCTTTCTGTAACCCTTCTTTTGTTGTGGACATGATAATTGTGTCATCCGTGTACATCAGTACCATAAGCTGCATATAACTATCAATCACTGTATCATCAAGATTGATAGGCTGACAGCCGTTCTGTAGTAAATAATCCTCTAAATTATTAATGAACAATGCAAACAATAATGGAGAAAGGTTTTCACCCTGTCTGACTCCTGCCTGGCTTACACAAAATTATGATTTACAAAAACACATGACTTGATATTTTTGTACATTATCATTACCACATCCAAGAATTTACCATTAATACACAATTTATAGCAGAGTGCATCCCTCCAGACTGTATCAAACGCCTTACTATACTCAATAAAGGAACAAAACAAAACAGATACACTATGTGTTTCAGTAGAAAGATGTGATCTATGGTGGAGTAGCTCTTTCTAAACCTAGCCTGAGTTTCTCTCAAAATAGAATGATCCTCACAGAACGTACATAACATTGCATTCAATACATAAGTGTGCTGTGCTGTCGCCGAATATGTTTTCATCTGTTATGGTGCTCCGACACCAGATTTTGTTTTTGATTTTTGATGTCTGTTTTGCATTATGATGAGCAGGGCCCGCTTTGACCATCTTGCATTGGAGCCCAGTGTTGACTCGTTATGCCACTGATAGTATGTGTACATTTACCCAAAAAAAAACCCAGCATAACCAATGCAATGATCACACTAAACAATGGTCTGCTGACTTCATGATAAACATTGCCTTTTCAAAATGCTGAGAGTTTTAACAGTAAAGTCATTCAATTCATCAGGTGATCATCTTAACTATGTTGTTTGGACCCATAACGGCGATCGTCATCAAGAGGTGTGTGTGTGTGTGTGTGTGTGTGTGTGTGTGTGTGTGTGTGTGTGTGTGTGTGTGTGTGTGTGTGTGTGTGTGTGTGTGTGTGCGTGCGTGCGTGCGTGCGTGCGTGCGTGCGTGCGTGCGTGCGTGCGTGCGTGATTGCGTGTGTGGAGGACGGGGGTTGATCAGAGGAGGCCTGGGTCCTTGCTGGGAGGTTGCTCCTCTAAGAGCGGACTGGCTGCAGCCCTGTCCTAAACAGATCAGTAATTGTATCAAAGGTCCATCATAGAGAGATGAGAAGTGACAGGGAGAGGTGCACAGAGAGAGAAGAGACGGGGAGAGGTGCACAGAGAGAGAAGTGACGGGGAGAGGTGCACAGAGAGAACGGGGAGAGGTGCACAGAGAGAATGAGAATGCCAATGTTGATTAGCTGACTGGCAGGACGGCGGAGATGTCGACGTGTTCATTGGCCCCTGGGCAGAATCCACAGGACTCCTCCCGGGAGCTAATTGATTCCATTCTGGGTTTAATGATTGGGAAGAAGAGGAGGCAACAGGGGCCACAGCCCCTCACATGTCTCACTGGGCTAGAACAGCCTGTACACCATGCTGACCTACCTGACCATCACGACAGAGGTCATGACCTCACATACTCTCCTCTGGACTACTGCACTTACAAGGGCTGTAAGTGAACTGGAAATCCCCCTGCTTCCCCTCCCAGGACATTCAACCCCATATACAGTAACTCACCTTTTGTCTTGTTTAAATCCTCATCATCATCAAGACCTGTGGAACAAAGAGAAATATGGTGCATGTAAAAAAGCATGTACACAAATGTGTGTACACAGAGAAACCAGTGTTGTAGTCAGGTCACTACTGTATATATCTCGTGTCCGAATCGAGTCTCCAGGGTTCAAGTCAGAGTCCAAGTCCAAGTCACCAAAGACTAGTCCGAGTCCGGAGATACTGAACATGAGTGTGAATCCACATGTACTGTAGGTGGAACGCACGTGCATGCCCTTGTATGAAATTGAATAATGTCACGGTATTAATATAGCTATCAATATTGTATGCCAGGGCCTATTATAAAAACAAAAAAACCCAAAACAAAAAAAACAAAAAAACAGTCTTTATCAATTAATAAGTCTGAGTCCTCGTCTCCAGCTTACGAGTCCGAATGCATGAATGATCGAGTCCAAGTCTGGGTCATCTAACTTTGCAAGGCAGCTGGATTCACACAAGATCATGAGATCACGATCACACGACATTTTTTTTTTAAACAGACCATTAGGCAGAGTCAGGTTACGAGTCATCAGTGCTCAAGTCTAAGTCCAGGCACAAGTCCCGAAAATGAGTCCAGGACTCAGACTCGAGTCTGAGAGTCCTGGCAGTGGCGCCGGAACGAGTTTGCAATAAGGGGGACACATTTTTTTTTTTCTAATATATATATTTTTTTTTCTTCTTTAGACGGCGCCCATGAGGGCGCCGACGAAAAATTGACGTTTTTATGGACGTTTGGATGATTTTTAGCCATATTTAGATGAATATCTAATTTTAAATTAACATTAGGATTATACTGTAGTAATGTAATTATTCAGTATTTTTCCTTTTCTCACTCACTTGGTGACCTGCTCTCCCTTTAGGTCATTTTATAATTACACTACAACAGACAGCAACACAGGCAGAAACACTGAACTTATTATTATTATTATTATCACTTCGAAACACAGTGCAAAACTTGTCATCTCAACACAAAAATAAAATAACAATAACCGTATACGATTATAGCAGCAGCCAATGACAGTGAGTGCAGTACAGAGTCCAGGTCTGTCTGTCTCTCAGGTGTAATAATCCCACAATGATCACGGCTTTAACAAGTGTCACAGGCTGTGTAAACAGTGTAAAGTGGGCTCTCTGTAACTTGATCCCTGGGTCTGTCTGTCTCAGGTGTAATAATCCCACAACGATCACGGCTTTAACAAGCATCACAGGCTGTGTAAAGCTTGTGGCATACTCTTCGCGCCCAGCCAAGCGCATAGGGCGCACGGCGATTATGACGTCATCGCACGGGGCGTGTCGGGGGGCGAGGCCTGAGCGCAGCGCGTCGGGTTTTGCTGCCTGTGCCTGTGAGATCTCCGTGGTAGGCTATCAGCGGATATGTGCTGTGATTGAGTCCTCACCGTCGTAAAGTTGCCTTTGAAGCATGGCGTTCGATTATAACGAACTAGTTGTGTGGCTTAGCCTTCCCAAATGTTGAGGGTCGTTTTTTATAATTTAATACATAGAATTGGGAACGTTACATTCAATTTAATTCAGACTGTCTGGAGCCTGGAGCTGCGCACTGAGTATGTTCTGTTTTGGCCCGCGCAGAGTGCGCGCGCCCTCCTCGGAGCCCCGCCTCCAGCGCGTGCGTGAAGAGTATGCCAGAAGCTTAAACAGTGTAAAGTCGGCTCTAAGCGTCAGGGGCAGTTGCCCCCTCAGATTAAAAAAAAAAAAAACATTTTTTTTTTTTTTTTTTAGGGGGACCAAATTTTAAGGGGGACAAAATGTCCCCATGTCCCCCTTTTTCCGGCGCCAGTGAGTCCTGGACTCGAGTGCGACAACACAGTAAAAACGAGTGAAAGCGAGTGAAAGCAAGCTTAGCGTTACTTAAAATGCTTGCCAGCTGTAAATAATATAACAAATGCTGAAAACACGTCTAATCTTTTAGCAACACTACTTACTGAGATGACAAAGGCTTTGGAGTAGAAAGCTGTTAAAGTCATTTGTTTACAACTCTTGGATAACACTATGGCTAGTGAGTCATGGCATTTATAGGTTGGGCATAGAGAAAAATAGAGTAGAATTAAGAGAGTCTAGACAAGGCACACTGTTGAATAAAAGGCTTGACAGATCAACCTGCCTGTGTTTCTCTTCATTTGACAGATAAAGATGCATGACTACATACCTTCATCAGCTGATCCTTCACTCTCCTCCGACGAAACTGCATGAAGGTGTGGAGTAAGGAACATTAACTCACAATACAATTTCACCAAACGTTATTCATGACATATCTGCTCCAGAGCACAGCCACTCTCAGAGAACCTGTAGACAGACTGTGCTGTACGATAGAAAGCCTGCTGTGTGTAGCTCTACAGTCACTTTAATGCTATACTTTCTCAATGTGTTTCTTTGTCACTATAGTATTTAGTGGAGTCTATCTATAGCAACGCCATGAATAATAGTTTCCCCAATAGCTTTTTGTGCACAGAAACAGCCATTTAATGCCACTCATCCATTTAATGCCACTCATATGCAATATGTGTGCAGTGCTACTTATCTACAGGAATAACTTGAAATACCGTATGGGTAGGACTTGGTTGCCTATACCAGGAAATAACAGGGCTGCACAATTAACTGAAATATTATCGAAATTGCAATATGGCCAAGTGGAATATCCAAATAGCAGGAGCTGCAATTGTTTGATAAAGCTAAAATGTGTCGCACAACATAGCATTAAATGAAGCATTGTGGCGCTACAGAGATGCCCTGGCTTACAAATCATATTCTCCAGATGTAAGGGAACATGTTTGTTTTGGTATAGACTGCAGGAAAAATTACGTCATAATGTTTATATATTTTTTCAATGAAAAAGAAATGCAAAAATTACCATTCCATAAATGCTTACACACACACACACACGCACGCACCAACGCACGCACGCACGCATATATATATATATATATATATATATATATATATATATATATACATAGCATATCGTGCAGCTCTACCAGGAAATTACAGTAATGTGAATATCATTGCTCATTTCTTTCCTGTTTTTCTTGTATGTATTAATAGTTTCCACCTTCTGTCTTAGGTAACCATATGATTCAAAAGTGTGTGCATGCATTTATCCTGTTGTACACAGTACAGGTACTGCACGTACATAGGTGAGGAGAACATGCAGGCGTAGAGATGTGTTGAGCCTGATTAGATGTTTATCAGCTGAAAGTTGCGTGGAGAAGAGAACGTACCGGTAGCAGCTGGCAGCAGCAGACACAGGAAGAGCAGCAATCGCATCATCTTCAAATGCTGCATGGGGAGAAGAAACCAAGTTAAAATACATGATATTAATATTCTGCCATTGATGTGGGTGAAATCTTGGTGTTGTAGCTCACTCAGCAACAGTCTCTATTATTGGAGCTTGTCTGGCTGGATATCCTCTCTACCAAAATTATTTCAGAATCATATACTCCTAGTCAGTGGAAAACTACACATTTCAAGACCCACCGACTGCCAACCAGTCCGTGCACTCTGTCAACTCGTATATGGTCTGCGTGTAAATCTAGAATGTAATCTGAGGTGGGTGGAGGCAAGGGGGTCAGTGAATGAGAACCGCATTTCCCACAGTGCTCAGCAAAAACCTGTTCTCTGGGGCATTCCGTCACAGTCAGCTGGCAACAAGTGTCTATTCAACATTTTCCTCTCTCCCTGTGTAGGCCAGGTGCTGATTTGCACCAGTAAAAATACAAACAAAACAAAGGAAAACAAAACAAAAAAGCAAATTAATTAATTTAGCGCCTCATGAAAAAAAAGAAAAGAGTATGAGCTTTATGGCAACTTAAACATTTATCTCAGTGTTGACACTTCACCCTTTATCAGAGAGAGCAAAAGTCACATTTTGCTTTGGCTGTGGGTGATTGATTTTCCTTGTTCTTCTTGAGAACTTTCTGATGGCACAGGGCTCAAAGCAGACCTGCCTCTGCTCCACATTCACCACCACGCAGATGTCAAACACAGATGTGCTTGGCGCGCTAAACAAAGATCCCCAGCAGCCAGCTGGGTGAGCAGAACACAATCGGCGGTATTTTTAAACGTGGAAACTTGGGAATGACCTCTTCTCCAGTGGAGGTCCCGCCGGACGGATAAAGTCTCATTGGTCAGATTTAGGCCGGCTGGCACAGAACCAGAACACAATACAGACCCATGGGCCATGGCACACTAGACTAGGAGACTTCTCCCATTGACATGTGTGCCAAATGTTACAGGCGCCTCTTCATTGTTAGCCATGCCCATTGTGTGCTTATTTCCTCTATAGTTAATGACTATTTGGAAGCGGAGGTGACCTGCATTGTTAAGGGACAGACTATCAAACACAGTAGCAAAGCAGCAAGCCTCTCACACCACACACGTACTCACCGACTACGGCCCCACACTCATGACTGTAATCTACGGAAGCAGAGTGTCCATATTTGGTGAGTGGAAGTGTAAGGGGAGAGGGAGGTAGGGTTCAGAGCCGTGTATATAGAAGAGTGGCGACATCTCCATTCACTCCAATGGACCAGTTTTTTACTCTCAGGAGTTCCATGAAGTAAGGTCCTGGATTAAGCAGCACTGTCGAGTTGCAGCAAAATTGTTTTTTTCTTTTTTTAGAATCAAATTACATACGTGATTACGTACATTATCAGCTTTATTTTAGCATGCAAAAGTAGCGCGAGACCCCTTCCTGGCTGTTCATTGGCTAATGAGTCATGCATTTTGGTCCTCCGCTGACGCCACTCTCTCTCTAGAGGACACTAGGTAGGGCCATTGAGCTGGTGGAGAATCAGTTCATTTGGTCATTAAGGGATCAGATTCCTGAGAAAGGCCTGACATGAAGAATCTGACTGGGCATATCATTTCATTTGTACATGCTGCCTTAGCTGATTAGGGTGGTGCAATATATTGATATTATATCGATAGTGTGATCTGAGGCTAGATATCGTCTTAGATTTTGGATATGGCAATATGGCATAAGTGTTGTTTTTCCCTGGTTTTAAATGTTGCATTACAATAAAAGTGATGTCGTTTTTTGAACTTACCAGAATGTTCTAGCTTTTGTTTTGTTTGCCTTTTCCCACTTCGTCATTATAGATGGTTTTTCATGGAATGGTCAGTCCTCCACTTTAATGTTTTTTTTTATTTTCTGTCCATAGCAAACACTACAACAGGAAGTGAGCTCGGGTTCAATTTAGAATGTTTTTGTTGTCAAGTTAAAAACCATCTATATTCACATTACTGGTGATTATTTATTTTAGAAAATCTCATTGTGTAAATAGCCTAAACATATCGAGACATGATTTTTGGTGCCTATCATCCAGCCCTATACATGATGTCTACAAAATTGCATGGTACACAAACGTCCATCCTGCAGAGAGAGAGTGAGTCTGGCCCAGTCCACTGCAAGGCTGCTAAATCAGCAGAAGAACGTGGCATGGAAGGAGAAATATGTTGGTTAAAGATGTTAATCAGATGACTGAGGACTGATTTGAGAGGGAGCGTAATCTGGGCTGCTCTGGCCTCACGAATAGCTGCAGTAAATCTCCAAAGCAAACAACCCAAGAAGCCGCAAATAAAATCCCCTTCTGTATCCAATTTGCTTTTCAGAGTGGCTTTGGGTGAAATAATAAGCTGATCCAATTTGGAAATATTTATCAACACAGTCCACCGCCTCTGTATCAAAATGGCTCCTGAAGCTTGTATTATTTTTCAAATTGGGTAATATATTCTTGTACATTTGAATGCCGATTGAATTTGCTCTTTAATACCAGACCCAATTTGCAACTTATGATAAGCAGCGGCTTGCTTATAAAGGAGAAGAGACATGCTGGCTATCCTCAGGCCAGAGATTCAAACATCATAGATCATGAATATAAAAACCTATGAATCATAAAGCAGTGAGCGCAGCACTGCAATTAAGACAGAAAGTGTACTGCTACTAGTACAAGGTTGCCTGGGTCCAGACCTTCCAATCCGCCCACTCCACCGAGCTGAGTTTTGGCTGCTTCTAGAAGATGAAAATGGAGTGTAACAATTCAGTCTGATATCAGGTTAAGTACAAGGTGAACTGCTCCTGTTTTTGTTCCCTTTGTTTCCAAAATGTAGTTCCCCTCTGTTAGGATTAACCCCAAGCAGCAGACAGTGGGCCCTATCTTCGCAAAAGCGGTAATTTAGCGTTTAACAATGCAAATTGGGGGCGTGCATAACCACATGCCTGTTATATAATTGTACTGGACATCAGGCCCATGTCCCAACTATGAGGACAGGGAGGTCCGGACCTCCCTAATAATTTCAGAGAAAAGAAAAAAGAAATCCAAACTTTTTTTTTTTTTTTTTTTTTTTTTTTTTTACAAATGTAATTAAAAATATTTTGCAGTGCCCTATGTTCCTTTCTTGTTTAAAGGGGGACTAACCCCCCAGATATGTATCAGAACAGTGATTTGAAAATACCTATGGAAAAAACCAAGAAATGACATAAGCTCTTGTCTATACTAAACTCTTTGGCTGTGTTCAGCTGAGGAATTTTTTTCGGAAATTACAGTTTGCCCACCGCCTCGAAAATAATTTATTTGAGAGCTGCAATATCTTTATAAATATCAACAACTAGCCAACGCTGCTGGCCTGTATGGAAACAGTGTTGCTCAAAATGGTTGAAAGTTATATCAATTTGGTAATTCAGTGGCGAACTAGAAATTTAATTATTTTTCTGCATGTGTGTGTATGTAGCGTGTATCTATCGCTAAGAGCAAAGTGACGCGAGGTTCGTTACCGCAGCACACCGGACAATAGGACAAACCCCCCGCTCTGGGGTAACACAATGCGAGATTTCTCCACGTCATTCCCTCGTCTAACTAGCGATAAACCGCGCCATGAAATCCGTTTTTAATTTGCGTTTTGGGGCTTTTCGTGATTCTTGTTAAAAGTTACAGCACCTCTGATTTTTCCTCTCAGGGCGCAGGCAGCGCAGGGCAGATCTGCAGAGCTCTTCTCCTCCTCAGTCAGCCCATTCAGTCTGTCCAAACTCAATACCGATATAATCTCAGTAGGAGATGCAGGGAAATATATTATAGTAGCCGATGTGTTTAGAGAAGCTTTGTCACGTTGTCACGTCGTAGTATAGTGTTATATTTTACATGTGCGCTAAACTGCGATGAGATTTGTTTGCGGAAATGTCAGACTGTGCTCTCTCTGGCTGAGAGAGCACAGCTGCTGCTGCCCGTGCCCCCGGAGCTTGGGGGCTCATGCATGAGGATACGGCCTGACTGGCCTGGAGACAGTGCTTCCAACTCGGACAGTCGGACTGATAATATAAACATCATCATTTGAGCTTATCCAGGTAAGATATTAATAATGTAATGACACATTCAGCGATAAACTGTCTACAATGAAGACATGCGTCAAATATGACAACAGTTCAGTATTTTAAGAGCACAGGGTTTTTGGTTGGGAGTGATTTACAGCAACACAATGCCATGTCCTTCCTTTTATGATTAGAGTGGCGTTTATTGATAGTATTGTGTTACATAGGAGTTGATAGGAAAATAACAGGCGATTGTAATCAATTTACAGGTGATTAACAGGTCAAGTGACATCATGGGAATAGGCTTGGAGTTGTGAGGAGCCGAAAGGGTACAGGGGGAGTAGGGGAGTAACTATCTTGAAATCCCATAGTCTTTGGGGACAACCTGACGTCAGGTTGTACCAAATCTCCCATTCATTTGAGGGCAAAAAAAAGCAGTGTTCCACCCTTAGAGGGGCTTATGCCAGGTATGCTGCTGAAAAAGGATACAAATGGTAAAATGGCAACAGTTTGGTCACAAATGTGGAAATTTTGACCAGCATTCTTCACACATCACCCCCAAAGTCATATATATTGGTTAAAAGCTGAAAAAAAGTGTTTTGAGGGTTAGTTACACTTTAAGAATGTTTCGGGAAATGAAAATGTAGCCTATTTAAATAGAATTATCAACAATAACAATCAAGGAAGTTACATGCTTGTAGGCTAGAGAAGAAGAAGAAGCGCGCATGCACGCACATGTTGTGTTGAACCAACCAACAACCAATAAGAATTGTTTAATCTGGCAATAAAGAAATGTGAACTTGACATGCTATTTTAATAGCCTACTCAAAAATGCACCTCCCACTATACAGCAAAGAGAGGAGTCAATGTTTCTTGATATATGCCATTCAGATCAGAATAATTAGTCTAGTCATTAAGTTTGCTGATAATATTTCTATCATGTTAAGTCTGTGTCATGTTAACTGGTGTATTCAGAGCAAATAGGGAGATATAGAGCATTATCATCATGCTATATATCTCCCTCTTTGCTCTGAATGAGTGAGAAAAGGAGAAAATACTGAATAATTACATCACAACAGTATCCTAATGTTAATTAAAAATGAGATATTCCTCTAAATATGGCTAAAAAAGGTAAAGATTTTTTTTTTTTTTTTTTTAATGATACATTACTCTAAATATGGCTAAAAAAGGGAGGGGGGGGGACTCCATTTTTTTCCGGCGGTGCCCGCCATGTCTGGACCTCCCCAATTTCGAAACCCTGGATACGGGCCTGCTGGACATAGGCATGCCACATGCCAAACAGGCGTTTCAGCACACAAATGTGGGGATATATGGCATTATCCTATCGTCAGCAGCGAGCAATTGCTTTGCGCTAAGAGCTTTGAAAAGCACCTCTTAGGCGCTAAAATACTTGCTGTGCTTGAGCGCACCATAATATCCGCACTGCGCAGCGCAGAAACGTCATTACGCACCGACGTTCCACGCCAGGATATCAAATTCTGCTGCTAAAATTGGGTAACCAGCAGATTATTCGGTGAGGCAATCAACTATAATTCACTGAGAAACTTTTATCACATCGCAAGGAGGGGTTATGGTAAATTAATTGAGAAAACTTGTACATTGCAGCCTACAATAGGCTATTCACCTTCACCTGCTATAACCCGGAGGGTCGTTGGCACCAGAGCCAATCTGTCACAAGCTCTCTCCATCTCTCTCTGTCCTCGGCACGAGTCGGCAGCTCAATGTTTCACCCAGTTTTGAGTCCACTGTAAATCCTCCAATCTTTTCTTTTGTCTCTGCCGTTTACCCGCTGCAAACACGTTTCTATTGTCCCACCCCAGTCAACAAAATAACCCGAATTACATCAAAACTCAGATGTTTTTAACAGGTATATGATGTATGGTGTCGTTATGAGATAGGGATAATATATAGAGTCAATAGGCCTACACCTATCCAAATTACGCATGGGGAATTACAGCATGCCTCATGCAAACTGTAGCCTATTACAGGGACTGCAAGACGGGAATTTGGTTTGATGTAACACCCAGGCATTGCCAGGCCACACCTGTGAATAATTCTGATGGATAACACCGCCCAAATCCCGTTTGCACCGTGCATAAATGATTTGGCACGCCTCTAATCTGCGCTTGAGCCCGTTGTTGTGATGAGTTATGCTCCCCCGCGAGTAATTGCATCCCCACCATATTTTGGGGCTGTTTTAACTTAAAAACAGGGAGGTCACGTCTACCCAAACAATTATATCATTTTTAAACAGTTGTGTTTCTGTATAAATCATTACAATATGTTCCCGTGAGGTGGGGATACGTTTAGCTGTTGCCGGGCGGGGCTGCAAAACTTGGCATAACACCTGGACAAGTGCGCAAGGCGGTCTGCTATCGTTAAGGCACGCAAACAGGTGTGCAAGCGCAAATAGGAGATATTGCGTGTACCAAGATAGGGCCCAGTACCTGTCTGGCCAGGCTAGGCCCACAGAACACCTACATCTTGTTTACCAGGCTTAGTTTTGAATAATGAGCACTAACCACTCCTCCCACCCCACCCAGTCGAACCTATAAACAAAACACCCACACCCACAAACAGCACTGTACACGGCAACACAGACTGTATATCTCTTTCTTATCCGCTCACACACAGATAACAACCACCCTCTCTGCTCCACCGCACACTGCTGACATGACTTTGACACGAGTGATAACAATCACCAATGTGAATAGATATTAGAATTACTGGAGACTGGGAAGTACACAGGAGAAGACAAGTAGCGGGGGACTGGGAGAGAGACAGAGAGTGAATGGGAGGGGAAATCCGAAGACAGCTAAGGAGCAAAGAAAATGTTAGTGACGATGATGAAGATGGTGTGGCAAAACGGAGACAAATGGCCTCTAAGAAAGATTGAGAACAGACAAGAGGCTGAGTGAGAGTGAGGGAGGGGGAAAGAGACTGAGAGCGGGAGAAACGCTCCCAGATCATTTGTTATTCATTGCCATTCAATTTCAAAATGTACTCGCTTAGTATGGCTCAGTGAGGAGAGAAAAGATTCTTATTGAAATGTTTACTCAACTCTGTCATCTCTATAGGAGCTGTTTATATAGGTGAGGTTGATGCCACGGATTTATTTTATTTTATTTCCCCCACCCCCCCCCGACTGTACAGTATATCTCTAAAGTAACATATTCCAGCGTGCCACTGCATGGGCCACAAACGATATCAACAAGGAAACTCGTACAGAAAAATAACCCAACTCACAATACCTCTATCAGTGCCAAGCATGCCAAACAATGAGGATGACATCCGAGTTGTTATTCTCAACTCAAGTGGAGTTTAATAATGACACATTTTGCATTAGCACAATAAGGTCATCAGTAGACCAGAGTTCAGAGGATATGAGGCTGTTTCTGAGAATGTCTTGGAGACGCATATCCTGTCTGTCTCCTCCTCTCTCTCTCTCTCTCTCTCTCTCTCTCTCTCTCTCTGCTACTTTCAATCTGTCTCTCTCTCTGTGGTTGTGTGTGTATGAATGAAACCATGGAATAAACGAGAATGAACACAGAATTGGGTCTACAGGAGGACACTGAGTATGAAGTACACACTGCCTGGGTAAATTGTTATCAGATGCAGACTCTACCGATGTTCTTTGTTTTGTTAACACCACTAGAGCCACGTTATGCCTGTGACACACTAGAAGACTTTGAAAATCTTAGCAGTTCATGAAAAGGGTTTGTTTACACTACAAGACTGGTTCATTAAGATTTTTTTTATCACGACTTTGAAATTTTATCACTTTGAAATTCAAACATGCATGATATACGGTAATCTTTGTGGCTCCGACTGGCATCGGGACGCAGTTTACACTTGAAGACTATAAATCTGGAGGCAGTTTACACTAAGAGATTAAAAATCTGTACCCAGTATAACAGATTTTGCTGCCGACTGGCACAACAACTGCAGACAACAACTGCAGACTAGAGTCAACAAAGACAGAGCCCAACTGGAAATCCTGTGTAAAATCAGGAGGGATGTCTTGTAGTGTAAACTACTGTAGGCATTAGCTAGCTACCTATCACAGTCACACACTGAGGCCTTTCATCCTTGCTCCAAGAAATAAGCAATACAGAGGGTTCAAAAAGCTCTGCATTGGCTACAAAGTTTCCACTGAATTATAGACATTTGGTGTCAGTACTGCTTCTCGTCTCAAACTCATGGGGAAGCAGCGTATGATGTCAAATTTCAAATGTATTCCAAACTTCTCTCTCTGTTCTAACAAAATGAAACTGCAGTATAGCAGTTGTAGCCTGCTTGGAATGAAGAGAAGAGTCTGTGGGCATGCAACGGCAACATTTGCCTGCTATTAGTCTGAGAGACAACAGCTTAGCTCATTTCTCTGTCGGTCTGTTTAAATTTGATTATTATCCCAATTAAAGTTTTTCCTATTTATATTCAACAATAACTGTAACTCATCATTCTATATTCTGTTTATTACAACAGGGCCTCTATACCTTTGCTTTGGCAACATGTACTCAGGTATTTCATGCTAAAAGACATTTGAATTGAAGGTATAGCCTACACCAAAAAGGTACACTGACACTCCAGAGAGACATCTCACACACGCACACACACACACACACGCACATACACACACACGCACGCAGGCACGCACGCACGCGCACACACACACACACACACACACACACACACACACACACACACACACACACACACACACACACACACACACACACACACACAGGAAGTGAGCTGACAGTTCTTGCCTCTGCCAAGTCAGTTAAGTGAGTTTCAATTTACAGCAGCGTCACCTAACAGATTACAATAAACCTGCTTCCTTATGGAACAATCTGAACATTTGAATGGCAAATTCAAGTTACGGTCACGTTGACGTCTTTTGTATAAATCAGATCTGCGTTTGTTTTCAGCCCTCCTCTCCACGAGTTACAGTCGCTGGATGAAACAGATGACGCTGATCAAGGAGTTCCCTGAATGGGTGAGCTTGTTGATAACAAAGCTAAGCCTTAGCCCTAACAGCCTTAACAGGTACCCTGTAAAATGGAGTGAGTCTGTTCAACTGTAGTACATATGTAGTTACATTGTAACGGACCTGTAAAATGGACTGAGTCTGTTCAACTGTAGTACATATGTAGTTACATTGTAACAGACCTGTAAAATGGAGTGAGTCTGTTCAACTGTAGTACATATGTAGTTACATTGTAACGGACCTGTAAAATGGACTGAGTCTGTTCAACTGTAGTACATATGTAGTTACATTGTAACGGACCTGTAAAATGGACTGAGTCTGTTAGTATGTAGTTGTGGTATCATCTCCGGCCTGGGAGAGAGATTGCTGAAACCCAGTGGTAGATTCAAACCACTAAACTGAGCAAAGCAGGCGGCTTTAACCACTCAGCCACGAGGGCTTTCCAAAGTTCATGGTAGAGTTTGAGAGGATAACTGTATGTCAGTCAGATGTAGTTGTCACGTTGTAGCTTTGTTATTATAAGCAGAGACTTGGGGAAAATGTTTGATACTTTGTTAGTTGTACATATGATTCCGTCAAGAATTCGCATACAAAAGTTAAAATTAAAGTATTGTAGGTATAGAGGTAACAGTGAAACTATAATCATAAATAGCCACATGAGCCACTTACAGCTCATGGGGGGGTGGGGGGGGCTGGCACAGTCACACTGCAGAAATGCCTTCACATTAATCAATATTGCCTGTCTTTTAAGCTACAGCTAACACAGTATCAACATTTTTCACCAAGTCTCTGTTTATAATAACAAAGCTACGAAGTGGCACCTACATCTGACTGACATACAGTTATCCTCCCACTCACTCCATTTTACAGGTCCGTTACAATGTAACTACATATGAACATCATTTACAACTATTGGTAATTACTGTGTAATTACATTTGGTGTTCATGTGTAATTACAAATAGTTTATGTAACTAGGGTACCTGTAAAATAAAGGGTTACCAGCTAAGGTAAAAGAAAACTACAGCCATGATAGCATGAGGAGCATCAAAGAGTGCAGTAGCTACAAGGTGATGCAAATGTTAAGTCTCGATTACCTCGTTTGCCTAGCATATTGCAATGCTAGGCTATAGATACAGAGATTAGGCTATATATAACCTTACCTACCACTACAGAAGCTGTGAACTCAACTCAACTCTCCGACGACAGGAAGCTCTCTGCCGCTCTGCCTTGCTGAGAAGAACTTACACCGAGTAGGGGATTCACAGCCAATTCTACCAAATGAAAATATATACTCTTGTTTCAGTCAAACTTTGCCGCAGCGGAAAATACAAAAAAAATACAAAAAAAAAATAAGAGGCAAATTCTCTCTGTGTAACGTACATATATTTGCCATAAGTTCTGGTGATAAGTGGAACCCAATATGACTTTTTTCCCTTTCTTATCTTTAGTTCATCCTAAAAGTTACCACTATGATCAAATTTGGAAAGTATATGATGGAAATGAAAAAGGCACCTGCTCCAACATTTTCGATGGATATAATGGATTGTAGCAGGCACATTATGTGACTTGAATTTGAAAAGTATTCTATATTTGACTGTATGGTGGTTTTATATATTATAGTCTAGCTAGCTACTAGTAGCCTGCAGAGATCACCTGGCCTGGCAGCTGCAACTGTCACTAATTAGTCGACAGATGATGACGTCCTATAGCTGCCAAGTCTCACTCATTGACAGTGAGATGAGTGAGACTCACTCATTGAGAGTGAGATGCGTGAGACTCACTCATTGAGAGTGAAATGAGTGAGACTCACTCAAATGACCCTCTTCACACCATCTCACACCACACCTCCTCACTGCAAATTTGTCTTTTGGGTTCCAAGATGAAAAGGTTTGAGAACCAAACCTTAGAAAAATGCTACATTTCTGTATTTTTGCACGATTTGAACCTAAGCCTTTGTTCACACCTGGCGCTTACCATAAGCAGAATTGAAGTTGAGCTCATGCTAAAGTTGAGCTCACGCTTAACCGGTCACACCAGATCCTCTCTTTTCCTCAGCGCCTTGCTCGGTGCGCATTGAACCCGCCCACAACTCGCGTCACGCGTCACGCTTGGAAAATAGGACTGAATCCTGAATGATCATTTGAGCGTGGCGTGAGTGTGCCTTGAGGCTTCGCCTGTTAACAAAGACGCCAAAATGAAACTTGTGGGTTCAGCGTAGGTTGAGCTTAGGTTGAGCGTTGCTCCGGCAGGTGTGAAGGTGCCATAATTCAGAGATTTTCAAAGTGGGAGGCAGGCCTCCCCAGGGGGGCTCCAAGCAGTTTCAGGGGAGGCTCAGCGAATGGAAGTGGAAAAAATATTACAATAGTTATTAAAAGGAGGTTACTCCCAGGCTTACTCTCAGGCTAAATGTGTGTGATTTGGTTAAAGAGATAGATACAGTAGTTTGGGGGAATTTGACAGTTTTTCCCACTTTCCCCAGACTCAGAAACAAACAGCCTTCAGACAGACCTTTTATGTATTTGGTGTAGTATGAATGTCAAACAGCAATATCAGGCTATCTTGGCTCAATTGTTGAGTGTCTATGAGATCAAAAAACATAATCATGATACCATAGGCTTCCAGGAATTGAGCAAGGGGGGCTCCTTTTTCCAAGCTTTGTCTGGGGGGAGGCCCACAGTCTCAGACAGTAATCCCCTGTCCTAATTGAAATGCCAATCCAAAATTACATTGGCTCATCCAAAATTTAAATCCTGGTGCCATGGCTGTGTTGTTGTGAATCATTCTATCTGTAGAGCTTCTTACTTACGTACATATTCTACCAATTATGTTGTTTGTTATTTAGCATAACAGACGGTCTTGCTCATTGACTCATGGTTTAAATAATGTTACTTTGTAGACGGACCTCCAGGGGCGGCTGGTGCATTTTTGTCCAGGGAGGCTATACCAAAAAGTAGGGCTGGATGATATGGTTGAAATCAATATCATGATAATCATAAGGAAATCACAAGAAAATTAGCAAATATTGATGGGACTAATAATGGCATCACTATAATCCTGTTAATTTAAAATGATAAATTCCTCTAAATATGGCTTCAAGCGGCCACAATTCTCTCGGTCCCTTCCTCCAAAGTCTCACTCCAAATTTTGGGTGAAACTTGGCAGCTCTGTAGTGGACTGATGAGAGGTTGATTGGTCATTCGTCATGTTGCTATCTCTTTATATTTCTTGTCCCTGGCATTGCTCCGTTATCACAGCAATAGGTTTGGATGTTTGGCATTTCCGTAGGAGTGCAAATAGCCTTTAAAATATCAAGTTAGGGTTAAACGGACATGAAGCAATCATTCTGCACATGTAATCAGAGTTTTCTTGTTTCCAGTAATGCAGTTTGTGTTGCTGCTCCAGGTGGGCCTCTTAGGATTTGGTAAGTGGCATAACACAAAAGGCTACAATCCATGTGTGTGTTTGAATGTGATAGTCTACAAAACATATTCCACAATCTGCAGGCAGAGGATACTGTCCAGACCTTGTTCACGCAGACTCGAGGCCATGTCCACATTTGACTTAGTAGTGAATGTTTAGTAAGCTTGCATCGTCATTTGGCTACATGTATACCCTGAAGCCTGTCAAGTCTCAACAGTTCTGCTGTCTACCTTAAGAGGCTTGTATTTGTCTAGTTTGAGTTATGGCTGGGGTGTGGCTATCTCTCAGGCCTTCAAACAACAATCACTCATCTTGATCATGTTCAAATGAATGATTGTCAGTGCATATATGTCTGACAAAGTTTCAACCTTGTGTTTTCTCTCCATTGGTATGTGATTATAGGAAGTACTTTAGTAAAAAAAAAAACTCACAGCACATTATCTTATCTGTCAGTGCTATCACTATAACTTACAGTGAATTGTGGATAGGAAAACCTTTGTTGAATTTCTTTGGAATTCTGCTTCCTCCTTTTTACATTACCACACATGTATTGATATAGCTATTAGTTGCTATGGCAATCCATGTAGCATTATGCTTGTGCTAAGAGATAATTGAACAGATAAAATTATAGTCCTATGCAAGTCACCCTCATACACAATCACAATATATTGTATTGGTTAAAAGGTAGACTTACATTTAGATGTTGAGTTGTTGTGTAGAGGTGATTCTATTTACTACTGGTATGCCGTTGCTCCCACGCCAGGATCCTTGTTATCATGGAAACTTCCTGAGACTGAGTGTGCATGTTGATACAGACAGAGGTACTCCAGTCAGGAACTCTGAGCTGTGTCATTGGCTGCTGAGCCTGTTGAAACCTGACACCGCCACTCTTATCTGTTACACAGCTAGACTTTACTTACACATGTGCATCATGGTGGGAAACATAACTCTACTCACAATGGATCGATGTCATCACTTTGCTGCAAGTGTATTATTTCCTGTCACAAAATCATCATCAGAGAGTAGTTTATCTTTAGCCTAATCATATGGTTCAGACTTTCCCTTGTGACTACATGCATATGTCCTGCAGTTGTGACGTGGGAACATCATCCTAAAAACATTTGTTTTGGATTGGTTTTATTTCCATTCAACATTCCATAAACAGTGTTAATCAATTTTATATTGTTCTTCTGCAGGCTGGTAGGAGGTTTCAATAAAGTATAAACTCACAAAACTGTTTTGATTTTTTTGTATTATGTTTTGCATGATGACCATTGATAGTGCAGCCAGACGGTCATCGTGTAAAAATAAAAGAAATCAATGGTTTCCTCCGATAACTTAGTGGGGTGTGAGTGTGTGTATTTATTGTAAAACTTTTATTTATTTATTGTCGCATTAAAAGGACCCCACCCCTATGTATAGCCTCATGGTGCATTTTCTTCAACTTCTATTGTTCTAATTACATCTCTCCCAGTTAGCAGTATCCCAAAATCATCATGAAATAGCCTACGCTGTCTCCTTAAACATTTTGCTAAATATATTAGAGATTTTCCTTTTTCTCTTTTTTGTGCTGCTAATTTGTACTTCTACTTCAAAGAACTTAAAATGCACCTGTACTGTCAAAAGTGCCACAACTGGCAATTGTCAGACCATACATTTTACATTCATCTTATTTTGAAAAAAGATTGACAGGACGTCTTGTCCTGAGACCAGCTACTACTATTTAGAATAGATACTGAGAAGAACGTTGTCAATGTTATTGTCATCCAGAAACATAATTTGTATTGTATAGCTTCTTGTACTGTTTTTAATTTGCAAAATAATAATTTCTCTGTGGCTTCTGTGTGCACTGTACGTGTGCAGAATCATTCTTTTACTTTGAAAATCATGCACCGGAAGTCTTATATTCACCAGCGATCCATAGCTACAAGCAGTAGGTTGACGCTGGGGGGGTGGGGAATCAAGTTTGTGTGTATAGAAAACAACTTTATTCAAATAAACATGACATGTGATAAGATTTTCAAGTAAATGTTTAGCATTATGTCACATAACGGTACTTTGACAGTTCAGTCCCAACAAGCTTCAAGGTAAGTCCATTGTTCCATTGAGGTGTAACAGATGTTATTCCACAATATACTTTTGATTTCACATGGTCAGAGGTCGTCCGTAGCGTTGTCCACTTCTGCCCTCTCTGGGGGATAGCATGTAAACGCAAAACAGTGGTCACATAACGTTAGTTCAGCTGGGCTGGGCAGCATTGCTACGCTAGTATGATCTAACAGAAACAACACTCTGCTGGCTGGCTGACAGACAGACACAGGATGAAAAATAGCTTCTTATGGCTCATTTCCACCACATATAACAGCACAGTACAGCTCTACTCGACCTGGTCTTACTCGTCTCTACCAAGCCCCCAGGAATAGCACTGGGCTGTGAAGCCATTTGAACATGGTGGCGAAGCTCTGTATTGCAAGTCACGTGACGCCATGCAGCCCAGAAAGGAAAATTCCCATCCACTTGCATGGGGACCCCGGCAGCTGTTAAACCCAGGGGAATTTTTTCCGGGTGTCACTCAAAGTATAAAACGACTCTTTTAATTATCAACAAATTTTTTATGGGGCATTTTTTCTTCAGAAGCCACTAAGAGCCGTATACGGGTGTATTTTCTTCTTGTAATACAATCCATGGGTGGGAGGGGTGGGAGACGTCATGGAACACGTCATGGCACACATGCGCACTTCGCCTTGGGCTGCATGGTCAGGAAGTAATCAGGAAGAAAAACCGCCCATGAGGCTTCATGCGCCAGTGAGCAACCTCCGTCCGAATGCATGGGTGGGCGTGGCACGTCCCCTATGCAGTTATTTTAATACATCCATGGTCTATACTTGATATAGACTCTAGGCTCTTTCACACCGGCCTTGAAAGCCGAAAAATGCACGGAAAATAGGATTCGCGCCTCCAATGTGAAAGTCGTGAACGTGGGTTGGTGGATAATTGTTTTACGCCTTTTGTCCCGCCACGGTAGGTAGTCACAACGCCGGGTTACCTGGCAACCCGCCTCCATTTGAAAGCGTCGTCGCAGCGAGCCGGAAAAGGTGCGAATGGTCAGCTCATTCATAAAAGAATTACAGGGGAAATCACCTCATGTTTCAAGAAAGTGCACGAGTGAAAGTAAAAAAAGTAGCCTATACAATCATGGCTGCAGGGACGCCAGGAGGAATGCTCCGTGCGGTTAGGCTTTATGCTCAAACGATGTTGACATTAGTAGGTAAAATTAACGGATATAATAATAAGCTTCAGAGGGCTATAGCTGTCTGTGGCGAGTTGGTCTGAGCATATTCCCTCTCGAAATCAATTCATCATACAGTAGGCTAGGCTACACTAACCTATGAAAATATTAATTTGAGCGAGGAGCTGAGTGGAAATGCCTCCAGCGGCTCGCCTTTCAATCCGGGAGCAGTGGCTGTCGCCTGAAAGGACACCGCGAGACGGGAATGTCGCGGTCCTGCTGGCCTGTGTGTGAAAGCAATTTCTGTGGCGAGGCTGCCAGGCTTTGCAGGCTTTCTGCAAAGCCTTTTTGCGGATCTGTGTGTGAAAGAGCCTTCTGTTCCCATAGCAAGTTTACTCGCCTCCGCCCACACCTGGTCGTCATAGCGACCGCATATCTGCCCTCCGCCCATAGCCGAAGTAGGCTATAATGTATAATGTTAAAATTAAATCCATACACAGAACTTTTAAACTGATTATGAAATACTGGTGCCTCTAAATGACCTACAGTGTACATGGGCAAATGTGACAATCGGCCAGGAGAATGGATATCACTTTGTTGTTACTCAAACTCACATGCATGCACTGCGCGGGGGACGGGAGTTGAGCCGACGTTACACACAAACAAAGGGCTTCCCGAGGAGCGGACTTTTTCTCTCTCAAAACAATTGAAAACCACCGCCATGTTAAAGCTGAGCAAGGAGATCGATTTTATTTCACCAGAGCCGAAGGCAGCAACACAAAAGACTGATGGAAATAACATTAACAGAAGAGAAGGTAAGCCCCACTAAACTGGTATCCAGCATTGACAGTCAGTAGATACAGTAAACATGATTCTGGCTGACCAATCAGTCGTCTGCAGTGTTTTCACGTCACGGTATGGTACCGGGTTCACAGCGCTGGAACCTCAACAGAGCAGGGACCAAAACTAGCACGACTCAACCCCGACTCAACCCGGGCTGTCCAGGTTTTTGATCGGTGGAATGAAACAAAAAAGCGAGACGAGCTGGGCGGGGCCGCGTTGATACCAGCGGTGGAAATGGGCCATTACCTACTGTTTCTAAATGTGAAAGTCACAAGATGAACCCGGTCAGTGTGCTCCAGTCCACAGCAGACTGCCTGAGCTGTGTTAGCCTGCTAGCTCGCTAGCTGCCTTCCTCCCCGAGTTTATGGAAACAGGGCACCACGAAACTAGTAGTCAGGTAACCCAAACTAGTTTTCAGGTAGCCTAACATTAGTGAGCACGTGCCTGCTTGTGAATGTTATGTTGTTTCTTAGCATGTGAATTATTGTAAACTCAGCATAAATGAACGACATCAAAATATTTATGAAACGAATATCCATGACTTTTCCAAAACGTTCCAAATATATATATTTTTTCATAACTTTTGCAGGACCTGGAAATTGTATTTTAAATTGCAATGACTTTTCCAGGTTTTTGATGACCGTACTACGAACCCTGTTTATAATGCGCTGTGCAGTAAACTGCAGCTTGCTACGCTTCAAACACGAACAGGAGACAGATGCAGTACAGTGCACTGACCGTGGCGTGGCAAAACAACTTGAAGTAGAACTCGCCTTGTCACCGTGGCGTGCAAAAACAACTTGAAGTAGAAGTTGTGGTTGACGAAGTCGTCTTGTTTTCTGATGGTTTCACAGCGGTTATCTTGTAAAAACACAAATAAACACATTGAGGTGTCAGCTGGAGCATGTCCTTGTTCCAATCCAGTCCGCATTTCTTGGCTAAATCCCATCCA
Source organism: Poromitra crassiceps (assembly GCF_964638095.1). Classification (NCBI taxonomy): domain Eukaryota; kingdom Metazoa; phylum Chordata; class Actinopteri; order Beryciformes; family Melamphaidae; genus Poromitra; species Poromitra crassiceps. Next base: position 7,548,804 of record NC_139623.1, read on the forward strand.
AAGCCTGAAAGGCTTCATCGGATTGACGTGCAGCAGACATCACTCAACAGGAGTGGACCTGATTGGCTGAGTACCGCAGGTCCCACCCAAAGGCTTCATCTGATTGGCATGCAACAGACATCACTCAACAGGAGTGGCCCTGATTGGCTGAGTCCCGCAGCTCCCACCCAAAGGCTGGAAGGCTTGCTCTGATTGTTGTGGAGCAGACGTCACTCAACAGAACTCACTGAACAGAACTCGTGCGTGAAGTTGTTTCAAGATTCCTTCCCGACAAGGCCTCTTGTAGCGCCAGCTCCCGCTGGCCAACAAGACTTTTTTGGAGTGAGCACATTGGTTCTTGAAAACTGGTTGGAGGTTTCTCATGATGTTTCCTCCACATAGAGTAAGGACGACTCAGATCTGGCCTCATTCTTCTGGCCTCATTCTGCACTCAAACCGGTTGTGATCATTGCCTCCTTCATTATGTGTATTCCTGGGGGGACCCACTACTATCCCATGATATCCCATCACCCCGAAGTTCCCTGACCAAACTGATGTCAGCCAGATGGTGATCACCAACTTGGACCATGAGACATGTGGCCCTCTCAGGGGAAGTGGTCTTCGAGGGCAATTTGTACCACAGGGGTATATCCTCTTAACTTAGGTATAGGGGCACTGGAGAGTGTTCATCTCCAAAGCAACACCCCCCTCTCTGGCTCAGAGATACACTCCAAAGAGGCTGTACAGTATGTGTTGTGGTTGGTTTTACCTGCTACACACCAACCACTGGTAGTTGCTTTTATGGATTTACTGATTTGGAACAAGTCTCTCACTAGGATTTTGATTACATTATCCCTCCCTTGGTAAACACTGGCATGAGCTCTAATTTCTTGTTGGCAATGGCTACTATCAATTCTGAGCTAGATGTCGCTGGGTGTCTGTTGTTAGTGGTGTCATGGCCATCATCCTACTCATGATGTGTTCGGCTGAGATCCACATTGCTAGCCACAATCCTCTTCAACTTGTTTACTTCGGACAAGCAATGGACAGCGTTACTCATCTCTAGTAGTACTGCATTCAGTAGATCAGTGGACGGTTGTCAAACTTTTTTGGGGCTTCAGTACCCCCTTTCTCTGATTCCTGCATCCAAGTACTGCCTTTACCCAACTACAACATTTTGCTTAGAAAACTGCAAGAGAAAACTATAGCATGTGCAGTGAATGAATGACAATGCACCTTTTGAAGAATAATACACATTTTAACTCTTTCACTCCATCTCTTATTTTGTAATGTTATACAAAATAAGAAATGCAGTGAAAGAGTTCAAATGAGTGCCTCCTGAGCAGATTTACTTTAAGCTTTCATTTATTTTCATCATTTATTCTTACACTTTCCAATTTCTAGTTCAAGTACCCCCTAGTAGTACCTCCATGTACCTTTAGGGGTATGCATATACCCGAGTTTGGGAACCACTGCAGTAGATGATATGTGCCTGACTCTGCCAATGTTTGGATGCAGTGTGTTAACCATTTTTTGCTTTTACAATCACAGATGGACAGAAAAGAAACTCCCTTTATCTTAGGTGGAATGGATCCCTGAACTTCTATCCAAGTGCCTCCAGCATTGTCTTAGTAGTTGTATTACTTTTGCCTGGTTCTGCAGTATGACTGGGACCACCACCTCCAGGTTGAAGTTAGCCCAGAGCTATGTGGACTCCTGTGTGGAAATGCCAGTCAAACCTCCATGGGTGAATTAATTGGCCCTGATGGGGCCCGTGAGACCCAGGCTGTGGACTTGGATGGATCCTACTTTGGATAGTGTAGTCATACAGGCATCTGTACAGAGAATTGCCAATTTCCTGGTGACATTAAACATAACACTGTGGGGACTGGTTGCACTCTCTTGCAGGGCAGTGAGGGACCTGGTGCTGAATGCCACTCCTATATTGATCCTGAGCCATATGTTCTTAGCTTTATGACTCATCTGTGTGTTGCCAATGGTGCTGCCTCTGCTATGTGCAGGCTCATGACAGCCTATGCTGCCTCTGCTAGGGGTCCTCTCGCCATTCCCGAAGTGTCGGCATTCCGATCATTGACTTCTATGCTTTCGGAGAGGTGGCCCTTTTTATCTCCAAAAAAGGTTTTGCCATTGCGAAAGATATTAGGTCCGCCATTCCGACATAGCATCTTGAGTTATTTAGCCTACAGGGGTGGGAGAGGTTAGGTTTAGGGTTAGGTTCTGGGGGAGGTTAGGTTTAGGTGTGGGGGGTGGGAGAGGTTAGGTTTAGGGTTAGGGTCTGCAGGAGGTTAGGTTTAGGCATGGGGGGTGGGAGAGGTTAGGTTTAGACGTGGGGGCTGGGAGAGGTTAGCTCCAGCCGGTCCCCCGGGTTAGGGTTAGGGTTAGGGTTATTTCGCAATGGCGAGACAGATCTCCATTCCGTCAATTTTGTCGGAATGCCGGTATTTCGGAGTGCCGACATTTCGGAATGCCGGGGTGTCCCCCCTCTGCTATGTGCAGGCTCATGACAGCCTGGTGCTGCCTCTGCTATGTGCAGGTTCATGACAGCCTGGTGCTGCCTCTGCTATGTGCAGGTTCATGACAGCCTGGTGCTGCCTCTGCTATGTGCAGGCTCATGACAGCCTATGCTGCCTCTGCTATGTGCAGGCTCATGACAGCCTGGTGCTGCCTCTGCTATGTACAGTCTCATGACAGCCTGGTGCTGCCTCTGCTATGTGCAGGTTCATGACAGCCTGGTGCTGCCTCTGCTATGTGCAGGTTCATGACAGCCTGGTGCTGCCTCTGCTATGTGCAGGCTCATGACAGCCTATGCTGCCTCTGCTATGTGCAGGCTCATGACAGCCTGGTGCTGCCTCTGCTATGTGCAGGCTCATGACAGCCTGGTGCTGCCTGTGCTATGTGCAGGCTCATGACAGCCTGGTGCTGCCTCTGCTATGTGCAGGTTCATGACAGCCTGGTGCTGCCTCTGCTATGTGCAGGCTCATGACAGCCTGGTGCTGCCTCTGCTATGTGCAGGCTCATGACAGCCTGGTGCTGCCTCTGCTATGTGCAGGTTCATGACAGCCTGGTGCTGCCTCTGCTATGTGCAGGCTCATGACAGCCTGGTGCTGCCTCTGCTATGTGCAGGCTCATGACAGCCTGGTGCTGCCTCTGCTATGTGCAGGCTCATGACAGCCTGGTGCTGCCTCTGCTATGTGCAGGTTCATGACAGCCTGGTGCTGCCTCTGCTATGTACAGGCTCATGACAGCCTGGTGCTGCCTCTGCTATGTGCAGGCTCATGACAGCCTATGCTGCCTCTGCTATGTGCAGGCTCATGACAGCCTATGCTGCCTCTGCTATGTGCAGGCTCATGACAGCCTATGCTGCCTCTGCTATGTGCAGGCTCATGACAGCCTGGTGCTGCCTCTGCTATGTGCAGGCTCATGACAGCCTGGTGCTGCCTCTGCTATGTGCAGGTTCATGACAGCCTGGTGCTGCCTCTGCTATGTGCAGGCTCATGACAGCCTGGTGCTGCCTCTGCTATGTGCAGGCTCATGACAGCCTGGTGCTGCCTCTGCTATGTGCAGGTTCATGACAGCCTGGTGCTGCCTCTGCTATGTGCAGGCTCATGACAGCCTGGTGCTGCCTCTGCTATGTGCAGGCTCATGACAGCCTGGTGCTGCCTCTGCTATGTGCAGGCTCATGACAGCCTATGCTGCCTCTGCTATGTGCAGGTTCATGACAGCCTGGTGCTGCCTCTGCTATGTGCAGGCTCATGACAGCCTATGCTATGTACAGTCTCATGACAGGTGCTGCCTCTGCTATGTACAGGCTCATGACAGCCTATGCTATGTGCAGGCTCATGACAGCCTGGTGCTGCCTCTGCTATGTGCAGGCTCATGACAGCCTGGTGCTGCCTCTGCTATGTGCAGGCTCATGACAGCCTGGTGCTGCCTCTGCTATGTGCAGGCTCATGACAGCCTGGTGCTGCCTCTGCTATGTGCAGGCTCATGACAGCCGTGGTGCTGCCTCTGCTATGTGCAGGCTCATGACAGCCTGGTGCTGCATCTGCTATGTGCAGGCTCATGACAGCCTGGTGCTGCCTCTGCTATGTGCAGGTTCATGACAGCCTGGTGCTACCTCTGCTATGTGCAGGTTCATGACAGCCTGGTGCTGCATCTTCTATGTGCATGGCTCATGACAGCCTGTTGCTGCCTCTGCTATGTGCAGGCTCATGACAGCCTATGCCAGCATCTGCCAGAGGATCCAGGGCTTAAAATTTGGTGCGGGATTGCGAGAATCGCGCATATTTTTGTCAATTCCCGCAGAATTGTAATTTATAATGCGGAAGAAGTCGCGCATTGTTTGTGCGCCGACGGTGCCGAACCAACGTTGCCGACTGGTCGGACAGATTTGACGACATAGCTTCACTCGGCAAGCAGCTGTTGGAGAAAAATTCTCTATCACAGCAAACCGCTTCTTGTGACCAAATATCCCCGCATTCAAAGAACTTCATACTCCCAGAGCTGGCGTAATCCATATAAAAAACCCTCTTGTTTTACTCGAAATGAAACGTCCAGGTTTTGTGTAGGTCGGTGGCTCCATAAACAGCCGGCTAACGTTACGGTGGCTAACGGGAGCTAACATTAAATTGCAGGGTAAGTCAGTCCCTCTATAAACCATAATATCTGCATCCTTTCACTTCTGATTGAAAATTTCCTTCCACCTGATTAAAGAAAACATGTAATATTTGATGCAATACATAAAAACATCAAAATCACATGATGTCTTTTCTTTAATCAGGTGGAAACATTTTCAATAAAGTGGAACGACACAAATAATGGTTTATAGTGGGACAGACTTCCAAAGCCTGCCCATTCACGTGATAGAACTCTCCCCAATGCAAAATTCGAACAGCTTTGTCAGTAACATGACAGTAAGAAAGGCAGATGTAACCAAATCTAACTGACATCACTATTGTGAACACAAAACAAAGAACACTTCTGATATAATATGATATGAGTGATCACTCAATACAAAAAATAAAGGCTTTGATAGAACCAAAAGCCTATGACTGTTAGTTTGCAGATAAAACACAATGACAAAAGCCATAGTAATTTAGATTCAGGTGTGCATAAACTATCGGTGAACTTCCTTTTTTAAATACAAAAATGTTAAATTATTATCGCTTATTATCGGACATGAGAGGCAGATATTTGTCGGTTATAGTATCAGCTGGAAAAATCCCCCCCAAAGTCTATAGATCCCCCCCAAATTCTATCAATCCCCCTATCTGCTCAAGGGGTTGAAATTGAAATGGTCACATCTTACAAATTTTAATTTTAATTGATGAGAACTTGTCTTTTAAATCTCATGTTGTTAAACTTGTTTGTAAGCTGAAACTTAAATTAGGTTTCTTTTTTAGTTGTTAGTTTGTTTCTCATCTCAAGTCAGGAAACCCTTGATCACGACAACTTTTCATGAATGCTCCTGACCCGTACTTAAAGAAACTGGACACAGTGTACCACTGTGCTTTGCGTTTTACGACTAGCAGCTATCGTGTCATTGCAGCTATCATTGCACTTTGTATGCTGTTGTCCATCTCTATCTGTTCGTAGATTCTCTCACTGGCTGACTTTTATCTATAAATCTATTCTTGGGCTTCTTCCTACATATCTGTGTTTACACATGTGTAGAAACCTGAGCCATTATGGCCTGCGCTCTCAGGATATCATTCAGATGCAGGTCCCGAGAGTCAGAACTGAACTGGATAAAAACGCTTTTAAATTTTCTGCCCCCTCTACCACCTGGAATGATGTGCAGAAGGACTTGAAACTATCTAATCTTATAACTCTGGGGGAATTCAGGTCAATCTTAAGAGACAGATAAATGAGTTCTCTTGGCTCTTGTGATTGCCCTGCGGTGTAACCTCACTATTGTTTCCTGAGTGTGACTGACTGTGTTTTATCTGTTTATTTTGTGTTTGTGTGTATTGATGAAACTGTCTTTATGCTGCCGTTTTGGCCAGGTCGCTCTTGGAAAAGAGGTTTTAATCTCAATTAGTTTTTTTACCTGGTTAAATAAATTAAAGGTCCCAATTCGTGCAGCTGTAACCTCTTAAAAACGTGTGTCTCTGGTCCATAAAACATGATTCTGGATTAATTTGTCAAAAATATAGCAACCCCGTTTGTTGTGACGGAGTTGTCCCTTCCTCATCTCGTTGCATCCCAAGAATGGTCTGTTTCTATAATTCAGAACTAACAGTTCCCATTGGCCGCTGAGGGAGAGCCCGCCCCAGGCTCCCAGCGGCCAATCAAATTAGCGTCTGTGGACCAGCACGCTAGGTTGTGTCCACAACTAACGTTAGCAACGCTACGCTAAAGAGGACATCTCAAAATGCCTAGACTTACCGAATGCATCTCCGCAGTTTCTGGATCACGTACAGTTGGCGTCGCTCCAGCTAGAAGTGTTCATTTTGTGGCTATAGACAAAATGGTGCAGGTAGCTTGTGTGAGAGAGACGCGCGCAGTATGCTTGAGGACCATCGTGACGTCCCAATACCCCGTCTGGGGAACAGAGCGTTAGGGGGCGTGGCTTGAAGGAGACTGCAGGGGGAAGCTGGATAGGGACAAATCCAACTGTGGCAGTTCTGAGCTTGTGACCACTCATTACAGGGAGGGATGACAGCAGTATATATGCATTTACAAGTAAAAACAGCTTTTGCACGGAATGGGACCTTTAAATGATTGATTGATTGATTGATTGATTGATTGATTGATTGATTGATTGATTGATCGATCGATCTGAAGAACATAAGGGGCGAATTCCCCCCAGTGTGCAAAGTGAATTTTAAGCCCTGGTCCTTCAGGGAGTCCCAGGGTTTCCCCAGCAACCTTCTGTGGGAGGTTACCTGATAAAGAGGGAGCATTCCAGAGCTGTCACAAAGCTGTTTATCCACATTGGTGTAGATTCTGTCCAATCAAGTTTCATATGCGAAGAAATGTGAGATAGTGGATGAGTGGCTGAGTGGCAGGCAGGCACTTCAGGACCTATGATGGACATAGCTTTGACTTTCATATGAGAAGCTGCCGTTATATTCTATATATTAGCGTTATATTCTATCCCAGGATTGTGACAAGGAACAGTCTGATGCCATCATTCATATCCAACAAGGCTGGATGTACCTAAGGGTCTACTATGGAGTGGACCTGACTTTGGAGATGGAGAATTGGGGCAAAGTAAAGGTATACAATGACCAGGGCCGGATCTACCATATGGGCAACCTGGAAGGGGCAGTGGCGTGTCCAGACTTTTTTTTACCAGGGTGGCACAAGTGGGGCACAGACTTAGGAAGGGGTGGCCACGGCGCCACCCGCAAGGGCGGTGCCGAAGAAAATTTGACGTTTTTTGGACTTTTAGCCAAAAAAACACACGCACTCGCTCGCACTGTGCACGCACACGGCACACGTCAGAATAGCGTTAATTTACCATGTTCGTCCCAACTAGACTACATATATCTACTTTAATTAGTAACATTACTGTGTCTTACGTTCCTGTGTTTAAAGCATAATTTAAGAGAAATAGACCCATCAATCACACAGAGTAGCACCATACAAATGTAATATAAAGCTTCCCAGTTCTACACACATAATTGACATGTTTCAACTTTAGTTGCAATGTCTGGCAATTAACCACAATTCCATTGACATCAAGGCAATATCAAGATAACTGTTTAGGTTACTAAAGATACATCTGGAACTATTAGGATTTGACAGTATATACATACACACACATACAGCTGGGGCCTCCTGCTGTCAAGCTGCTGGCTTGACTCATCTGACTGACAAGGAGGAGAGCTTGTTGCTGCTCTCTCCTGCAGCTCTGACTGTAACTGACTGGTAGCAGTGCTACAAGTATTACTGCTCTTGACTGTCTTAATTTTCTATTAGGTCATGATGTGCCAGTACATGTACATCTGACTGAATCTAACAAGCTGTCACAGTGATGTTGCCAAATTCATGAAAGGGTGTCTCTGCTCTGTTTTTGTACTCTATTTTTCCCCACAGCACTCTCATGCCCTAAAAACTCCCACTACAATAAATGTGTGGTAACCCTTTATTTTACAGGTACCCTAGTTACATATGAACTATTTGTAATTACACATGAACACCAAATGTAATTACACAGTAATTACCAATAGTTATAAATGATGTTCATATGTAGTTACATTGTAACAGACCTGTAAAATGGAGTGAGTCTGTTCAACTGTAGTTCATATGTAGTTACATGGTAACAGACCTGTAAAGTGGAGTGAGTATATTCAACTGTAGGTCATATGTAGTTACATTGTAACGGACCTGTAAAGTGGAGTGAGTCTATTCAACTGTAGTTCATATGTAGTTACATTGTAACGGACCTGTAAAGTGGAGTGAGTCTATTCAACTGTAGTTCATATGTAGTTACATGGTACCGGACCTGTAAAGTGGAGTGAGTCTATTTAACTGTAGTTACATGGTACCGGACCTGTAAAGAAGCTCCGGGCTGGGACAGAGATTGCTAAAAGCCAGTGGGGGATTCGAACCACTGAACTTCAGATTGCAAAGCAGGTGGCTTTAACCACTCAGCCACAAGGGCTTTCCAACTTTCTTAGTGGAGTTTGAGAGGATAACTGTATGTCAGTCAGATGTAGTTGTCACTTCCTAGCTTTGTTATTATAAGCATAGACTTGGGGGAAAATGTTGATACTTTGTTAGTTGTAGCTTGAAAGACAGGCAATATTGATTAATGTGAATGCATTTCTGCAGTGTGACTGTGCCAAATTTATTTACAATAAGCTAACAATTAGAATGTAGAAGAATGGCTATTTTGATTATAGTTTCACTGTTACCTCTATATCTACAATACTTATACTATATATATATATATATATATATATATATATATATATATATATATATACAATACTTATTATAATTTTTGTATTGGAATTCTGGACAAAATCATACCTACAACTAAATAAAGTATCAATATTTTCCCCCAAGTCTCTGTGTATAATAACAAAGCTATGAAGTGACAGCAACTACATCTGACTGACATACAGTTATCCTCTTAAACTCCACCATGAAATTTGGAAAGCCCTCGTGGCTGAGTGGTTAAAGCCGCTTGCTTTGCAATCAGAAGTTCAGTGGTTCGAATCCACCACTGGGTTTTAGCAATCTCTGTCCCAGCCCGGAGCTTCTTTACAGGTCCGGTACCATGTAACTACATATGACCCACAGTTGAAAAGACTCACTCCACTTTACAGGTCCGGTACCATGTAACTACATATGAACTACAGTTGAACAGACTCACTCCACTTTACAGGTCCGGTACCATGTAACTACATATGAACTACAGTTGAACGGTCTCACTCCACTTTACAGGTCCGTTACAATGTAACTACATATGAACTACAGTTGAACGGTCTCACTCCACTTTACAGGTCCGTTACAATGTAACTACATATGAACTACAGTTGAACAGACTCACTTCATTTTACAGGTCTGTTACAATGTAACTACATATGAACTACAGTTGAACAGACTCACTCCATTTTACAGGCCTGTTACAATGTAACTACATATGAACTACAGTTGAACAGACTCACTCCATTTTACAGGTCTGTTACAATGTAACTACATATGAACGTAATTTATAACTATTGGTAATTACTGTGTAATTACATTTGGTGTTCATGTGTAATTACAAATAGTTCATATGTAACTAGGGTACCTGTAAAATAAAGGGTTACCAAATGTGTCAGTGCATGTCCTGGGTCCTGTGCTATTTTATCTGACTAGGCATCGAGCGCGCGTAGCTTGCGAGATGCCTAGTCAGCTCCTAGTCAGCTCGGCTGCTGCGTGGCCTCGCTTACACCTGCGGGTGTGTGTGTTGCTAACTAAATGTTCTTGCATCAGTGATGTCACAATGCCTCCGTGTGTGTGTGTGTGTGTGTGCCCCATTATGATATCACTGATGACGTAATCTGTGTGTGTGTGTGTGTGTGTGTGTGTGTGCATGCCCTCCTATGACATCACACATCACTGATCAGTCTTGTCACAATGCCTCCTTGTGTGTGTGTGTGTGTGTGTGTGTGTATGTGTGTGTGTGTGTGTGTGTGTGTGTGCCCCATTATGATATCACTGATGACATCATCTCTGTGTGTGTGTGTGTGTGTGTGTGTGTGTGTGTGTGTGTGTGTGTGTGTGTGTGTGTGTGTGCGCGTGCCCTCCTATTAGCCTAGGTAAACCCAGCCCCCACGTGACCTGCTCTCTCAGTTCCCAGTCACCTAGTGACTGAGAATAGGTCTGAGAGCAGGGTCCGTCTAACACTTCCGGCGGTCATGGTGCCAAATATGAAAGAACGTCATGAAGAAGAGAGTCGTTTTTGTAGTGGACAGCGCAGGGTGTAAAATAAAGAACGTAGCCTACTACTTTGAGCTCGGTACACAGCAAGCAAGCGGAGTATCCACTGTTAGCCAGGTCAGATAACGTTATCGTCGACAATGACGAGCACTTTCTTGTAAAACATACCTGGACTCCAACAAAGAAAGTTTCGGATGGTTTTCTCTCCTCCGAGCCAGCACGAGCCACTTACGTCAATAAGACCCGCAGACGTTAACGTAATTCCCTGGAATGCGAGACTTAACAAGCCAGTTACATGGCGTTGCATTCTTAGACATTGCCGTTTGCTTTTATTTGGTATGTTACATACAATTGGCTAAATTATTAGTTAATTCAGAGTTAGATGATATTGGAGCAGCGCAGCCATTTTTTATTTTATTTTATTATTATTTTTAGCCGGAAGTCGTAGGACGGCCACAGAACCGGGTCAAATGGGCGTGGCTACATAAGGTGAATAGCCCCCAGATGTCCGTCAATTATTGTGCCTATTGATAAGCGATTTAAACAGAGTGACAGAGCGATTCCAAAGGGTTCAGTCGAGCGACAGAGAGAAAGATAAATATCTCGGTGTGAACACAGCTTAAATGTAAAGCCAAACAACTCGCCAAGTACTGCTCTATCTCTGCCATCATAGGCAGCTTGGCTGTGTGTAGGAGAAGATGTCATATGTATCCATAAGTGACGATGAATTGTCTAAACCCTTTTTATATTTGACTCCCCACAATATTCTAATGTGATTTGTGGAATCAAATAAAGAATTCATATGTGTGCGCACCCTTATGATGTCATTTTTGACTGATGACATCACATCATTAGCTAATTAGCCTAATTTAAAAATCTGGCTCTGGCAGGTCACCCGCATGGGTGCCCTGTACACACCCTGAAGGTTTCAGCTCGATCGCACGTAAAACGGCATAGCTGTGGCCGGACAAAATTCTTGAAACAGACAGAGTCCACATTGCCAAATTTATAGATATGGATGTGGATGGATGGATGGATGGATGGATGGATGGATGGATGGATGGATGGATGGATGGATAGATTTAAGCAATATCACACGAGAGGTCGTGCATTGTTGGCTAATATTGGCACTGCTGTGATTCGGTCGCAGGCACGAGGCCGCAGGCCGAGTGCCGTAGATAATCACAGCAGTGCCAATATTAGACAACAATGCACGACCTCGAGTGTGATATTGCTTTTATACAACAGTTCTATTAAACAAAGCTGATTAAAAAAATGACAAAAAGCTGAGAAAATAGATGATTTCTGTATTTATTCCTCCGCCAACAAAAATAGTCCCCTCAGCTTTCTGCTTTGCTGAAAATGTAGCCTAATCAGCCTAATTAACTGCAGGCTGTCTACTTTACTACTGTCTACTCTAGAGCTGTGAAGCGTTTTGTTGATTAGGGCAGCTGTGAAGCGGAGTGATCTACACACAGTGAAGCGCCAGTGCATTATCGTGAAATATAGGCACTCGTAGGATCCCTCTTGTCCAATCAAATTGCTCGGCCGGAACTACCTGTTGTATAAAGATAGATAGATAGATAGACAGACAGACAGACAGACAGACAGACAGACAGACAGATAGATAGATAGATAGATAGATTTAAGCAATATCACACGAGAGGGAGTGCATTGTTGGCTAATATTGGCACTGCTGTGATTCGGTCGCAGGCACGAGGCCGCAGGCCGAGTGCCGTAGATAATCACAGCAGTGCCAATATTAGACAACAATGCATGACCTCGAGTGTGATATTGCTTTTATACAACAGTTCTATTAAACAAAGCTGATAAAAAAAATGACAAAAAGCTGAGAAAATAGATGATTTCTGTATTTATTCCTCCGCCAACAAAAATAGTCCCCCCAGCTTTCCCTTTGCAGAAAATGTAGCCTAATCAGCCTAATTAACTGCAGGCTGTCTACTTTACTACTGTACTCTACAGCTGTGAAGCATTTTGTTGATTAGGGCAGCTGTGAAGCGGAGTGATCTACACACAGTGAAGCGCCAGTGCATTATCGTGAAATATAGGCACTGGTAGGATCCCTCTTGTCCAATCAAATTGCTCGGCCGGAACTACCTGTTGTATAAAGATAGATAGATAGATAGATAGATAGATAGATAGATAGATAGATAGATAGATAGATAGATAGATAGATAGATAGATAGATATGCCTGTGGCCCTGTTTTGAGGGATGCCAATGTCACTCTGGCTATGTGCAAAATGTGAAGAGCTGTATCAAAGCCAAGCAGTGTGTTTGCTTCTGCCATGGGCACTACTATACTCAGAAGTTGTAGTTGTCATAGACTGTGTTGCATAGTTGATTGCTCTATTGCTGACAAAAATGTGTTATTGTAAGTCGCTTTGGATAAAAGCATCTGCCAAATGACATAATGTAATGTAATGTAATGTACTATGAGATGCGTGACTGTAAATTATTTGGTTTTTACATTTTGCCTCCCTCTTCATGTGTGGTTTTACCGCCAGAAACTAAATTGCTAACATGCGGTTTCCTTCACTTCTGAGAAACCCATTTGAATGCTGAGGAGGGTGTATTCTGTTATGACACAGTTGCACATTTCCATCGGACTCCACTGCAGGTGCAGACATGAGCATGTTGCCACATAGCTAAACCAGTGTAACATGCCTCCGTTGGTCCGTGCACTTTAACATGACTCATGAATGGCCTGGCTGAAAGCACATCTCTCACCTGTACGTGCTGCATGACTAAGCCCACAATCCCGGCCTTTGTGTGACCCTGGGTTGTCAGTTGGATGTTTGGTGTTTAGAAAACAGTTGAGTAACACACACTAACAGTGACTCATTGTTCTCTGTAGATGGGGGAGACGTCTTGGGCTGAGGGATGCTCTGAGCGGTGTAACTGCTCTGCCTCTGCTACCGTGTGCTGTGAGCCTGAGGGACTGAGCTGCACCCTTTACCAGACCTGGGGCTGTGCGGGGAAAAGGTAGGCCATGCTGGTTCTGCTGGGTTGGTTGACATTTCCTCACAGGCTAAGTATTGTTCACATTATGTACAGTCGATTTGTGCATCTTGCCAGGGATTTTCCGAAACCTGTGATTGACACCACAAAGGTGATTGTTTTTTGCTCCCCACGTCCTGTCACTTAGTGATCGTATTCATAACCCAACAGTTGTTTCTATCAAAATGAGGCTGAGAAGATACTAGTTGGTGTGTGTGTATCACTGATCACTCTTATGATCCTCCCCCACCTTCTGTCTCCCAGCAATGTCCTGCCCAGTGAATAGCCATTATTGGCCCATTTCCACCGCTGGTATTGGCCCGGCTCCACTCGCTTTTTTGTAGCTTTCCACCAGTCAAAAACCGGGACAACCAGCTCCATGGTCAGACAGAAACTACTTCTCACTCCTGCCTGGAGTGAGAAGGGTCTAGTCTCCATCAGAGACCTATACATGGATGGTCACTTTGCATCCTTTTATATTTTGAGGGGGAAATTTGACTTGCCCAACTCGCACTGGTTCAGATACCTAGAAGTCAGCAACTATGTTCGATCCGAGATTCGTGATTTTGAAGTTATCCCAAATGAACATGCTTTTTTTGATGTTTTGTCAATCCCCCCTCACTCCAGGCATCTTGTCTCTAGATTTGTGTGTCTGTTTGATGACCGTGTCAGAGCCCCCAGTGAGAGGATTAAGGAGGCGTGGCAGGAGGAACTTGGTGTTGACTTGTCTGAGGTTATATGGGACAGGAGTTTGTCTGTGGTTCAACTCTGCTCAATTAACAGCAGACACCAGCTGATCCAATTTGACCAATGAAGAGGTGACTCTATTCACCTTATTCACCACGCCCACTTTTTCTCTCTTCCGCGTTTGACGCAACGTATTTGTTCTTCCGGTTCAGCGCTAGTTGGCGGCCATTTTCAAAATAAAACATCAGTATGAATGAAGTTTGGCAACATTCAGAATTAAGCTACACTGCGGCCAACTTCAGTTACATGTTCATAACGTTACTGCTGTGAGGAGCCGATGGCTGTACCCGGTCGGCATTTAACGTTAGTTACAAAAGCACGTCGACAGTGTTTTCTCACTGCCAGTAGCCTACAGTGGGGTTTGACAGATAGCTAGTCTGACCGGTGTCAGCACAGCCAGCGCTCCCGGTCCTCGCTGCTCGTTAAAGATTTCCAATAGGCGTTATTCTGATAAACTGGTCACATATATGTTACGTTCCCGACAAATATTAAAACTTTAAAACAGTTTGGGGTTTTTTAGCTTGAAAACAGCTTTTTGGCAAGTCTAAATGACTGCGGTAGGCGTACTCTACTTCCGTGTTTAAAACCGGAAAGACGATTACGAAATGACGTCATGCAGAAGCGTCCTTGTATGGGCAAAGAATAAGGTGAATATAGAGTCACCTCTTCATTGGTCAATGTGAGTGATACACTGGTGGAGATGAACAGCAAAAACACTGACAGGATACAGGTGAGTGCCAGTATCCCACTGTCTGTTAGCATGACTTCTGTTTAAATGTTCTACCTCATAAATGTTCATGCCACACAAAGCATTCGATGACTGTCACTCATCTATGAATTCTGGCAACACGTTCTCACTCCGAGCACGTAGCATATTGACGCTTTGTCCCGTCCCTTATGCGCCACTTGTTACTAACATGGTACCCTTGAGCGACCCATGAAACGACTTGGGCTTTCCGACTAAACTCAATGCAAACCCATAGAAGTCAACTTTGACGCTTATGGCAACTGCGCCCCCATTAGCCTAACTGCTCACCCATTAGTCAACTGCTGCCCCATTAGCGTCTGGGGGGAGGTTAGGTTTAGGCGTGGGAGGTGGGAGAGGTTAGGTTTAGGGTCTGGGGGAGGTTAGGTTTAGGCATGAGGTGGGAGAGGTTAGGGTTAGGGTTAGGGTCTGGGAGAGGTTAGGTTTAGGCATGGGGTGGGAGAGGTTAGGTTTAGGGTTAGGGTCTGGGAGAGGTTAGCTCCTCCAGACCCTAATGGGTCTGCAGTTAGGCTAATGGGTGAGCAGTTAGGCTAATGGGGGAGCAGTTGCCATAAGCGTCAAAGATTACTTCCATGGGTTTGCATTGAGTTTAGTCGGAAAGCCCAAGTCGTTTCATGTGTCGCTCAAGGGTACCATGTTAGTAACAAGCGACGCACAAGGGATGGGACAAAGCGTCAATATGCTACGCGCTCGCCGCTAGAGAATCAAATGATGTATGAACTATTACAATCAAAGCAGCCTTAACAACTATGTCATTGGATATGAGAGATTAATTCTGAAAATGTGTTGCCCTCTACTGAATGCAATGTTGGCACCCCCTACAGGTGAATGGTGTCAAAATGAGCATGCACTATCTACTCAGCCCCGGTACTATGGCATCCTCTCTGGGGATGCACACTTACATTCACACAGACTTGGGGTTTGTGTTCCGCCTCAGTGTACCGGGCACAGTCAAAAGTAGCCTCTCACTAAATATGCCAGTGCTACCCGTGGGCGTGGCCTGTGTGGTAACTTCAACTCGGACCCCATTGACCTCACAGCGACTGGCACTGTCACCCAGGAGTGTCTTAGCCCTGAGCAGTTTGGAAAAGCCTGGAGAGGTGGACACAATCCTTGGTGTGTGTGGAGGGCTGTCTAGGAGGAAGTTGTCCAAAATTCTCATCTGAGCATCTGGCTGACTACTCTGACCCAGGGGCTTGTGGGAAGATTCTGGAGGTTAATGGACCATTCAGACACTGTCATGGCAAAGTGGGCCCATCCAGCTTTTAAAAGCGCTGTGTCAGTGACCTGTGTCTTCACGGAGGTCTCCAGTCTGCACTGTGCAACTCCCTGGCTGACTGTACTGAGGTCGGCCGTTTCCACAAGGCTGCCGTTTATGCCTGGATTCAACATTCTGCTGCGAGTCTTGATATGCTTCCAGTTCTTATGCAAGTCATTTAAATTAATATTCTCTACAAATGTAAAGTGATGTGATGTTTGGAGTTCAGCATGATAGCACCATTGCACACCAAATGAAAGGGGGGGGGGGGGGCGGAGTGCAGAAGCATGTGAGAGAGCACAAGTTCACAACATTTCATCATGTTTGGTTAGTTGTTATTGATCACATATCAAAAGGAAATGCCACTGTGATTATTTGCATATGGATCAGATACATGCCTCTAGGTACACATAATGTAGAGTTTGTTTCCTTGTGCATTTATGACTTGAAAAATGTAGTGTGACTTAGATAGAGTACCCTGTGGCTGAGCAGCTATAATTGGTATTGAGGCCACAACCTCCCAGCTGCCATTGTGCCACTAGATGGTACTAATGCATCACTGGTCAACCCTAACCTTGTGTTCAACGTGACATTTTCCCCACTGGTCCACTTGGCCAGTAGATCAGAGTTTTACTAGCCCCTTGTACATTATCACTGGCCCATGATTTCCCATAATTTTGGTGATTTATTATGTATATCTAATGTTGATACACACAAATGCACAACATAGAAAATGTGGTACATATTCCATCAATAAATTAATGCAGTGTATAAATGTAGGTAGTGAAGGTTTGCCTCTGGAGATGCATATATATCGTATGCGTATACAGCATGTTTCAAAACAATTGTTACAATTACCTTCATAAATAAATGCATGATGTAAAATATAAGATAAGAATAAGAAAAATAAGAATACAGTATGGGAAACGGTATGTATTGTATACAGTATTAATTTCTACTGATGTCCTCCCCCCCCCCCCCCCCCCCTTCAGCATACCAGTGCCCCCAGTTCACCCACCACAGCTGGTGTGCCAATCCCTGCTCCTCGCTGTCTGCTGATGTTGGACAGGCAGTGCCCAAGAGAGTGTGATGTTGGATACCTCCATGATGAGTTAGGGTTAGAGAGTGTGAGGAAGGTTCTCAGTGTGATGCTGGATACCTCCATGATGGGTTAGGGTTAGAGAGTGTGAGGGAGGCTCTCAGTGTGATGTTGGATACCTCCATGATGGGTTAGGGTTAGAGAGTGTGAGGGAGGCTGCCAGTGTGATGCTGGATACCTCCATGATGGGTTAGGGTTAGAGAGTGTGAGGGAGGCTCTCAGTGTGATGTTGGATACCTCCATGATGGGTTAGGGTTAGAGAGTGTGAGGGAGGCTCTCAGTGTGATGCTGGATACCTCCATGATGGGTTAGGGTTAGAGAGTGTGAGGGAGGCTCTCAGTGTGATGTTGGATACCTCCATGATGGGTTAGGGTTAGAGACTGTGAGGGAGGCTCTCAGTGTGATGCTGGATACATCCATGATGAGTTAGGGTTAGAGAGTGTGAGGGAGGCTCTCAGTGTGATGTTGGATACCTCCATGATGGGTTAGGGTTAGAGAGTGTGAGGGAGGCTCTCAGTGTGATGTTGGATACCTCCATGATGGGTTAGGGTTAGAGAGTGTGAGGGAGGCTCTCAGTGTGATGCTGGATACCTCCATGATGGGTTAGGGTTAGAGAGTGTGAGGGAGGCTCTCAGTGTGATGCTGGATACATCCATGATGAGTTAGGGTTAGAGAGTGTGAGGGAGGCTCTCAGTGTGATGTTGGATACCTCCATGATGAGTTAGGGTTAGAGAGTGTGAGGGAGGCTCTCAGTGTGATGTTGGATACATCCATGATGAGTTAGGGTTAGAGAGTGTGAGGGAGGCTGCCAGTGTGATGCTGGATACCTCCATGATGGGTTAGGGTTAGAGAGTGTGAGGGAGGCTCTCAGTGTGATGCTGGATACCTCCATGATGAGTTAGGGTTAGAGAGTGTGAGGAAGGCTGTCAGTGTGATGCTGGATACCTCCATGATGGGTTAGGGTTAGAGAGTGTGAGGGAGGCTCTCAGTGTGATGTTGGATACATCCATGATGGGTTAGGGTTAGAGAGTGTGAGGGAGGCTGCCAGTGTGATGCTGGATACATCCATGATGAGTTAGGGTTAGAGAGTGTGAGAGAGGCTCTCAGTGTGATGTTGGATACCTCCATGATGAGTTAGGGTTAGAGAGTGTGAGGGAGGCTGCCAGTGTGATGCTGGATACCTCCATGATGGGTTAGGGTTAGAGAGTGTGAGGGAGGCTCTCAGTGTGATGCTGGATACCTCCATGATGGGTTAGGGTTAGAGAGTGTGAGGGAGGCTGTCAGTGTGATGCTGGATACCTCCATGATGAGTTAGGGTTAGAGAGTGTGGGAGGCTGCCAGTGTGATGCTGGATACCTCCATGATGGGTTAGGGTTAGAGAGTGTGAGGGAGGCTCTCAGTGTGATGCTGGATACCTCCATGATGGGTTAGGGTTAGAGAGTGTGAGGAAGGCTGTCAGTGTGATGCTGGATACCTCTACGATGGCCATGCCAGTGTGTCAACAGGCCATGGTGGGAGGAGGTTTAAGGTGAAAGAATAAACCATGACTGTGTAAACAGTCTAAGAATGGTTAGATTGTTTTAGATGCATCAGCCAAGCATGCATGAAGCTTAAGTCAACAACAACAAAAATGCCATATCGCAAATTAAAACCCACTGAATTCCAAGACTCTTAGTTTGAGTGAGCATTTTGCCTCATATGTTTTAATGAGCATTTTGCCTCCTCACAAAGTATTTTGCCTATACCGTTTTTGCATTGGCTATATTAACTTTTGACTCTCCTGTGTTTCTATTCAGGCCTCTGAGAGCAAAATTCTACAAAAGCACACCATGAAATGCACTTCTGGTGTGTGAAGGCTGTCATAGTTTCAGAATGAACCATGGGCTGCAGCAAGGCTGGTAAGTATTGGCTGTGTTACAACAATTACGTTATCTACTGAATGACATTTCAAATAGATTTTTTTTAATGTACAATAGCAATTTATATAGGATAGCTCCTGCTGGTGCCATTAAAGTACTTAACATCTGTGGTGTTAACACTGAATTAATTGTACCTTTCTTTTAGTAGTGGAAAGCCCAGATCCATGTGAGGACGTGATGAATCAGAGAGATGTTCCCTGAGCACCTTTGATCAGCTCGAGTCGAGGGTACCTGCATCTACCTGAGGGTACGATTAAAACACGATTTCAGATGGAAGCCCATCTTTATTGTCACACGAACACACTACAACACATGCATGCGGCCACAACACACACTCATGCTGACGGTGGCCGGTGAAATATGTCCTCTGCATTTGACCCATCCAGGCTTGTCCTTTCCTCCAGGGGGCAGGCCAGGAGCAGTGGTCGCTATTTCTTTCCAGCGCCCGGGGACCATCATTGGACGATCATTGGACCAACTTCAGATGTTGTCGTCACTGGTCGGATGGCGATCTTCTGCATGTTTTTAGTGGGGGGTTATGTACGGAGGAACCCCCTGGGGGGTACGGGGAGAACATGCAAACTCCACACAGAAAGGCCCTTTCGACGAGATAGCCCACCTGGGCAGTAGGCACTGAAGATATGGGGGGGTCACAACTCCAGCGCCCACAGCGTCCCAGGCGAGAATCAAACTCAGGACCTTCTAGCTGTGAGGCGACAGCGCTACCGACTGCGCCACCATACCCTGTACCTGCATCTACCTGCTTGCAACCAGCTGAGGTGTGTCGCAGAAGAGTGACCCGGTCGCGGTTGGTGACCATACAGGCTTATGGGCTCATCATCACGCTCAGCAGAGAGAAATAGAGTATGGCTGAGTAGTGGTGTATTTCTGAATGACAAGATTGCTCGGGTTTTGTTGTTTGCGTTCATGTGTTTTTCCCTTCATTTCCAGGTTAATGGTGTGGTGGTGCTGTCAGTTTAGTACGGGGTAATCCAGGTGTCCCACAGGGAAGGAAAGGTTCTACTGAAGACTGACTTTGGCATGCAGGACGTCTTGGACTGGAGCTCCACCATTGTGACTCTGAACCCACACAAGGGCACGCTATGTGGCAACTTCAAAGGTGATCCTCTACTCAGTGTTTCCCAACCAGGGGTACGTGTACCCCAAGGGGTACTTGAGCAGCTTGCAGGGGATACATGGTATGTGCAACTAGTTCCCCCCTGACAGATGTCAACTGTTACACTACGCTGTGAAGAGGTCACGTTTGTTCGGCATTAAAGGGGCCATATTATGCATTTCATAATTTTGTATCATATAGCTGTTACAAGATGGTCATATTAAACGTGGGCTAAGCTTCAAATAAATAGGTGAAAGTATTTCAATGTTACCCCCATGATCCCCGCTCCCCCCCCATGAAATCCCGTACACGAGATGGTACGAGATTTGTGCGAGAGCCACAGGTCTAGGTGACGTCAGCTAGGACTTGTTGCCTTGCCAACCTGGCTGTCAGACTGGCTCGCGCACACATCAGTAGTCTCATGGAATTCTCAACGGATTCAGGGCCGCAAAAGCAAGGAGACGACTTGAGCAAGGATGTAGGACTGAAGTGGTAAGTTCTGAAAATATGTCTCATTCCAGCATCAGTTGTACTGCGAACCAACCTGCTGTGCTAGGAAGCGCTAAGTAACATTGCTACTGTATATATAGCCTAGCACAGCTGCCTTTCATCTAACATATGAACATAATAGCTGGAATGACGAAGGCACACATGTTCAGAACTTGTAACGTTAGTCCAACTTGCTGACTTCTCCAAGTCCTCATTTTTGTTTGGTCCGTGTAGCCTTTGCTACGAGAGGCCCCGCTATTAGTCACAAGCATTTAGGACGTTAGCTAACTAGCTAACACTACGTTAGCTGGTGTTGCGGCTTGAATGATGTCCGCACTGCCGGACAGCCCGCAATGCCGATAGCCCACAAGCAGAACCAGCTGAGCGAGGCGGTGTGCAGCATGTTTGTGTGGCTTCATTTGATTGACTTTTATTAATGTTTTGTGTATTTTCCAGGTCGGAGATAAATACATTTTTTTCATTGTTCTTTTTTCTCTTTCCACAGTGGCTTCAGTGGATGAAGACTGACCATTTTAATATTTTCAAAAATGTGTGGTGTTCACTGTGTAGTGTTGAATACAAACTTTTGTCATTCCTCACATGGTGTCACCTATGGTGGGTGTCATCCTTATGTGATAAGCCCCGACACTTTTTATGCCTCCGCCGGCGATAGCCAGGCCGGAGGCATTATGGATCCGGGTTGTCCGTACGTCCGTCCGATATCTGAGGAACACCTTGACGGAATTTCATCAAATTTGCCTCAAACATCGACTTAGACTCAAGGATGATCTGATTAGATTTTGGTGGTCAAAGGTCAAAGGCCAAGGTCACTGTGACCTCTCGAACGCCATTTTC
Organism: Poromitra crassiceps; assembly: GCF_964638095.1. NCBI lineage: Eukaryota > Metazoa > Chordata > Actinopteri > Beryciformes > Melamphaidae > Poromitra > Poromitra crassiceps. Next base: position 7,570,453 of record NC_139623.1, read on the forward strand.
AAGCTTGTTAACGCGATATCTCAGGAATGTCTTGACGGAATTTCATCAAATTTGCCTCAAACATCGACTGGGACTCAAGCATGAACTGATTAGATTTTGGTGGTCAAAGGTCAAAGGTCAAGGTCACTGTGACCTCTCCAACGCCATTTTCAAACTCTGTAATGCAACATCTCAGGAGCGCCTTGATGGAATTTCTTCCAATTTGCCTCAATAATGAACTAATGGCGGAGGCATAAATCCGCGGTGCGGTCATTCTAGTTGTTAGATAAAGTCCTGACCTTGCGTTTGTCTTGCAAAAGAAGATGTGGCGTAATGAGGGCGTACCTTTTTCGAACTCCACAATATGGATACATTATTAAACCAGGCTTACTGGTTTATGAATAAATGCAGATCAGTTAAATATTTGACTTGATGAGCAAACTTAGAATACAAACCTTTTGAGGGCCAAGTTGTTTTTACCTTGTACAATTGCTGCCTTGTCTGCATTACAATAAAACAATATTATGAGGGCACGCCTTTTCTATGTCTACAATATGTGTACCGTAACTAAGCCCACAGGCTTCTGATTAAATGTAGATGGATTAAATATTTGACTTGAAGATTTCATCAATCAATCATCATGTTAGTTCTGACACACTAAACTAACAAACCTCTAAGGTCAACTAACGCCAGTCTAATACACCAATATTAGTTTTAACAATATTTGTTTTATCAATTCCATTTCTATTGAGCGGGATTAGCCACCTCACCTGACTGGGCTTATCCACCTCACGTCTTTGTTTACATATGGACTAGTTTAATGGGACACTGGGTCTGATGGGCTTCCTCAGATGAAATAACTAAACTAATTTATTTAAACATCACACCTCTGCATTACTTTTATGGAATGTATCATGTCTGCCTGACTTTTTACTGATCAATTAGAAGTAGTGCCCCAGAACTGTAAAATAGAATCTAATCATGAGCCTTCCCTGCCAAATAGGCAGTGTTGGGCTCATTACTAAAGACATTAATCTATGACTCGTTAATATTTTCAAAAGTAATATTATTTACTTATTACTCCCTGCCAAAAGTAATTTGTTGTTACACTACTCGTTATATTACTTTTCCGTTACACCCCACAAAATTTCTAATTGCGTCCTTTCGCATTAAAATTCAGACTTTGCATATGTGCGTACAGTACGTGTGAGAATATAGGCCTATTCACTTTGCCTTTAAGGCTTCAAACTATCTTTTTTTATCTACAGTCTATGAATGAATCCATAAAAGGCTTGATGAAGAGCACACCTGGCTCAAAGTAATGACGAGACACAATATTTGAAAAAGCTTCTGTTTTTAATAATGCAATTGTAAAATGTGAAACAGGTAGACCCAAACAAAATGATGACAAGATGAAAAAAGGCCAACAAGTGCAAACACATTCTATCATTACACAATGTACATGTTTGCATAACAAGTTTGTGTCACAAATACAGTAGACCTGCAACATTAACCTGAGTCAGCACAGAAGAAAATAATGCAGTAACTTGAAGTTACTTGGATTAGTAACTGTAATATTATGACGTGGAAATTGTAATCTGTTACACTACTCGTTACTGGGGAAGGTAATATATTACGGAATATACTTTAGTATTGTATTACTGCCTAACACTGCAAATAGGGCATTGCTAGAAATTCAGATTAGTGTATTATGAGTAAGTTCTTATGCGCTAGCATCATGAATGATGCATTGTTGGTGGTGCGAAAGTAACTGATCAAAATATCCTCATCTCTTCCATCAATTATTTATCCCTTAAAAAACGCTGAGTGGAAGAAAAGTGAAGAGGAAAGAAGAAAAGTCCAGCAAAAAGTTCAGGGCACTGAATATCCATTAGGTTTTCATATATACAGTATATATATATATATATATATATATATATATATATATATATATATATATATATATATATATATATATATATGTGTAAGGGATAATGTATACTGAGCCGGTGATTACTGTGGAAATAATGACCGACAGGTGAATGATTTAGCCCGACGCGCAGCGGAGGGCTTAATATTCACCTGAAGGTCATTATTTCCAGTAATCACCGGCTCAGTATACATTATCCCGCTTAGAACACGGCCTACAACTAAATCATTCAATAATCTGACAAAAATAATTATTCAAATAGATTTTTTAATAGCGTTTTCAACACAAAGCGGTTTCATTCGTAATTGGCACACAAGACACCACAGCTGCAACTGGTTGGCCTAATTAGTAGCGTCTGCGGACAAAATGCTCTTACCAACTGATTAATCCAGGTGTGGCAGAGCAGCGGTCGGTTGTCGAGAAATAATGACCGGTGAATATTGTTGATTGACCAATCAGAATCGAGTATTCGAGAGAGCCATGTTCTAAATATATATATAGAACACGGCTCTCTTGAATACTCGAGCCAGCCACCACTGTGTACACACCAGTGGTGGCTGGTGAGCTTGGAAACAGGGGAGGAAGCTAGTGCGGCGACCGAAGGTGGGCTTTTTTTTTTCACGTGTGCGCGCGCGCGTGCGCGCATGTGTGTGTGTGTATTTGCCATGTTTCCCATGCTGTCAAGCCTCTTAGCTTTCCACCCAGTGAGGAGCATTGCATTAGCACCCAGTGAGAGGACTACAGCACGGAACAGCACCTGGCACCTGAGGCGGTCCCAGGGAAAATATGACGTGTGCTCTGCTGCTGATACTCTCACCCACAAGCAGTTTTTGCCCAAAACGCCCAAATATCATTTTAAATTAGCATTAGGATTAGACTGTTGTGATGTCATTATTCAGTTTTAACCATCAATAATTGTTCCTTTTCTCATTATTTCATTTCTCAGAGTAAATACTGTATATTTATTTCGAGATTTTTGTCAATTATTTGTGCTGTTATGGTTATAATTAGCCTAGTTACTCACTTCTACACTATCTTAGATTGTGTTACTTATGGATGGCATAGAATTATAGTGAAAATAGATTATCCCCCCTTTTTGCTGGGGACCCCACTTTGAAAACCACTGGCTTAGGCTAGAACTGTTGCGAGAAGGTTTCAGGATTTATCTCTATACATTAGGCTGTGATTTATATAAATCTATTTATTCACATAGATTCATGATATATTATGGTATACAGCCTACCTGTGACATCAATGTTTTGATTCATCCTATGATGTCTCACACTCAGGTGTGCTTTCACAAGACAGGTGTTGTCCATTCAATCAGCTAACCTGTCTTTATAATGGCTGTCTTGCACTGTTTGTATGATACTTGACAAAGTCTATGGCCGAAACTGTTGTCAAATAGCGTTAAATTACACTTAATTGCATCTGGAACGAGAGTGTGTCTTCATGTGCACAGTGCTGCACTACTCATTTAGTTATCAACTTTGGAGCGTTATTTACCCCCCCTTCCCGACATCCTAGGTTGACATGCTTCATCCCAATCGATTCCTTATTTCTTCTACTTTCATATGATATAAATATCACCACTCAAGCTTTAAAATTGAGCCCGCTGTCAGCTATCGATTTACAGGCCAAATTCAGTTAAAAAATGTGTGAATTTAAGCTTCGCGGGTTTTAGTATAAGAAATTACAGGATGAAACTTCAATACGACAAAAATAGCGCTGCTCGGTGAACCATTTCCACGCCGAATTTAATAGAAGGTTCGGATAACTTGAAATCAATTGACTTACTTGAATATCCGTGCTGTCTGTAGGGGAAACGCTGCAGTCGAGACGTTGCAAATATTCCAGTTTTCTGACATTGCAAAAAGCCCGTATCGCGCAGCTCAAGTCTCCCCGCAACTCGAAACTCGTTTTGGTGGTAATCCAATATCAACGACTGTCTGGCTTGTGAACACTTACTGATTGATAAAAAAGTAAATAAAAATAAGAGGGAAATATGATATGCTGCTACTGTCTCAGTAAATCCTTCCTGTCAGGTCAAGCAGTGGATTTCACCTCCTTGATTCAGCGTGACCACAGACCAGCCAGTGGAACAACGTTGCCGATTTTCAGACGTATTCAGCATTGGACAATACAGAATGTCAATCAATGTCAAGCAATCTATCAATCAAACAACAACCAATTAGGGTTTCACCTGGTTTCACGGGCTAAGGGAGAGCTCCCCTCCTCCTCAATCTGATTCGTTGGAAAACACATCACTCTCACTGTTTTCTGTGAATTGCAAGTCTTTTTCAACCAATCTTATTTTTTCATTAGATAAATTACCAAATAAATCAAGCCCACAGGGCGGGTGTTTTTTAATCCCCTCCCCCATGCTGGGACCAGGGCCAGAGTGACTCGTCTGCATGGAGCTATATAATGAATGAAAAAATGAGCGTCTGCACATAAGAAAAAACACATTTGATTGATATTTTATTATAAAAAAAAATATGAAAAATGAAAAATATAAAAATAAAAATAAAAAATATATTTTTTTAATATATATTTTTTTTTATATAAAATCCCCAATCTAATAGAGGAGGACCATCCTCCTATGCCTCACTGGAAAAACCTCCTCTGGTACACACACACACACACACACACACACACACACACACACACACACACACACACACACACACACACACACACACACACACACACACACACACACACACACACATGGTGAGAGATGGATAAATGATGTGTCCCAACTAGATATGAGACTACCTTGTTTGATAGGAGAATCCTTGGCAAAGTCTGTGGATAAGCTGGTTTTGGTCGTATCACACTCCTGCTTTTTTGGTCGTATCACACTCCTGCTTTGCCCGGTCCAAAATGGATCATTATAATTGGTTACACCAGAATGTATTGAAAGTGGGTGAATATTCTATCTAGATTGACCTGTATCTGCCTGGTTTTGCACATGCTGGCATTATAATCTGTGCTGATTAAAAAACAAAACTGGGTCATGTTAAATAAACATAAAGAAAGAAAATCATGATCAATGTGATATTAATCACTATGCTATCCAAATACGTTGCATCCCTGGGAAATGGTACATACTGTATGGGCTTCAAGAGAAAGCAATTATAGTTTATTTATATTTGCACATACCGGTATTTAAAAAAACAACGGGAAATAAGTAGATAAAAATAAGTTTGTGCAGGTAGAGACAGAAAACCCTTATTCGAGGTATTTCACCTAAAAAATGTAACCAATATTATTAACAATTTCATGAAAGCATACAATATAAACAAAAACCACGCTATAAGGGATGATGGGATGATTGTATTTTTCAATAGAGTACAGATCCATGGGGCAGGAAATGCTGATACTGACAGCATCAATGTGTCTCTCATGCATGATGAATTCCTGGATGTCAGGATGTACAGTACAGTTTGTGTGTATCTGGGTGTGTTCTGACTCACGCAACAGTGCAGTGGTATATTGCAAAAGTAGTTGTTATTGGACCTGCACCTATGTAAATATACAGCAGGACCTAAATATAATTGCCAGGTTCTGCCCTAGTTTGTTTTAGAGATAGGTGTCAATTTCCCTCTCAAAGCCCTACCTCTTGGCCTTGTGATTGGCTATTTGTTTTCATTCATAAGAGTATAAATAAGGATGGAATTATGTGGGGTGCATCATGCATGCTAATGTCCCTTACAGGTAAGCATTTTTAAAAAAAGACAGATTACTTATATTGTCAGTTTTATCGTATTAAATCAATCATATTAGTCAGTTATTCACAAATACTGTAACTGAAATTGAGAACCGTTATCTTTATTTTGTTCTCCACATTCTTTCAGCCATGGGGACTCAATTGCTGTTGTGTGGTTTGGTGGCTCTACTCAGCTGTAAGTGTTTCTTTTGTGGTACTGTGGACATTTGATCAAATGTATCAAGTTTAAATGTCACCAGAATCTTTCTGGGGTTTTCGGGACCTACTTCAATGTTGCACATTTTCAATCTAATGTGAAATAACCACTTGTGTCCTCTTTGAAATTTGTCATGTAATTGGCACTATGTTTTGGGCATGAAGCGATATGAATTATGATGTAAATTGTATAATTATGGAAAATCTTAAATTGTTATATCCAATCCACCTAATAATCCTAGCCACCATTAACCACTAATACTGAACCTGATTCAAATTGGCACCTCACTTATCAATTGCAGTGGCTTTCCTCAAACCATGGTGTCGAATTCCTCAGCATGACATGTTGCCAAGTGATCGCTCAATTTGAATCAATGTATCCATGTTGTCAACTGCAGCCATTCTAGGTGCATGGTGAATGAATGGAGTAGAATATTAAACAGGTGAAGAATTTGAGAGTGTAACACAAAAGATGGGCATCTAAATTGAGATTTGCTTTTGTTAAGAAGAGCATTTACCTTCGATCAGCTTCTATTGGAACTATTATACTGAATGGGTGAAACAGTCATCTAAATCCCTCAGGCCCTGACTGAACCCGGAAAATGTTCTTGCCACAGCAAACGCACAGATATTGATGAGACTTCCATTATGCAATTGTATTGTCTGCATAAGTGACTTATTGAGTGCTGCTGAGAAGCAGCCAAGTGACTATTCCTGAGTGTAAAACTCTCACAACTGTTATCAAGGAAAAAAGGAATCCATCCATTATAGAATGGCAGTCATCCTTCTTTTTTAACTCTGAAGTACAGTGAACGTATTTTCTTGCAGTGTCATATTGTTTCTTTGTACTGTGAATGCAATCCAAGAAGTCTCAAGCCAAGTTTTGTATTTCCAGTCTGTGAATCCTTTCGATTATCTTGGCACAAAATTTGTCCTATTCGTTTCCTAATGCGTTTTGACGTATTATATTCTTACATGAGCTTTGAGAAGCAGTGTTTTGTACTTGACTACCTACATTTTGGTAACTTGAATAGTAAAGAGGATCCCCACGCACAGCCAGTGCGATTAGGTGCTGGTCGGTTGCAGGAACATCAAAAATACAATTAAAAAAATAATGGTTATTTTCTTAATTTTAAATATATATTCAAGTGTATATATATATATATATATATTATATATATATATATATATATATATATATATATATATATATATATATATATATATATATATATATATATATATATAATGTATGTATGTATGTATGTATGTATGTATATTTATCTTTTTTCATATGCTTCCCTGCTCTTTGTCTTGTCTGACAGGTCCATCTTGTGCGGACTGGTCAGGGCGGGAGTTTGCCGTTGTCTTCATGCAGAATTATAAACCAGGTTACGATAGCCCTCGCTTCCAGCTTTACATCAGTGCCCTCCAGACCGATGCTAAAGTGACGGTGAAAGTACCCCGGATACGCTTCAAGCAGGAGAAAACTGTGAAGGCTGGGGAGGGCGTCACCATCAGTGTTCCTACTCGTGTTGAGATGTACCGCTCCCGGAAGTCCTCCGAAGTGGTGCGAATCGAGGCGTCAGCACACGTGACTGTATCCTGCTTAAGCTACAAGAAGGCCACAGCAGACACCTCTGTGGTATATCCTGTCACTGAGTGGGGCACAGAGTACTTCGTCTTTACACCTTTAGATTCTAGCAAAGGCACCTTTAAAGAATTCTCTGTGATCAATGGAAAGCAGAAGAACACAGTAGAAGTCTTCCCAAGTGGTGCCATTAAGTTCCAACGTCGTGTCTATACCTCTGGCAGCCGGATGGTAATTGATCTCCAGCCCTATGAGAGTGTGCAGCTCCAGAGTACTTCTTGTCTTTCTGGCTCTAGAGTTGCCTCTCAGCAGCCCGTCGCTGTCTTCACAGGCCACACCTGCACAAAACGCTTCTCTATGTGCAACCATGTTTTTGAGCAGCTGCTGCCAGTCAGCCGCTGGGGATCCGACTTTGTTGTGCCTCCCGTGAGCTTCCAGACGAAATATGACAATGTCTACATCCAGGCCTCCCAGCCCACCCGAGTCACTGTCCAGAAGGGGAAGCGTGAAGAGATTTTGAATTTGAAGAGGGGAGACTCAAAGGACATCAGCATACGCCATCCCGAGGCTATGTCCATTCGGGCCGACCATGGCATTCAGGTCCTTCTCTTATTCAACGGTGTACTCGAGTACTATGACCCTTTCTTGATGACCGTCCTGCCCACCAACCGCTTCTGCTCCTCATACGCCCTAGAAGCTCAGGAGGGCTTCAATAACAAAGCCCTGGTTGTGGCTAAAAACAGTGCATTGGTAGAGCTGCGCATTGATGGTGCAACCCTGCCCCGTACTGTCAAGTGGAGACACGTTTCAGGGACAGATCTCTCCTGGGCAGAGGTGTCCTATGAGCTGAGTCAACAGACATCTAGCAACAGACACATCATGTCCGGCTCTGGGTCCCGCTTTGCTGTCTACAGTATAGGAGTTGCCCATATGACTGGTTATGGTGCCCCAGCACAATGTATACAGCCAGGTATAGTGAACTTAGCTATTAAAGTATTTCTTAGGCACACATGACATATTAACGATACAAATTTTGTTCATGACATATTAATGATACAAATACCAAACATTTGACATCACGCATAATACAACTGGGACTATGTGTAAAATAAGGATTGATTGCATTGTCTTTCTGCTTCCACCAGAAGGTCAATCAATTTAAAGAACGACATAATTTTTTATTTAAACTGCTCTGTGAGTCTAGCCCCTTTCTAGCCACGCTTGGCAAGGTGTTTTCAGAGTAGTAGCTTTACAAACCCTTCCTACATTATGCATTCTAAATTGAATATGTCTCCTAGCTTTCAATTTACAATGGTAATAACATCACCTCACCTTTAATTAATGTTTCTGTCTACAGCTGCGGAATGTCCACTCCACAGCCACTACGAAGTGTGTTCGCCTGCCTGTCCTGCCACTTGCCAAACTCTGTCCGCTCCACGGAGTTGCCAGGCCCACTGTGAAGAGGGCTGTTCCTGTGATGAGGGATACATCCTCAGTGGAGATAGCTGTGTGCCTTTCTCACAGTGTGGCTGCCTCTATGATGACCATTACTACCGCGTCGGCCAAGTGTTTTATCCCAAAGGGAAGTGTGAGGAGGAGTGCAAGTGCAAACAGGATGGAGAGGTAATGAATATTAGAATGGGTTGATACTATATCAGTGTAAATATGACGCATAGCAACATTATCCTTATTTCTGAACATCTTGTTTTGAATAGGTTGAGTGTAAGAAGTTCTCCTGTGGCCCTAATGAGAAGTGTAAGGTGGAGAACGGCACCCAGAAATGCCACCCTGTTGGTAAGGGTGTGTGCCACGTCTCTGGTGACCCCCATTATCGCTCTTTTGATGGGCTAAGGTTCGATTTCCAGGGCACCTGTACATACACACTCACCAAGAGCTGTGGTCTGGAAGGCACCCACCTGGTGGCCTTCTCAGTTCAGGTGGAGAATGTGCAGTGGAACCGGATGAGGAAGCACAGGAAGGTGTCTGTCACCAAGCTGGTGGCCCTGCAGGTCTACGGCTTCACTGTCATCATGAGGAACAAGATGTCCGGAGTTCTGGTGAGCAAAGACACCTGTTGAACAAAGCTCTATATCAGCACGTAGTAATAATAATTATTAATAATAATAATAATAACATAATAATCATCATTTTATTAATACATTAAATCATATCTAGTGCTTTTATCGTGCAGTGGAAGATATATAGCAGAAAATGTCTAAGAGATGTAATGCAAGCCAGATAAACAGATTTTTAATATTCTTGATATTATCTTTTTATTTTAAAGGATAAGTTCACCCAAATATGAAAATTCTGTCATTATCTTCTCAACCTTATGATGTTTTGTGGACTAAAAAATGTCACCCAAAAAAAAAAAAAAAAAAAAAAAAAACAGCCATTTGGGTGGCCAACATGTGGATGAGTAGATACTGAATTTTCATTTTTGGGTGAACTCCTTTAAACAAGACCTGTGCCTTTCTTTCAGGTGAATGGAGAGTTCAACCACCTCCCTCTGAGTCTGAATGATGGGGCAGTGAAGGTCTATCAGGAGGGAGTCCGTTATGTTCTCATCACAGACTTTGGCCTGCTTGTCACCTATGATCGGGTTTACCACGTCAGGGTCACAGTACCTGGTAACTACCGTGGAAAGACCTGCGGCCTGTGTGGAAACTTCAACGGTAACCGCAGAGACGACTTCCAGATGTCCAACCGTCGGCTCACCAAAAACGTGAATGTGTTTGGGAAATCATGGAAGGTCACCAACCCTGGTGTGGTGTGTGATAACGGCTGTGAAGGGAACAACTGTCCCAAGTGTGACCTAGCTCGAAAGACTGTGTTCATAAAGCCCACTTACTGTGGTGTTGTCGCAGCGCCCAAAGGTCCCTTTGCACCATGCCACAGTAAGCTGGACCCGCGGCCCTACTTTAACGACTGTGTGTTTGACGTGTGCGCTTCCAACGGGGATGGAGAGGTCCTGTGTGACAGTGTGGCTGCCTATGCCCTCAACTGTCACATGGCAGGAGTGGACGTCAACAACTGGAGGACGCCGTCATTCTGTCGTGAGTGACAAGGAGAAATTAACTTCCATAATGAAAACAATGATTCTTGTTGGAGTTGAATCTTATGTCTACACAATGGTTTATAATCTCATCTTTCTCTATCTCCTGATTATTGATCTCAGCCATGAAGTGCCCAGCCAATAGTCACTATGAGGTGTGTTCAGATGCCTGCTCCTCAGCCTGCCCAGGCCTGCAGGAGATGGTCGAGTGCTCCACCAGCTGCACAGAAGGCTGTGACTGTGACGATGGCTGCTTATTCAATGGACAGACCTGTGTTAAGGAGAGTCAGTGTGGTTGCTATGACAATGGAAAGACTTACACGGTATAGTTAAACACCTCTGTCTATTAAAAAAAAAGTCATTCCATACATCATATATGTTAAGGAGAGAGCTTCAGAAGAGGATGAGTGACTTCATTGCTCTCATGCATACATTTGTACTATTGTTTGATTTATATATTGTGTTTTATATATTACAGTAGATTTTTTTGATATTATGTATAGCCCAAGGCAAATTTCCACAGTGGTAGACAATCACATTGATCATTGACATGTGCACTGACAATTCCCCCTGGGAGTTATTCAGAAGACTGTCTACATTTTGTCCTTGCCTGTCCTTGCAAGTGGAATAAGTGTGAAATAAGATGAGCCACTTGTTATCCTGTAATTTCCCCTGTATAATGGAACACAGCCTGGTGAAGTGGTGTATGAAGAGGACTGTAACAAAAAGTGCACTTGTGATCCAGCGAAGGGCCTGGTCTGTGAAGGTCACTCCTGCCCCAAAAACACCAAATGCATGGTCAGGAAAGGAATCAGAGCATGTTACAACACAGGCAAGGCACAAACATATATTATTAACTCATCCCTGAGTAACTGAGTGCCCTCAAACTGTCAAAATAAGCGATATAATTGATAACAATATCATCCATAGATGGTAAATACTTTAATATCTGTACAATTGTCATTTTTGTGTTTAACCTGTGTAGATCCTTGCAAAGATGCCAACTGCCGTGTCAAGGAGACGTGTCGTATCAGGAAGGGTGAGGCTGTGTGTGTCCCCGAGTACATGGGCACCTGCTGGGCCTGGGGCGACCCCCACTACCATACGTTTGATGGTCACAACTACGACTTCCAGGGCACCTGCAGGTACACCATCTCCACAACCTGTGGGAACCTGACTGGCCTAGTTCCCTTCTCAGTCACTGAGAGGAATGATAACCGAGGGAACACCGCCGTTTCCTACGTCAGGGAGGTAGACGTGACCGTATACGGGTTCACCATCACCATACGCAAGAACCAAATTGGTCGCGTCACGGTAAGGGTTGAGCTGAGCTTCTGGCCTGAAAGGTTACAATATATTTGACCTGTAGTGTTTTTTATAGTCTGATCCATTTCCCTCAGATGAACGGGGAGATGCTGAATCTACCTCTACAACTAGGCGAGGAGGACGAGGTGTCCGTATCCCAGCGTGGTCACACTGCAGTGGTGCAGACAGACTTCGGCCTACGTGTCACCTACGACTGGAACTGGAAACTGGTCATCCAGCTACCGAGCAGTTACTACGGCAAAGTGTGCGGTCTGTGTGGCAACTTCAACGGCGACCGGCGTGATGAGCTGCAGACCCCAGCGGGCCAAGCTGTGGGCGTAGTGACGGAGTGGGGCAAGAGCTGGCAAACGGCTGACCAGGACGAGGCCTCTCCATGCTGGAACACATGCGAGGGAAGCTGCCCCACATGTGACGATGATCAACGTAAGCTGTACGAGACGGAGGCCGCCTGCGAGGCCCTCACAGACAAGACCAAGAGTGTGTTCCGGAGGTGTCACGCAAAATTGGACCCCCGGGCCTTCATGGACAGCTGTGTGTACGACATGTGTTTGAATCATGGAGACAAGAGGATGCTGTGCCAGGCGCTGGCCTCTTACACTGAGCAGTGTCGCGAGGAAGGCATTAGAATCAAGGGTTGGCGGAAAGAGTTTGGCTGCCGTAAGTATCGGACTGTGCAAAACTATTTGAACTTTTGAATCCATCAAAAATACATATTTCAGTCAATAAATAATTGAAGTACAGTACCTTTTTTTTTTTTTTTTGCTTAACACGTTAACTGCCAACGACGTATTGATACGTCAAGCAGAATCCAACCGTAGACTGCCAGCGACGTATTGATACGTCAAAAAAATCGTTTTTTTTTTTTGACGGTGGGGCGTTGATCAATCCCTTTTACGTCTCCTATACAATTATTGGAGGTATTGAATGTGTATAATCTATTTTACCGACCCACTAAGTGTTGACAGTGCTCCCCCAGACGAGCGAAATCAAAGAAAAAACTGCCGCGGGAGCAAGCCATTCAAGGAAATGGCGAGGCGATTTTACAGTAATCCACACTTGTCTTGCCCGAGAGCGACCGCGCAGGCAGCAGCACACAGAGAGCGGAGAGCGATTTGCAAAATAGATTATAGGTGAAACACACTTTGAAACACCTCAGAAAGGCCAGAATCAACATCTGCCCATCGCCCACGCATTCCCCGGCCCATCTTGACTCGCACAAGGAGCGTCCGCACGCAGGCAGGCAGGCACGCAGGCAGGCAGGCAGGCAGCAGCAACGCGCTTCTGACACGCCCGCTGTAGAGCCAGGAGGAAGGAGGAGAAGACACACGGAGGGAGGAGTTTGAATGAGAGGGGTGTTTCCTGTTGTTATGGAGGAAATTACTGTTCAAAACTATTGTTTAGAATGTCTGACGGTCTTACTGATGCCAAAAATGAATGGTTAAAGTGACTTTTCTATCGAATTTCACAAAAAGCCATTTATCTCTGAATAAATTTCCAGACGCTGAAACCATGCTGTACTCAACGGCTAATATCTACATAACTACTAACTCTACAAACTAACTCTTTTAGACAGAGAAAGCACACATTCTATTAGTACTTTTCTGAACTTTGTGTTCACAAAGTCCAACCAGAAAATTATGCTCGGCTCTTGTAAAATGAGCCAGAATCCTCAAAAAAAGGCCTGGCAGAAGCTACCTACAGTAAAAAAAAAACGGCTGGCAGTCAATGTGTTAATGGTCTTTGAATTTAAAATGTGCTCTTCTTTGATCCAGCGATGAACTGTCAGCCGCACAGCCACTATGAGGACTGCACTAGCCCATGCCAGGCATCCTGCCCCTTCCCCGAGCAGCGGCTGACCTGTCCCGGCGCCTGTGTGGACACCTGTGTGTGTGATAAGGGTTATGTCCTCAGCGCCGGTGTCTGTGTGCCTGCTCAAACATGCGGTTGCTCCTATCAGGGCCGCTACTACAAGTCAGGTCAGCGCTTCTGGCATTACGAGGCATGCGGTCGCCTATGTGAGTGTGACAGCACACTGGGCATGGTGACGTGCCGAGAGGCTTCTTGCTCCGCCAATGAGAAGTGCGACCTTGTGGACGGGGAGCGCACGTGCCGACCAATGGGTTACGCCGAGTGTACGGCCTCTGGCGACCCGCACTACCGGACATTTGACGGGCGGAGGTTTGATTTCCAGGGCACATGTATCTATCAGCTGGTGGCACTGTGCTCTGAGCAAGCCGGGCTAGAGCCGTTCAAGGTGACTGTGGCCAACGACCACCGGGGAAGCCAGAGGGTATCCTACACCAAGACTGTCACCGTCACCATCTACGGGGTCTCCCTCACCATCAGCAGAGAGTACCCCTTCAAGGTCCTGGTAAGTGTGAAGAGGGAGGTATGGCTAGGGCTGCTTTGATGAAGACTGAATGGGTAACTTTATGGAGGGAAAGGATAGTTACAGTATTAAACCTAAAAACAGGACAGATATTCTGAGCCTCGGTGATAATGCCTTCCGTCATTGTGCTAATTCTGCTATCCCCGGTGCTCTTTCACATATATATTTAATTACACATTAGAATTTGTGATCCAGGCGTACTTAATTAAACTAAGCCTTAACTGCGCATTAGAATGGATTAGCCAGCGCTGGAGAATTATTAAATCTATAATCTCCTATAAATATTCCTCCCCCTCTCGTTCTCTGCTCTGCAGCTCATTGGACAGCTGGTTTCCTTGCCGTTGGACTACAACGGCCAGCTGAATGTGTATCGCAGTGGCCGGACGGCTGTAGTGGAGACAGCGTCCGGTATCACCGTGACCTTTGACTGGGGTAGTCGGGTGACTGTTACTCTGCTCAGCAACTACCAGGGGGCAGTCTGCGGCCTGTGCGGCAACTACAACGGGAAGCCTCAGGATGACCTGGTCATGCGGAAGGGTCAGGCCGCCGCCGATGTCACCGAGCTGGGGGAGAGTTGGCAGGTGGCGCTGGTGCCAGGCTGCTCGTCGGTCTGCCGGGGGCCAGGGTGCGATGGCTGCTCAGACTCCCAGAGGAAAGTGTACAGTGCCCAGAAGTACTGCGGAATTATCGCAGACAAGAAAGGGCCTTTCGGGAAGTGTCACAGCCGCGTGGACCCCGCTCCCTACCTGGACGACTGCGTGTACGATGCCTGTCAGTATCGCGGTCACCAGGGTTCCGTTTGCGATGCCGTGGGAGTCTATGTCTCGGCCTGCCAGGCCCTCGGGGTCACCATCCACTCCTGGCGGTCAGACAGCTTCTGTCGTAAGTCCCGGTCTGTGTTTTCATATAGAGAGGCAAAGTGGAACGTCACTTCCTGCTTCAGCACTGTACCAGAGATTTTCATCCGCCATTTATTTTCCCATAGACATTTCGTAAAATGCTTATAAAATAGTTGTACTTCGTCGAACCAAACGGTTCAGCTAACGCTATAATCGGGAGAGACCATAGAACATTTCACTCGGACCAAAACTTAAAAAAACAACATCAAAAAAAGTTTTCTTTAAACCCGCATTTTCTTTTTACGTTTTGGTCCCAGTGAAATGTTACGCGATCTCTCCTGTTTCTAAATAGATCTGTAGCGTTTGGTTTGAACCAGTAAAACTATTTTATACGCATTTTACTAAATGTGTATGGGAAAATAAATGGCGGATGAAAATCTCTGGTACAGTACTGAAGCAGGAAGTAGGCGGCGGTCACTTTGCCTCAATCTATTTCAAGAAAGTTATCGTCACATAACCTTTTACCTTTAAAATGCATAAACTAATCTCCCAGCACTAAATGCCTCTCCCATCCTTTACCATTCATTCTTCTCCCCCCCCCCCCCCCCCCCCTCTCTGTTCCACAGCAATGGTGTGTCCCACTAACAGCCATTATACTCTGTGTGCCTCGGCTTGCCCTACCACCTGTGCCAGCTTGACCTCCATTAGCGCCTGCCGCAGGCCCTGTACAGAGGCCTGCCTGTGTGACAGTGGCTACCTGCTGAGCGGGGATGTGTGCGTGCCTGTTGGACACTGTGGCTGCTCCTACGGTGGTCAGTACTATAGGAAGGGAGAGGTCTTCTACCCAGAGGCCAAGTGCGTGGAGCAGTGCACCTGCGGAGAAAATGGTGCCGTGTCCTGCCAAAAGACCAAGTGTGGTCCAGGAGAGGCCTGTAAGCTTGTGAAGGGAGTCAAAGGTTGCCACCCTGAGGGACAAGGCAAGTGCGTGGCTTCCGGTGACCCGCATTACACTTCCTTTGATGGCCGGAGGTTTGATTTCCAGGGTACCTGCGTCTATACCTTGGCCAAAGTGTGCGACGGCGTCAAAAGCCAGCTGACACCATTCACCATAACTCAGGGGAACGAGAAGTATGGAAATGGAAGAGTCGCTGTCACCAAGTCGGTTGCAGTGACAGTCTACGATTACGTCATTTACATCCAGCAGAGAACGGCATGGAAAGTCATTGTGAGTTAATCATTTTTTTCCAACTCACTTCTGTGATTGTGTGTGTGTGTTTTTTTTACATACTTTACATATTCACAGAAACATGTGTCACACTGATTCTGTTCTCCCGCCTCCTATGTCCAGGTGGACGAGGAGGAGTTGAATCTTCCTCTCAACCTGGATAACGGCCGTGTCACAGTCACCCAGGAGGGTCGTAACATAATCCTCCGGACCGATTTTGGCCTGAAAGTCCTCTATGACACTGTCTACTACGTCGAGGTGATCATACCATCCACATACCAGCGTAAGATGTGTGGCCTTTGTGGCAACTACAACGAGAACCCCCGCGATGACTTCGCACTTCCTGGTGGCAGAAATACGAACAAGGTGGACGACTTTGGGAAGGCGTGGGCGCTGGACCTGCCCGGGCGGGTGTGTGATGGGGGCTGTGGGGGGCAGTGCCCGGTATGTGACAAGGCCAAGGCTGCCCTGTACAGCAAATCTGCCTCCTGTGGCATCATCAGTGCTCCTGACGGGCCTTTCAAAGCTTGCCACAGTAAGGTGGACCCAGCGCCATATGTTTCCGACTGTGTGTTTGATGTTTGCGCCCTGGGAGGGGACAAAGACACCCTGTGTGACAGTGTCCAGGGCTACGTTCTGGCCTGCCAGAACACCGGGGTTCAGATCCAGCCATGGAGGAGCAACTCCTTCTGCCGTGAGTTCAACACACACACAACACTTATTTCAATCCACTGCTAAAGAATTGTCAATATTTTTGTTATGTTTTATACTATTTGTTTAATCTAGGTGTGTCTTACAAATACCTTCTTCCCCTGCAGCTGCTACCTGTTCTGCCAACAGCCACTATGAGTTGTGTGCTGACACTTGTGGGAGGTCCTGTGCCAGCCTTATCTACCCCATTAGCTGTTCTGACAGCTGCTTTGAGGGATGCCAGTGTGACGCAGGCTTTGTTTCTGATGGCAGTCAGTGTGTTCCCTTGGACAACTGTGGGTGCATCCATGATGGCAGATACCTGACGGTGAGACTGCGCTCAAATCCATTTTAAACTGTTGTTATACATGGGTAATGTGAAGAAATGGAATAACGGTACAATTGGCATAATTATGACCCGAGTTCAAGTCCCAGCAGTGCTACTTCTGTCTTGGTCAGACGTTCCTACAGACACAATTTGCCAATTGCCCCCCCCCCCCATTTTTATCCTCCGTTAGTGCTAATTTTAATGTATTTATCCTGGTTGCTGCTCCACCCTCTGCCAATCTGGGGAGAGCTGAAACTGGCTCCATGCTTCCTCCGAGACATGGGCAGTAGCCAGCCGCTTCTTTTCACCTGACAGGGGAAGCTTCACCGGTAGGACATAGCACGTGGGAGGATCACGCTATTCCAACGAGTTCCCCTCCCTCCGAACAGGCGCCCCTAACGACCAGAGGAAGCACCACTTCAGTGACCAGGATATTGCATGTTTTGGTGTGGGGTTCCTATATGAAGGAAACCCCTAGGGGGCACGGGGAGAACATGCAAACTCCACACAGAAAGGCCCTTTTTGACATTCTTTTGAAATAATTTTTATTTTTAACACAATACAATTTATGTTTCCAGGCGGGCCAAGTGGTGGTGAACAAAGACTGTAAGTCCAAGTGTGTGTGCCAGGCCTCGGGGCTGGTGAAGTGTGAAGAGCTGCTCTGTGCCAGTGGGGATGTTTGCAGTGTAAGAGATGGGGTCAGAGGTTGTCAAGCCAAGCAGAGCCACTGCAAGGTCAGTGCCACTGCCCACCTCATCTCCTTTGATGGCGTGTCCGGAGCCGCAGGCGCTCTCGGCGCGTTTGAGGCGGCATCTCTGTGCGATCAGACTGCTTCCCTGTGGTTCCGTGTCGTTGTGGACGTCAGGGTCTGCGGTAAAGGCGCATCTCCCAGTGTGGCCACCGTCTATGTGTTCTTCAATGACACCACCGTCACTGTGACCAGCCAACATGTCACCTGGGTGAGAGGGGCTGGGGGAGAATAGTTTGTGTTGGAAGATGACAATAAACTTTTTGATATTCATATATACACGATTTGTGATTCCATCATCTTTATTGGGCTTTGTGTTTGTTTTCTTCCTCTGTCCAGGTAAATGGCAGGAAGGTGTCTCTTCCCAGCAAACTGACCAGTGACATATCTGTCCAGATCGCGGACCAAGCTGTGATCATTGAAAGGGCATCTGCTGTGCGGGTAACCTACTCCATTTCACAGGAGGTCACCGTCACTGTTGACGCTCACCTATCCGGTCAACTGTGTGGTGCCTGTGGAAACAACAATGACGACTCCAAAGATGACATGAGGACTGCAGATGGGAAAACCACCACTTATGTGTCTGCGGTTGTTGGCTCTTGGATGGCTGAGGACTTCTCTACATGGTGAGTATCTGAAAAGCACAGCATTATGTTCTATAGAAATGTAATGGGCAAAAATACATCACTATATTTGGTGTTACGCCAACACAATAAGCTGCTTATTAACAGGACTAGGCAGGTGAAGCAAAGTTGTAAGAAGGTGCTCTTAGGTCAGAAAATTGGGAAATGCAAGAAAAAATCAAAAAGAATCCAATGCATCCTTCATGAGATTAGAATGCTTTCATCAACAGGCTCATCTTGCTTTGCCCGGGGGCCACTTTTGTGAAATGATAGGAGGCCAGGGGCCAGTTAATAAACAAACAACACTGTATAGATTTCTCTGTAACGGATTGCTGGAGCTGTCAAACTTTATTTCACGTTAGTTTTATTATTGTGAATTAGATTCTAATTCACAATGAAAACTAACGTGAAATTATTAGAAAATGGTCGGGGGGGCCACTCTGCACCCTGTCGCGGGCCGCATGTGGCCCCCGGGCTGCAAGTTGAGTATCACTGATATAGAACATACAATAGGTTGACATCAGTCACTGACAATCGGCTGGTGAGCAAGTAGGCTCATGATATGAACCTTAGTTCTGTTCTGTTCTTTCTGGAGAGCTCCTACCCTTGGTGATGCACTGGTGCATAGTCACCTACCTGTTAAACAAGTCACGTGGCTTAGGTACCCAGTGGTACCTTTAAGTTAGCCTGGGTAAACCCATCCCCCACGTGACCTGCTCTCAGACCTGCAGTCACTATGTGCACTATGCTAGTGACTGGGAACTGAGAGAGCAGGTCACGTGGGGGCTGGGTTTACCTAGGCTACCTTTAAGTGTGGCCATTGTAAACAATGTGACATTGTAGTGCAGGGGTGTCCAAACATTTTTGAATGGGGGCCAGATGAGATCATGTGACATTACCGGGGGGGGGGGGGGGCATGCAGCCAGCTGCTTCTCGCATCATATGGGTTATAAAAACAAATAAATAAATCAGATACAATACAATTGTACTCTAAGGATTTTGTTTACCATCTGAAAACATTAGTTCTGCCTGTGTTGTTCCTACTTGGTGCTTGTCTACAAACTGTATGATAGTGCTGTCATCGTTGGGTGAACGGGAAAAATGTGAATTGAACTTGCTTGATTAACCAATACTTTGTGGAGGGCAAGATGCATTTTGAGAGACAAGCCGAGGGCCACTTAAGATCGCTCAAAGGGACGCATCTGGCCCCCGGGCCGGACTTTGGACATGCCTGTTGTAGTGTAATCAAACGCTTTTACCCACCCAGGAACACAACAGCTATATACCACTAGGGCTACCGCTAAACCGCTAGGCATTGTATTAACTGTAAGAATACACGTTATATCTACTTTCTTGTTCTTTGTGGGACGTACTAAAACGACATCTTCATGATAATTTGGCTGAACATAAATATGTTGTCAAAACTGGTAATTGTGATGATGCTATTGTGACATACTTTAAGGACCCTCACAATGGTGACTCTGTCTCTTTCACAGCTTTCGGTATAGTTCATGTCGCAGAGGATAGAGAGAGAGAGAGAACACTCAACCAAAAAGAGAGCCGCTGGATCCATAAGCTCCAGGCTATGGCGTTTCCGGGTTTGAATGACGCTATTGATATGATTTATTTTCTATAGATTGATTTGATTTGTATATTGTGTGCGTGTATTGTGTTCACATGACATGCATCGTTGTTAAGAGCCTACTTCCTCACCAGCTGACTGTCATGTGACTGATGTCATACTACGTTTTATACGCTATGTGATGTGAACTGCTTCATTGTTACACCCTAACCAAGGCCATGTTTGGCTTAAACATGTTGGCTTGATTTGATCTGTTCTATTATGAACTATTATTTTAATTAAAGCTTTTTAATCTTATGAAGAGCATTGGATTTGCCTTTTTTATTTACATACAATAAACTGGTCTTTGTGGGATAGGGGTGCTTGTCAGAAATAGTCAGATCTGCATGAAAGAAAACAAATAAATTCTAGGGACTTGCTGTCCCCCCTTCCCCTCATAATCACTACATTGTAATAACTGTGTGACTGCTGATGTTACGTGTCATTGCTGTAATACCACAACCACTTTGCTTCCTCCTCCTCCTGTGCTTTTAATCTTAAATTCTCGTTAAAACAGGCGTTTTAATCTTGAACTCTATCTTGCCCTTTATTATGCAAACTGCAAACTTAATTTGGCCACTGAAATGATCAGGCGCAGATCAGCGAGAGACGGCACGGTGCTATGACCATTCAACCGCTTATTCTCTTAACAGCAAGAACTAAACAAGGACTCCGCAGAGCCCTTTTAAGGGAATGGGAGTGTGGTTTTTAATTGCATTTGGTCCAATTTAATTAAGAAATGCCAGAGAATCCCCTATGGTAGTTACTGATTAAAAAGCAGGTGAGGCTGCGACAGGCAGGGCCATCAAAACCTACCAAGCTTGCAATCCAATCGCTCCTTGTCATCCAAGGACAGTTAAGTCTCATCTGGGTGCAATATTAATTTGAGGCCTCATCTTCAGTGCTGTGCACCAGCCTCAAGTCAGTCCCTTAGAGAATGAACTTTTGTGCATCACCTTTCCTCTGCCTCCAGACAGTGCCGATGCCTTTTAGGGAGTTTTTTCCTCATCAATACACTAAAAACACAAGCTAGGGAGCGCTTAGGTGTTTGGTTCTATTGTCTTGGAGCCACAGTTTTGCCCCTGAGTGTTTGCATGGGCCTTTAAAAACAGCAGTTACCAAAAGTGTTGTTTGTAATCCCTTTATTCTGCCTGAGTGAACGTGACTTCACTGTGACCACACTCTTTCTCTTTTATATTCCAGCAACCTGTAGAGGTGTTGAATCTTTGGTGATAGAAAAGCTTCTGGTGCACAGCAGGTAAAAAATAACAGTCCATTTTCTTCCAAAAACAACGGAGTGATATTTCCCGCTCAATCAAGGGGCCACATGTAACTGAAATCCTTGTTTTTGCCCTCATTAAACAGGATGAAGATTGTGAAGTCGTCAACTGAAGTTGTTTACAGTAATATTAGCTATTACCCTTCTGCATTTCTCTTGATTCTTGCAATTCCCCCTGGTTCACTTTTCAGCAATAGATACAGGACTTGTGAACTTGATCTGTATCATTTAACCAACAACTCCATCTAGTGGAGTAAGAAAGCATAGCCTCTCTGTGTCTGTGTCTGCGTTCCACAACACTCAGAAGCTGAGCATAATCAGCTGTCAAAACGAACTTGTCCAGCTTGTCTTTATACAGTAATGTTTTGAACCTGTGTACGTTTTACAAAATACTATCTCCTTACTGTTACAGTAACTACTCTTTACAATAAACACTTTTTTCAATATGGTATGTGTATGTTTTGCAGCTAACACAGCATTCTGTGTTTTTCCAATCTGAATTATAAATGTATAACTGCAGGGCTACAATGTTGCCGGGCTCCTGCTGTATCTACCACAGCTGGCAGATAGTGAAAGAAGAATCCTGTGTGAACTGACAAGCCACTAGCTATCAGCACTCGATGGGCCTTGGTGTAGGAGGAGAAAGATAGCAAGTTTACAAAAACATGAAATTCCATAAACGGTCTGAAACTAACCAAGAGAAGCGACCTTGTGACCGGAAGGTCGTCGGTTCAATCCCCGGGACCGGCAGGATAAATCTGGGTGGGAAAGTGAAATGGCAGCGCTTGCCCCTCCCTCATTACCACCACTGAGGTGCCCTTGAGCAAGGCCCTTAACCCAACTGCTCCAGTGGAGCTGATCAGTGGCCAGCAGATCAGACTGTGGTTGTACTGGGCAGCTTCCAGGTGTGAATGTGTGTGTGAATGTGAACAGGGCGCTCCTGAAAAAGAGAGCATTGCTCTCAGTGAGACTCCCCCTGTATAAATAAAGGTAAAAAAAAAAAAAAACACAAGGGTGACCTAACATTTGTCCAAACTATGAAATCTTAAAAATAAAGTGCTTTCTGGATTCACCAATATTGTTTAAGTTAAACAGCCAAGTCAGGCTGTTTAACTTTCTGTAACTTCTAGGTCAGTGGTTCTCAAAGTGGGGTCCGGGAACTTCCGGGGTCCCCATCAAAAATGGTACTTTATTTTCACTAGGCCTAGGAAACGAGGGGAGTCACAACAAAGTAAAAGTGAAAAGAATACTTTATTATTAACTATAAAACTAAGAGAAAATAAGACAACACAAATTACATTAAACAAACGGAACATAACAAAAAGTGCATCGGTGAGGAGGGAGAGAGACTGAAGATCAAGGTATTCTTAAGCCCAAGTGCACTGGTCTCAGGTGCACCCAATCAGCCTAACGACCACTAGGCTCCTGCAAGACATGGCCAGGAGTTGGAGGGTTGTCAAAAAAGCTCAAATCTTATCAGATGGGGGGGCCTGGGACAACATCTGACCAAATGGGGGACTGTGATTTGTGTCAGTTTAGGGGGGTCCTTGATGTGAAAAAGGTTGAGAAGAACCACCACTAACTGCCTAGGCTACCAAATGTGAAGTGGCTCTGACCGTCTGTTTGCTGGTGGAATATCACAGGAGGCTGGCTGAATGTGGCAGTGTGGTGTGTGTTTAGGGTCAAGCCAGTTCTCACTGCTGAGAGAAAACTGCAGCTCGCTGACCGTGTTGTTGAAGACCATGGTGTTTTGTGCTTGGAGTTCACCTTTACCCAGTCTCATAAGCCTGTCATTTACAATTCAATGCAACCGTTTTCTGTGTTTTGATACTGTGTCTCTTTGTAATAGTTTATATTTCTTACACTTTTTTTTTTCTCATCATGTTTTCTTCTTTAAGGTTAGATTTAGGCTAGTGACTAGATTTAGGCCTACAGTTCATTGTGAAATAATATTTTGGTATCATTGTTTGCACCAAACATACAGAGAATAATTTCCCTGCACAGTAGCTCTAGTGTAGCACTCCCTCTCCCCGTGCTGTTTACCTCGGTGCAGCAGGGCAGCCTGGGGTAGCCTAATTTTGGGGTGTAACTCTCACACCAGCACCCCACCCCCACCCCACCCCCACCCCCTCCTCTCTCTCATTCCTGAGACAGATTACAAGCAGGAGGCTACGAGTAAAGACCAGAGGAGCAGCATTGACTTAACGCAGCCAAATCTCCACAGAATGCAACAATAATTACTTTGTAATCTGTTATTTTCATTTTATGTTCTGTCTTCAAGTCTCTTCTTCAAACATCAGAGGTTTGGCGCACTCGGGCGGGGGAAAAAGTCATTATTAAAAGCATTTGGTAACTTATACACGGTAAGTTTACCTATACGAATGTATGCTTCTTAAATTATTTCCCAGATTGCATACAGGCTACCAGTGCGACGGTTACAAATGTGCATATTTCCAACTGGATTCAAAAGAAGCGCTTTAACTTGCACGATCAATATCTTTTTTAAACCGTTTCCCCGCAAACACGGTTTCCAACCCCCATCTTTTACAACTAACATCATCTGAATGAATGCCTTTCTGAACATGTGACCATGTTAATTCCAGCAAACCGCTCGTTCAGCGACGTGCTTTTCAAATTCAACGCTTTGACGCACAAACTAAATCTGTTTTCCCACAAAGGGGGAAAGATCATTATATGTACAGTGTTTTCCAGTGTTACGTTATGGTCTGTGCTGCCTAGTTGCCAGAACTTGCCACACAGTCTTGGGAGATTCAATTTGTAACATTTTCAATTGAGAGTATATTCGTATCCCCTCTCCTGCGAGCATCAATATTTAGGCTACAGGATTTTTTCCCGGTATCACACAGCAGCGTTATCAGAACATCTGTCTGTCTGGAGCTGTGGAACAGAAAATAAATGTCATGCGGCTACATGTATCTATCTTATCAACTGCCAAGTTACCTGTAAAATTGTGGCTGCTTATTACTCCTTTAGCAAGATTTTCTAAATTGCTACATTGTTTGTTTTTCATGTAGTCTACACGTAAAAATGTTGCACATAAGTATCAATGAAGCAGCTACATTGTACATTGAATGGAAGCCAACTCAATAGTCCCCCCTCAAAAATGCAATAGCGGATAAGCTCCCAAAAATAGAGGAATCGTGCACTTTTTTGAAAGAAACAACAATGAAATCTCAGTGAAATCACACATTATTTTAGTTTTCACAAATCAGATAGTGAGTGAATACCATAAGGTTTATTTTCAGATGTGGAGGGAAGTCAGATTTGACCTCAAATCCAAGATGGCCAGCATTTTCACTGAGATTTCATTGTTTTTCCGCATCTAGACCGCATCAAACCAGGTCCAGTTCAAAGACCATTACATTTACACATGTCAAATCTGGGCTAGATCACCAAGGGGACCCTACACTCTCACCAATAAATACTTTCAGATTTGTGAAACTTTTATCATGGTATGAGCACACTTGAACATTAGACTAGGGAGGAATGGCGGCCATCTTGTGGCGGCCATAAACCGTATGGTATTCACTCACTATGTGAGAAATTTCATGCTTTTTTGAAGCAGTGCACACGTGTTCTAACCACATTTGTACATTAGACCTGGGGGAGTGGCAGCCATCTTGGATTTGAGACCAAATCCGCCTTCCCTCCACATCTGACAATAAAGCTTATGGTATTCACTCACTACGTGAGAAATGTCATGCGTCTCTGAAAAGGTGCGCAATCTTTATAAGCACATTTGTACATTGGACTCAGGGGAATGGTGGCCATCTTGGATTTGAGGTCAAATCCGCCTTCCCTCCACATCTCACAATAAACCTTATGGTATTCACTCACTATGTGAGAAATTTCGTTTTTTTTAAAGTGCAAATTTTTACATTAGACCCGGGGAAATGGCGGCCATCTTGGATTTATTGTCAAATCTGACTTCCCTCTCAATCTGAAAATAAACCTTATCGAATTTCCTAACTATGTGTGAAATTTCACGTTTCTTTCAAAATGTGCACAATTATTGTGCTTATCCGCTCTACTACAAAGTCCAAAACACATCTAACACAGGCATTCATGGGCAACCATAAGGCCTTGAGTCGGTAGCCTAAACTTGTTTGAGAGAGTAGACATGTTTACAATGGTTCTCATCAGAACCTGTTATCTGTGATATAGTGATCATCTATTTCCATTGTTAAAATATTGCTAAAAGGACAACAGGGTGGGCCTGTACCTTGCCTATTATTTATTATAATGTAATGGCCTATCTTTGTCTTTTATTTAAATACAAGCTGTGTCCATATGACATGTAAATCCAACTTAAAAAAAAAAGCCAAGTTAATTTCAAGTGTTGCTTGAACTTCCTTTTCCTGTCTCAACTACATCAGTCAGAAGGCTAACAAACAAGGTTATTGGATTTGGTTCTTTTTAGAATAGCTCAGTACTACTGCAGGCCCTGTACTACCATGAGTGAGAGACGGGTTGTGGAAGCGTGGCCTGGTGTAAGAGAGTACTCAAAGAATAGTGTAGAGAGAAAGCTGTGGGAAAAACAGCCTGGTTGGTTCATGTCATGACACCCGGGATCCATGTGTAGGCTCTCTGACCCGCCGCCAAGCCAATGCTAATGAATGATGCCTGAGAGAAAAGATAGTAAGAAAGTAACTCAACACTGGCCGTGCCTTGCAGCCCTCCACTGCCAAGCCCCATGTTCTGAGCCTGAAATAGCTGCTCTTCTCTTACCCGCAGTCAGAAGGTCACTGTAAGATGTGCGGCATATCTAATAAGACCCTGTTATTATGTTACAGTGCCTAGCCAAGGCTAAAACAATCATGTCACTCCAAGCTTCAATTCAATATACAATAACAGTTGATAGATACACTAAGAGTGGCCTCATTCCTGATTTCTAATGGATGTGGAGAATGAGAAAAGTCCACTCTTTTTCTCTTTCTTTTTTTGGTATATTTTTTCCAGATTTTTTATCCCCCAGTAGTGCTAATTTTAATTTATTTATCCTGGTTGCTGCTCCACCCTCTGTCGATGTGGGGAGAGCCGAAACTGGCTCCATGCTTCCTCCGAGACATGGGCAGTAGCCAGCCGCTTCTTTTCACCTGACAGGGGAAGCTTCACCGGTAGGACATAGCATGTGGGAGGTTCACGCTATTCCAACCAGTTCCCCTCCCTCCGAACAGGCGCCCCTAAAGGCCAGAGGAGGAACCACTTCAGCAACTAGGATATTGCATGTTTTGGTGTGGGGTTCCTATATGAAGGAAACCACCAGGGGGCACGGGGAGAACATGCAAACTCCACACAGAAAGGCCCTTTTGACGACCCCACCCGGGCGGTGGGCACTCGAGGACATGCGGACGGGCACGCGCTCCTTCAGCGCTCACAGAGTCCCAGGTGGGAATCGAACCCAGGACCTTCTAGCTGTGAGACAACAGCTCTACCACTGAGCCACTGAGAAAAGTTCACTCTAACCTAAACTTTCTCTAGGCTGGCTAGTTGGTCATATTTGGGAGAAGCGAGTAGCTGGCATTGATTTTGAAAACAGACCCTCTCTGTTAGCAAGGCAGTTAAAGTTGCTGAGTTTTCTATGGTCGGAGGGAGTCAGCAAGTTACAAAGTTTCATCTGTAAAAAGGCAACCAAGGCCCCACTTTACCCGTCAGTCCAGCAGATCTCCTCCTCAAGATGCAACCATTGTGTACCAAAAATAGAAGTCAATCACCACGTAAACAAGTAACGACAGTACTTTTCTTCAGTTTATTGTTGTGCTATTTCTACTTGAACTGACATCCATGCCTGTTTGTTTCTTATCAGCAGGTACAGTAGAATGGAACTTGCAGCATTGGTGGCTTTCTGCTCCTGGCTAGCTCCTGCATTGGGTAAGCAATTAACATCATTTTCAGCAGAGGTTCACAAGCTTTGCAGGAGGCCCGTTCCGCTGGAGGAATAGAAGCTTGTGTCAAGCTCGTGCTTCCATAGTAGTTTATTCTGCAGGCTTAACTTTTTGGTTTGTTCTAAGCTCCTGCAATCCTAAATGAGCTGGTCTGTCTATATAACAGGATCAGCGTTTGGCAGGGAGATGCTGGGTAAGTTGACTGCATCGGAATGGTCCCTCCGCGGCAATGCATGGTCATTGTCTTGGTTTTGGCTGCTACTTTGTTTGGTTGGCTGCTTGCGATGCACTCATATTAAAATGTGAAACCTTCAAATTACCTTTACAATGATACCGATTTTCAGCATAACTACATAATACAATAATATTGCATCTGAACGAGCTCACCGCTGTGACGAGAGGCCAAGTCAAACTAGTGTAAACCATTCTTCTTCAGGCAAAGTATTGGAGTAGCTGTACTAATCCCTTCTCTGGACTGTTGCCGAGTTTCTCATGTTATTGTAAGGCTATTAGGCCCTGAGTTGTTTTTCTGTGTGCAGCGCATGCCATCAGTTCAACTTGATCTTGAGCAGATTGCCTACCTTTCTTTTCTTTTTTTTACAAAAGCAAACTACACTTCCTGCCACTGAAACAACAGCATTAGCTAAATGCTATATGTGGGATACTGTGGCTGTAGGGTCAGACCTGCTTCTAAAGGCTCCTCAGCGACATTTAGCCAAGATGTGATTTTTATTTCTAAGAGGAAGAGAGTGACATCATCAGCATTTACTGCCTGGCAATGAAGCCAACGTGAACTCTACCATCTGTAATTGCGGATGTCAGACAGACATTAAAGTCATCTAACTTAATTACATAGATCAGTGGCTGACAGCTAGCGGCCAACAGCTCGTAGCCATCCCCCCATACTGGACCTCATAAAAGTCTCTCACCTATGTGCAGCCATGCGTGTCAACACCCAAACTCAGTACAGTTGATGTACTTGTTTTAGCTGGAAACACAAACATCTCCATTTAGTCACATCTCTGTAGACAGAGCGAAGTGACTTTCTGTGTTACCATTCCTATTTTCCGCTGTATTACATAAACCATGTTTATTGTGTTTGCTGCAACCTCTTGAAATGTCAGTGATATTTCAGATAGGTCCAGGGACATAACACCACAAGTCCATTAAGTCTATGAAGATTTTCATTCGTGCAGTTTTCAACAACCAAACTGTACATCACTAAATCATCAGTTTGCTGAGCAGTAGAACACAGCTCCATGAATATTTGAAGGAAAATTGTATCAAGATCCCCTGCATAAACTTACCCCTGCGAAATTAATTCAGTGTGCAACTACCACATTGCTACACTGCTACATTGTTCTCGGTCCAAAGTTATTGTTCATATAACCAATGTCAAACTAATCTGCATTGTGTCATTAATACTATAGTAATCATTTGTCAAGATTTTCTTTGTTATTCTGGTTATTTTCCCAACACATTACGATAATATGCTACCAGCAAAATTAAGAAGCCATAAACTGACTGTGGAACAAAAGTAGATGCTCTCCACTGTGACAGTATATTAAGGTTTAACAATCACTTCATGTAAAATGACTTTACAATGCAAATGACTACAAAACATTCAGTAACAGCAGATGTTCACAACATGCTTCAGCACATGGGACAGTACAGAGACATGTGACAAAGGGGAGGGGTCTCTAGTCTCCCGTCATGTGTCATCAGGTTCTTGAAAGAGCAAAGAAATAAACATTGGTCATTTTGAGTTTTGTTAGGGTTAATAGTTCAACTACTGGTCAGTATTAGATGAGTAGTAGTCATATTTGCCATGAAAGTTAGTATTGTGACAAACACACACTGTAATAGAGATATTGAGAAATGTCCTGATCTTAAGAATATTTTGGAAGCAAATTTCTACAGAGTTTTCCTCATATTGCATTGCTTTAAGGGATTATTCAAGTTCAACAAAAAGTTCCACAAAGTACAAGTTGAGTTTGAAGTTAGTGCACATATCCACCCACTTTGAGTTGTTTTGCTCCACCACCATCAATATTACCAATTGCTGACGTCATTTCCCTCACACCACCTAATTGAACGTGTTATAAATGCTAATGGTCTCCCTTCTCTCTTTTTTCCTCTTTTTTTTGCAGCTTCAGCAGCAGATGGCGCAAAAGGTGAGTTTCTTTTTATTGGCATGCTTTTGTTTCAATTGAATAGTAGCTTATATATAGAATGTATTACAGGGTTAGATCATCCACTTAGCTGAATGAAGCTAAGTTGCGTACCTCGTTTCAGCTGGCATGCACATGCAGTTGGCACTTGACTCGGTCTTATATGACTAAATTAACGACGCTGGCCCCAAAAGTGCTGAATAGCTCTGTTATCACAGGCAGTATATTCTCTGAAGTGTGTCAGTGGGTAAATCTGCATCTCATCCGTTTCTCCTCTTCCTTCTTCTCCCCTGCCAGATGATGACAGTGCCTTTAATTATGGTGAGTGTGGAGCAGATGGACGTGCGACCCTGCACAGGAAACATCTGGGAGGTCAAGATGGGGTTGTTTTTCCAGGAGCCATGGAAAATATTCACCCTGAGGCCAAGCTTCCGGAGTCCCACTGCCAAATAGTTCTGATCCTGCCTAGTGCTATGCTTTTTGAGTCCATCTTAGGCACCAGCCTACACAGATGGATTCAACATTGTAATTTAGATTTGCAAATACCCATCATGGTAGTTGACCTAGGTGTGTGCTTGTGTTTTATCAGTAGTTTAACTTTCTAATGGAATAGGCCCTTTGCAAAAGTCTTCTAAATGCTGTAGCACCTATATACCTGATGCCCACTAAGAGCAGGGGGAGAAAACCAGCAGCTCGTCACCAGTGTTGGGCAAGTTACTGAAAATTGGTAATTAGTTACAGTTACTAGTTACTTCTCTCAAAAAGTAATTTAATTACTTTAAAGTTACTAGTTACTCCAAAGTAATTAGTTACTAGGGAAAGTAACTTTTGCGTTACTTTTAAAAGTCCGCTTCAATTGTCTTACAGTGTGGCATTGAACATTCGCTTATTGGGGAGGCTTATAGCCTACCCAAGGTCATTAGCCTCTGGGGCTCTGGCTGCAGCTGCAGCTCTCTCCCCGAACGAGGTCTGAGGATCAGAAACCGGATAATCCTCTGAAGTTGTCCGTTATTTTCATGTCCTATAAAGTAACTAGTAACTAGCCCAGTTACTATTTTAGTAACTGTAACCGAGTTACCAAATTTGAAAAGTAATTCGTTAGATTACTAGTTACTGCGAAAAGTAGTTATGTTACAGTAACTAGTTACTTAGTAACTAGATACTCACAACACTACTCGTCACTCACTTAAGGAAAACAATCAGTTGTCCAAAATCTTGCAAAGTAACATTATAGCGAACCGCAGTAATTAATCCGGAAGTATATTTCCGGGTTCGTCAGGGGAAAAGTGAATGGGGTTTTAGAATGGGGATTTCACTTAGATGCATAAAATAAGGTCTGTGGTTAACAAAGGTTTATGGGAACGTGAATTTGGGTTCAGCAGGATAATCTTTTATGACTTTTAAACGCGATTTTTAGAAAGCGCTTCAAAAGGCATAAAAGTGATTAACGTTTGTGAAGATTAGCCTGCTGAACCCAAATTCGCGTTCCCATAAACTTGTTAACCACAGACCGTATTTGACGCATATAAGTGAAATCCCCATTCTAAAACCCCAGACTTGGCCACTGACGAACCAAAATGGTGGCGATTTCTGGTTAAGCCTACAAAAATACATCATCCCTGCAGTACTCTGTAGTCATGCTAAAGCCATACCAGGCCTAACGCCAAATAAACAAACAGCCATGTAAGCACATTTGTGAATGTGACGCCTCTTTTGCATTAAGGAATGAGAGCAATAGATGGTGCTCAATCTACTGTGGTCTCATTCAGTGCTTCTCAACCTTTTTTGAGAAAGAAACTTCAGGCTGGGGTTTGCGACCTCCCCCTCCCGCCGCTGCACCTTACATTGGCGGTATAACGTTGCTTTCAGGTGGTCCACCTTCACATATCTCTCCTGGTCCGCATCTTGACCTGGCAGACTTTGCTCATTCAGCCACTTCACCGATTCTGTTCGTCCTACCGGAAGTGCTCGGCTCGGGGTCCACAACGGGGTCTAACCCATGGGTCTAACCCTAACCCTGATTCATATTTTTAATGTCTATCATGTCTGGTAACATCAGTTTAGCATTAGCTTGTCAGCTAATCTAAAGCTGTCGGCCATTTTGCACACGTTAATCCCACCACGTGCAGCCAATCAAATGCCTGTCCGATCTGAAATTGGAGCCAAATGATTTTTGCACCGACACTTGCACACATTCACACACTGATTTCACTCACTCACTGAAATGTTTTTTTTTAACTGTTTATATATAGTTTATATAGCTTTATATACTACATTAATCATTGGTATGGGAGATTTAATCATCATGGGAGTTTTTATTTTTTTATTTTTTTGGACAATCATCCCACCAAAACAGTCTCCCCAGGCTGTTACTTCTCTGCCATTTTCATACCTTACTGCAGCCCCCCCCTCACACAACTAAAGTTGACCATGATGTTTGCAGTGTTGACAGCAGCAGTCGGACTATAGGTGCTGTAGCTGCTTTGAGTTATGTCTTCCAACATGGCCGCTAGGGGGCTCTAGAATGCTTTGCAATGCCTCAGTTGAATCAAACTGGTTGGAAAGGTCTCCGAATTATGATCAAAGTTTCTGGGATTTTGGAGATGAAAGCTTTGCAAGAAAAATGACCGATTTTGCACAGGTTAAGTCTACAGGTATTCACAAACTATGAATTTGTTCCATTTCAGATTATGAATCTCTGAGAATCGGTGGCCTGGTTTTTGCAGTGGTACTGTTCTTCATGGGCATCGCCCTCATCGTCAGTAAGTGTTTGATCGCCTGAAGTGCACAGCAGATGTGTTGCCTGTCATTGTCATCACATTGCATTCCCTGTATGTGTCACGATGTTCACCGCCATCCTGATGAACAAGGCAAACTTGTGTCTCTCTCAGAGGTCATGCAGCATCTTGCACAACCCCTCATGCACCATGTAACATATCGCTTTGCCCTACATACAGTATCCCACTTTTCACTTGGAGTACAGGAGCCTATGTATTGGTCCTTCCAAGACTCCCCCTCGTACTCTACCAGCACACGCTGTCACTGCCAGTGGTAGCCCTGTAACCAAGAGCAAGCAATACATTATTAATGGACACACACACACACACACACACACACACACACACACACACACACACACACACACACGCACGCACGCTGTCCCACTCCAGTTCTGCTCCTGCAAGTCATGATCAGAGTGAATTCTAAACTGGAACTCACTACCTCCTCATATAACTCAGACACAAAATAAATCGTCATTTAAAAATCAACTCAAGACACACCTAATGCAGCTGACCATGTGACTGAACCAAATGTAGTTTGGTTAATTTTCCTATTCTGTTCTAACTTCTATTGTATTGTTTGCACTGATACTGTGCACCTAAGCATTTGATTGCACAGTATCATTTTAATGTATGTTCTATGTTATGCATTGTATTGCATGTACTTTGTATGTCTTGTCGTTTTTTTTGTGGACCCCAGGAAGATTAGCTGTCGCCATGGCGTCAGCTAATGGGGATCCTTTCAATAAAAAAATAAAAATAAACTACTCCACTTGAAGAGCTGTGTAAATGTATGGCATCATGGAGTATAATTGATAAGCAGGTTAACCTGCTATTCCTTGCCTATTTTGATTGATATAGATGTCTCAATAGCAACTGGTCAAAGGGTTTCATTAAGAGTAGCCTACATAAAGTGGCAGCTTGAGACTATTATATTACAGTAACTACATTTCCCCCTTCTACAGGCCGAAAGTGTAATTGTTCAAAGAGTGAGAAGCCAAGGTAGGTTTTTGGGAAGAAAAAAATCTAAATAAACATTACATAAAGCAAATGTCCTTCATGCTAAGAAAATATTTCAGGTGAACAGAACATAAGTTCTTAATGTGTAAATGATTTGGAAAAGATGTCTAAATTGCTGTTAATTTCCCTCAGGCCCAGGGGTCCTGATGCAGGAGAATCAGAAGTTCCAAGGGGTAAACATTTCCCTTTCTCTTACATATTTCAATGGAATAATAAGACTGTAATAGGAATGTTAAATGTCTATCAGATATATTCATTATAATCTTAAACTCTTTCTGCAGCTGAGTAGTTGAGATGG
Source organism: Poromitra crassiceps (assembly GCF_964638095.1). NCBI lineage: Eukaryota > Metazoa > Chordata > Actinopteri > Beryciformes > Melamphaidae > Poromitra > Poromitra crassiceps. The sequence goes on from NC_139623.1 coordinate 7,604,179, forward strand.
ACATAGAGGGGTGGATGACTGGTACGTATCTTAAAAAAACACAATAGGATTTTTAAAGTATGGATATGTATATATTCTATTTTTCTTTGTTTCTGAAATGGCTTTTATTTTATTATTTTGCTTTCATATTCGAAATAAACACTTCAATCAAAAAAATCAATCAATCAATCAATCAAAAAAAGAAGTTGTTGCAGAACAAACAAACATTTTTCGCATGCCCTCCTCTCTTTCCTACAGTGATGCTGACTCTTGCCATTAGGTGGCAGCAAAGGACGTGATCAGAGCTGAGGACAATCACATGAAGATTCTTTCAATTTCACCATAATGTGCTCTTTTGATATACCGTATTTTTGCTTCTCATTTTTCAATGTCTTTATCTATAATGACTGTTATCAGACAATGCCAGTTCCATGTGGTAGTAATGATGTGATTGTAAATTGTATTGTTCTTGACTTTCAAATAAATTGATGCAAAATAAAGCAAATATTTTTTGTAATGATTGTTATTATTATGCTAGTTGTTTTCTCTGCCACTGGTAGTAAACAGTTCTGTGCCAATGCAGCACATCTGCTTCTGCTGACTTTGCTGTTCAGTCACACATAATGGTCACCGATAATGACAGTGTTATTGATCTATGCACTGCTTTCTTCTTGGAAAAGGATGTTTTGATATTTCAGCTCAATTCAATGATGACAATCCAGTTATGTTTATGCACAGATTCTTGTCCGAAAAGAATTAAGCAGCTATGAATTGTGTAGCCCAGTGAAAGTGCGGAAAAAAGCAGCTTATGCAGATTTTCTCCATGGAGTAGGCTAACAGGGGAGGGTGACTGCACTGCACAAAACACAGCAATAAAGCTGGTGCACTTGGAGCACACATCTTTAATTTAAATATATGTTCAGCATTACCGGCCACGATTATAGCAAGGGGTGAATGGGTAGCCCAAAAAAGCCACCCAGAAATGCCCAGAAAACATAAAAATGGATCTATTCATAGGGCTTATAGGTAGGCTATCCATTGGTAGTAGGCCTATTTCATCTGTGTGATACTACACTAACGACAAATAATTCTAAAATATTTAGTTAGTTTCCATAGCGATCTGATCTGATTGAATGTCCTATGATAGCCTAATATTCCTATAGTGCCATACAGTTTGTGATAGGCCTACAGTTTACAACTTATTCCATTAATATGTTTCCTTTTCTTTATGGAGAAAGCATAGGCTACTGATGTGCGAATCACTTTGTAGGCTACTCTAGGAAAACCTTCCGCATTGCTTGGCACTGTCTGGCAGTCTCACTACGGGGAATACCTAAAGGCTGGGCTGCAGCACTCCCTGAACTATAGATGCAATGCCTGACTTTTGCCACCAGAGGGCCCATGCTAAATGTTAACATAGCGGATAGACACGCAGTTGTGTCTAGTATTGTGTCCATTCTGCACCTGCGACCCAACAAGCCGCTAAATTTGTGGTAACCGAGGTGACACATCGCCTTTCTACACTGCAGTGATGACAACTGAGGGAGGTTTGTGTCTTTTTTTCCTACATTTAGGGGACTTATAAGTGTGTGGAATGGCTACATTGCAGTGTTTTAAGTTTTAAGTTGTCTTTAAGTTTGATACCTAAATGTATTAATTTGGATACACAATTTCTTCTAGATGAATAGGCTAATGCTACAATGTTTATTTTAGTCCCATTCTGTCATGTCATGTAGCCTATAATTGATTGTAAATTGGTGCATTGGTGCACTAGGCCAAGTCATTTCTAATTAGCTTACTGCTGCGGCATTCTTATTCACTATTGTGAATAAGGCCTACTAGTTCTCCTTTAAACTCATTGGAATGGACACATATTTACTTATATATATTAAATAATATAATAAATATATTTAGTAGGCCTATTGGTTTCTTTCAAACTGACCACTCCGCATTTCTGGAAGAGGAGGGGAGAAATGGAAAGCGCCCACTAAGCCAAACAGAAAGTGGGGGTTCAGCAACACAAGCCGCATTGTCGATCACGCCGATAGTAATGTGGCATACCGCCCGCAACGCTAAATCTTCATAATTGTAGCTCTGATAGCCTATACTCGTCAAGAGTAGCCGATCATGCTTAGCAGTATACCCTATCATTAATATGCATCAGAAATGGTCTGGCAGCTCGATTGGCCCGTGCTCCTCTTGTCAGTCTACTACACACACTCAGACTTAAGTGTTTTTTTTCTCCAGATGATGTTACTGCTGGCTTGTAACCCACTTTCTGTGGCGCATCGTTTTCTGCTGAGCACAGGTGCTGCAGCTGCAGTGAGCGCTCCTCAGTAGAAATCTCTCAGGAGAAGGCGCTTTGCACTGCAGTTCTACATGGTGCTGCTGAACCCGGCACACATCCACATAACATTGCTGTCCATGGTGCTGAACCCGGTACACACCCACATGAAAGGGTCTCATGAAGAGTCTATTACTAATGAGAGCCTTTCCTTGCTTCTTTGCAGAAGCCATGTTTCCAGACCAAAGTGACTTTCAATATGGTAAGATTCACACCAATCAGGACATCATTGTTATTGTATTGTTATTTTACTTTGTATCTGATATTACTTGAAGTCCATGCCAGAGTTTGATGGGTCTGTTTGACCATAACTTATAATAAATGCAATGCTGTTGTGGCCCTTACAGATTATGATACATTGCGGACCGTAGGACTTGTCCTTGCTATAATCATGTTTGTCTCTGGCATTTTAATAGCCCTGAGTAAGTTTAGACTCTCTTTCCTCTCTCTTGCATATTCAGTGCATACATATATAGGCTACATCACGTATACACACATTCTCTACCTATGTAGCCTAACTTATGTAATTTATCATTCCTTAAACAGGTAAAAAATTGACAAAATGTGTAAAACCCTCATCCAAGTAAGAGTTTGCCCAAGGCTTGGTGGATGATATCAGCCTGTGCATGCTGTATGAATTGGACTCTTGAGGAGAACTCCATGTGTGGACAAGGATTTGTCCAATATTCCTTCTATTCCTAAAACACAATGTTCCCCAGTACCCACACCCTCCTCTCCCAGTACCCACACCCTCCTCTCCCAGTACCCACACCCTCCTCTCCCAGTACCCACACCCTCCTCTCCCAGTACCCACACCCTCCTCTCCCAGTACCCACACCCTCCTCTCCCAGTACCCACACCCTCCTCTCCCAGTACCCACACCCTCCTCTCCCTGCCCTGGATGCTTCTCTCCAAATGCCCCTCCCCTGTCCTCCATACTGTACACAACCCAAACACACTTCCAACACACTCAAGAGCTTAACCAGAACATTATCTGACAGAAACACATCTGATATTTGTATCTCTATATGGTCTCGAAAATCATATTTTATTTAGTCTACATATATTAAGGTATATCCTCATGAATGTGTTGGTATAGTGAGTGGGTGGTGTCACTATATTGTTTGCTGATGGCATGCCGCTTGTATGGCAACTCAGAGATGACAAGCTGCTGTCTCAACAGAACAAGATGAAAAATGTGCATTCGGTCTGTCTGTTAGTTAAACATCAATCACCTCAGAACTCTGTGGCTTCAACTATTTTGGTACCTGGATCTATGTCATCCAAATCCACTTGATTCATGTACAACTGAAGTTGTGGCCACAGTTTTCAAACTGCACTATGGTTTTTTTCTTGCATTTGGGGAACTGATAAGTGACACATTTTTGCTCATTTCTTCCCTTCTTCCCATTTGCAGCTCCAGTTCATCTGGCACTCAAATACCAAAGACAGAGAGTAAGCTCATTTTGCTGGGGGGAACTGTAGCGGGAGATGATCATTATGTTTAATTGTGATTGTAATGTGTTTGTCTGTGTAACTCTGATTTGCTTTCTTTTTTTACAGTACCTCCTCAAACTGTATAGGAAATACTGTACGCTTGACAGAGAGAGAATTCATCGTGGGATCCATGGCAACGAATACACTCACTCACACACACACTCACACACACACACACACACACACACACACACACACACACACGTGTACACACACGATCTCGTCACAACCAGTCGTATATACAGGTGCCAGCAGCAGCGACCATGGATTTCCAACACATCCCACCTAGTGTTTTTGAGTCTACAACTGAATCCTTCAGAAATTCTAACATATATCAATGGGTAAATGTCTTTGTGACTGTTGGGGCAGATTTCTCAAACAAAGCCAAAAACTTGTCCAAGACTAACATACATTTCATTCAACTTGTACTAGGATGCAACTGACATACATTTCATTCAACTTGTACTAGGATGCAACTGACATACATTTCATTCAACTTGTACTAAGATGCAACTGACATACATTTCATTCAACTTGCACTAAGATGCAACTGTCTGCAAATTTTGCCATTGACACTGGTGCTTCACATTTAAATACAAGGGAGGAAATGGCTTAGTGCTGGTCAGGTTTCAGTTGCATTCACTTTCACCCCCAAGACCAGAAGCAAAAAAGTATATGGCCTATGACAATGGCTGTGTGAAAGTAAATCATGACATTCAACAGGGTACTTACTTTTGATCCAACCAGTTCAACAATAGTTCTCTCTCTCTCTCATATTTTAGCCTACTCCTAAACAATAAAGATGACTGCATGAATCCATAATTAATGATAGTTGCATAATACTTACTGCACATTTTTAGAAGCGCACAACTTTGTAACACAACAATGAGCCAATCAAATCTTCAGGTTTCATCAGTGAAGTGCATGCACTGACCAGTTGTAGCTCTTGTATTTTCCATCTGTTTATTATTCTGTTTTGTTGCTGTCAATTTCTTCCTTTTTTCTCTGTTTTTAATGTTGTCTTTAGACAGACTTCAAACTAGCATGTCATTATGAAACCAGTAGAATGTTCTCAAGCATAATATCTTGATGGAAATTTGGGGTTCAAAATTATTGTATGTAATAAAACTGCTCTGAAATCCAGTCTAATGGATGAAATGTTCTGTATGGATGTAATGTAATTATAGTTTGATTTTGGATTTTTTTAATACATTCTATTTTTAAGCCGATATCATCTACGTTATAAGGCCTGACTCTATAGGCAAAAAAACTGAATTATCCATACAACCAATGAGGCCACTGCTGAAATAAAAAAAAATCATGTCTACCCATTTGTCTACCCAAAGAGATGTCCATGTCATTGTTTCAACATGTTTTTAATGTTCATTTGTGACTTGGATCATGTGTGTGATCTTGTGCTTGGTGTTGGATTGCAATGCAGCAATCAGAGGCAGTTAAATGAGAAAATAGAATGCTAGTGCCAGTGCCATGAACACCATTTTATGAAGGGCTGGTATTGTTTTCACCTTGTGAGTCTGTGTGTGGTTTATGTCTGTCTGTGGACAGATTTAGTGAACGCGACAGCGTCACAACCATGCAAGATGCAGTCACAAAACTTTACAGGTTGTAGTTCACATTAAAAGGAAAGCCAAGTTTGAAAACGGGTGTGGTCCAAGCGAGGGGGGCAGAAATAGGCCCCCCCCTTCCACTTTAAACCCCTGGCCCACATTCGTTTTAAGTCATGGCTGGTGTGATTGGTCTCTAGTTACCTACTGTACTGTATCTGTTCCCTGTGCAGTCCAAGTATTTCCAACAGTCTAATAGTAGTGAATACAGTCTCTGCACACCAAAGTGTATGACAGGTGCGTATGAGGAGGATGCAAAGAAGCTAGTCTAATAGCAAATTACTTTGACCCTGCCCAATATAGCCTATTCCCTATTGTATCTCTAAGGTGCGGGAAGAAGGAAGGAATCCTTATTTATGTTGAGTTCAGAATTAGATATTGGATACTATGATACTGAAATCCATTGTTTGTAATGACATTTTAAAGTGAATTATAGATGACAATATGTATTGTACCTTTGTTTGATCACTTTGTTTCACTTCTTGTAAGCCCATGTGGGCTGGGCACCAATATGACACTATCATAAAGTGAAGACAGAAGTGAACTCATTCACCCATCACGTTACAATGACATCAAACAGACATCTTATTCTTCTGTGACTAAGGCTTCCTATAATGTCACCAACGGTCAGGGGAAATCAGGCTTGAAATATAAATATCTATGTGATTGTTGCAAATAATTACCAAAGATGTTTTCTAGTGAGTCTATTTTCCATCTTGTTAATTTCTACAATCAAATGTCAATGTGACTATATTTCAAAGGGCACTGTGAACAACATGGAACTTTTGAATTCACACTGTACTTTTATTCATGACTCATGACTGAAATGTGTAATTAGTCAGACAATTTGTCACAAGTAATTTCTCTCTGGTAAGAAAACACATTCTTTGTCATACAACAATGGTTCCAAATACATAGTAGGTTTACATAGTAAAATCAAGTTTCTCTTTCCACAAAGTAAATCAGTCCATAGAGGATAATAGCATTCTATTGTCTGTTACATACACAAGTATGATGCATACAGAAAGAAACGTTAAGTTATACGATAGAATATAAGCGTTTAGAGAGCAGGATTCTTAATATAAGCACACGTGATGATTGAAATCGTGACCATCATTCAATGAACCAATATGATTACTTCTCATGATGGGTAGTTTTGACAAGGGATTGAGAGGTTTCAGAGAGACTGACCCTGAAGTCATGTTCATGATTTCATAGAAATCAACTTGAGACTGTGTGTGTGACCTTCTAGGAAAACACAGCACATAAACATTTAAAAACTTTCCCGTTGTGGTTAGCCCACGCATAACTTGTGACCCTAATTCCTATTAAATTGAAGAGTTTCATTTTTGGCAATAAATGTGCTTCTTGATGATCACCCAACATTGCATTGCATTGCATCTATCCTCAAAAACATGACAACATCTTTATGACCAAGGGTCGATAGCAAATATCTAATTTTGAAAATGAAACTTCAATTGCAGATGGACACTTGATAACCTGCAAGTAGGACAGTCAAATAAGTTATATCTTGCATCACTTCATTACAGATGATCCAGGCTTTAAGGACTAAAGCAACATTTCATCATTTCAATATGAATTGTCAAACTAGTCAAAAACAAAACACTGTGACAATATACAGGCCAGAGACTCCCTAAACCCTCAATCCCCTCCTCATCAGAGGAACAATAGACAGCATTGAGACTCTTTTCCTCCCAGAGGCAGTGGAACACATGGGACTACTCTAGGCCCTGTAAGCACACTATGCGTCCACACATGGGACTACTCTAGGCCCTGTAAGGACACTATGCGTCCACACATGGGACTACTCTTGGCCCTGCAAGGACACTATGCGTCGACGAGTCGAGGCACTCCGTTTCTTCAGGATGAGCTTGAGCTAGAGATGAAAAGATGACAAGCAAGACATTGTGAACAAATGGGCGTCTGGGTAGTCTCGAGGTCAAAACACTGGCCTCGTCGCCTACCACCAGGGGGCGTCTGGGTAGTGTCGAGGTCAAAACACTGGCCTCGTCGCCTACCACCGACGAGACCGGGGGTTCCATTTCCGGTAGCGGTACTTCCGGCTCGGTCAGACGTTCCTACAGACACAATTGGCTATGGGAGGCCGGATTAAGGGTATGTGTCTTGGCCTATGGTCTTGGCCCCTGCACTAGTGCCTCCTCTGGTCGGTCAAGGCACCTGTTTGGGGGGAGGGCAACTGGGGGAATAGTGTGACCCTCCCACTGTCAGGTGAAAAAAATCGGCTGGTGATTGCCCATGTATCGGAGGAAGCATGTGCTAGTCTACGGCTCTCCCCAGATCGGCAGAGAGGGTGGAGCAACGACCAGGACAGCAGGGGGAATTGGCCAAGTACAATTGGGGGGGAAAATTAGAGAAAAATCCGGAAAAAAACATTTGATAAAAAAAAGACAGACATTGTGAACAAATAGCCCCTACAAGTTAAACTAGACCCTGCTGACCTGACATGATTGGCTCTTAAGAGTTACTGGTGGCTCACCTGCTCTCCACGCTGGCCGCTCTGCAGGAGGTGGGCGGGCTGGTCGTTCTCCAGGTTTCGGATGCTGGGGTCGGCCCCTTTGCTCAGCAGCAGGCGCAGGATGTCTTCCTGGTGGAAGCTACCATGGAGACCAGCTGCCATGTGTAAGGCTGTGTGACCATGAGCCTGTATAACATGACATGACACTCTATTTACATCCACAGATACAGTCAAACACAGACAGGGACATACTGTTACAGTTCGCTACCCTCTCTCATAAATATAGCGGTATTCATCGTTATACGTCATACATATTCTTTCCTATTTTTCTGTCTGTCATTGAAGAGAAGGGGGTTGGCTCAGGAAATGATGTCACAGGCTAGTATTTAGCATGCTAGTATTTAGCATGCCCCGGAAGCGGCGATCTCTCTCTCATAAGATCAATGCAGAAGAGGAGCGAGACAGCGGCTTGCACAGGTCCCCTTTTCTTTCCTTTATGTCACATTATTTATGAGTTGTGTCTCTAACTTATGTTAAGCGTCTAAATCACACATGGGCAAAATACGGCCCGCGGGCGCCCACGATGGAATTGCAAAAAAAATAGATAGCCGCTGAATAAGTGTCCAAATGTTCATGTCATTCTGGTCAATACTCCACTTCAGTTATAACATTTCAGTCTGGAATATGGAATGTCTTTCAATAATCTTTATGACTAAAAGACTAAAAGTAATCTCGTGTGTAAGAAATGACTGTTCTACATTGAAGTAGAAATTTAAATAATTAACTTGTTGGTTTTGGATTTATTTAGCTTCAAGAGTGCATTTTTGTTTGTGTGACCCTCAACACAGGCTTTGAGAATCCCGGGCCACTTACTGATACTTATGCTTAAATTAACCCACTCATATTCTGGTTTATTTCAAGAAAGACATTTCGGCTAGTGGAAATTCTAATTGGCTGGTAACTTTAAAATCTAGCAGCCATATTGGCAGGTGGTCAAAAAAGTTCATTTCAAGCCCTGCATGGAGAGCAGGTGGTGACATAGGAGTGAGTGAGAAAAATATCACATATTTTTTGGTTAAAGACTGAATAATGACATCACAACTGGCGCCGTTCAGCCCTCAGCAAAATCTGGTAGCGAGGAAATTTTTTTGTGGCCCTCTCTATCATCAAAATTGCCCATCCATGGGTTACGGCATGACAATCTGGGTTTCTCATGTGGCCCCCCTGGTCTAAATGAACGGGACAGCGGAACCTCACCAACCGCTACCTGTCCCATCGGCCTGAGCTGTTCGAGGGAGGCCACCGCAACAGCACACCTGGGCTAGACCCCGCCAGATACCCCAGGTGAGCCATACTGTCATTCTCTCTAATGGCAGCCCTGTCACTTTCATGTTGCAGACTTTCCGTGCCATTTAGTTGCCCCTAGACTCCAGCTTAAATAGAACCAATCTACCGAACTTGTAACAATACAGTCAAATCCAGTTTTGAATTTCATGCCCTCCTGGGACTTGCCTTCATGTTGACAAAATCCTTCATGTTCGGCAGTTGAATCCTTAGCAGATCACGAACCAGATCCATGTTGCCCTCCTTCACAGCCAGGTGCAGGACGGTCTTGTTACTTTTGATTTCCTGGAATTGGAGCCCATGTTAACGAAAACATGACGAGTCAAAGGGAAACAACAAGAAGAGGGAGTTAAATTCCCAAACAAAAGTCTGTCTGTCTGTGTCTGTCTGTCTGTCTGTCTGTCTGTCTGTCTGTCTGTCTGTGTCTGTCTGTCTGTCTGTCTGTCTGTCTGTCTGTCTGTCTGTCTATCTATCTACAGTATCTATCTGTCTGTCTATCTGTCTGTCTGTTTGTCTGTCTGTCTGTCTGTCTGTCTGTCTGTCTGTCTATAGTATCTATCTGTCTGTCTGTCTGTCTGTCTGTCTGTCTGTCTGTCTATCTATCTACAGTATCTATCTGTCTGTCTATCTGTCTGTCTGTTTGTCTGTCTGTCTGTCTGTCTATAGTATCTATCTGTCTGTCTGTCTGTCTGTCTGTCTGTCTGTCTGTCTGTCTGTCTGTCTGTCTGTCTGTCTGTCTGTCTATCTATCTACAGTATCTATCTGTCTGTCTATCTGTCTGTCTGTCTGTCTGTCTGTCTGTCTGTCTGTCTGTCTGTCTGTCTGTCTGTCTATAGTATCTATCTGTCTGTCTGTCTGTCTGTCTGTCTGTCTGTCTGTCTGTCTGTCTGTCTGTCTGTCTGTCTGTCAGTCTGTCTGTCTGTCTATCTACCTACTGTATCTATATATCTATTTATCCATCTATCTATCTATCTATCTATCTATCTATCTATCTATCTGTCTGTCTGTCTGTCTGTCTGTCTGTCTGTCTGTCTGTCTGTCTATCTATCTATCTATCCATCTATCTATTTATCCATCTATCTATCAATCTATCTATCTATCTATCTATCTATCTATCTGTCTGTCTGTCTGTCTGTCTGTCTGTCTGTCTGTCTGTCTGTCTGTCTGTCTGTCTGTCTGTCTGTCTGTCTGTCTGTCTGTCTATTTATCTATTTGATGAAAGGTAAGAGTTAACAGATTCGATTTCAATGCCTTGCTCAGGGGCATCATCGCGATGATTGAACCAGTAAAGTATTGGAATCAATCATCTATATTGTACCACTATATGTGGTATATACAAAATATTCTATTTTTCTATGTAATTATGTTTCTATATTGTAAATATTGTAAATATCAGATTGATCTATGGTGGATTTGCTAACCTTAAAGATACTGATGCCTTAGAATTGAGCCCGGGGCCCACCTTCTTGACTCACCAATAGAGTGGCATTTACTCCCCCTCTGAACTAGCTTTAACACACAGCAGTGGATCCAGAGCTAGGCTAGCCCTCATCCTAACAGTGACACTGAGCAGTGGGAGAGCTGCACTGTACCTGGCTGAGCAGACACGCCCCTGCACTGAGCAGCATCTGCAGACAGGACAGCTTCTCCGCAGCCTTGGGCTGAAGGCTAACATCTCCCTGCCCACTGGCTGACAGAGCCTTCATGGTGGCACTGTGGGAAATGGCTGCACAGTGCAGAGGAGTCATGCCTGTGGCAAGGAAGGAGCAGACACCGTGACACGTGAATTATTAATAATAATGTAATAATGCTTGTGTTGATGTGAAGTTGCAAGGCTTTACACAAAATAATGTCCAAATCATACGTTTACAAAACATTCTAAGACCATTTCTCTATATGGTTCATACTTTATTCCCGCAGTTATTACAATTGGCATGAAATAGAATTACCTTCAAAGTTGCGGGCTTCCAGGTTCACTGCAGCTCCGCTAGATAGAATAACCTACAAAGACAAATGTAACCAGTTTGGGGTCTGATCAGGGCTACCACCTCTTCTCTGACCTGCTGAAGGAAGTCAATCTGGATGCTGCTTTACCTGTAGAACCGCAGGGAAGCCATCGTTTGCAGCCAGATGAAGGGCAGTTTGACCTTTGACATCACACGCATTGACGTCTGCCCCAAATGACAGCAGATCCTGGACGATTTCTGGCTGGTTCGCCGTCACGGCCACCAGCAAAGCAGTCTGGTGCAGAAGCAACACGATTACACAACTTGATTTAGAAAGAAATGCTTGTATTGCAATTTGTATTTTGTCACAAAATAATATGATCTATATTCTGCCATAGAGTGGTGTGTCTGTACCTTGCCCTTGTGTTCTTTGGCGTCGAGCCTCCCTAAGTGGCTGAGCCTCTCTGCAGCAGCGATGGCACACTCCCTGAGCCCCTTGGCAGTGTAGATGTGCAGGATGCTGACAAAACAACAACACGTGACACATTGCTTTCGGATGATTCGTAGGGTTCAAAATAGTGTAAATCCCCATGACCAATTTGACAATAGTCCCTTCTTAGTGAAAATGAACTTTCCATGTTGTATATGTCATCGTTTGTCATCTAGGTTTCTAATCCTACAGATGTAACTGGCTGACTCATCCTATAAATGTTGATTTGAAATCTTACTAGGATTGCTAGATGGCACACATGGCTCTCACATTTAGCTCACTACCTAAAACACAGGGAAACTCTTTCATCATTAAATATACAGTGGTGGGTACACACGCGCACACACGCGCACGCGCGCGCGCGCGCACACACACACACACACACACACACACACACACACACACGTAACAAGCACTCACGTGTCTCCATCCTCGTCCTGGCCGGTGGTCCGGCTGTAGTCCATCCCTCTGAGCAGCCTCCTGGCCTCCTCCAGCTTGGAGGCATCCAGCTGAGAACCAAAGACAAGTCCGTTCTGACTTGGGCCCTGAAAGGACCAGGATGATGTCAGACCAGGACTCGACAGACCAGGACTCGACACTGTCACAGGGCACTCCTGTTCAAAAGAAAGCAGGACAAACCATCAGGCTTTTTGACAGAGGAGTGAAGGCTTGTCTACTGTACATACTACTTACGTACTTACTATACGTACTTACTTTCTCAAATGTAACCTTCAGTCATTGTATGTTGCATCAATTACTGTCTGTAATGGTTGTTTGTTTAATGTTTGTTTTATTGTGCATTTTATTGTGTATTGGAGTTTTTATTTATGTATTAGTGTTTTGCTATAAGACTGTATATGTATGTATGTATTTTTTTAAAGCCTAACCAGGGACAAGGGCTGCAAATTAGCTATGGCTAGAAGTCCTATATACACTGCATCGGTTGCACTTCATTTAAATGTAGCAATGCTTAGGTATTGTCCCTGTCAAATAAATAAATAAATAAATAAGATATCAGTACTGTATATGATTCCACACTAAATACCCAGTAGGTATCTTCTGCAGATATATACATGTAGGGCTATATCTTCCCAAAAGCGCTAATTTAGCGTTTGCGCTCGTTTAACGCCGTGCGCAATGCAAATTGGGGGCGGACACAAGCGTATGCCTGTGGTAATTGTACTGGGCATTGGCTGCCCCATGCCAAAGCAGGCGTTTCAGCACTAAAATGTGGGATAGATGGCGTTACCCTATCGTCAGCAGCGCGCAATTAGTTTGCGCTAAGAGCTTTGAAAAGGACCTCTTACGCGGAAATACCTGTCTGCGCTGGGTGCTCTGCACGGAGATTACGGCTGCGCTCCCAGCAGAGAGGTATTTGCGCTGGAATTCCTTTTGGATATGTCATACGCACAGCCTTGCCACGCCAAGACATCAAATTATGCTGCTAAAACTGGGTATTAGCAGATAATTCAGTGAGGCAATCAACTATAACTCACTGAGAAACTTCTATCACATCGCAAAGAGGGAAATTAATTGAGAAAACTGGTTGGACAATGGACATAGGCTATTTACCTTCATAACCCGAAGGGTCGTTGGCACCACAGACGATCTGTCAATAAGCTCCCTCTGTCCTCGCACGAGTGAGTACAGTCTATTATGCATGGAGAGAATTACAGGCAGCATATTGCATGCCTCGCGCATTGCCTCGGGCAAACAGCCATTGCAAGATGGGAATCTGATTGGTTTTGATTGACGTAATGCCCAGCCTTGCCTGGCCACGCCTGTGAATAATTCTGGTAGTTAAGACCGCCCAAATCACATTTGCGCAGGGATTTTGGGGCGCAGATGATTTTGCCACGGCTCTAATTTGCGCTTGCGACAGGTGCCGTGAACGTTTCCGCATGCCCGCCGAGAATTGCATCCCCAACATATTTCGGGGCTGTTTTAACTTAGAAATCAGGGAGGTCACGTCTTTATTATATCATTATATCACTTTTAAACAGTTACATTTCTGTATAAATCATTACAAGTAAGTAGCTCCCGTGAGGTGGGGATGCTTTTGTTTGCTGCTCGGCGGGGGAGCAAAACTCGGCAGAACACCTGGCGGACGGCGCAAGGCGGAATGCTATCTTCCGTGCCTTAAGGCACGCGCAAACAGTGCGCAAATCGCTATTTAGGGATAGCGCCTGTCGGAAGATAGAGCCCATATTCTTTTATATAATGTAAACATCATCAAATTCCCAAGTGTATTTGCATTGAAGATCTAACGTCCATAGCTATCTGTAGTTTGTGAAAGCCTGTATCATTTCAATCAAACACAGTTTATTCACATACAGCAGCAACATTTGATTGATTGACATTTGACAGCATTACATGTGCACTGTTGAAAGGTGACATGAGCAGATAACCAAAACACTAAATATCTGATTATCTGATTAAGCATAAAGCATATCAGTTTATGACCACTTGAATAATTTCGTAACTCCAGAAATCTGATAATGATCGGTGTATTAGTGTTGAAAAGTACAGTAAGTTACTCAAAAAACTGAGCGCATCTTTAAAATGCTAGGGTGTGGTGTCTGCCTGCTGCAGTGCATATAGTCTTTGCAAATAAGAAGTATCTCTTACATATGTCTGACACATTGTATCTTCATATCCCTGGATCTGCTGCTGTGTGCTGTATGCAGGCGCTGCTGGGAGGCTGTAGTTGGTAGCATAGCTGACGTCTTGGGAAGAGGAGTAGTAACTGAGAGTAGACTCTGGTGCCGGCGTCCATTGCTCTAGTAACTGAGAGTAGACTCTGGTGCCGGCGTCCATTGCTCCTACTGCCATGTCTGAGTAGCTGCTCGATGCACCTGGAACGACAGGAGATAGGCTGCTATTCATCACCATAGTGACTTGATCTATGACTATTAGTATTACATGTTTTCATCATCAACATTATGATCAGGATTGGTGAGTGAAAGTGTTGTATCCAAGTCTTACCTGGACAGATCGATGGTTCTGGTGTTGACACCTGTTAGGAGAGAGAGAGAAAAGTGAATCATAGGCAAACGTGCCCATATAAATCTCTGTAGTGATGCTGAGCCCCATACCTGCCAACACTCCCCATTCTCATGGGAGTCTCCCTATTTCTACCCCTTTCTCCTGCTGTGCTCCCGATTGGTAATTTCTCCCGTATTTCAGAGGTTGTAGTGGGCCCAGTCTTAAAGCCAGAGTGAACGTTCTGTATTTCAGAGGTTGTAGTGGGCCCAGTCTTAAAGCCAGAGTGAACGTTCTGTATTTCAGAGGTTGTAGTGGGCCCAGTCTTAAAGCCAGAGTGAACGTTCTGTATTTCAGAGGTTGTAGTGGGCCCAGTCTTAAAGCCAGAGTGAACGTTCTGTATTTCAGAGGTTGTAGTGGGCCCAGTCTTAAAGCCAGAGTGAACGTTCTGTATTTCAGAGGTTGTAGTGGGCCCAGTCTTAAAGCCAGAGTGAACGTTCTGTATTTCAGAGGTTGTAGTGGGCCCAGACTTAAAGCCAGAGTGAACGTTCTGTATTTCAGAGGTTGTAGTGGGCCCAGTCTTAAAGCCAGAGTGAACGTTCTGTATTTCAGAGGTTGTAGTGGGCCCAGTCTTAAAGCCAGAGTGAACGTTCTGTATTTCAGAGGTTGTAGTGGGCCCAGTCTTAAAGCCAGAGTGAACGTTCTGGTGTTATATTCAACGAGATGACCTAAGAGGCATCCATTGGTACCAAACATGTCATGCTACGTCAACACTCCAAAATTAGGCTAAATTTAGGGAAAACCCACTTTCAAAGTGGTCCCCTGACCTCTCACCTCCAGATATCTGGATGAAAATGGGTTCTGTGGGCACCCACAAGTCTGCCCGCTACAGATCACGTAGCATTTTTCGAGAGGGCGGTGCAAACATTTTTCAACAAGGCAGCATAAATGGACAGGGGAAGTCCTTTTGCCGAAACCTCCCTCTCTTTCACAGCCTAATGTTGGCAGGTGTATGCTGCCCCCCCCCCCCCCCCCCCCCCCGCTCTGTGTGTGTGTGTGTGTGTGTGTGTGTGTGTGTGTGTGTGTGTGTGTGTGTGTGTGTGTGTGTGTGTGTGTGTGTGTGTGCTGGTGCCTTACTGGAACAGTGGTGGGAGGGACAGGACTTGTTCTGGACGTCTCACGCTTTCTCTTCTGCTCCAAGAGTTTCTTCACTGTGGGCAGAGTGTAACACGGCTTCTCCTTTTGCGCTGTGGAAGCAACATTGCACCAGAATGACCCCAACATGATGTGTCCAGATACGTTTTGACCCCAACATGATGTGTCCAGATACGTTTTGCTCACTAGATGTGATGAAAATCTCATCTGAGCTGGATTTCATGTCCACATATTGAAACAAAACTATTCATGTTATTGCTGTCAGAACATGATCAATCACTAATCAAAGTCATCTGTGTTATTAAAGACAAACCCCCCCCCCCCCTAGTGACATGGAGACAGTCACTTCCAGGTGACTTCTCTTTTCTTATCATTATGAGCCACAAAAGATGCCCAGATCACCACAGAAATCTGGATCATTATGCCTAGTCTCTCAGCTCCAGTATTCAAGTCTCAAGAGAGGCAGTCAGTCACATTTAGACTGAGCTGTTTGACCATGGAAGTAACATCAAATGTGACATAGATTTGGATTATCCATTTTGACATAGGCGCTATATAATAGGAGTAAGATGATAACATTTCTACAATTTGTTATCACTTGGGTGGTGGTGATGATGATGATGATGATGATGACGCATTCTCAGTTTCACCATGATGTCATTTTTCTGCTCTGCTTGGGACATACATCAGTATATTATCAAGCCTATGATAATATGAGTATGTTTTCCCCTAGTGTTTCACAAAAATAGCATTTCCATTAAGCAGGTACAGGAAACAAGAATCAGGGAAAAAATGTCACAAAGTAGAATTCTCTGATGTTTCCAGTTGACATAATGTGACCAGACGGGTTTGTTTCCTCAAAGACTTCACCCCACACGTGAAAGATAAAGTGATATTTCCACCCTGTTATGTGGAACCAGCACGCAGAAGATAACACTCTGAGACACCTCCTCCATTAGGAACAGTCTCAGCAGAGAGATTCACCAGAAGACTGTGCTATGGGATTGCCACTACTCATTTTCTATGACATCTTCTTCCTGTTTCGCTCCGTTACGCTGAACGCAAACCACATCTTCCTGCCTTTGGTGTGTGTCACAGGCCGCGTCACGTCAAAACATGTGCAACTGCCATGTGCTGTCTAGCAAAGACACAGAGACAAAGCAGAGACAGACAGATGGGACATTTCCCTCTGTCGTTTCTCTGATTAAAGTGTGAGACTTTTGAATAGTGACAGAGGGAATACTGTCCTATGGTAAGCCACACCAGACAGCGCTGTCCACTGGTGCAAATCAGAAGCAGGTGTACCTCGACAAAAATATACTCATGCAAATGTACCCCCTGATGCATAAGGGGAGAGAAACATGAGTCCACTGATTCGATTGTTCGATTTCTGTCAGTTAGTCGTCTTCTCTCTACTATAATGATGTCACCTTGGTATGAAAACCCTGCCCTTAACAATATCATGTGACCCACCACAACATAAAGGTCACTTTCTCAGAATGCTGTTGACATCACTCACTGATACATAGTTTCACTTTCAAATTCACAAGGTGTTACTATACTGTACTCAACTCTCAATTTGACTCATTTGATCTTTAGAATAGAATGTCACATCTGGGATGTTGGTTGATGATGTATTGTTATGTAATTAGCCATACTATATTAGGCCTATCTATATTACAACAGGAGCTAATTCTATAGGCTACCAAACATAGCTGAGCAAATTGTAGTTTGATGATTGGGCAGTGGTTCTCAATGTGGCCCGGCGACCACCAGGGGTTCGTGAGGGGGTTCCGGGGGGGGGGGGGGGGGGGGGTGATTGGATTGATGAATTGACTGATGAATCAAATTGATGAACTTCACCATTATTTTATTGACCAGAAGTTAAGCTACAGAATGTAATGTAATGACTGTGTTTTGGTCATATGTTCACTGTTATACGCAGTGTTGGGCAAGTTACTTTCAAAATGTAATACCGGTATACTACATATTACTAGTTACTTTCATTTGAAAGTAATAAGTTACTTTAAGATATTTCTTTCTGTGTAGAGTAGCCTAACTCGTTACTTATTACACTACTGCATTACTTTTACTAAAACAACAGCAGCAGCAGAATGACATCGCTGCCCCGGAACCATCCCGAAAAATAATTTAAACCGCCTCGAAATCAGTGTAAACAATCCAAAATTCTAAATGTTATTATTTTCCTTTGTTATTCTCATCTATAGTGGTTATTTGTATAAAAACACAGTTTGATTAGGAAATGATTGTATCTTTTTGAAATTATGTGCTTTGATTCAATCAAATGTAACTCAATTTGTAACTTGAGTTACTTGACAAAGTAACTGGTATAATATTACTGAAATCCTATAGGTAATAAGTTATATTACTGAGTTACTGCTAAAAGTAATATATTACATGTAGCCTGCCTAATGTGTTACTTTTGCAATGAGTTACCCCCAACACTGGTTATACGTAGGCCTATCTCTCTATACAGATAGACAGTCATTGAATTCTGGACAAAATCATAAAGAATATTCTCGGATTTGGTTCCAAATTAGGGTATTGATAAGAAAAATTAAGTAGTCTAGAGTCCAGATAAGGAGAGAAACTGCTGGTCTTCCACTGACGTTTTGACACGAATTTCTCTCTCTCTCTCGCTCTCTCGCTCTCTCGCTCTCTCTCTCTCTCTCTCTCTCTCGTGTGGCTCTATTCAAATAGGGGCTGTGTGGAAACCCCTGGACACTGACTCACATGCGTGGGAGGTGGGGATTCCGAAGACCTTTCTCCTTGCACTGAGAGAGAAAGCAGCAATTTCCTCAATTTGAGTGACGTTCAGCAGAACACGACAAATGATGGTATAACGTTACGTGATAGTTTTAGTAGGCTACGTGTTGCTCTTCTCGTGTATCAAAACGGGAAGTGAAAACAATCCGAGCTGGGCTGGACACGGGAGGGCTTCAGGGTTTCCCCACCACAGCCTACCGAGGACTCCTCACCCGACCCGCCCCGAGGCACAGCGTCATTCAACCCCCACAGACATCGTCAAGGCGACGGATCTCTTCATGTTGTTTTGAGTGATGATTTGAAATATTCTGAAATATATTATTTTTCTTTCTTTCTTTCTTTCTTTCTTTCTTTCTTTCTTTCTTTCTTTCTTTCTTTCTTTCTTTCTTTCTTTCTTTCTGTAATTTATTTAACCAATTAGGTTTCATTCAGCTTCAGGACGTAGGCTACAGGACCCAAAGTCGAACCCATGCAACTCTCAACAAGTTAGTAGTAGCCTAATGTTTAAGGGGTTGGGATAGGATATAGGCTAAAACATTATATAGCCTATAGGCCTATATGTTGTTAGGCATATATGTATGTTTATAGTGTATATATATATATATATATATATATATATATATATATATATATATATATATATATATATATATATATATATATATATATATATATATATATATATATATATATACATATATATATATATATATATATATACATATATATATATATATATACATATATATATATATATATATATATATATATATATATATATATATATATATATATATATATATATATATATAATGTAGTAGCATAGTAGCTGAATGATGTGATGTGCAGTAGCCTCATCAATCAGTTTGTCAACATATCATAATCACACACCATTGAGGAATAATCTGCTAAACTAGTTAAGGGGGGTAAAAAGCCTAGGACAAGCTAGGCACAATAAATCAGCATCATACTCACATTTCTCCCAGGGCATATCAGAAACGCTTTTGCTTTGAAACCCTCAACAGGTTGTCGTGTGATCATCAGTCTGTAGCTACAGTGTCATACAGGATCTCCTGCTGTGGTGTTCTCTGCTTGTTGTGTCACGGCCGCAGCTTGTATACACCGAGCAGAGCACGTTGTTCCCCCGCCCCGCCCTCTTAAACCACAAGCCACGCCTCCGCTGTCTTAATTAGAATAGAATAGCACTGCAGGAGAGAGAGAGAGGCGGGGGGGCGGGGGGGGGGGGGGCGGGGGAGGGATGGAGAGAGAGAGAGAGAGAGAGAGAGAGAGAGAGAGAGAGAGAGAGAGAGAGAGGGGGGGGGGGGATTGGTTCAAACTCTGAACTGTAATATATTATAGCTACTAAAATTGTTGGGTTGTGGACTGTTGGTCAGGACAAAAGAAGAATCTTAGACTATCAGAATCAGCATTATGTAGGCTATGTAAGTAGGCTACTACACATACAAGGAAATTGGCTCCGGTTCGCTTAACTCTCAGTGTACTCTCACACAAAAGAAAAGAAAAGAAAAAGTAGGCTCAGGCTAAAACAAACAAGAATCACAAAGGATAATTCAACATTAGCATTAACTACATTATACAATGCAATAATAATAATAATAATAATAATAATTATTATTATTATTATTATTATTATTAATAAGTGTATGAAAGAGCATCTATATTGTAAGTGTGTGTATGAAGGGAATATATATATATATGTACACTATTCTAGTAATTTACAGAGCTAGGGCCCTATACATAACATTCTACATACAGCTAGTTACAGTTTTATCACCTAGCCTATACTTCATTATAGCCTATATAGTGAAGATTGGACTGGTATGCTATGATTTGAGAGAGAAGATGGCTGAAAAAAACACTTTGAGTAGTGGTGAAGAAAGAAAGAAAGAAAGAAAGAAAGAAAAGAAAGAAAGAAAGAAAGAAAGAAAGAAAGAAAGAAAAAGAAAGAAAGAAAGAAAGAAAGAAAGAAAGAAAGAAAGAAACAAACAAACAAACAAACAAACAAAGGAAGAAACAAAGAAACAAACACAAATGAATAAACAAACTAACAAAATCAACCACTAAATAATTAGGCTCTAAATCTTTAAGGCTTTAAAGTGCCATAGCCCCCTCTACTGCTCATTGGAAGAATTGGTAGGCCTATAGCCATTGCAAGGAGTCTATGATGCTGAGAATGAATCACGGATAAAAGACCATTTGACCCTTGCCTGACAAATCATAAAAACACAGTTGTACCCTTGAGGATTTTCAGAAGAGGCAGATTAACTTGACATGCAAGGAGAGTTGGCTCTTCTGGGCATGGAGGATGGAGCAGAAATATTGATGACGCTGATGCTTGTGCATTATTGTGTTTGCATCATCTATTCATCTTCAACTGCTTATCTGGAGCTGGGTCGTGGAGGTAGCCATTCCAGCAGGGGACCCCAACCTTCTGTTTCCCTGGCCACATTAGCCAGCTCTGACTGGGAGATCCCAAGGTGTTGCCAGGCCAGCGTGGAGATAATCTCTCCACCTAGCTCTCGGTCTGCCACATGGTCTCCTCCCAGCTGGGCATGCCTGGAACACATCCCTAGGGAGGCGACCAGGTGGCATCCTCAGCAGATGCCCGAACCCCCTCAACTGGCTCCTTTCTACGCAAAGGAGCAGCGGCTCTACTCCGAGTCCCTCACGGATGACTGAGCTTCTCACCTTAGCCCTAAGGGAGATGCCAGCCACCCTCCTCAGAAAACCCATTTCGGCTGCTTGTATCTACAATCTTGTTCTTTCGGTCATGACCCAACCTTCATGACCATAGGTGAAAGTAGAAATTAAGATCAAGAGCTTTGCCTTCTGGCTCAGCTCTCTTTTCATCACAACGGTGCTGTAAATCGAACGCAATACCGCTCACACTGCTCCGATTCTCCGGCCCATCTCCCGCTCTGTAGTTCCCTCACTTGAGAACAAGACCCGAGATACTTGATCTCTGTCACTTGGGTTAAGAACTCCTTCCCTACCTGGAGTAGACAATCCACCAGTTTCCTGCTGAGAACCATGGCCGATTTAGAGGTGCTGATCCTCATCCCAGCCACTTCAAAGAGGATAGGTGAAAGGTGCAGCCCTGGCGGAGACCAACCCACACCAGGAACAGGTCCGACTTAACTGCCGAGGACCCGGAGACAGCCCTCGCTTTGGGCATACAGAGATTGGATGGCCCTGAGTAGTGACGCCCTCACGCCATACTCCTGCTGCACCTCCCACAGTATCTCCTGGGGAACATGGTCATAAGTCTTCTCCAAATCCACACAACACAACTGAATGAGCATACTCCCAGGGCCCCTCCAGGATCCTTGCGAGAGTGAAGAGCTCTGGTCTGTTGTTCCATGACCAGGACGGAATCTGCATTATTCCTCTTCAAACTGAGGTTCGACTACCGGCTGGACCCTCCTTTCCAGCACCTTAGCAGGGCAGCTGGAAGTCTTTTTAAGTAGGGGGTGCTGCAAGGAAGGGACTTTTGGAGAAAAATAATTTAAGTTTTTTGGACTTTTGGATGTTTTTTAGCCATATTTAGAAGGAATATCTCATTTTAAATTAACATTAGGATTATAATGTTGTGATGTCATTATTCTGTATTTTCTCCTTTTCTCACTCACTTTCATGTCACCACCTTCTCTCCCTTTAGGTCGTTTTACACTACAACAGACAGCAACACAGGCAGAAGCATTGAACTTATTATATTTTATTATCTTATTATTATAAACCAAACGTAAAAAATAACATCTCCACCCTCTTTGCTTTGCTCATAGTCTTCAACTAAACCCTAAATATCGCAGTATTAAACATATAAAACACATTTTAATCATATATATTTATTGACATTGCAATTCCAATACAAAACAGCAGAGGGTGCTGCAGGTGCCACTTCCCGCGGCCCTGCACCTAAGAGTAGACTTTCCCCGGGAGGCTGAGTAATGTGATGCCTCTGTAGTTGGCACACTAACCTGACGCTACCAGATGGACGGTTTAGCTCCACATTACGTTTCACTAAACCAGATTACGTCGAGAGAATCTCTTTTGATCTCGCGAGGTTATCCATCTTGCAAGCAAGGTTAGTTGGCACCAGTGGCGGCCGGCCACTAGAGGGCGCCGCCCCACCTATGCACATGAATGAGGGGGAAATAAAACGTATATATATATATATAGCCTATATATATTCTTTTTTATGAGCGAGGTGAATATTATATAGTGAGTAGCCTATATAATCTGCAATAAATATGTAGATTCATAATGATCTACATGTGTACTGTTTTGGGTCAACTACTTTCTGCCACGGACGCCGTCCGGGCACTTCCGGCTTCCACCAGTGCTAAGCCAGGATCTGTGTAAATTGCACATGCGCTGTTCGCTCTCAAAACAAAGGGATTCGGGGCGATTCGGGGCGCTGGGATCTAGCGACCAGGTGGAGGTGGGGCCAGGTAGAGCAATGGCAATGCATTCTTGAGGACTCTATTTGCATGCACGAATGAACGTGCTTTCCTCATAGGTAATGTAATGTAACTCATTCACATGCTGTGGCAAGTCCTTCTTCCAAAGTGTTTAGGCCATGTGCTTTTCAAGTAAATATGGATGCTAGGGAAGTTTGATTTAGAGATCAGAGGGCTGCTGACCAGGTTACTGTCTATTTCTGTAATCTGCTCCGTGATTTATATGCCTACTAATCTGTTGCCCATATGATTCAGAAGGTAGGCTACTAGTAGGCTAACGTCCGTTACTACTTGCTTGATTTAGGGCTGGAGTGGATGATAATTCAATAGCCTATTATTGTTTGTTGTCTTTCAGTACAATCATCGTGATGATATGAAGTTATTTTAATAGTGACATTTCTGCTGTCTAAATTGATGATGACAAGCAAATATTACTTAAAAACTGATCAAATGAGGTATGGCAGGAATATTATTTGAAAATGTAAGGTTTGTTTGACATCACCATTCAGTTCAATGAGATGAACACAGATTTTGCATACGTGAAACATATGATATTGATATTGAGAATAACCCTTATGATTATCATATTGATTGTCCTATATTTGGTATAGCCCTCCCTGAACAAAAATGTACCAGCCGCTACTCGTTGGCACACATCCTCTGGACCCCTTTTTGAACAGAGGAACCACCACCCTGGTCTGCCACTCCAGGGAAATTGCATTGCTGTGTTGGTGGGTGTTTGTGGTTGGTTGGGGCTGAGGAAAAGGGGCCATAGCTAGGGATAGGTAGGTTGTGGACAGTCAGGATTCGAGGGGTGGGTTGGGGGAAGGGCTAGGGAGATGTGGGTAGTGGGAGGGGGCATGGTCAGTAAGGGGGCGGGGCTAGGGAAAATGGGCCATAGCTAGGGATAGGACGGTCGTAGAGAGTTGGGGTTTGAGGGGTGGGTAGGGAGACTGACTGGGGGTGTGTGGTGGTGGGAGGGGTGTGGTGAGGAAAGGGGCGGGGCTAGGGGAAAGGCACCATAGCTACAGATAGGAATGTTGTAGAGCATCGGTTCCCAAACGGTGCTCCGCCTGGTGGTTCGCCAGAGAATTGAAAAAAAAAAGAATTACAGACCGTTTTTACATACACATTAACCCTGAGCAGTTGCCGGATTGGGCCTATTTTCGGAAATATCGCGATATTTGAGAAACATCAAAATTTTATTTTACTTACTTTCAGAGGCTGCAGCAGGCTCAGTTTTAGAGTGAAGTTTCTGGTATCATATGAAACTAGAAGACTTAAGGAATTGATTTGTACCAACCATGTCATGCTAGCTTGTCAGGAAGGTAGCTAAATAACACTCCAAACACAGAATCGGCTACATTTTGGCGAGGGGAAAACACTTTTACAAAGGTGGAGCCTCTTTTTCACAACGTAATGTTGACAGGTGTGTGTGTGTGTGTGTGTGTGTGTGTGTGTGTGTGTGTGTGTGTGTGTGTGTGTGTGTGTGTGTGTGTGTGTGTGTGTGTGTGTGTGTGTGTGTGTGTGTGTGTGTCTGTCTGTGTCCGTGTGTGTCCATTTTGAACCAGCTAGTAGCCTTATATTGTTATTTAGTTCATCTTCTGCTATTGCATGGTTAAGTCAGCTAATTTATTTTATTGAGGGGGGTATACACAGTGGAAGTGGTCCCTGGGAAATCTGGTTTGGTATGTAGTGGTACATGGTCTGAAAAGTTTGGGAACCCCTGTTGTAGAGAGTCGGGGTACGAGGGGCGGGTAGGGGGGTGTGGGTGGTGGGAGTATAGGGGTAGGACCATTTTCCATGTTGAAAACAATTATCCATCTTGTTGAGGTACTTTTACTTTTTTACTTTTACTTTTTTACTTTGACTGTTTTGAGGTACCTCAAAACATTGCATAAAGTGTCATAAGGCTGAATGGCCACACCACTGCAACGTGGGCTTCAAGGTATTTGAGCTTGGAAAAGTCTGGACAGACATGGATGTAGACTGCAACTTGACTTGTTGGTGGAGGCATACAACTGCAAGGTGGTTATTTCTAGTTGTAGAATGACCCAATATCTTTTTCTCGGCTAAAGTGGCAAACATTATGATGTCACAGTGAAGTTAGTCCAGCTGGCCAGCCTCCCCTCCCTTCCGTGAGAGGAGTCTGGCGGCACAGGTCTCCATTGTGGAATTGCGATGGGCGGCGCTTGGCGTCAGTGCCCTTGGAAAATAGTTTCCAACAATCCAACTTGCCATTTTCAGCGTGTAGCAACGAGCTAGCGTGTAGGTTTCTGCCGTTAGCTTGCTAGCTAGTTAGCGTTGTTGTTTTCACTGAGGCGGCAGGGCACTGTTTACAGCGACACACAGGAAGGAGGGAGCGGAAGCCGCTCTGATTGACATGGTCGGAGCCAATGACAGAGCTTGTAATAAGCGGGGAGCGGACATCCGGCAGCGAATGAAAAAGTTGCTCCACTGGGGAGCAGCTATAAAGCAGGGGAGGGCTTATCCCAGTAGCCTGTTTCCGTGCAGCCAGACTCCTCTCACGGAAGGGAGGGGAGGCTGGCCAGCGAGACTACAGTGAAGTTGACCTTGAAACTTTTAGATATAAAATGTAATCACTTCATCATTTTATCCTATTAGACATTTGTGTGAAATTTTGTAATAACTAGGGTATTGGCCCCAAAACTAGGGTATCGGTCCATTCAGGGCGAAACACGCAGCTCGGCTGCTGCATGGCCTCGCCTGCTCTATTAATAATAATAATAATTCATTTATTTTATATACTGCTTTTCAATGACCCAAAAACAAGAAAATAGAAAACAAGGAACAGGCAACAGATACAAGTAACAATTAAGATGTCTAGTCAGGGATATATGGAGAACAGATGGGAGGGAGGGAGCGTGAGGGAGAGACAGAGGAGAGAGGGAAGGAGAGATGGAGGTGGCGAGGGTGGAGGAGGTGGTTATGGGTAGGGCAGGTTGTAAGCTTGGGAGAACAGGTAGGTTTTTAGTCGGGATTTGAAAGTGGAGAGTGACGGTGAGTCTCTTGACAGTTTGGGGGAGGGAGTTCTAAAGTTGGGGTGATGCTCTGGAGAATGCTCTGTCACCAAAGCTTTTGAGTTTGGATGGTGGGATGGTGAGGGTAGCAGTGGAAGAGGATCGGAGGGTTCGGGAGGGGCGATGGGGGGGAGGAGGTCAGTCAGATAAGGGGGGGCCAGGCTGTGGAGGGCTTTAAAGGTGAGGAGTAATTTGAAGTTGATGCGTTCTTTGACGGGGAGCCAGTGGAGAGAGTGGAGGACAGGAGTGATGTGGTCACGGGACCGGGTATGGGTGAGCAGGCGGGTGGCTGAGTTCTGAACCATCTGGAGTCTATGGAGAGAGCGGGAGGTGATGCTGGTGAGGAGGGAGTTGCAGTAGTCAAGGCGGGAGGAGATGAAGGCATGGATGAGGGATTCAGCAGCAGGGGGGGAGAGGCAGTGTGATTTTAGCAATGTTGCGGAGGTGGAAGTATGAGGTCTTGATGATGGAGCTGACATGGGGATCGAAATGAGAGGGTGAAGTCCAGGATGAAACCAAGGTTGCGAGCCAGGGGGGAGAGGGTGATGGTTGAGTCGTCGATAGTGAGAGTGATGGGTCCGGTTTTGCTGAGTGTGGATTTGGTGCCAATGAGAAGAAGTTCGGTTTTGTCACTGTTGAGTTTGAAGATGTTGTGGGTCAGCCAGGTTTTTATTGCAGATATGCAGGTATCGATGTGGGTGAGGGGTGGGTTCTGAAGGGATTTGGTGCTGATGTAGATCTGGGTATCTTCGGCGTAGCAGTGGAAATCCAGGTTGAATTTGCAGATGATGTGACCAAGGGGGAGTATGTAGCAGATGAAGAGCAGGCGGCCAAGGAGTGAGCCATGGGGGACCCCCTGTGTGACAGAGGAGAGGGTGGAGGTGTGACCGGAGAGGGAGATGAACTGTTGTCTGTCGGTGAGGTATGAGGTGAGCCAGTCCAGTGCGGTGCCCCCAACATTCAGTTGGTGCAGCCTCTGGAGGAGGATGGAATGGCTCACTGTATCAAAGGCTGCGCTGAGGTCTAGTAGTATCAGGATGTTAAGGGCACCTGAGTCTGCAGAGGTGAGAAGATCGTTGATGACTTTTACAAGGGCGGTTTCGGTGCTGTGAGATGGGCGGAAGCCAGACTGAAGGGGTTGTTGGACTGAAGATGGGAGTGAAGTTGGGTGGCGACGATGCATTCAAGGGTTTTGGAAAGGAAAGGTAGGTTGGAGATGGGACGCTAGTTGGAGAGGTTGGCTGGGTCGAGAGTGGGCTTTTTAAGGATTGGGGTGACAGCGGCAAGTTTGTAGACAGAGGGGACGTGACCTTGTGATAGTGACTGATTGAAGATGGCGGTGAGGTGGGGGGGGATGAGGGCGGGGAGGCAGGCCTTGGTTAGAGTGGTGGGGAGGGGGGTCAAGGGAGGGGGTTGTCTTGGAGGTGGTGATGATGTCAGTGATGAGGGAGGAGTCAACGGGGGAGAAGGCAGTCAGAGAGGGGGGAGGGGGGTGGTCAGGCGTGCGGGAGAGGAAAGTGGGCGGTGCAGGGGTGGAGGAGTTATGGAAGCAGTCAGTGAGCTGTTGATTTGGGAGATTTTGTTATTGAAAGAGTCGAGAAAGGAGTTGCAGAGATCAGGGAAGGAAAGTGTGTTATTGTCCGGGGGTTGGAGTAGTTTCTTGATGATGGTGGAGAAGAGGGTGCGGGGGGTTTCTGTTGGTGGTGTTGATGAGGGTGGAGAAGTGGGCAGATTTTGCAACTTGGAGTGCGTCACGGTAGGAGGAGATGTGTTCAGGCTTCAGCGTGGACGGTGAGGTGTTTTTTTTGTAAAGTCTTTCCAGTTGATGGCAGGTCTGTTTCATGGTGCGGAGTTCAGGAGTGTACCAGGGGGAGGAGGTGGTGAATGAGACTGTAGAGGTTTTCAGGGGGGCCAGTGAGTCGAGGGAGTCGGAGAGTACAGAGTTGAGTAAGATGGCATAGTCGTCAGGAGAGGAGGGGGCGGAGTCAGGGGGGAGGGCAGAGGATATACTGTAGACTGGGAGAGAGAGACAGATTCGATATTACGGAAAGAGATGGAGCGTTTGTTGGGGTGATGGGGTGAGGGCAGAGGGGCAGAGAAGAGGATACAGTGGTGGTCGGAGAGTGTAAATGAGAGAGGGTGGAGGTTGGATATGGGTAGAGAGGCAGTGCAGACTAGATCAAGTGTGTGGCCTTTTACATGGGTGGGGAAGTGAATGTGCTGGGTAAGGTGGAAGCAGTCGAGGAGAGAGAGGAAATCAGACGTTAGGTGACAGTTGGGTTGGTCGATGTGGATGTTCAAATCACCGGTGAGGAGGAGGCGGGTGGAAAGGGAGGCAGCAATGGTGAGGAGTTCAGATAGTTCAGAGAGAAAAGAGGGGTGAGGCTTGGGGGGGGGGGGGGGGGGGGGGTTGGATTAGTTATGGAGTTGGGGAGTTTAAAGGCAAGCTGTTCAAAGGATGACATGGGTGGGAGGTTGAGGTCAAGTTCAGTGATGGATAAAGTTTGTTTATGGAGAACGGCAAGACCAGCCCCTCGCCCAGAGAGGCGGGGTCTAGAGATAGTTAGGCGGGGGGGGGGGGGGGGGGTCGCCTGATTTAGTGAGTAAAATTCCAAGGGCTGTTGCCAGGGTTCAGTGAGGAGGAGCAGGTCGATGATATTGTCCAGTATCAGTTCAGATATGACAGGTGATTTATTGGAGAGAGAGCGAGTGTTCAGCAGTGCAAGGGAGATGGAGGGAGGAGCGGGGGGGGGGGGGTTGTTGAGGTTAGCGGTGCGGTGTGCGATGATGACGGGTGTGCGAGAGTTAGTCCAGAAAGAGGGGATGTTTGTGCCTTCGGAGTAGTGTGGAGTCCGGTTTCGGTTGTGACAGGGGCCTCGGTGGACGTAACGGCGTCTGCAGAGGATATCGGCTTTGCTGGTAATCCAGTGGTGGGAGAGGCAGGCGGGAGGCTGATGATGACGTGTCCGAGCCGGCGGAGGGGAGGTAACGCGTTAATCGTTGGCAGGGAAAAAGTAAAAGTGTACTAAAAGACGAGGACAAGGGCACGAAAACAAGTAGACAAGAAAACAGGTCACGTTAAACTAGTTGAGGACGCAAGTGGAAGCGGCAGTCGAAGCAGAGACGCCAGCAGTGCTCTAACCCGGAAGACAGGTGTCAGTGTGACAGCTACGGCTACGGCTATTGGCATGTCACAATGCCATGACATCATCAGTGATGTCATAAGATGATTTTGGTCAATGATGATGTCACTGATGACATCACGGATGATGTCATAGACATTGTGACATCATCAGTGGGACAAAAATTGAAACAAACAAACATTGCCCACTTAGTACAGTGGTTCCCAAAGTAGGGGTCGCGGGACATCACTGGGTGGCCCCCGAGATGATTTCCAGAATGTGTGAAATTGGCCTAAAGAATGTGTGACCTACAAAATGTGTGAAATACAATTTCAAAACGACTAAAAAGAGCACATTTTACAGACGGACGGACAGTCACAGTGACCTTGAACTTTCTCCTTTGACCACCAAAATCGAATCAGTTCATCCTTGAGTCAAAGTGAATGGGACGGATGGCAGCGCATACAATTCAATTCATGATACAATTTAGGAAAAAAAAAGCCATGAAAACATGTTTTCATCATCCTGAATGCAGTTTACCAAATAAAAACGCACGTTTCATTGCCTGGCCACTAAGAGGCAGCAGTGACTAGAGCAATTATTCATGGGGACATGAGTGACACTCAACAACCTCAACACTTCTGCATTAATATTGGTTTTCAGCGATAGTGTGAATGCTGAATCTGGTAAGATCTAGCAGCTAGTGAAAGTCAGTACAGACTCATTTCATTCTTAACCCTACTACTCCTCAAGTGAGACGGTGTTGGCTTATTTTTGTGATGAAATGCCGACAAACGGGCAGTGTTTCAATTACTCTCTGGGCAGGGGAAGGAAGACAAATTTGACGTCAGCACTCAAAAGTGAAAACTAATAGTAAGCCACAGTCAGTCACACACATCTATTGGTTCCCATAGGACAGACGCAGTCGTAGCAGAGCAGGTACGAGGATCTTAACATGGTGCTGATTTTCTCTTCCTAATCCTAGCCCTTCTCTTCCTCATGTCCTAATATCTGCTGCATCTGTGAAGTCACATCCATTGATCCAAATGGTTGTGTCTATCTTTTCACTTGACTTTATACAACTGGAAAGACAGCACATTACGCATGAAATGTTTAATTGACTGAACTTCTTTTTCTTCTTGACTTGTAATGATTTCATTTTGGAGATCTTTTTAAAGTTGAAGATAGGATTTGTGCTTTTTACATTGGATCTTTTAATGGCCACACAGCAACATGGCTCATTCTGATACAGACATACTTCATGTGGCATAGGTGCGGGGACAACATAGGTCAAAGTCTTTAGACAAATGTGTCCGCTGTCTCAAACAGTTTCAGTTAGTTTGGCTTAGAAATGAAATGAAACTAAATTCAACCCCGTTCACTTTCAGGAAGCACATGACAGAGTTTCTCACTCGACTATGGCAGACACAAAAGTGTTGATGGTTCTCCTGCTTTCTCTCTGTAAGTAAACTTTCATGGCATCATGCTCTCTCTCTCTCTCTCTCTCTCACAGCCACACAACACACACACACACACACGCACACCCAACACACACCCAACACACACACACGCACACACACACACACACACACACACGCACACCCAACACACACCCAACACACACACGCACACACACACGCACACACGCACACACACACACACACACACACACACACACACACACACACACACACAATAGGGGGTCTTTCACAGGAAAATGAAACCACAGATATGTTGCAACAGATGGAAACTTCACTTCATGCAGCAAAGCAACACCTCTGTAGGAATGGAGGTGTCGAGGTTTTGCTGCACGCAGTGAATTTCACTGAAATTGACCTTTTATTTTTCTTCTCTTTGTCTCCCTAAGCCTTGGCCATGGCAGATGCAGGTGTGTACAACAAACTGGATGTAAAATAGGTTTTTCCCAAAAATAATGTAGTTTAAGTTTGAAAGAGTACACTAAGCAAAAGACATACAGGCGTTTAGCGAGATAGGGTCACATGATGAGTCAGTATTTCCAGTCCTATCTCAGGTCACACCTCTTCTTCCATCCTACTCATCTGTGCTGTCTGTGTTCACTGTCTTCCTGCCAGACTGCGTGTCATGCTACAGGATCGAGCCGGGCACACTGGCCGGCATCATCTCTGCAGACTTGGTGCTCACTCTCGTCATTGTCGTTGTCACCTACAAGTGTGCCAGCTCTCGGCGTCAGAGGAGCGAAGACGGTAAGGAAACAGGGTCATGACATGTCTTCACAAAAGCAACCATGTTGTCACAGTGTTTAAATATTTTGGGAGTTTGAGTTTGTTTCGAACTTCGGAATCTCACACTATGCCAAGCTGCTCCATGCAGCGCACCAACTGGAACATGTCTATTTTCTCAAAATCGACCCCTATAAAACCATCCATTGCGCCTGAAGGTGCCACCCGCTCCGCACCGTGACCACCACGTCACGCCCGCGCCATATTGCCCAGATCGTCACTCTGCTTTTGTCCAGCAACCCATTGAGACGTGTCTTCTCTTGACCCTTGCTAGCTAACAGTTAGCTCTTAGCCAGTAGTGGATACCCGTCCCCTTGTGTTCCACCAACCGTAACGGGAGCGGCGGACGAGGACTGAGGGACATTCTGTCGACCCGGTTCTCTTCGCCAGGAACGGCGGGACCTACTATGAAAGCTAAGAGTATTTCTCTCGTTGATTTGCCCTGTCGGTCCAGCAGTCTTGCTTGGTATTTGCTGATGACGAGCGAAGGGTTACGCTTCGGCCCAACCCCGCCTACCAGCCTAAGAATATCAACGCCAGTTTCAGATCTATGGTCGTGGACCTGGATGCCTTTTGTCCCCCTCCTTTCAGCTCGGAGGTGGAGCAACGCTTGAACACGCTTTGCCCGGTGCGGGCGATCCTGGCCTACGTGGGCAGGACACGTTACGGCCCACTCTACGCGAGGTTTCGCGACATCCTGGGCGTTGTTGCGTGGTGTGTCAGTGGAAGACATTTGTCTTACACATTTTTTTGCAGTAGTTCCTTAAAGCAGGACTAAACCCCCCAGATTTCTTGCAAAACGGCACTCCACTCGATCCGAAAACCCCGCAGGCAAGATGGCCGCCCACACTCCTCCTTAGCTGGCAGAATTCCTCCCCCATAAAGTAACATATCTTGGCCAATAATTATGTAACATACAAAATAAAACAACCCGTAATATCTTAATTTTATGTAGAATGCAGAGGACATGTAACTGTTTAGTTAAACTTGCATTCCAGGAATATTGTGCTCTAAAGATAACGTTAGTGGCTCGAGACTGTTTCGTCCTGAAACCCACACGCTTTGCGGTGGTGGTTTTAGCGTAACCTATGTGGGATTCGAGGCGTAACCTATGTGGGTTTTGGCGTAACCTATGTGGGATTCGAAATAACGCATCCGAGATTACGTTATGAATATAGCCACGTTATAAACAACAAACTAACGCTGGTGATCCGTATGGAAACAGTGTTACTCGAAATGGTTAAAAGTTATATCAATTTGGTCATTCAGTGGCATTTTACTGCCATATAACATAACTAGCGGCTAATATTAGCCACAGTAGGCATTACCCAGGGATGCATTGGTCTTAAAGGGCTCGCGCCGCGTGAACTACAGTAATAATCAATGGGGAAAAAAACTATTTTTCACATGAGTGGGGCGCGTGCTAAACCCACTGTGATGTCACGATGTACCAAATATCCCATTCATTTGAGGGCACAAAAAAAGCAGTGTTCAACCCATAGAGGGAACTTATGCTGCTGAAAATGATACAAATGGTACAATGGTAACAGTTTGGTCTCAAATGTGGAGATTTTGACCAGAATTCTTCACACACCACCCCCAAAGTCATATTGGTTAAAAGCTGAAAAAAGTGTTTTGGGGTTTAGTCCTGCTTTAAGTCACTCTTAGGCCTACGGTTTGCCATGGGCTGAGGCCATGTGCTCCGTTGCCAGCCTCGGGTCTCAGGGTCGCACAAGGTGCTTCCTTGCAGCGAGGTTGGTTGGATATGGGCATAGTGTGAGATTCCGAAGTTCGAAACGAAGTAAAACGTTGGGGTTGTCCTACAACGCAGGTTTTACGAGTGAGAACGAGGAATGTCACACATCTAGCCTTGCTGCTTCTTCGGAACAGTGGGTTGCTGGACATTTTGAGTGACGATCTGGGCAATATGGCGCGGATGTGACGTTGTGGTCACGGGGCGGAGCGGGTGGCCACGTCATAAGCCAGATGCCATGACTCCTTCAGGCGCAGTGGATGGTTTTATAGGGGTTAATTTTGAGAAAATAGACATGTTCCAGTTGGTGTGCTGCAGGGAGCAGCTTGGCTAATGGCCCAATTCCACCGCAGCTAGTAGCGCGGTCCCGCTCCGCTCGACTCGATAAATGGTCTCATCCCACCGGTATAAACCGGCCCAGCCCGGTTTGATTTGAGGCTGAGTCGTGCTACTTTTCGTCCCTGCCTCGTCGGGGTTCTATTCTGCGAACCCGGGTTCATACGGTGACGTGAAAACATTGTAGACGACTGATTGGTCAGGCAGAATCGTGTTTACTCTCTATCCTACTGACTGTCAATGCAGCGCTGCATACCAGTTTAGTGGGGATTACCTTCTCTTCTGTTATGCTTTTCCATCAGTCTTTTGTGTTGCTGCCTTCGCCTCTGGTGAAATAAAATCGGCGCGGTGGTTTCAATTGTCCAAAAG
This sequence comes from Poromitra crassiceps, assembly GCF_964638095.1. NCBI lineage: Eukaryota > Metazoa > Chordata > Actinopteri > Beryciformes > Melamphaidae > Poromitra > Poromitra crassiceps. Next base: position 7,638,188 of record NC_139623.1, read on the forward strand.
TCCGCTGCTCTGAAGCGCTTGTGTAGTTCAGTGCTGTGTCGGCTCTGCTAGGCCGCAGGCGCTTGGTGAAGCCGCAGTCTTGCCTGGTGAGAGGCCGCGGAGGTAGAGGCTTCACTCTAGCGCAACCCCCGTCCCTCGTGCCCGTCCCTCGCGCAGCGCTTGTGAGTTTTGACTAACAACAAAGTGATATCCATTCTCCTGGTCGATTGTCACATTTGCCCATGTACACTGTAACACCCGCCCAACATGCTGTGATGCTATGAGCTGGCTGCTCAGGCCAGGATCAAGGACTGTGGTCATGCCAGCACTGCTCTCTCTCTCTCTCTCTCTCACACACACACACACACACACACACACACACACTGTAGGTCATTTAGAGGCACCAGTATTTCATAAACAGTTTAAAAGTTCTGTGTATGGATTTAATTGTAACGTTATATGTTATAGCCTACTTCGGAACATGGGTGGAGGGCAGATATGCGGTCGCTATGACGACCAGGTGTGGGCGGGGGCAGATGAACGGCGGTCGAAGCAGAACGTCCATCGGGTTGAAGCAAGTAGAGCCGAGTGGTGACGGGCTGTGCAGGGCTGTAAAATGTGGTGGAATTGAGCCATTAGTGTGAGATTCCTCATTCTCACTCGTAAAACCTGGGTTGTAGGACAACCCCAACGTTTTTGACCTTTTGTGTCCCTGCTAAGGGTGTGTTAGGTCATTAGAGGGAAATTGGAATCATCACTGTATTAATTTTATCCCAGCATGTTCTTGGTGTATTTGGTAAGTTTGGAAGTATATAATTATCTCTCTCTCGCTCTCTTTCTCTCTTCTCATCTCTTCACAGCTGATAAGGTGTATATGAATGTCAGGGCAAACTGCAAGTCCAAGACCTGAAGATGCTATGCAGTATATTAAGAAGTTATGTTCACATTTTTGTAGATCATTTGTTTTTGTAATGATTACAAAATGTCAACTTAAGATTAACTGAACTGTTTTAAATCAAACGCTTGTATAATAAGCCCTTTGGTATAAGGTGAAAGCAAACTCTTGTATATATATAAATCTTTATTCAGGAGTTCACAGAGGATCCATAGAAAAACATTACATACTGACATAAAAAAAAAAAAAAAAAAAAAAACATAAAAGAGGCCTACATTTAAAAGAATCAATTCACATACAAAAATAGGCTCCTGCGCCAGTGGCGCCGTAGGCTGGAGCTGAATCTATATGAGCTTTTGGCCGGGTCTGTTAGTTTCATTATGATGTCATTGACAGAAACATTCAGGCGACACATAAAACTGTACATTAGGTTCCTGAGAAGCGCTTTGAAGGTGGGTAACCCCAGACTAACAAATAGCGTGCTGGCACTGTGCCATCTAGTATAGATAGATAGATAGATATATAGATAGATAGATATATTTTATTTATTCCAGACTCAAGGTCCATACAAAAATACAATCAAATACACACAATACAAAAAAGATTAAAAGAAAACACAAAATAAAAAATAGTCTAGTGACTCATTTTAAAAGACACCTATACCAGTGCTCCCAAAACTGAGACGTGCAGCGTGTGGCACTGTATGCAATGTTCACCAGCACCACAACAAGTTGATTTTCAGAATCATTTAACCGACAGATAAACCTGTACATTACATTTCTCAAGACAGCTTGCAGTGTGTTCACTCCAGCACTCACAAACATCTCACTCGCACTAGTCCACCTGGGCCTTTTTTAGCAGTATTCTCAGAGCATCATTATATGCCACTTGCAGTCTCTGAAGGCTGGCTTTTTTATAGTTCAACCACAGATGTGCAGTGTACAAAGGTGAACAATGCTGTAAACAGAGTCAGCTTCACTCCATCAGTTCAACAACCAAATTTACGTGACAATACATTTGCTCGCACATACAACATACGACACTGACGATAAATGTCCTCGTCATCTGTGAGTTGGTCTGTGATCACGTGACCAAGATATTTCACTTCACTGCAGACATTCAGAACATTACCAGACAGTTTAAAGTCAGGAAAGGTCATACGTCTATCTTCCACGGTTCTGCAAATCATAATAGCACTTTTTGAATCGTTATATTTTACATCCTGTTGTTCCCCAAACACAGAGCACACATTAAGGACGCATTAAGTATTAATGGTTGAATTAAGGGTTTAAGTATACTAAACCCTTTGGCTTTAGACTGATTTACAATAGTGTGTTGAACATATTTTTAAACTTGTTCAGGAAAGAGCACGTTGCTGGAGCTCTGCTTACAGTCATGCATTGCATACAGTAAACACACTGATGAAAAGAAACCATGTGGAGAAAAGAGGACTGTCAGATTCCAAAGATATGAGAGAGTGTGACTGTCACAGAGAATGATTCGTTAGTGCTGTATCTTTTTTTCCATTATTATTGTTAAGAGCATAGATATAAATATATTTTACATTTTCAAAAGCTGTATATTTCATGATTTTGACTGACTGTTGACTGAGTTCACATGCTTGTTGTCGTTTTTTTTGCTTACTCAGTTGCACATCTTTTCCATTTACTTCTTAAATGTTTATTTTATTATTTATCCATTTGATCATGCTGTAGATCTGTTAGAAGAAGTTGGAGGTGATTAAACTTGTTGGTGTGGTTAAACGTCTGCCTGTCCTTTCAGTCAAACAAACAGAACATGTTAACCCAGGCTTCTCACATTCACATGCACACACATACACAAACACACACACACACACACACGGACACACGCGCACACACACACGCATGTACATGCATGCATGCACACACACACACACACACACACACACACACACACGCATACACACACACAGCTGTCTAGCCCAGTGGTTTTCAATGTGGGGGCGGCCAGGGGGTACTATAGGGGGGCCTCAGCAAATGAATGGAAATGCTTAAAAAAAACATCTTTATGGGGAAGGAAATGATTCAGTTATACTGTCTTTGTTAATACTAGAGTATAATAAATAAAGAATATAATATATATTTTTATTATATTTTATAATTATATTTAGTGTAGTGTTAACAAATGTAATTGAATCCTTTCCTTCCACATAAAAAGCATATTAATGCCCATCTGTCTAATTCAGTGGTTCTCAAATCGGGGTCCATGGCACTTTGCAAGGGGGTCTTAAGTCTTACATTTTTTTTTTTTTTTTTTTTTTTTTTTGCAAAAGCTTCATATTTCAACAAAAATATGTTATGCTTTAAATCTAAAATGGTTCATGGATTACATTCTAATCTAACAAACCTATCAATTTAAAAGTCAAGCACGTTACCGTGGAAACAATTAAGCTTAGCCCAAAATCACAAATCAGAATGAGGGGGTCCCCGGTATATTTTCTATCTTGTAAGGAAGGGGTCCTTGGCTGAAAAACATTTGAGAACCTCTGGTCTAATTGCCTGCCAGTCGTCATCACATTCATTGTCATGTCCCCCTGATGTGGGTAATATAGAAGAAGTCTGACTCTGCAACAATGTTTATCTATCAATCTATCGATATATAAATTTGGCAATGTTCTCTGTTTAAATTTTTGTGCGGGTGACCTAATTTTTCCTGGCTGAGGCTATATAAGTTCAGTGATGATGTCATCAGTGATGATGTCATCAGCGATGTCATAGAGCAGGCAAGGCCGCGACGTGCAGTGGTCATCAGTGATGTCATAAGAGCAGGTGAGCCCGCACAGCGGTCGAGCTGCAGGAAAACAGAAAAGAAAGGATTTGAGATACAAATGTAATTATTAGGTTATTACATTAATAAAAGTAAGGAAATATATTCTGAGGTTGTATGGAAGTGATTTTTTGACATTTTCAAAAGTATTGTCAATGTGTTTTTTTTTAAAGACATCCTGCAATAGGGGGCCGCGGCCAAAGGCTAATGCTATTTGGGGGGCCTTGGCATGGAAAAGTTGGGGAACCCCTGGTCTAGACTGCTCTGTATGTCTGTAGGTCTGGGTAATACCCTCCTGAAGAGATGACTCTGGCCATCGTTTTTTCGAGAGGCCAACCATGGGATGGGAGGGCTTGTCACTGAACCATCAGTTCTTAGCTTCACACAACATTTTTGGGAAGTAGTGGCAGGCAGGGGATTTGTGCAGGGAATTTCCCTTGAGTCTATGAATGCTCTCTCTCTCTCTCTCTCTCTCTCTCTCTCTCTCTCTCTGTAGAGATATGTATCAGGCCTGTTTAAGATGTTTTATTTTAGGCATACACATTAATTTGTATCATAAATGTAAGACTTTTTTATTTTAATTTTAAATCTAGTTTATATGTGTTTCTTTAACCAGTTTTTATAACATTTTGATCATTCGTTTAAGATTGTTAAACACCCTCTTTTACAAAACCAGTGAGTGTTGCTTACATTTCGCTGACAGTGTAAACTATCACATCTTCGGTTAAACAAAGGCTCAAAGCATTCAAAGCAGCAGTGACTGTGGCCAACCCACAGCAACAAACCACAGGGCAGCAGGAAACGGTCTGTTGGAGACCGCAGCAAGGCCTATTTCAGCAGAAACTTTGCAGGTGGTGAAACTGCACTTGTATCACTTCTCATCTTGTGCATTGGTTCAGCAGGCTACTGTGAATAATCCATACACTACACCAGCCACACCCCACGTGGACATGACACTAGCCTACAGACAATAAACAGAAACACTGGCTTCCTCTTCTCTCACTGGGCTCCCCCTTCGTCCTAGCAGGGTCACAAACCTTTGCATCACAGACATTCTGTGGACAGTCCAACCTCTTGTTTACAGAAGCAAGATCAGTCATTTGGAAGAGAAGATCAGGACCAGTGACCCTCAACCACCTCTACTCATTCCTCCTCTAACAAACATCAACATTGAGGAGATGTCCAGCGCTCTTTGTATTGTGGATCCGTTCTTTGGTGAGTTGTGTATGGTGGCAGGAGTGAGTGACGCTAGTACAATAGCAAGAAAGTCTAGGTAGTAGGTACTCTCATGCCAGTTGTTATCATCTGATGTGTTCTTACCTTTGTGTCTTTCAGGTGCTGCAGAAGGACAACAAGGTACCTGGCTTTCCTACAACTGCTCTTAAACTCCTGGGATTGTGGGATATGGTATTGTGTATCTTTGTATGCGTTCCTATCCTGTGTTTTTACCCTGTCCTTTCACAGAGTGTGGCCCCTGTTACCAGATAGATATGGGGTCCGTAGTGGCCATTATTGCCTGTGACATCATCCTGACCCTCCTCATCACTTTCTGTGTATTCTGCTTTGCAACATTACACAAGAGAAGAAGAAGAGAATGGGATTCTCGTGAGGGTGAGAAAAAGTCTCATTCACACTTCACTTTAGTGTCTGTGGGAGTAGTCATTTCCAAACCTGAAACTATCCCTGCTATCTCCGTTTCCAAATGTCAACAGGTCGAGGAAGTCTAGCTTCAACAATGTCAAAGAAGAAGACAGCAGAGATCACAGAATCTCCCTATCAGGTAAAGCAGACGCATGAATCAATCGCCAAAGAAACTGAATATGGATGTGATATGGACTTGGGCAAATATCTGATCTAAAATGACAGGCATTTGTGTTTCCTATTACTTGAACTTTTTTGTAGGAGTTACATGGAGTCCAGTCTGATGTGTACAGTGAGATTCAAAACTTTAGGAAGTGAAACTGTGGAATTGAAACAACGCCAGTTTTGTCTTGGATTATTTGCTGGTGCCAAAATGTGAGATGGATTGCTACTGACCTGACCTTACATTGGTACCAGACTCTACAGACAACCTGCTTTACCATCTGCTGGAGTACACAGTGTCCTACAGCATTAGGTGATATTTTAGTCAAATAAAGCATTGGCATTCATTCTGTGTAAAGATGATTGTGAAATTGGAATGCTAAATATAGTTTTCAAGCTCATAAATTTAGGGTGACAAGCAGAACTAGCTTAGTATGTGTATTTTACAAGTAATGGAATTATATTTCATTCCATCATTGAATTGTATGTGTTGTGCTCTCGGGAACGTTCTCATTATATTTCTCAAGTTATTTTGTCAAATATTTCAATGTCTCTAGAAATGTGTTATTGTATTTAACTAATTGTAAATTTAAAGATGACATTTTATAACCTGTGTGTATAACCAGTTATTGTGTAGCATTTACAGCAGTCGCCCACATTGTAATAAAAACTTCAAAATATAGAAGCGTATGTGTGTACTGTACTTGCAGAAAGATTCAGACTTGTGCCAAAGTGTGGCTGTGCTCATTTGAGTGGTAAAGTCTTCTTTCTTTCTTTCTTTCTTTCTTTCTTTCTTTCTTTCTTTCTTTCTTTCTTTCTTTCTCACATGTGTTCTCGTGATCACATCACAAAATAAATCTAAAATTAGGGTGAAAAAGTCCCAGGAGATATTTTGATCCAGCCTGCCTGTTTTCTGTATGAGTCAATAGATGGCAGCTGACCGACACATTATTAACACCAGTGTGACTAATATTTGAAGAAGAAGAGAAAACCAGTCGCCTTGTCCTTCAACAGTGCATTCACTATAACAATAAGAATGACCAAGCAAATACTAGTCAATTGTTTTATTCTCTTATCATATGAGGTTGAAATGTAATCATCACATGAAACTTCTTTCTCTTTTGTGTTGTAACTGTAAACATGTAAACACGTCACAGAGCTGTTTCCTCGACCAGGTGGTGAGTGGATGAGAGAGATGCAAGTACAGACAACAGCTGTGACCTGTATGACTCACACCCAGAGGAATGATGATCTTCTGGGAGGTTGTGGTGCTGCTGGCTGGCACAGACGAGCTACTGGCCATGAGCTCCGGGGGGCGCTACAGCACAAAGAAGAGAGAGGAAGAAGGAATGAATGATTTTTCAAAGAGGCAGGTATGCATCAGTCGCCACACTTACATTTACACGATTCACCAATATAGCAAACGAACTGTGAGCTCACCTATCGGATACCTCTCAGCACTCAAATATTCTCTAGTCTCTGTGGGGAAATTGAGAATGAGCTGATCAGACTTTGATTGCTCAGAGCATAATAATCCTTGGAACGATCAATTCGAACACAGAATCAAGCCTTACCATCATAGTCTGTGTCTCTGCTGTTGCCAGCAGCAGCAGCAGCAGCAGGTCTGCCATAAACAGCCTCCAAACTGTCCCGGCCCAGGTGTTCAGTGCTCCAGTCCAGGGCCAACATGCCATTCAGCCCGTCAACTCCATGCAGGAGCTGGAGACTTCTTCCTGGTGTCGCCTTTCTCTGCGGATCCATGTCTCCACGAACATTGTCAGTTACTCTGATAGCTTCTTTTTGTGAGAGACTTCCAGCATCCACCGGTATTCCCTCCTCACTGTTCACATCAATTAGCTTTCCACTGGGTGTCTCCACCAGCATCCTGTGTGTCCCATGCTGCTCTGGGCTCCCATCACCTGGAACCGGTCTACTGGTCAAAACCATGCTGTCAGTGCCCACTGCTGCCTTCCCTCTGGACGGTGCCTCGCTGTCAGTGCCCACTGCTGCCTTCCCTCTGGACGGTGCCTCGCTGTCTGTGCCCACTGCTGCCTTCCCTCTGGACGGTGCCTCGCTGTCTGTGCCCACTGCTGCCTTCCCTCTGGACGGTGCCTCGCTGTCTGTGCCCACTGCTGCCTTCCATCTGGATGGTGCCTCCATGCTGTCTGTGCCCACTGCTGCCTTCCCTCTGGACGGTGCCTCGCTGTCTATGCCCACTGCTGCCTTCCCTCTGGACGGTGCCTCGCTGTCTGTGCCCACTGCTGCCTTCCCTCTGGACGGTGCCTCGCTGTCTGTGCCCACTGCTGCCTTCCCTCTGGACGGTGCCTCGCTGTCAGTGCCCACTGCTGCCTTCCCTCTGGACGGTGCCTCGCTGTCTGTGCCCACTGCTGCCTTCCCTCTGGACGGTGCCTCGCTGTCTGTGCCCACTGCTGCCTTCCCTCTGGACGGTGCCTCGCTGTCTGTGCCCACTGCTGCCTTCCCTCTGGACGGTGCCTCCATGCTGTCTATGCCCACTGCTGCCTTCCATCTGGACGGTGCCTCGCTGTCTGTGCCCACTGCTGCCTTCCCTCTGGACGGTGCCTCGCTGTCTGTGCCCACTGCTGCCTTCCCTCTGGACGGTGCCTCCATGCTGTCTATGCCCACTGCTGCCTTCCATCTGGACGGTGCCTCGCTGTCTGTGCCCACTGCTGCCTTCCCTCTGGACGGTGCCTCCATGCTGTCTGTGCCCACTGCTGCCTTCCCTCTGGACGGTGCCTCCATGCTGTCTGTGCCCACTGCTGCCTTCCCTCTGGATGGTGCTTCAGTTTTCCCCACAGCAATAGGAATCGTCATCTCATGGCTGTCAAGGTCTGTGAGCAGATCTGAGAAGAGTGAAGGTTATTGCTTGCTTCTTGTGTTTTGTTTCAGTAATATCCTCAAACTGTTACCTTTAATTTCTGCAGAACCTACAATTACATCATTTGCAAAAATATCTTCATTTTTTACATTGTTACTGCCTCCTAGAAGCAACAGTTGTGCACATATGAATCAGGCTACGTCTTAGACTATATCTTACATTTTTTTCCTCACCCACATAATTATTATATATTATTATATTATCCTCTTCTAATACTACACTATTTGGATCAAAGTTTCTTGTTTGTATTGCATATAGCCAGTAAAAAAAGAACACGTTAGTTGTGTCCTTGCTTTCAGGCTCAGGCAGATATTATTTTAAGACATATTGATGAACCTGTCAGTATAAGTTATATTTATGTAGGCTACTTTACCACTGCTTTCACCACCAATGTTCTTTACAGGTAGTGCTGCATCTGAAATATTAAGAAAACGTGTATTTATATCTATTTAAGGTATATTTATGGTATACTTTCTACATTTGCTACTGAACCGTAGTTCACATAGTACCTGTGAACCCTTCGGTGTAACCACTCTCTGTAGATGTTGCCTCTGAGATATCTGTGAATGAGCAACAATGTGGGTGAGTACTACTTCAATCAAATGCTAACAATGATAAACCCCTTTAACACATGTTGTTGACCTGTGAAATCTGCAGTTTATAACGTGTAACATTTGAAATGTCCAAATCTGAACACAATTAGGGAACTAATGTTCTATAACCCTCTGTATGCACTGTACACGGTCCCCTAGGATATATTCATATCGTTAGGGGGGGGGGGGGGGGGGGGGGAGTACCTTCTGAATTTTCCCCTTGCACAGGTTTACTCAAAGGGTTTGGATATACCGGAACTGTGGAAAAGAGACAATATATGGTGATGATAATAATAAATTTTTCCCCTTTTATGTAAAGATTAATCTAAACAATAAAACAACATGAAGGGGGGGGGGGGATATTCTTTGTCTTCTTTGCTCTGATTTGGTCTTTGTATAAGTGGTCTATATTTTTGGCAATCCAGAAGTACTTACAGCATCTGGTAAAGTCTAATGGTTTTTTTTACATGGTATAATTGGACGTGTTTTAATACTGTATGCATATGGGAGTAGTTGATTAGAACTAAAGTTTGAAGTACAGACCTGTGAAATTTCCAGGTACAGTCTTTTCAGTAGGAGTCACGATGAGTGCATCTATGAGTAAAGAAAGGGTTCTATTATTTCACATAATTGATTTATATAGTACAATACACTTATTCATCTTTTGAGAAACAATGATATTATCACCGTTTTGCATGTAGGCTAACATATTGTTCAGAAAATGCAACATATTGTTAAAAAAATATAAACCTGACATGCTCTCACCATTCAGAAAGCTTAACACATTTTCTTTTTGCTCTTGTAAAGAAAAGAAGAAGAAGAAGAAGAAGAAGAAGAAGAAGAAATATTGTTATTCCCAGTGTGGTATTCAAGAAAATCTAATGACATGAATTGAGTGCATTACAACACTAAAGTAAGCCTGTGTAACTAAATAGTATTGTCTCTCTTTAGATAAGTTTACCTCTTATGGGGCTCGTTAACACAGCAGTTGCAAATGCAAGAAGTAACAGGCAACAAAGGATGCTATAAACAAATAAAATCACAATCATTTTTTACAATTAACCAGAAAATACATTATAATATCACAACGTAGATAATTGTGTCATTTTCTACGCCGGGAAATACAATAAATTTTCAATTTGAAAATAGAAAAATGTACAAATATCAAAACTTACAGCTTCATTGTGCTTGGGTCAGCAGTAGTGTTCAGTAGGGCAGCAAGAGTGCAGGTGAGCTTTTATGTACTGCTGCGCCTTCATCTCTAATAGGTCTCATCCATGTTAATGATAGCTTCATCTCTATAGGTCTCATCCATGTTAATGATAGCTTTTCACAGATTCAGTTGTAGCCAGAGACTGTTTCTGAGGGTTTAATAGTGCATGACTTTGGGAATCCTTTAAGAATGAGCAGGCGAATGAGCAATGATTAAAGGCCCTAATTGGTTTACAAAGGCTTATTCATTATATCAATTCAATTTGAAAAAAGATGTCCTCAAAGCACAAAAGGCACGAGAAAGGAACAGTCTTTCTCTGCATTGTGTGTTGATTACAGGTAGTTGGTCATTCAAAGAAAATGCCCCTGGCCTTTCCTGTGTTATTGGGATAACCTTTTAATAACAGCACAGAGCATGCATTGTATTGTGTGACTATCCAGTATACCTGAACAAAGATCTTTTCAAATAGATCCTGACCTAATAGTGAACATTTTGTAAATCAGAAGAGATGTGCTGAAACAGACTCTATTAAAACATTATCATTATTGACATATATGACATATATGATATAATGTATGTTCAACATTATTGAACATATATCAGATATAACCATTGACTGTATATATAAATCTGGACAATGTGAGCTGATTGGGTTTTGATAGCAGAAAATTAGGCTTGAATCTCCCACTTCCTGATCATCGTTGATTGGACTAATGATTAATGCTACACGGAAGTACGGGGAGAGGGGGCGGCTGCCGGGGGATTTTCCGAATTTGTCTCACAGGCTTGAATTGAAGACTGCCATCTTGTTGTTAGCTTCTGTTTGCTAGCTTGCTAGCTGGCTAGCTGGCTGGTTGCAGTGGTGAAATGGTCCAGAAAAATAAAATAAATAATAACTTTTAGCCCGAAGGTATGGCCGAGTAGCAGACCAGCCAGCCGACCACCGTCTTGTCCGGGGCCTGGCCAAGCACGACCATGGTGTGGTGTGAGCCTCCAGCCTGCTAGCTGCTGCTAAGCCTCCACAAGGTAAACTGCAATTATACTTATTATATCTATGGGTAAACTTTATAACTGAGGTGGATTTGATCGTGCACTTGGTGCTCTGCTATGTTGGACTGTTTGAGTGATGCTCATGTTTGTAAGCTGACGCTAGCTCGATTAGCATTGTGTGCTAACGTAAACATGCGAGCAAGGTGGTACCGTTGCTATGACTGTAACCCAAATTTGGTCGCGTTAATGTTATAGTGATTAATATAACACAGTGTCGTTTGTTTCTTCAAGCATGACCGCCGGAGTACCATGGTCATGGAGCAGGAACAGTAAAACACAACAGAGGCACATTGCCCCCTGATCAAAGGATTTGTGAAACGTTTTAATACCCATGTGCATGGATCATTATATAATTTTCTGCTCTCCTGAGCTTATAATGATAACGTTAACATATTACTGTGAGAATATTGCTGATCATCAGTTGTTCAACGTAGGATATTGCAATAACACAAGCCAAATGCTGACCATAGACTGTATAATGCTGACAGATTTGAGACTTTGAGAGATTTGCTTTTGAACCATTTGGTATATCTGTCAGTGTGCTTTTGTCAATAAACATTGCTAACAAAGATAACCTTGTTGTGTAGGCTATGTACTAAGTAAGGTAAGTAAGGTACTAAGGTAAATCATGTACCCGAATGTACCGCAAATATCACAGAACGAGCCCAGTTGTCTGGTCAGAGCAGGCAGGTTGGTTAATAAGATGTGATATAAAGATCATTGATGTTGAGTGAACCAGCTTGGACCAGATGACGAGAGGAAGAAGAACGTGAAGATGGAGATCCAAACGACTGCTTCAAATCAACGAATGCTTTATATTTATTGAAATATGGTTATCTGTAACAATTCGGCATACATTACATAGGCTAAACCATGCAACATATATTTCGATATAATTCAAACTTTAAGAATGGTTCCTTTCCCACCATGGTGGGCTGGACTGCTGTGAAATGTCATATTTGTGTCAAGTGTTGCTTGGTGGATTATCTATACAGTATATGGCTAATTTACCAGAAGACATATTCGTGCAAGATCTTAGTTGTTGAGTTCTATCGATCTGATAAAGTATGTTTTCAAATAAGGATGACACATTCAATTGCTGAGCTTGGCGGATGCCTCAAGACAAGTGTGTATCATCTTTAAATGTCCAATACCATACAGAAGAGCAAATTGAACAAACGACCAACAGCATTCAAGTCTGCAAAAACTTGTGATGTTATGTCACGTTACATAACCTTATGACGCTTACTGTATAACATGGGCAGACCATTTATTTAACGTATACTTTACATACCGTTAGATAACGTTAAATGGTCCGCCATGTTATGAGTGTCACATGTATGGTATCTATACAGTTACGTGTGTCTACTAACATTATTAAAATATCATAAAGTAATGCTATTTTCTGATAATTTGCTAAACTATTACTTGCTATCTGCTAGCATTGGTTGCTAGGTTGCTTAACAAATTTCTTATTCGTGTACTTTCTGCAGACTAGGGGCCCTATCGTTCCACTGGCCTTAAATTAGCGCTTAGCACCAGGCGCAGCCTATATATACAATCGCTTCATGGTGATCACTGTTCAGCTGTAGCTGTAACGTTAATCACACTGGCCAGTTTTCACTTTTTGGGAGAACACCGGACCTTGTAATCCATGGATTTACGTTAGTGTAACAGTGATCATAAAGTAAAATGGATGATACTGGACAATAACCTGACATTGCTGGACAATGGACATGTATTGGAAATGCCTTCGCTTGTTTCACAACTTGTCTGCTCCAAAGCGCTCCAAAGTGCTAATGCCAATCCCTCCAACCATCGGAGATACTGTCTGAGGTAGGCTTTAGATGTTAGCTTAGCGTGACCTAATATCACAGTCAGTCCCTCTCCTGACAAAAAATGCTCCAGGTAGCGCTTTTTCCATGCAAAAATGCAAACGTTATGTGTGAACAGCCCCATACACAGCAGATTACCCCTACTCCGTCATTACCATATTAATCACACAGACCCAACCCCCCCCCCCCCCCCCCCCCCCGCGCGTGCGCGCGCGCGCGAGAGAGTACTCAACCACTCGTTCATAATAGAAGGAGAGTACTCGAGTATTTAAATTGCTTAAAATGCCCATCCCTAATAGCGTTAGGCCGGTATTTAAGGCCAAAACGCCCATTCTGGCCTATTCTGGCACTGCGCCACGCCTCTTCGGCGCAAAGCGCATTTCGGGGCCTAAAAACATGATGCTATCTTCCCGAGTCAGGCGCAAAGCACGTTTTTTTGCGTTTAACGCCAGTTTAGCGCCTAAGGCCAGTGGGAAGATAGGGCCCTCCATGCCTTGCGGCACATTGCTGCCTCTACCGGTCGTAAGTATTACTGTTCTTATTATCCGATGTATATCGTCTATTTTCCTCGAAATGGGGCTATCATTTAGAAAACGGAGGACGTGAGAGCATGAAAAATACTTTAAATTGTTTTTTCAGACCATAAACTCATTTGGAAAGTGTTTATTTAAGACATAGACCGAGAGAGAAGTTGGCTCGTTTCCCATAGAGTTGAATGCATGTTCCTGGGGAGTGCTATACAAACTGCGCCCCCCACTGGCCATTTGAAAGAATGCAATTTCTGCATAGGCTTCAAAAAGAGGGAGGCTGAATTGGGCACTGGATATAACATACATTGTTTACTCTAATTTAAGGGTTTTCCACCTACTACTATGTCACCCGCGCACTGCGCAGGTTACCCAGTAGGTCACCTTCTTAAAGGGCCAACGTTGATATAGCTATTCAAGTCATTTGTTGAAAATTCCTGTATTTGTTTCATATCACAATATATATATTACAGAAACAAAATACCAATGTCAGTTTTTTCCAATATCGTGCAGCCCTACTTTCATGTATCTCGAGAACCATTTGTCTGACCGACTTCAAACTTTGGGGGCGGGTGCATTGCACTGCTGGGGACCCGACAGTGCAGTGCCAAATTTCGGCATGAGTTTGGTCACACCCATTGACTGTATATATTATCAGACCACAAAAAAGGACGCCCATGGCACATCGTCTCCAGAGTCACTCCGGAGACAATGCGCCATGGGCGCACTTTTTGTGTCCACCCTAGAAATGCGATGAGATATGGTGTTTACAGTCTGTGGGTCAAACGGGTCATTATAATTTATGAAAAAGTTTGGAAGTCCCTATCTAACATAAAAGGGCAAACCTACGTATGTACTATGTATGTATGTATGTATGTATGTATGTATGTATGTATGCACAGGTATGTATGTATAAAAATGGCCAATTAGTCATAGTGTAGCCCATTGAGTTATAGCCCAGGGGCGGAGCGGGATTCGATCCACCGACCTCCCGCTTCCAGCGCCAGTGGAGCTGGCTAACGGGCTTTTA